>NC_051335.1:21577748-22273977 GCF_015220235.1 Choloepus didactylus
ACATAACTCTACTAAAAGAAATAGAAGGGGACCTTAAAAGATGGAAAAATATTCCATGTTCATGGATAGGAAGGCTAAATGTCATTAAGATGTCAATTCTACCCAAACTCATCTACAGATTCAATGCAATCCCAATCAAAATTCCAACAACCTACTTTGCAGACTTGGAAAAGCTAGTTATCAAATTTATTTGGAAAGGGAAGATGCCTCGAATTGCTAAAGACACTCTAAAAAAGAAAAACGAAGTGGGAGGACTTACACTCCCTGACTTTGAAGCTTATTATAAAGCCACAGTTGCCGAAACAGCATGGTACTGGCACAAAGATAGACATATAGATCAATGGAATCGAATTGAGAATTCAGAGATAGACCCTCAGATCTATGGCCGACTGATCTTTGATAAGGCCCCCAAAGTCACTGAACTGAGTCATAATGGTCTTTTCAACAAATGGGGCTGGGAGAGTTGGATATCCATATTCAAAAGAATGAAAGTGGACCCCTACCTCACCCCCTACACAAAAATTAACTCAAAATGGACCAAAGATCTCAATATAAAATAAAGTACCATAAAACTCCTAGAAGATAATGTAGGTAAACATCTTCAAGACCTTGTATTTGGAGGCCACTTCCTAGACTTTACACCCAAAGCACAAGCAATAAAAGAGAAAATAGATAAATGGGAACTCCTCAAGCTTAGAAGTTTCTGCACCTCAAAGGAATTTCTCGAAAAGGTAAAGAGGCAGCCAACTCAATGGGAAAAAATTTTTGGAAACCATGTATCTGACAAAAGACTGATATCTTGCATATACAAAGAAATCCTACAACTCAATGACAATAGTACAGACAGCCCAATTATAAAATAGGCAAAAGATATGAAGACACAGTTCTCTGAAGAGGAAATACAAATGGCCAAGAAACACATGAAAAAATGTTCAGCTTCACTAGCTATTAGAGAGATGCAAATTAAAACCACAATGAGATACCATCTAACACCGGTTAGAATGGCTGCCATTAAACAATCAGGAAACTACAAATGCTGGAGGGGATGTGGAGAAATTGGAACTCTTATTCATTGTTGGTGGGACTGTATAATGGTTCAGCCACTCTGGAAGTCAGTCTGGCAGTTCCTTAGAAAACTAGATATAGAGCTACCATTCGATACAGCGATTGCACTTCTTGGTATATACCTGGAAGATCGGAAAGCAGTGACACTAACAGATATCTGCACGCCAGTGTTCATAGCAGCATTATTCACAATTGCCAAGAGATGGAAACAACCCAAATGTCCTTCAACAGATGAGTGGATAAATAAAATGTGGTATATACACACGATGGAATACTACGCGGCAGTAAGAAGGAACGATCTGGTGAAACATATGACAACATGGATGAACCTTGAAGACATAATGCTGAGTGAAATAAGCCAGGCACAAAAAGAGAAATATTATATGCTACCACTAATGTGAACTTTGAAAAATGTAAAACAAATGGTTTATAATGTAGAATGTAGGGGAACTAGCAATAGAGAGCAATTACGGAAGGGGGAGCAATATTCCAAGAAGAACAGATAAGGTATTTAACGTTCTGGGGATGCCCAGAAATGACTATGGTCTGTTAATTTCTGGTGGATATAGTAGGAACAAGTTCACAGAAATGTTGCTATATTAGGTTACTTTCTTGGGGTAGAGTAAGAAAAAGTAGGAAGTAAAGTAGTTATCTTAGGTTAGTTGTCTTTTTCTTACTCCCTTGTTATGGTCTCTTTGAAATGTTCTTTTATTGTATGTTTGTTTTCTTTTTAACTTTTTTTCATACAATTGATTTAAAAAAGAAGGGAAAGTTAAAAAAAAAAAAAAGAAAGAAAGAAAAACAAGGAAAAAAATGATGTAGTGCCCCCTTGAGGAGCCTGTGGAGAATGCAGGGGTATTCGCCTACCCCACCTCCATGGTTGCTAACATGACCACAGACATAGGGGACTGGTGGTTTGATGGGTTGAGCCGTCTACCATAAGTTTTACCCTTGGGAAGACGGTTGCTGCAAAGGAGAGGCTAGGCCTCCCTATATTTGTGCCTAAGAGTCTCCTCCTGAATGCCTCTTTGTTGCTCAGATGTGGCCCTCTCTCTCTGGCTAAGCCAACTTGAAAGGTGAAATCACTGCCCTCCCCCCTACGTGGGATCCGACTCCCAGGGGAGTGAATCTCCCTGGCAACGTGGAATATGACTCCCGGGGAGGAATGTAGACCCGGCATCGTGGGACAGAGAACATCTTCTTGACCAAAAGGGGGATGTGAAAGGAAATGAAATAAGCTTCAGTGGCAGAGAGATTCGAAAACGAGCCGAGAGGTCACTCTGGTGGGCACTCTTACGCACACTTTAGATAACCCTTTTTAGGTTCTAAAGAATTGCGGTAGCTGGTGGTGGATACCTGAAAGTATCAAACTACAACCCAGAACCCATGAATCTCGAAGACAGTTGTATAAAAATGTAGCTTATGAGGGGTGTCAATGGGATTGGGAAAGCCATAAGGACCACACTCCACTTTTTCTAGTTTATGGATGGATGAGTAGAAAAATAGGAGAAGGAAACAAACAGACAAAGGTACCCAGTGTTCTTTTTTACTTCAATTGCTCTTTTTCACTCTAATTATTATTCTTGTTATTTTTGTGCGTGTGCTAATGAAGGTGTCAGGGATTGATTTAGGTGATGAATGTACAACTATGTAATGGTACTGTAAACAATTGAAAGTACGATTTGTTTTGTATGACTAAGTGGTATGTGAATATATCTCAATAAAATGATGATTTAAAAAAAAAGAAAATCAGAGGCTAATTCCTTTAATTATCCAAAATACTTTTGGTTGTGTTTTCAAGTCTTCCAGTAATGTGTTTGCATGAAATACAAGTTGCACTTCATCTTTACCTCAATAAAACTTGGGCCTCTTCAAAAATCATACAATGCAGCCCATATCAAACAGAAATGAGTTTTGGGTTACAATGTCTGTTAACTGGGTGAAACAAGAGTGGTCTATAACTTCATTCAGCCAGAAATTCTTATTGAGAGCAAAGACCATTATAGTGGAAATGAATTCCGATGGGTAGCATTTTCTTCCTCTTTTGCTTAACATTTTCTTATGGGGGTTAGAGACAGGGAAGAAGTTATCCTTCCTTTCTTTGAGCCACCCCTCTTTTGGCTAGTTTGCATGTTTGTTTTATGCCTGTATATATGGCAGCAATTATACTAAGACACTGAAAGATACTTTGAAGCAGAGTAACTATAAATTATGTGTCAGTGGGCTGAAGCCTTGTTTTATAGTGCCACCTTCCCACAACAAAGCAAAGCAGCTAATCAGTGTTTCCATAAACTGTAATAATCGATGAGAGCTAACCGCACTTCTGGTTCTTACATCTAGTGTGTTTTTTTGCTCATTCATTGTCATTATGTTTCAGTTGTTCTTACACAGCCTATTCAGTGTTTGTTTTATAATCAACATAGGCCTATACTTTTTTTTTTAAACCTGTAGTTAATGCTAGAAAGATTGTTGTTAGCTGAAAAACCTGGAGACTTGTCTTCCATGAACTTGAAAAGTTTCTTGTTCCACAGCATACCATGTTCCCAGTAGTTCTGGATTTGAGACTTTGGTTTGCAAAAGTCTTTAAAATTAAGCCAAAATAGCAGATGTTGGTCTCCTCAAGAAAGAAACCACCAGTGTCTGTCTAAGCATAAGAAATAAAAACAGGTTTAAGGAATTTAACTTGTAACTCATTATGTGACTTCAAGTTAAGTGTAGTGATTAGCATCTTATAGAACCTAAGTAGAAATAATAATGTAATTTATTATGGTGTTCATTTATTATTATTTGAGAGCATTTGTGGTTAGGAGAGTAGCATTCTCCCACTCTTCTCTCCCTCTCTTTGCCTCCCTTCATCTAACCAGGAAAAACCTTCAGAAGCTGGATGTTAGCTCCCGCATATAGAAAGCTGAGAATCTCTAAAATTAAAGCAGATTAAAATTAAAGTTATTTTGAGTTCTTAACTTGTGATTTCATCTTTGAATGAGGATATTTTTCAAAGTTCTTATTTCACAGAAGATTGAACTGCATTTTAAAACTTAACTGTTTGTTTTATTGCTTGTATTTCTGTTATGACCCCTTGTGTTACACATTTTTGTGAGGTCTTATCAGTATCTTTGGTTTTTAAGTAGTAGTTAAAATTTTTAATTAGCACTGATAGAACCTGGAATTTTTGAAATCTTTTTCCTCTTTCATGACAAAGGCTCCCTGTTTAAGAACTTAAAAGTTTTTATTTTTTATTTTTTTTTTCAAAATTTGAATGGGTTATCCATGGACTCTGTCAAAGAGGAATTCCATGTAACAGTTTTTTTATTGAGATTGTTCACATATTGTACAATTATCCAAAGATCCAAAGTGTACAATCAGTAGCCCATGGTACCATCATACAGCTGTGCACTCATCACCACAATTAATTTTTTTCAATTTTTAGAACATTTTCACTACATGAGACAAAAAAAAGGAAACTCAAATCCTCCCATACCCCTAACCATCCCCGCCTCCGTTATTGGCTCATAGTATTGGTAAAGTGTATTTGTTACTGTTGATGAAAGAATGTTATAATACTACTAACTGTAGTATATAGTTTGCAATAGTTACACTTTTCTCCCTATATGCCCCTCTATTATTAACTTCTAGTTATAGTGTCATACATTTGTTCTAGTTCATGAAAGAGATTTCTAATATTTGTATAGTTAATCACGGACATTGCCCACCACAAGATTCACTGTTTTATACATCCCCATCTTTTAACCTCCAACTTTCCTTCTGGTGACATATGTGACTCCGAGCTTCTCCTTTCCGCCACATTCACACACCATTCAACACTGTTATTCTCACAGTGTGCTACCATTATCTTTGTCTGTTTCCGAACATTTAATTTCAACCTAGTTGAACATTTTGCTCATTATAAGCAACCACTCCCCATTCTTGAGCCTTGTTCTGTATCCTGGTAACATATATTTCATGTCTATGAGTTTACATATTATAATCAATTTATATCAGTGAGACCGTGCAATATTTGTCCTGATGTGTCTGACTTATTTCACTCAATATAGTGCCCTCAAGGTTTCTTCATCATCCCATTTTTTTTAAAGACGGTTTTGTTCACACACCATACATTCTGTCCTAAGTAAACAGTTGATAATTCCCTGTATAGTCACGTATTTATGTATTCATCACCGTCACCACTATCTACATAAGGACATCTCCATTTCTTCCACAAAGCAGGAGGAAGAGTCAAAGAAGGTAGAGACACAAAAGAGAAAGAAAAAAGAAAGCGAGGAAAAAAGAGCTAGGAAGCAACAAAAGGAAAGATAGCATTAAACTAAAGTAGAATAAAGAGTCAGACAACATCACCAATGCCAAGAGTCTCATACCCTTCCACTATGCCCCCCTTTTGTATGCATTTAGCTTTGGTATATTGCCTTTGTTACATTAAAGGAAGCATAATGAAATGTTTCTGTTAGTTATAGTCTCAGGTTTGCATTGATTGTATTTTTCCCCCAAGGCCGCCCTATTTTTAACACCTTGCAAGGTTGACATTCATTTGTCCTCCCTCATGTAAAAACATATTTGTACATTTTATCACAGTTGTTGAGCACTTGAGGTTTCCCTGAGTTATACAGTCCCAGTATTTATCTTTCCTGTTTCCTTATGGTGTCCCACATGGTCCTAACCTTCCTCCTTCAACCATGCTCACAGTCATCTTGGTTCAGTGTACTTACATCGCTGTGCTACCATCACACAAAATTGTGTTCCAAACCTCTCCTGTCTTTTCTTATCTGTCTGTAGTGCTCCCTTTAGTATTTCCTGTAGAGCAGATATCTTGTTCACAAACTCTCTCATTGTCTGTTTGTCAGAGAATATTTTAAACTCTCCCTCATATTTGAAGGACAGTTTTGCTGGATAAAGAATTCTTGGTTGGCAGTTTTTCTCTTTCAGTATCTTAAATGTATCACACCACTTCCTTCTTGCCTCCATGGTTTCTACTGAGAATCTGCACATAGTCTTATCAAGCTTCCTTTGTATGTGATGGATCGCTTTTCTCTTGCTGCTTTCAGGATTCTCTCTCTGTCTTTGACATTTGATAATCTGATTATTAAGTGTCTTGGTGTAGGCCTATTCAGATCAATTCTGTTTGGGGTATGCTGCGCTTCTTGGATCTGTAATTTTATGTCTTTAATAAGAGATGGGAAATTTTTGTTAACTTTTTCCTCTATTATTGCTTCTGCCCCTTTTCCCTTCTCTTCTCCTTCTGGGACACCCATGACACGTACATTCATGCATTTTGTGTTGTCATTCAGCTTCTGGAGACGTTGCTCATAGTTTTCCATTCTTTTCCCTATCTGTTCTTTTGTGTGTAAGATTTCAGGTGTCTTGTTCTCCAGTTCTTGAGTGTTTTCTTCTGCCTCTTGAGATCTGCTGTTGTATATCTTCATTGTGTCTTTCATCTTGTGTTGTGCCTTTCATTTCCATAGATTCTGCCAGTTTTTTCAAACTTTCGCTTTCAATCTTATGTACGCCCAGTGTTTTCATTATATGCTTCATCTCTTTTGCCATGTCTTCCCTAAACTTTTCGAATGGATTTAGCATTAGTTGTTTCAATTCCTGTATCTCAGTTGCAGTGTAAGTTTTGTTCCTTTGACTGGACCATAACTTCATTTTTCATAGTGTAGGTTGTAGTTTTCTGTTGTGTAGGCATCTGGTTTCCTTGGTTACCCTAGTCAGGTTTTCCCAGACCAGAAGGGTCTCAGGTCTCAGACGGAAGCAGTATTCAGTATCAGGTTTCCCTGAGGGTGTGTCTTAGAAGATTGGCACACCCTGTGAGGCCTCAGGCTGCTGTGCTTTTCCTTACCTGCCCAGCAGGTGGCGCCTGTCAGCCTGTCGCTCCTGACTGGTGTAAGGAGGTGTGGCCTGCTTAATTTCTGCTTTGTTTTCCCCCAGGCTCTGGGGTCTGACCCTGAATGGAAGGTGGGTAGTAGAGCTGGGTACCACCTCCTTCCTCTTAGGGAAGATAAACCCCCAGGGAGTTATCATCTGCATTTAAATAGGTTCTTTTCTCTCTGGCTCTGCTGTCTCTACCCTTGTCTGGATCAGAGTGCTGTGAATTGAAAATGGCTGAGGCTTTCTCCACTGAGCTGCTCAGGTTGAGAGAGAGAAAAAGGGACAGAAAGCCCCCTTTCAGGGCCAGTCCTCTCCCCCTGCGCCCCCCCAGTTTCACCCATCAGCCAGAGATAGCACCTGGTCCTCTGGGCTCCCTCTCTCAGGACAGAGAAGTCATCTGTCTCTTTAAGGTCAGTTGTCACTAAAAGCCTCTGTCTGCTTGTTGGGGATGTGTAGCTTGAATTGAGCACTGTACATTTGTTAATTAAAACCCCAGTTGTAGCTGGACTGAGGTATATTTGCTTGTTCAAAGAGTGCTGCTTTCTACTACAGTGAGGTTTTGCAGCTCGGGCTGCTGTGGGGGGAGGGGGGCTCCTGGCTTGGGTCTGCAGTTTTTACTTACAGATTTTATGGTGCTATCTCAGACGTTCCTTCCACTCCAGGTTGGTGTACGATGTGTGGACAGTCACAGTTGTCCCCCAGCAGTTATTCCAGATTATTTACTAGTTGTTCCTGGTTGTTTATTAGTTGTTCCAGGGGGACTAACTAACTTCCACTCCTCTGTATGCCGCCATCTTCTTCCCCCTCCAGAGAATCGTTTTATGGCTCTCCAAAGAAAATAAGGATAAAGGTATCTTACCTCCTCTTTATGCCACCATCTTCTCCCCCCTCCACAGAACTGTTTTATGGCTCTCCAAAGAAAATAAGGATAAAGGTGTCTTGAACCAACCTCAATTTAGGTAATGTTCACAGTTCTGATATGACTTTTAGCTTCTTTAATTTAACCTGGCTCTTTTCACCCACTACATCAGTGGTGGTTCTTGTTTTTGCTGCGCTTCATTGGAAAAAGTGAAACAAGGGTAGAAAGTATTTAAGTAGCTTTCTTGCAGCCATAATTTTTGTCCTTACCTTCCTGCTCTTTATTATGTAGCACTAATAACATTCTTCATTATTTCTACCTTAGCATAGGTAAAGAAGGATTTACCTTTTGTCCATTACTGTTACTTTTCCCTGGCTGACTTCGTCTCTAGTTTTAAATCCTTTTCAGAAATGTAGTTTCTGTAGTTGTATCTGGAAATTTATTTTGCAGTACAATAAATATTTCTGACACCTATGAAACAACTTATTACCTGCCCCAAATGATATCTCCATTTCACAATTTTCAAGTGTAATCTTTTATGTCCTACCTTACTCCTCTCGGCTTTGCTTCTTCCCAAATTCTTAAATTTTCTTCACTTAGAATATGTGAATGGACTTTCTCTGCCTCTAACTTAACTGAAATAATTTAGAATTTATTCTAAATTAGAATAAATCTAGAATTTAAACTTTTTTCCTCCAGCAGTCTCATTATCTTTGTTGGCTTTATCAGACAATGATATACTGATAGATGAAGAAATAAGTACACTTGGAGATACGCATAGCAGGTAAATCTTAACCCTTCTTACCAAGATCACATGCAGTCTTAGAAGGTGGGTGGTAAGGGAATACACTATGTGAACACATCAAAAGTACTTTTTGTAGGAATTGATAAATATGCTTCAAGTCTCCATGAAAAGAAATTACTCTGGTTTACATTTCAGTGTGTGAAAACTTGTCAGAAGAGTATATAATCCAGAATGTGGCTATAGCTAAAATAGTACCTCAATACTAATAGGTTACATTTTTGTGGTCTAGCCTGGACCTTCACTATCCCCTAGAATACTTTTGGTGTGAACAGTAATATTTAATTTAAGGGTGAAAAGGAAACATTTCCCCAGTTTTTTATTACCCAAGCTATGACAGCCACCAAACATCAAGATGGTAACACATTTTTGGAGAACACTTTTCCCTTCAGGGACTCTAGGAGCATCCCACCCTAGGTTGAGGCGTTCAAATGCTAAAACATCTCTCAAGTCCATAGTTTTAAAGTCAGGGAATGCCAAATGTCTTGTCTTGAATATTTCTCAATAATGTATTTATCACATTACTTCAAGTAGTTTCAAATATTTTTTTCTTATAAATCCATTTCATAGAAAAGTGAAATTTATCTGGAATTGGGATGAAATCATAGTTTTATTGGAAGTCTAATTCTGAAAGGGAAACTTTTTAGCTTGCTAGAAAATTGTATCTGATGATGATAAGAATAGCATAGGCAAAGCCCACAGATCATCTAGTCTCTTCAGTTTAGCCATTCATTTAATTACATTCTCAGCCATAATACTTTGAAAACCAAGTGACTTAGTGGATGGGTTTGGTTTTGGTCTCCTTTCTCTTTCTGCTGTTTGCCTTCAGGTGAAGGTACAATGGTACCTCGTGGATTTATTTTGGAAAACAAGGAAGATGCCAACACAAGGAACAGAATGGAAGATAAGCCCAAGAATATGTTGCGGCTTATTAAAGTTCCATGACTGCATCCTGATAACTGATTAATAATAACTGACAATGAAAAAAGTACTTATTTATTTATACGTTCTGGTCTTTCAAGGCTAGCAGAGTGCTGGTGGCATCCTGGAACTTTGCAAATGATGCTACATTTGAAATTAAGGTAAGAGGTGTTTTACTTTGCATTAATAATTTTCCCATACTTTGATATATAGTTTTACCTTTGGAATAGAACATTTGATATTTGGGCTTTTTCACCAGTTTCTTAATGTTCCAGAATCTAGGTTCAGAGTTATTTGCAAAAATTAGGATTTATTGTTTTTAGCCATTTGCTTGTGTTTCCTAGGGGAGAGCTAAAGAAGAGTAAGCAGTTATTCCAAAGTTTAGAATGTGACTCAGTGAAAAATTTGAATGAGAAAACTCTTAGAATGTTTCTTTGAAAGTTTGTTTTTCAACTATAGATCAATTGACTTCTAGAGGTTTTCAATGAAAGTCAAATTAAAAAATGGAAAGATTTCCTTGCCACAAAACTCCATCATTTTGCACAGTGAGTTTCATAGATTTAAGGAAGCAGAAGCAATATGAAATGTACTCCTTTGTTCTTTTTTGCATTAAACATTATTTGAGATTGAGTTAGATGTTAGAATGGGCTGACAGTGTTGTCAGTGTAATAATGGAAGACAAATTCTTCATTCCATTTCAGAAATGTGACCTTCATCGGTTGGAAGAGGGCCCTCCTATCACAACTGTGCTCACCAGAGAGGATGGGCTCAGATACTACAGGGTGATGCAGACTATTCGCCGAATGGAGTTAAAGGCAGATCAGTTGTATAAACAGAAAATTATTCGTGGTTTCTGTCATTTGTGAGATGGTCAGGTGAGTGGTAGTTTTATAATAAAACCATGTCATTTAGATATTTAAGTATGGTGTTTATTTGCTTTTACCCTGCCTTAGGCAGAAGAAGGATTTAAGGCTGATATAGTAGAATAAAAATTAGAATGCTAAAACCTGCTATGAGGCTTAAGCTAAAGAATTTATTCACACATAGCATTGCTGATTTCCTGTACCTGGTAGAATTTTACTATTTAAAACTTTATGGCATGGTGATCATCTGTACTGTATATACAGTTTGGGGAGAAAGGGGTCTTTGTTACCGTTTTTTTGTTTCATTGTTTTAGGCCAAGGGTTACAAATTCAGATGCCTACAGGGTCAAACAGGTAAAGTAAATGAGCAAAGAAGTCCAGTTGTGCAAAAAAAAAAAAGAGCATGGTGACTGGGATTAGTGGTCCACTGGATGGGCCTAGTCCACCCAGAGAGGCATCTCCCACTCATTTGTAGCCAATTGGTGCCATGTGGATATATGGGGTTAATGCTCCCAAGTTTTTATTTCTTCAAAAACGACAGAAGTCTAGATTCTTATGTGAAATTCTCCCACTATTTTAGTGTTGACATCCGATTCAGTTTTTTTTTTGTAATCAATCACTAGGCAGGCTAAAGTAAACATTACATCTGTGGGTTGCCTTTTTTTGGCTTCTGGTTTGGGCCTTACTCTTCAATAATGTTTTTGATGGAAAAAGAAACCACTTTCTATGGTTATTAATGAAGAGTTCTAATAGCCCAAATGTTTCATAATAGTCTGGGAAATCCTTTATCTAGAAATGTGTATCATGGTTATTTACTGTTTCTTCTTTAATGCAGGAAGCTTGCTGTGTGGGCCTCGAGGCTGGAATAAATCCCACAGATCATCTCATTACAGCTTACCGGGCTCATGGCTTTACCTTTGCTCGTGGACTTTCAGTCCGAGAAATTCTCACAGAGCTTACAGGTTTGCTATTGATTTACAAAAAGGTGAAATAAATGAATTAAGTTTTCACTTCTCTCCCATTAAGATGCTCAGTGCTATGCATTAATATTAAAACCTTTTTTGTCTGGCCATGATCCTACAGAATAGGTTATGCCTAGGTTCAATGGGCACTTAAGACTGAAAAATGAAGCAGGCCACTCTGTATAGCAAAATAGTACCACTTTATTAGAGAACTTACAGACCAGGAAGCTGGTCCTGGGCAGCTGCAGAAGTTCAGAGCAGCGCTCTGCCTTGTGGGTTACAGAGGGTTATATAGGGTGAGAACAAAACAGTCACAGAGCCAAGTCAGGGTCTGCAAGATCATAAAACATATATCTGAAGTTACTGATACATAGCTAAGAGTAGTTTAGTACAGATGGCTAGCGTGTTTAGGAATGTGTATGTCTTATCTAGGAATTTATGGCTTCTGTGTTTATGGCCTCATAATTCCTGGGTTATAAACAAACAAAACTCCCTTTTAGTGTTCTGGTACCTCTTGTTCTTTTGAGTGAATTGACCATTTTTGATGTTATCTGGCCCTTTACATGAATGTTTGAAAAGGTCAGCTAAATCTGGATAGTGTTTATTTCTTTCCTCACTTGAGCATGCCAACAGAAATCGGCTGTAGAAAGTAAATTGGGTAAAAGTACATTAAGGTGTGTAATTTAAATTCTAGGACTCTTAATATTCCCTTTTTCTTTTTCCCCCTTTAGTCTTAAACTGTTTAAGGTACCAATGCAGCAGCAATCAGAAATGTTTGTAAATTTCAAAAGTCCAGGGTACCATTGCCGGCATCTGAAGGAAACTCAGTGGAGGGAAGGAAGCATCAGGAAAGGTCAAGGTCAGGGAACTAGACTGCTCTTCATTTAAAAGGACAGGGAGACGGGCAGAACATATGTTTGCACAGAGGGACAGATGCTTGCATCATTGAATCAGCCTCAGAGTTGAGACTTCTGAGTAAATACTTGGGGTGTGGGTTGGTTGGTTGGTTTCGTGTATTTGCTTTTTGATGAATATTTTCTGCCATTTCTAGGACGAAGAGGAGGTTGTGCTAAAAGAAAAGGAGGATCAATGCATATGTATGCCAAGAACTTCTGTGGGGGTAATGGCATTGTCGGGGCTCAGGTAGTCTTAACTGTTTATGGCCCTAATGAGGATGAGGATTGTCGGGCCTTCCTAGGTTTGGCCGTGGCTGATGTCTTCACAAAAATTGCACATCCCCCAGAGAACTTATCTCTGAAGTATTTACCTTTGGGGCTTGGTTTGTTTTTAAAAACCTGTTACTTCATACTCTACCATTTGATCATGTAATAAGTAAATTTAGGTGATATGAAATTTTTCATTTTAGTAGTTTATTTTTTATAAGCAGGAGCCCCAAGCAGTCGAGCTATACTTTTACCTTTTCATTTATTTTGAAGTACATTTATCAGATGGTTGCATGAGTTTAGCTAAGACAGGTGCCAAACTAGAAGAGGCAGATGATTGTGATCTCAGAGGCCTATTTACAATCCAAAGCCAGCTTCAGAAATTCTTTTTGCTTCCATTATTACAGAATAATCAAGAATTAACAGCATAAAATTTTATCTAGAGCATTCGTTTTGCTTTCTAATAAATTAGAATTCTTTTACCTGTTTAAAAACAAAAGAAACCCAAAATACCCTAGGTTTTATTTTTGGACTGTTTAGGATTAGTAGTTGAATTTTGGAGTACAGAAATGTTATTGCTTGATAGTTGAAATAGAATATCATGTTTGTTCCTGTTACTTTACTGATGTCTTCACAATATTGGTGACGGGGTAAGCAGAGAGATGGGGTTCAGGTAGGAAGTATTTGTAGTAACAAATTTCTAGCCCAAATTCTGGCCAGGAGTTAAAATTCAGAGCATTAATTTCTCTCCTCACGGATTTCTGTGGTTCTCAATGTTAGGTGCCCCTGGGAGCTGGAATTGCTCTGGCCTAAGTATAATGGAAAAGATGAGGTTTGTCTGACTTTATATGGTGATGGTGCTGCTAATCAGGTAAGCATGTAGTTTTATTTCCATATTGTTGAATATTCGTAGTTGATGAATTTGTAAAGAAGTAGTATATTACTTATTAGTTGAAATAGAAATTTATATGGCAAACTAAAATTTGGTTTTATGGCCAAATTAGAGACTTATAATGTCTTGGCACATTTTTACGAGAGCTTTATAGAGGTGTATTCCTATGAGGGAGTTCTCCTTTTGTTCTACATCAGGGCTTTTCAAACTCCTGGGGATAAAGAATTTTTTTTTTAATTTAAAATTTCTAACCAATTGCAAACCAACATTGAAATCAGTACTGTAATATACAGACTGTTCACTTGGGTGCCATGGCAATGTAAACTACTTACAATAATTTTTAAACCCTGATTCTTAACTTTCTGCACTTATCTTGTCCATGGCCCACACTTTGTATAGCACTGTTCTAGATGGTGATTCTGAGACACAGGTTGACTCTAGTTATCCAGAGGGTCAGAATTTATAATAAAACAAAGCTAGAAAGCCACAAATATTTTTTGTATGCTGATCTTTTTTCCATTGTATTCTATACTGTTAGCATGGCCCCATAGAAACAAGTGGTATAAATTTGGTTTGTCACTTCCCTTAGGCTACGCTGCTTCACCTGTCTGTCCCCCAAAGACTTAACATTCCTTTCCCTCATCACCCAGTGCTTGGTTTAAGAAGAGACTTTTCATCCTTTATGAAAGCTTATTCTACTAGGTAGAACAGCACCTGTTAATGATGATGGAGTCTAGAGAAAAATAGCAAAATGAAAACACTTGAACTTTTTATAAATACTTCTAGGGTCAGATATTTGAATCTTACAATATGGCAGCTTTGTGGAAATTACCTTGCATTTTCATCTGTGCGAATAACCGCTATGGAATGGCAACATCTGTGGAGAGAGCAGCAGCCAGCACTGATTATTATAAGAGAGGCGATTTTATTCCTGGGATAAGGGTAAGGATACTTACAGAGCCAGGGTTGCACCTGCTTAGCTAGACAGTTACACACCCCTTGACAATTTTAGAAAAATTTAAGAATTTCAATTTCTTAGTCCATGGACTGATCATGTAAAATTACAGTGGTTTTGGTTGGTTTGATTTATGCTCTGCTCATTACATGTTTCTTAACAGGTAAATGGAATGGATATCCTGTGTGTCCGGGAGGCAACAAGGTTTGCAGCTGCCCATTGCAGATCCGGAAAGGTAAGATTTTCTAATGACATGTGTCTGTCTTGAGGTTTATCATGCCTTTTCCATGATAGCGCTCAGGGGTAGCTGCTCTTTGAGATTTTTAAGATAGCAGAGATGATGGAAGTGAATTGGGTTCGTTTAAACAAAGCATGGGCTTGGTAGTTCACTTTGGGGAAACATTCTCCCCCATTTGGGTTAAATCTTTTCTTCCAGTCTTCCAGTGCTTCGTCAGCATTTTGTCTATATCTTCATCATGATCTCTTTTGCCTTTTGGTGTGGTTAATTACATCTTTTCTCTGATAAGTCATAAGCCCTTTGAGTGAACAGACTGCGTATCCCCACACTGCCCAGCACAGAGCATTGCTTATGTAATAGACATTTAATATGTTTGTTTCATATAAATTATATATTATGGTTATGTAATTTTTATCTTGCTGTTTTGGTCCTAAAAATCTTTTATCTTTCAGTGTGTGGTAGTGGAGAGAGAGGAACAGTGACATTGGCCCAGAAGTGTTTAAATCGGTGTTCCACAGCCCAGAAAATCTGCCCCTGAGGTTGACCTTTCAGTGATAACACCATGTGTGTGGTTGGGTGAGGGGAGGGATCAGGAATGCAAGTAAGATTTAGCTGGCAGTGATGAAAGTGTCAGAAAGGGCAAAGGATGTGAAGTGGGGAGACAATTGTAGAGAAGTTAAACAAGAAAGGGAGGCAAATGAAACACAGCATGACTAAGGAGATGGGTTGCAGTACACTAAGCAGTCTACATCAGCTCTTAATTCCTCAACAGAAGAGAATGTGGCATCTAACCTTAGTGTAAAAGTCAGTAGTTTATAGAATGTGTTTACTTTCCTAACCCTATCAAAGCCTTGTCCTGGAATTTAGGGATGGTCTGGAAACCCCCTTATCACCACCAGTCTGACTAAATGGGCTTCCAAATGGCTGGCATAAATGAGAAGAGATGCACTTTATATGTTATCTTTACAACTCTGAGTTAGGTACTGTTCTGCCCATTTTGCAGATGAGGAAAGACAGGCACACAGCTACTATATATTAAAGCCAGGATTAGAACCCAAGCAGTTGGACTCCAGACCCCCACCCTTCCCTTCCTTTTTAACTATTCCAAACTACCCAGGGATCCTAGATCCATCTTGTCTTCTGGAAGTGGGCTAGTATAACATGAGCAAGCCACTTGGTGATGCACAGCCAGGCTGGCCCAACTCCCAGCAGTCATGGGCTTTAGGTAGCAGGTCCTTGTTCCCTGCCACCTTCCTGTTACACACTAGCAAGATCTGTGTGAAGCAGGATTGGTTGCCAGCCCACTGACCCTGAAGATGAAGCCATCACCTCTCTCTCTGCCATCACTGCTTTGTAATAGATTCCTCTTAATTAAATCTGATCTATTTTTATAGAATTACATATTTAAGGAAATTAATAGTCAATTCTGTCTTCACTTGTGTTTTTTTAATTTAATGTCAGTAGGCTCTGTAACATGCTAAATGCCTTTTTTGATTCTAAACAAGCTGTGGCAAGTTGTTTTATTAAGTTCCTCAGTCAACCAATAAGCAGTTCTTGAGAGCTCAGCTTGCTTTTATAGAAGATCTAGTGAGGATATATTTGATCCTGCAAAGAGGTGCATTTGAGATTGTGGATTGTTGGTGCACAGCTCCGGTCACCTTAATCTTTTGTCTCTGCTTTAGGGGCCCATACTGATGGAGCTGCAGACTTACCGTTACCATGGACATAGTATGAGTGATCCTGGAGTCAGGTATGCTGATGGGAAAGCCAAGTATGCTTTCCAGAGTGGCTGTGCTTTGAAATCACATTAAAAAGCAAAACATTTAAACATTTGCTTTTGAAGCCAAATACTAGTTGGCTTCATTCATGGAATTAGCTATCTTGACATCAAGTAGTTAGTTCTGTAAGTCTTAGTCTGAAAAGTGCCTTTAATATAGAAAGCATTCTGAAAATCTGTAATACGTAATGTGTAAATGTTAGCATGAGCAGTACTAAAAAACAACAGCATTACGGAACTTAATTGCAGACAGAATTTTTTGCATAAAACAATTCTGATGTTAGGGTAGTATATTTGGGGGCACTTGGCATTACCCCAAATTCAATACTCAAGATATACGGCACCTCAAGAGGATCAGACTTTCAAAATGTTCTTTTGGCTGGTATGGAGTGAGGTTTACAGGCACAGTAGGCATTCGGTATTTTGAAACGTATCAGTTGAAAAAGATGTTACACTAGGAAGATGAGTGTACTTTTCTCAGAAACTATGGCATGTGACAGTTGAAAGAAGTAGATTCAGTTTCAAACCATAACAAACTTGTTTGTAGAATGGTGTTTTAAGGGTAAATTTTGCAGAGAGCAAAGTAAATGGAAAACAGCCTGTTGTATAATACTCTTTAAAAAATGATAAAGTAATGCTAAAAGCAATGGTTCTAAGTGATGTATTATAGAACTGAGAATGGGAAAACCTGGTATCCAAAATTTTGCTGGCTACAATTCTCTGGGGACTTCAGGGAGAAAGAAAAAGTATATTTGTTTTCAGCTTGGCATTCTGATGCCTCAAAGGCTATAAATATCTCCACTCCACTGCCACTGCCCGCCCCCTCCTCACCCCCCATGGACAATATAGGAGCTCAAAAGGTGGGTCATTTGCCACACACAGAGGCTCCATCCCTTCCTTCCTACCCTTATGTCTAATTAAAAAAGAACAGTGGCTCCTGTTGTCAGAATGCTGGAAAGGCTGCGTGAATTGCCAGTGTACAGTTTTCTATGCAGCGCTTATGAAACATTATGTTGAGTTCTTGTGTTTTGAGCACCAAAATCAATTTCAAGTTGGATTTAATGTGTCCCTTCATTTTTTAACTTCATAGCAACAGGCTGATGCCATATTGTATTTTACAAAGCTGTCTTTACTTTACTGGAAGTGTTCTTAACCTATTTATAACTGTTTCCCATCCCTACAGATACCACACACGAGAAGAAATTCAGGAAGTGAGAAGTAAGAGTGATCCTATTATGCTTCTCAAGGATAGAATGGTGAACAGTGATCTTGCCAGTATTGAAGAATTAAAGGTACAGTCACTCTTGATGATTTAAAAGTCAGGTTTTAAAGGTTGGCTCTCCTACTCAAAATTATTCTTTATTAGGAAGTTTCTGGTGGGCACTGAACTACCTAAGTAAATGAGAAATTACATAGTACCACAGCATATTAGTCATACAAAGTGTTTAAATTCCACTTTTCTTGCCAGGATATTAAATGTTGACATCTGGACTCCAAACTCTACATGTGTAGTTTTATAACTTAAAATAGCAACATTTTAATACTTTTATTACTCATAGAATAGTTATACTAGCAACAGGTTCAGAATTTAACTCTAGTTGGTACCTGAGCAGCTGTTAATTCAAAATCTCTTGAATGGGGATCTGATTTTTAGGAAATTGATGTTGAAGTGAGGAAAGAAATTGAGGATGCAGCCCAGTTTGCTACAGCTGACCCGGAACCACCGTTGGAGGAATTAGGTCATCACATCTACTGTAGCGATCCACCTTTTGAAGTTCGTGGTGCAAATCAGTGGATCATGTTTAAGTCAATCAGTTAAAGGGAGACTGCAGTAAATTTATTATACTTTGAATAGGCCATTCATCATAAACTTTAAGAAACTGTTTGTGTTCTCACCTTTAAGGAGGAATAAAATCCATAAAACAAAATCCATACAACATATCTTGTAAACTTTTGTTAAGACTAGTATGTAGATTACATCCAAGGGATAGGAATTGCATGCAGCTTATATGTTGTTGCGTTAAGGACTTACTATTTAGTGTGAATAATATAAAGGTTTTGGTAAGATTTTAGATTTATATAGGTCTAAAATAGGAAATACAGCATTTCCCAAAATGGTTCTTAAAATAATTCCAATTGATTTGCTGCCTCAACCCTGCCAGCTTCTGGGGGGGAGAGGAGATCATTCCCCTGAGGTATCAGTGCTGTGCTCCTTACAGTGGCAGACTGGCATTAACCACTAGTTCATACAGCTGCCCCTGAGAGCACCACCCACCCCCCGCAATGGGAATGCAGAGTTGGTGCTGAAGCCCATTATCACCAGCGGTTCTCTATGATAAAACACAGTATTTGTTATTAGGGCAGGGGGTGGAAGGACAATGCCATTGTTAAATAAGACTTCTTCATAATCATTTCAAAGGCCAGATGGTTTAGTTTTCTTCATTTATAATTCAATATAAATACGAAACTATTTTCTTAATAGTTTTCTATTTACATTAAATACAAGGAATATTCTTAATCACATTTCTCAAATTTAAGTGCAATACCAGTTAATGATCATGTATAGTTTAACATCGTAGTTTTCCAGCCTTTTAAAATAATAAAAACTTTTGCATTTTTAGCAAGTGTGATAGGGTGTGCTCATCTTTTTTTTCATTGAAGTCAATTTTAAGATTTTTGTGATACTCTGGGATGTCAAAACTAAGGCTCACAGTCTGTACAGCTCATCTTTAAAACATGCATCAATAATGGGTAAGCAATCCATTTACATAGGATAGCTTTTAAAACTGCATTTCTTATGTAAAGTATGTATATTAACAGCTGCTTTACCAGCAAAGACTGGGGGAAGGGGGATTTGCTCACTCAGTCCCATGGCTGGCTTGACTGTGCTTAAACCTCATCTTTGGTCTTTGAGGGCTCCTGAGCTTGTATTCTGTGCTGGGTGACTGCATTCCAGATCCTGCAGAGGAGACCACCCCTGTGAGACAGAGTCATAAGAAAAAACTTTATAGCAACAAAACCAATGCTTCCTTAGGAGCCCTTATGGCAAATATTATATCATTTTAGATTTGTTTAGATCTGGCATTTAGTCTCAACAAAAATAAAACACACACAGATGTGACATTTCTGCCCCAGCAGTAAGTAGCAGGAGTGGATTTGTGTAGAGCAGGCTACATAAATGCTGGGATGAGTAGGCTACAGAAAGGAGGATTTGGGTCTCATCCTTAGCATTACATGCCTTTCCTCACCCCACTCCCTGCCAACTATGTGTGGCAGAAGATTGAAATGGGGAGAACACTTCCACCGCATCTTCCTTCTTCTCTCGGACCTGGCCTTCTGCTGCCTTTTCTCTGCTTGAACCTAGCAAAATTCTAGAGTTTGGAGGGAGGCTAGGTAGTTTTAGTTGTCTGACTAAGCCATGTGAAAGGGAAATTTTACTTCAATGACAGTGGAAATTACCAGCACTTTGTTTAAAATATAATTTCACACACAAGATAATTTTGTACTATAGAAACTGTTTTGAGGCTACTCTTACTGTAATCTAAGAGATCTTAGATCTTCCTTAGTGATATCATTAACAATATTAGAAAGTGTATAACCTTCTTCAACAATCTGAAACAAAGATGAGATACACAAAAGAGCTAAGCAGCTTTTTCACAATAGCATTTAGATCATTTTATGGTTATAGATTGTTTTATGGTTATATGTTTACCTTTTCAATTGTATTAGGATCTGCTCCATGCAGTTTCAGCCAATCTACAAGCTCTTTATCTGTTCTCTCCTCATGAGACTCATGATGGGGTGCTGGGTTCTCTGCAATATCTGTAATGATTAGAAATTCATTTTATTGTATATTAATGTCTAACAGTAAAACTTTTAAAAAAGTAAGTTGGATGTAATAAACTATTCCAGAATGTAAATGTGGTGAAATGAAATGAACTTAAAATCATTCAGCTGCTCTAATACATGTTAATCAACCATTCATAATTTTTGGATTCAGTTTCCAGAGAGTGAAAACACTCCTTTATCTATGATACCATTATTTAGATTGGAATTTCATATGTTATCTGTCAGCTGCTTTATATGTTCTTTCCCTTGTCTTTAAAATATTTTTTTTTAGGTTTTAGTATTGAGATTTTGCTTTAGAGCTTACCCATTCATGTTCCAAGAGGTAGCCATAGCTCTTTGCTAAGTGGCACCAAATGAGCACGTCGGGTTTACAGAGGTATACTGTATGCAGTAAACTACCCTTTTTAGGCATACAATGCTATGAATTGATAAAGCCATACAGTTGTATAATCACCACCACAAATCAAGGTAGAGAAATTTCTAGAAGTTACCTTGTGTCCTTTATTATAATCATCCCCCTCCCTGCCATTCTGATTTGTCTTTTTCTGTCCCTACAGTTTTGCCTTTTCCAGAGAATTATATAAATGGAATCATATACTATGTATCCTTTTGAAGCTGATGTCTTTTCATTTAGCATAATGTATTTGTCATTCATCCATATTGTTGGATATATTAATAGTTCTTTTTATTGTTGAGTAGTTTCTAGAATCTACCGGAATACTGATTGAATAGAGGATAACCTAAACTGTTTCTTCAATCAGCAAGATTTTAAAACAGTCTGTCTCACATCCACAGACATGTCAGAGCAAGTGGAAAATGATTCTCACCGTTATACTTGAAACGTAACTGAAGATGATACAATTCTTGAGTTTTCTGTTCTAGAGTTTGCCGTAGGAGATTCTGGTATTCTCACTCTCGTTGAACTAGGTGTTCCAAAAGTCTAGTTAAAAAAAAAAAAAGTCATGCAGAGGAGAGTGACGAAGAGCCTAACACTATTCAGTACAATTCAAACATTTGACTATTAGAGATTGGAAAAAACAAGCACCATCCTAACAGTCAGTTTAGTGAGGAAAGCAAATACGTTGTTTCTTAAAAGATCTGTGAATCGGGTTTCAGCCTGTATAAGGGACCCTTCGTTGTAGCAGAAGAACACAGGTGGAGGAATCGTCTGATTATTTAAACTTGTCTCTGAGTGACATAAAAATAGCCAAAACGAGCGGTTAGACTCCTCCTTCCTCATAGGAGGAAATAAGCCAAGTAGAGAGGATAGAAGCCCTCTGCTTCTGAAGTAATGGGGTACAGAGGGAGTGAAAGGAACTTCCTGGAAGGCTGGGAGGAATGCCGCTAACATCTCCTGAGCAGTGTTTAGCACAGAATCCAGTACTGTGCTTCATACTTCATGTGAATTAAAGCATATGAGCCTTATTGCATTTTTATCAGGTAAGCATTTTTTATCCTGGTTTTATAGCTGAAGTAACTGAGGCCCAGAGAAGTAATTGGCCAGAGTCAACAAGGCTGTACTCTGCCCATCAGGATGGTCTCCTGTGGCCCATCTTTTACATAGTTCTTCCTAGGACAAAGAAAGAGGGCCTGGCATAGCTGAGTGTGGAAGAACTTAGTCCCCTATGCCAGCTCAGGGATGTCACATGGGGACAGGGAGTTAGGGGCTGGCAGATTAGAGCCATTTCTAGGTTTTCTCATTTGTTCATGTACCTAGTAAATGGGCTCATTTTTTTAAATATATTTTTTATGTGAACTTTAACATATATACATAACAGTGATAAGTTTCCAAGTAAGATTTAACAAATAGTTAGCAAATTTCAAAGAATGTCATGGGTCACAGTTCCACAACTTCAGCTATTTCTAGCATTGTAAAATATAACATACATACAGAAAGGTGTTTAACTTTTGATGTACAGCTCAACAAGCAGTTATATAAGTAATTTCAAAAACTGTTATGGGTTACAGTTCCAGTTTCAGTTCTTTTCTTATTATGCAGTATAGGGTATATACAGAAAGGTGAAGGCTTTCAGAGCACAATTCAACGAGTAGCTATAAAGCAAATTCCAAAGGATGTTATAGGTTACAGCTCCACTATGTCTTTTACCACCTTCCAGCTATTCCAACACCCCAGCATCTAAAAAAATATGTATATATAAAGCTTTAGTATTCATAGACTTTTGTTAAATCTTGTCTTGTTTGTTGCTACCCCTTCCTCTCACTTAGTCCCCTTCTCCATCTTCAGGGGTGTCTAGGCAGTGAGCCCCCTGCCTTGTTCATATTAAAAGGGAGTGTCAACAGTATAGGGAAGGGGGCTGCATCTGATTGTTGTTCTTAAAGACGCTGTTGCCTCTGAGATTTAGGACTTGTCTGGCATAGGAACACTCTGGTGGATTTAAGTTTCTGAAACATAAAACTTAGTGAGTGAATCTTTTATAGAATCTCAGGTAGGGGCCTAGGTATTTGGGGACTACTTTTGGTAAGGGCATGGCATATCATAAGGGTTGCCATTTGGGATGTCTAGTTGGAGCTTGCATAAGAGATTTGGGATCCCTCAGCCACTGTAACCTCAGCTTGTTGCCTTTCTTTTTTCCCCTTTTGGTCGAGTAGGCATTTTCAATCCCTCGCTGCCAGGGCCAGGCTCATTCCTGAGAGTCATGTCCCACATTAACAGGGAGATTCATTCCCCTGGGAAGTCATGTCCTTTGTGGGGGTGGAGATGGGGGGAGTGTTGGTTAATGAATTTATTTGCCAAGTTGGGTTTAGAGAGAGAAAGGCCACATTTGAGCAACAAAAGAGGTTCCCTGGAGGTGCCTCTTTTGGCATAATTATAGGAGGGCTCAGCCTCCCATTTAGAACCCTAAGTTTCACAAGAGCATGCCTCAAGTCGAGGGCTTGATTTATCAAGTAGTGGGTTCCTAATTTCACTTAATATACATTCTATCCCAAGATAAATGGTCTGTTTCTTACATTCTCTTCACTTAGTTGTACAGTCCTCATCACTCTCAACTTTTTCACTTAGTTGTACAGTCCTCATCACTCTCAACTTTAAACTCACTCTCAACTTTAAACTTAGTTGTACAGTCCTCATCACTCTCAACTTTAAACTCACTCTCAACTTTAAACTTAGTTGTACAGTCCTCATCACTCTCAACTTTAAACTCACTCTCAACTTTAAACTTAGTTGTACAGTCCTCATCACTCTCAACTTTAAACAACTTTAAACAATTATATATCCCAGAGCTCTTATCAGCTGCTAAGTATTCATCCCTAGTATTAGTGTAGTATTGGTAAGATATTTCTATCAAACATAGTCTTTAATGTGTAATGGATAGTTTTTTCATATACCACTCTGTTGTTAACCCTCTGCACCTCATACCTTATATCATGCTAACACAGGTTTGTGGTGCTACTCTGTAGGTTACGTGCCTTTAAACAACCATTTACAAACATGTATGCCTTCAAAGAGTCACTGATACTTATAATCGTATTAATGAACCATAGTCATACCTGCCCATTGCCATACCATTAAGTTCACCCTCTTTATCAGATCTGTACATATTGGATTATCATCCCCCCTTCACTAGCTTCTATCTCTAGGCCCTCTATACTCTACAGGACACTTATTTTACATTTTTCACAGAGTTCACATTAGTGATAACACACAATATCTCTCCTTTTGTATCTGGCTTATTTCACTCAACATCATGTCTTCAAGGTTCATCCATGTTGTTATGTTTCACAACCTTGTTCCTTCTTACTGCTGCATAGTATTCCATCGTATGTATATACCATATTTTGTTTATTCGCTCATCTGTTAAAGGACATTGGGATTCTTTCCATCTCTTGGCAGTTGTGAACAATGCTGCTGTGCACATCAGTGTGCAAATATCTGTGTGCATATGATCCATCCTGGAGAAAGTTCCACGAGCATTAGAGAAGAATGTGTTTCCTTGTAATTTGGGATGAAGTGCTCTATATACGTTTATTAAGTCTAATTCGTTTATCACATTGTTTAGGTTCTCAGTTTCCTTATTGGTCCTCTGTCTGGTTGATCTGTCTATAGGAGAGTGATGTAGTGAAGTCTCCCATGATTATTGTGGAAACATCTATTGCTTCCTTCAGTTTTGCCAGTGTTTGTCTCATGTACTTAGGAGCACCTTGATTTGGTGCATAAACATTTATGATTGTTATTTCTTCTTGTTGAATCGTCCCTTTTATTAGTATATAGTGTCCTTCTTGTCTCTTATGACATCCTTGCATTTCAAGTCTTTCTCATCTGAAATTAGTATTGCTACCCCTGCTTTCTTTTGGCTGTAGCTTGCTTGCAATATTTCTTTCCGTCCTTTCACTTTCCATCTCTTTGTGTCAGTGGGTCTAAGATGAGTCTCTTGTAAGCAGCATATTGATGGTTCATATTTTTTAATCCATTCTGCCAATTTATGTGTTTTAATTGGAGAGTTCATTCCATTCACATTCAATGTTATTGTGAAGGGAGTTCTTGAATCAGCCATCTTATACTTTGGTTTTTGTCAAGTCAGATCTACTTTTCCCCCCTCTTAATCTTTATTTCCTTTAAGTTACCCTTACTAATACTCTTCAATTCTGTGCCCTTCTCCAGGCTTCTCTCTCCTGTCTTGTTTTCTCAGCCAGTAGAGCTCCTTTTAGTATTTCTTGCAGGGCAGGTCTCGTGTTAACAAATTCTTTCAGCGTCCTTTGTCTGTGAAATTTTTAAGCTCTCCCTCAATTTTGAAGGCAAGCTTTGTGAGATAAGGAGTTCTTGGCTGGCCATTTTTCTCTTTCAGAATCTTAAATTTGTCGTACCACTACCTTTCCACCTCCACAGTGCCTGCTGCGGGGTCACTACTTAGTCTTATGTTGTTTCCCCTGTATGTGGTGAATCACTTCTCCCTTGCTAATTTCAGAACTTTCTCCTTCTCTTCAGCATTTGACAATCTGATCAGAATATGTCTCAGGGTGGGTTTATTTTGATTTATTCCATTTGGAGTTCGTTGGGCATCTTTGATATTCATATTACGTCGTTTAGAAGGTTTGGGAAGTTTTCCCCAACAGCCCTTTACTCTTCTCTTCCCCTCTGGAAAACCAGTAATAACCAGTAATTCTTATATTTGTGCACTTCGTGTTGTCCATCATTTCCCTGAGAACAATTTCAAATTGTTTGATTTTTTTTTTTACCATTTGTTCTTCTGTGCTTCCGCAATCCATTGCCCTTTCCTTGCATTCACTAATTCATTCCTCTATCTCTTCAAATCTGCCATTATGTGTCTCAAGAATATTTTTAATTTGATTAACAGTATCTTTTATTTCCATAAGATATGCTATTTTTTAATTTACTCTTTCAAATTCTTCTTTATGCTCTTCTAGGGTCCTCTTCATGTCCTTTATATCCTGAGCCATGACACTGATGTTTGCGTGGACTGCTTTGATTAACTGCTCCAAGTTCTGTGTCTCCTCTGGCTTTTAAATTTGGACCTTTGGGTTATCCATATCTTCTGGTTTCTTCGTATGCCTTAAAATTTTCTGTTGTTTTGGCCTCTTGGCATTTGTCTGTCTTGATAGGGTTCTTTTAGGATATGCAGGCTTGTTTGAACATTTATCTTTAATTTGGCAGAGCCACAGCTTGGTGGAGTCCACTTTCCCTGACCTACCAGCAGATGGCGCTCCCAAGCCACCTCTTGGTGGGGAGCCTGCCCTGCACAGTTTGGCAGGGAGTCCACTCCAGCACACAGTGATCCCAGCTGTTCCCAGGGCTGTGGGTGGAGTTCTCTGGGGCTGCAGAGCTGCGTATCTTATCTTCCAGCTCAAATGCCCCACAGTCCCTGTCTGTTGTGAGGCCGTGACTCCCTGGGATTGGGGGAGGGCTCCTGGTAGTTCCACACAGCACCCTTGTTTCCATGGAAAAAAAGGTGGATGCTGTCTGAATCTGGAATTCCCTCAAGGAAGGTCTCAGCTGTGGGGCTGTGAAGGGTCATCTCCCCAGCCAACTGCAAAGATGGCTGCATGGGGTGTGGAAAGCTGTCCCATTTTGCACTCATCTGCCTGGTCTGACCGCCAGTCCCCAGCACAGGGGCTTTTGACTGCAGATCTGCGAAGGGTTATCACCCGAGCCAAGTGCTGAGGAGGGTACCTTAACCATGGAAGGCTGCTACCCTCCGCACTCATCAGCCAGCTCCAACTGTCTGTTCCCTGGCAGCATTCCAGGCTAAACACTCACCCCGTCTTAAAGGTAGTCTCTTGGCTTCTCCAAGTCCACACTCACTATAGGTGTAGAAGTCCCTGCCAGCCAGTGGAACCCTGGAACTGCTGTTCTGGAGCGCTTTCTCTCCTTTATCTAGTGTTTTTCACAGAGGAGAATTTTGCTGTCTCTCCTACTCTGCCATCTTCCCTGAACTCGCTCATTTATTTTCATTGAAGTTAATTCCTGCAGTTGCCCTCAGAAGTTACTCTATAACAACACGTAAACAATATTGGCAAACAGCATAGCAAATCTGATAACACAGGCCCTGCTGGGTAATTTGGTGGCAAAATGGAGTGGGGAGAGAATACTTCCTTCCCAGGGATAGCAGAGACTACACACGGGAGCTCAGTGAGTAAGGAATGCTGACTACTCTTACTCCCCACCCCTGCCTTCCACTGTCCTTGGCTCTCAAGTCCTTTTTTACACTAGCAAAGGAGACAATTCTGGCCACTAATTAGAATGCTCAAGCCCTTCACCTATCTGGACCAGAGAGCTGGCTCAGAACTCTCTTTCTGCACACATGCATCCACAGCCATCCCCAATTCACCTGTCGAAGGGCTCCCTGTGCTCTCATGGATGAAGACAGTTGGCCAAGTCAACATTGTTCCACCCAACAGCCAAAGCTAAGGGTTCTCCAGCCCACAAGAATAGGCACAGCCCGTGGGGACTGTGTTGATTAGTTAGCAGTGTGCATTAAGGAGCTGGCTGATATTTAACCAGATTAATTCTACTGAGACTGGAAGACAGAATGACTAAACAGTGGTTATATATGAACACATATATAACATTTTATGTATGTCATGACTATAAACGTCATTAGAAAAAAAATTTTCAAGTATTGCTGCTTTCATATGTGCTTCGTATTTGAAACAAGAAATTTTTCCTCAACTACCATTTCATTATAACTTGAAACCCCTTAAGAAATTATTACATCTGTCTAAAATTCAACTTTAGAGATCTCTGGGGGTATATACAACTTTTCATCCAAAATGTGGATAACTGGCACCTTATCTACTCCGGTAAATATTTATTAATATGACCAATGACTATTGGGCAACAAAGCAACATTCTGAGCAAGTATCAACTGGTTTGCTATGGTTGTGGATTGTATTTTTTAAAAGCCCAATAATAATGTGATTCCCCAAAGCAAATGAATGAAAAAAATTTTCAGATATTTACTGAGCACCTACTGTGTATCAGGAAGTGAGCATAACAGACAAGCACTCTTGGGGGAGCACTGCCACAGTGCCATGGTCTCCTGGTTCGGAAGGCAGTTCATCAGTTCTTGCCTAGGGATCATGAAAAATCCCAAGGAAGAGATTCGAAGATGACTGGGGAAGCTCCCTGGGGGTTAGAATTATGGGGTACACTTCCACTGACAAAGTGCTAACTGACCCTCACAGGTTGCAGATGTACGCTGCTGGGCCCCATCTTGGTGAAGAGATGGAAAAAGAACTCACAGAGATCCGGTTGCATTTAGTGTGGCGAATTTCTGTATGACTCCTAATATTTTAAGGAAAAAAGACACATTGTTCTAGTTTCAGTTTAAGCTGAGAATACCCCCTTGCCAAGTTCACAGATGGTTAAGATGCTTTGCATGAAATATCTGCTTTACAAGGCCTTCCTGAGACCTGGGTGAGGCACTGTCCACTCAACAATCACACCAGTTACCTGGAGGCTTCCTGGCACTCTCCCACCCCTGCTGGAGAGCATGGAAGGGCCTCACCTGTTGGTCTCCTGCCTGAGCTTGCCCAGCTGGAGTCTCAGGTGTTGCTGCTGGTGGGGTGAGATCTCCAGAACAACCGCAGAACCGGGTCTGCTCCCCTCATGCATGGCTTGCACCTCACTTCCATGTGGGTCTGTGGAGGGGCAGTCCTCTTCCACCTCATCCACATCTGTATCCACCCCTTCTATCTCAGAGGCAGGCACAAAGTGTGCCTGTAGCTCTGTGAGGTCATGGAAGAAATGACCATGGTTAGCAGAAAAGCATCTCAACCAGGCCAGGCCTTGCTTTCGCTTATGGCTCATGACAGCCAACTAGGCTCCTGGGAGGCTGGGCTGGCCAGGGCAGCGCTCCACCAGGTACTGCTGCCTTTACAAATGGGAAGGAGACAATTTTACCCGGTTTTCTGCAATGTAAAAATCACCCCCAGTTTACAGACAAGGGAACTGAAGCTTAAAATTGTCAAATTAGCTGGCCAAAGACAGCTTTTACAATGTACCACCAAGTTCCTAACAAACCCCGTCATCTCCTTGGAGTGGGGAAGTCATTAAGTATGAGGGTTTAACAAGCCTCTCCTGGAAGCTGAGCCTAGGCTACACAGTACTCTCAGAAGATGGCCAGTGAAGGATCAAATAAAGACAAGAAGGGGCAATGCCAACAGAATCACTACAAAGCCTCCCTTGATGGGAGGAAGTCATCATTGAAGGAGAACCAACTTTGGTATTAAGCTGTTGTTAACATTTCAAAAACAGAGGCTGCAAAAGCCAGAGATTGTTACAACCACCACATGATGACTGAGACAGGAGCCAACCGTGAGTGTAATACGCTTGAAGCAGATACCTGCCAACTGTAGGATCCCTGTTCCCAAACTCAAGTCTCCCTTTTCAGTGTGAATGACTTTCATACCCAGTCGCCTTGGTTATGCCAAGAGAGCACATACAGAGTCATGACACTCTTTCTTAGAATCTCAGAATCTTAGCCCCAGGAGGGGCTTCTGATGGCATTCACCAAATTGGAGGGAAGTGTATAGCCAAGATGGCAGAGACTGCAACAGAGGCCACTTCTGATCTCTTCCATAGCCTGAAGCTGACTTTGACCACCAAGAGGGCACTTACCTGGAATGAGAATGGTGACAGCAGCCTGTACCGCCCGGCAGATGATGTTGTCCATTGCAAACATCCAGTGGGGCCTAATTAAGTGGTTCCTCAAAATTTTATTTACCTAAAAATCACAAAAATCCATATTTGTCAGACTTCTAAGAAATGTGATTTCTTACTGATTATAATTTGCTTCCACTCTGTCAGATAAAGCTGCCCTGGATTTCTAACTGACTTATGTTTCTTGTGGACTGAGTTTTCCTCTGAGCTGACCCGAAGTCTTGCTGGGGCCTGGGGGTTGGGTACATCAATCTGGTCAACTTCACTGGAGCATTTCGTTTGTTTATTCAACAAGCATTTATTGAGCACCTTTGAAATGTCAGGCTCTGTGTTGGGTGCTTTGGTCATAAAGATGAACAGGACATGTTCTCTGGCCTGGAGGCCCTCACATCTGTTTGGGCAGCCACATAAACTTAAACCCCACACCCACTCTGCTGGCAGATGTTCTCAAATCTTATACTTAAGCTCTTCATGTCCAATTGCAAATCATCTCGTTCACCAAAGTGATATTTTATTAATTTGCATACTGTTTATAGGGTGCTGCAGAAACTCGGGGTTCAGGGGTAAACAAGTGAGGAGACGGGGACTGTGGGAGAAGATGGTAACATCTTGGCTATAAACCACTTCAGTGGGCTCCCCACCTCCTGGCTTGTTCTGTAGGGTCAGATGGAGCACTTACGGCATCCTGAAAGCCAAACAGCACCAGGTGAATCTGATTGATGGATGCACTGTCAAAGTCCAGGTCTACCTTAAGCTTTGAGATCATCGATGCCATCACCCTGTGCTCCAGGGAGCGGATGAAGTCCCTCAGGATCCCAATTATTTGCTTGATGTGGCCAGTTGAGAGAGACAACTCTTCTGAACTCTAACAGAGGGAAGGAAGGGAAGGGGAGAGGGGAGGGAGGGAAGAAAGAAAATTCATTTTCATCAAGTCAGAGAAGGAGGGGAAATTTAGGCAGTATGAGGAAAACTAGATTGAAGATGATCCATTTGAGAATGGAACTAGGGGATCCCTAGGTGAGAAGGGATCTGTTTGCTCCTGGAACTCCTTCACATCTCTTCTGTCACGGGGTTACCTGGCCCCTGGTCCTCCGGCGCACAAACATTCCCACATCTAAGTCCTCCTATGAATGGTTCCACCTTTGGGTTTAACCCCTGGTGAGGCCCCCATCAATGGCCCCGTTGGAAAGCACAGTTCAGGACAATTCCTATTTCCATGGTTGGCGGGGCTTGTTCATAAAAGGACCTCTCCCCATCCAAAATAAGGAGGAGAGGTCAGTTTGCCAGTGCCGTGACCTTGTAAATTGAGTTGAACGTTGCCATCCACAGCCTTTTCTCCCAAAGTGGTTCTTCTCCCAGTGACTAGGGACAGCTCCTGGGGTCCTTTCCAGGCCATTTAGAAAGCCTACAGCTGGGGGCTTACAACAGTTACTACGGTTACTATGGGAGAGAAGGCTGGAGGCCCTTCCATCCCTTTGGGCTTTGTGTGCAGCTGGCTTGTTTTCCCACCAGAGGGCAGCATTGCCCCATCAATGTCTGGCTTGACCACAGTGTTTTGCCAATTGATAATTTAGGCAGAGTTTCCACACACACACCCCATTTGTATTCTTTTGTCGGGGGAGGGAAGAAAATTGGGACATACTTGTGATTATTGTAACGCATGCAAATGTTCTGGGGTAACAGGCCTCTCAGTCCCTGCTTGTACTGGTCCCCAGTCCTGAGCAGGGCAAAGGAGGCAGGATTATCAGGTCCCACCCTCAAGCCAGTACCTGGGCCACGCACTCCTGCAGGTTGGAAGCCACCTGGTTCTGCTCCTCCCACAGGATTTTGTACAGGATGGCGCAGCGCGCACTGTCCTTGCGCAACAGGAAGAGGCCTGGGTTCCTGTCCTCCGGGGAAGAGGCCATGCTCCGGTCTTCCGAGGCCGAGCTCTCATCTGTGACACTGCAGGCAAACACGGGGCAGTCCCCGTGCATCCCCAGGGTGCCTTCTCCAGGAAGTGTACTATGCTAGGGCAGCATGCGGGCGGGGTGAGAGTCCCCACCCTCAAGAAGATGGAAATCTCGGAAGGGGGGGGGTGTAGATCAGAAGAGAAATGCAGAGGTTTCTTTCTAATCTCCCTGGCACTAGTGCTGGGGGAGGGAGGAGAAGAGTAAGTGGGGTAGAAGGGAGGAAGAAGGGAAAAGGAGGGGAGAAGGGGAAGGAGAACAGGGTAGGAAGAAGGAGGGGGAAGGAGGAAGGGGAGGGAGGGGGAGAAGGGGAAAGGAGGAGAAAAGGGAAGGGGGCAGGGAGAGGGGAAATGAAGAAACCTCTCCTTGCTTGCCTTTTTTGGCTGCCTGGCTGCCTCACTGACAGGGCAGAAAGGAAGCAAAAGCTCCTCGCTGCTGCTGCTGCCACCGCCTGGTTTTCCCCGGGGAGGTATTTTCCCCTGGGAAACATGAGTACCTCTTGCAGATCCACAGGCAAGGGGACAGCCATACCTGAGCAGGTGACTGGGGGGGTGCTTGGGCCACCCCTTGGAGGGCAGCGCCCTGGGCTTGTTGAAGAACACGTCAGGGTGGGCGTCTGAGTCGGGGGAGACAGAGCTGTACTGACTGCTGCTGCTGCCCATGGGCTCCCTGGGCAAGGGTAGGGCCAGGGCAGCGCCCCGGCCACCACCTGTGCAGGATCAGAGTGAGAGGGAGGCAGGAGGCTGAGCCAGAGGACAGACTGGGCCAAGGCGGCCCACCCAGGGGCTCGTTAACCCTGCACTGCTCCAAACGGGCCCTGGGAACAACTGCCCGGGAGGGAATTCTGATCCAGCAGGTCTGGGATGGGCCTGAGCCGCTGCATTTCTAACAAGCCTGCTGAAGATGCTGTTGCAGCTAGCCCGAGGACCACACTCCCTGGGGCAAGATGCCGAGCCCTTCTGACCCCATCCACACCACGGAAAAGAGAACAAACCCATCCACACCACGGAAAAGAGAACAAACTGCTTTCTTTGCAGGGATCACTCTTATGTCACTGCCCCTAGGACTTAGTGCCCCAGAAGGGATCAGTTAGCTTCGGTGGCCTGCTAACTCCTGAGACACCTCTTCATCAAGATGAGGGTCAGCAGAGGACCACAGGCCAGGCTCTGACAATGAAGCACCAGGCAGAAATGCAAAACCCCGGCCTGATGCCTCTGCCTCTCGTCACAATCTCAAACAAAAGACTGTAACAAGGGGTCATGCCTCACAGACCCATCAGGACACCAGAGGGGCATTCATCGGTTGGCTTTTAACAGCTCCCACCCCTGCTCCATGACTCCCTGCCACTTTTCACACAAACGGGCACAGGGTGGGCTCTGGAGGGCTGGCATACTCCCTCCACAGCAGAGAAGCCAGGGCGGTGGGGGGGGGGCACGCCAGCCACCTGGCCTGCGCCTGGCCCCAGCCATCCTCACCTGAGGGCTTGAAAGCAATTCTGTTCTTCTTGTCCTTGTTCACCTACCTTAAGAAACCTTCTCTGAGTAGGTCAGCTGCTGTGACACTTTTGTGGGGGTCCAGCTCAAAGCAGGTTAAAATGAAAGCTCTGGTTTCAGCCGAAAGGGCTTCTGGAATCTCAGGGTGGATCTTAAACATCCCCACCTGCACGCAAGGGAGAGGTGAGGCATGACTGAGGCCTCAGGCAAATCCCCATGTGCTGGTTTTCAAGATGCAGCTCCTGCCCCTCTGAGGGGCTGGTGATAGGTCATTAAGAGTGGCCCTGATGACTCTTGCTCCCTTGTTATGCTGACGCTCCTCCCATCCAGATGTGGAGCCTGCTTGCCCACCTCTTGCATCTGGGCGGACCTCTTGTGACTTTGCTTTGACTGATAGAAGATGTGGAAGTGAAATTGTGTGCCTTGGGAGCCGAGGCCTTGAAGCTGCCTTGTAGCTTCCGCTCTAGTTCTGTCCGAACCCTGAGCCCCGCAGGCAATGGGGACACCCCAGCCAACCCAGCTGCAACCACGGCCTCACCAGCTGGGATGTAGCCATGAGTGAGCCCAGGTAAGCCCAGCGGCAGAACCAGTTAACCCACAGGATTGTGAGGAATTTAAAAATCACTGTTTCAGGCCACTAAGTTTTGGGGTGTTTTTGCTCCACAGCAGCAGATGACTGAGGCAGGACTTAGGTCACAGCCTGCAGCAGGATGCTCTGAGGGTATTCAAGGGCATCTGTTGTCTGTTCTTGATTCACAGCGTCCCCCAAAGACACCCCACATGCCTCTCAATCTCTGTGCACTTGCAGCCTAAATTCCCACCCTCCAACTCCAAACCACATGCAGACAAAACCCTGAGGCTGATAACTCAAGAGACAGGCAACTGATCATCCAAAGTCATCCGAAGCCAAAGCCACCGCCTCAGCCCCATGGGGCGAGACTCACTGAGGGAAGGGGACAGCCTTTTCCTCTTAGGGGTCTTGCTAGAATTTCTGCTTCAGCTCTTACTTCCTGGCCACCTAATGTTATCTTGCTAAAGGCTCTGTCCCTTTAACCCGCAGGGGAACAAGAGTTGGGTCTATGCTATCACCTCTCACTGTGACAGGGGAACGCTTCCATGACAAGCCCCGTTCATTCATCTTGCATAACTCCCCTCCTGCACAATTGTCCCATACTCGGGGGTGGCACTCTCTTCTTTTCAGGCAGCAGTGTCTTGAAGTTCACAGTCTTCCCCTTTTCTTTACCAAACCCAACCAACAAGCCAGGACTGGAAGCCATTCTGCCCTCCAGGTCCACTCCTGTGCCCAGCTCTTCACAGTCTCCCCTTGCTCCACTGAGTGAGACCTGGGAGCTGCAGAGAGCGAACTGCTGACCCTTCAGACTTTAGACCCCAAAGTCCCTAGTCCAGATGCTCACTTCTGTTTCTAACACACTGCTCCTTAGGGGAAGCTCAAGAGTTTTGGATTTTGAGAATGCTAAACACTGGGCAGAATCTAACCACTACGATTTGAAATGCAAGGGACACTGCAGGTGGCACCCCTCACCTGAGGGGTGGGGAGAGAAGTCGACAGTGCCCATGGCGCTGGGGGGGGGAGGGGGTAGGTCAGAGACAAAAGTTCAGGACAAGATCCCAAAGAAGAAAGGGGCAGCCTCTTCCCCAACTCAGGAAGAAGAGAGCAAATGTGGGCAGCCTCTGGGCATCTTGCAAATGCATCACTTTTAAGGGTGCTTTGCTGTTACTCAAGAGGTCACCCAAAGGGGTGATCTCCTTGGTTTGAGACACTGTTTGGAAGTTTCTAGAAATTTTTCTGAAGGCTTACAGAGACCCCAGAAATAATTTCTACAGTCATTCTTAAGAGAACACAAGGGACATTATTTACTAATAACTTTCTCATTTGCAATTAAAATTAGACATTATATGCCATCCAAGAAACGGAATATATTTTCAGAGAATTTGTATAGCTGATTAGCTAACCAGAAACAGGAGGAAGGAAGAGGTAGTGGGGAGTGGCTCATGCCCTATGGTTGAACTGGGAGAGTCAGAGCCTTCAGATGGGTTTGCCTGATTTACACAGGAAGGCGGCAGCAGGCTGGAAAGCAGCCAGCCATGGCTCTTAGGCAGGCCCAAGGCTTTTCTCTGCGCCAGCTGCTATTTGTTCCAAGGCTGCTAACTGAGGCTGCAGGGAAGATCTTCAATGGCCCTAAATGGGTTCGTTGTGGATAGACATCTAAGTGCCCTAGTGTTCAGGGTCATGTTGGGATTGCAGGTGCCACGAGATACTTATTGACTAGAGGTCTTAGCTTTGGAGCTGCCTGAGCCAGTAGCATGAGGGCAGGATGCTCCGAGAACCATCTGCAAGTGCCCAAGTCTCCCTGTAGAGCAGGGCTCCACAGCACCCGGAACTCAGAGTGGGATGGATGCCCTGCATTCACCTCCTTGGGCAGAAACCTGCACTCATGCCTTTAAATTCTTTCTGCCTGAGTGGTCAAGCTGGAGGGACTGGCAAAGTATGTAGGCAGTGAGGCTGTGTGATAGGAACAGGCTGAGAGGGGCCACCATATTGGCAGGGAAGCCATGAAGAAAGTCCTCTAGAATCATGTTACATCAAGTTATTCAATGCACTGTGACCTCATTATCCCATAAGCAATAGCCATCTGACCTTTTGCAACCCCACTCTCTTACTTCTGAACACTGGGGGGAGCCAAAATGTACCATGGAAGGTCAGACTGGTAATGGACTCTTAGGGAAGAGCCCCTCAAACTTTTCCAAGTATTCATGGTACCAGAAGCCGCAGGTCTGACCTTGGACACACAGGGCTGTCCTGACATCAGCTTCCCCTGGGGTCACAAGCAAGCATGTCCGTCCCCAAGGTCTCAGCATACCCGTTTGTAAAACCCCCAGCACTACTACTGGTCAGTCAGCGTTATGTTAGCTTCCACACATGGACTGCCCTTCCAGTTAGCTTTGGGAGGGATTTTAGAAAGATAAAAGGATAGACTTGGAAAGTCCCTTCTCTCCAAAACCCAGTCAAAAACCTATCCTCCAAAGACAAAGACTCCACATGGCCTTTGAGTCTTGCCCAGCAACTGAAAGCAGCAAACATGTCTTACTTTGAACGTTGCTGCCTGCGGTTCACCGAGCTCATGGAACGGAGGCCTGCTGGTTGCCATCTCAATGATAGTACAGCCCAGGGACCAGATGTCAGCTGGGGAACCATACCCACAAGGTCCCTGGTCTATAATCTCAGGCGCCATGAACTGTAGCTTGCCTGTTGGGGAAGAAAAACAAAGTTCATGGGCACCATATTGCTTAAAAACTAAGTGGACCATTAGTAAACAAGCATGTTAATGTTAACTCCCTCATTAACAAAGGATGGAACCTATTCCTGTGTGTAAACAATGTGGTTGCATCTTTTCTTGGAGCAGAGACATGCAACATTCCTTCTTTTTATGCTATCGTGGAAAGAGGATTGCTCAGCCCCTCCAGGATAAAGAGACCCAATTCAATACAATAAGCATGTATTAGTGCATGCCAGATACGTGGAAACGTGAATGTGAGAAACTTAGTGCCTGACCTCAAAGAGCTGCCTAGTGGAGAGACAGACCTGATGACGATGACAGTGACGATGATGATGAGGATGGCAGTGGGAGGAGTGATGGTAAAATGTGGTAATGGCTATAAAGACACAGATGGAAAAGTGCTTGATTCTGCTTGGTTCAAGTCAGGGAAAGCTATGGCAAATGGGGCTGTGTCGATTTGGGTCCTCTAAGAAGTAAATACCAAGATGAGATTAGCCATATAAGAGATTTATTGGGAAGAAGGCCTATGAACAACACAGTGGGAGAGAGCAGGAAGTAGGCAAGGAGAGCCTTAAGGCTGTGATGCAGGTCTGACACATGGGAAAGGAAAGAGGGAAGGAAGAATTGGGTAGGAAGAGCCCCAGATGGCAGAGCAGCTCTGAGAAAGCTTTGGCCAGGCCACTGGAGAGTTCCTGACCCAAAGTTTCCCACTGGAAGAGTCTCACATTGGTTCTAGTATCCACACCATGTTCAGTCATTGGATAAAGTGTGACTTTGGCACAAATGTGGTGGTAGATCCAAAGGGACAGCAGCTAGGGCTATCAGTGAACAATGCTCCTGCTGCCAAGGTTGAAGAGGGTGGGCAAATGATGGGAGGACTTCCAGGCAAGGGGAACAGCTTGGGCAAAAGCACACGAAGGTGAAATGTATCATGAGTTCAGGGAACAAGTGATAATTGACACAAGGGAGTGTGTAGGAAGAAGTGAAGGATGCAATGGCCAAGGCTGTGGCTCAAATGGCAAGATGCATGTTCCAAAGGCTCTGGGAGGCCAGGGGCCAGGGTTTGGATTTTCTCCTGTGGGTCATGACGAGCCACCAGGTTGTCACAGGGAAGGTGGGGATCAGATACGGCAGCAAAGTGGAGAAGGGAGTGTTGAGGGGAGACACAGGTAGCAGGGAGGTCAATCAGGGCTCCGGGTATAAAATCTTTGGTTTTCTTTAAAACTAGGTCCAAAGATTGGGGCAATGTGGAAATAGCATTGGTGGATGCTATGTGCTGGCAAAGAGGTTTAGAACAAGACCAGAAACTCAGAGACGACCTTGGCCAAGGTACGAAAAGAGGACACCAACGCCCAAAGAAAATAAAGGGCTTATCTCAAGATCACACAACCAAAGCAGGTTTCCTGAGTCCTAACCACTGAAAAAAAGGGCTCATTGGCCAAAAACATTTGGAGGAGCAACTTAAACTCCATCCTCTTCTTCAAGAGCCAATGTCTTATTAGCATTTTCCTATCCATTAGCATTTTAAAGGTTGTAAGTCAGCTGTGATTAACAGAACTGTCTGCCATGATGGAAACGTTTCATTCTGTGCAATCCAATATGGTAGCCACTAGCCACATACGGCTGTTGGGCCCTTGAAATTGTAGCTAGTGAGACTGAGGAAATGGATTTTAAATTATCTTATACTCTTTTAAATTAATTCAAATGAGATAAAATTAAGTTAAATACAAATTTGAATGCAAATGACATTGTATTTGTGAGCGCAACAGCTCAGTTTGGCAGAGACGATGGCTTTGGCCTCTGGAGCTGAAAACCTGGTGGGGAAGTGTTCAGTCAGTTGCAGGGTTGGGCAAGATGGAGGTTCATAGCACTTGCTGCATTGTTGGGAAATCCTGACGCCCTAGGAAAGGAAATTCCGGTGACACAATGTCCCCAACAGGCCCCTGTTGCTGCAGATAACAGAGGGAGAGGTCTCGGCAGGGAATGTGCCTCCTAACTAATCCTTACTTTGTTAAGGAAAGATACGACACCGACACCGGGCTGGTTATTAAGCTATTATCTCTCAGCTCTGCTCAGTGTTGCTGGGGCTGGGACTTGACAAACTACATTTCTGCTTTGCTGAACGCTTCCTGTTAGGTCTGCCACCAGGCGGTGCTAGAGGGAGAGCCTGGGAGGAGGGAGGGGGAGAAGGGACTTGCTCACTGTTCCTGTGAGCAAGCCTCACTATACCTGGTTCCAGTAGCAGCACTTGGTTCCAACCTCCAGCTTTTTTTGTCTCCCCATACTCCCAGAACCAGCCTCATCTGGGCCCCCTCAGAGGTACCTGCTCCAGACCTCTAGCACCCCCCTTCAAAGGTTTGAGTCTCACCCCCCTGCTCTGCTTCTCAGCCCTAGGGGTGTGGCTGCTTCCTGCTACCTCAGTGTCCCCTTTTTGCCTTTTCCATTCTCTGTATCCAGCAAACACTTATTTCTATTAAATTCTCTCTGTAAAAACTGCAGGGGTGATTTCTGTTTTCCTGCCTGGACCCTGACTAATACAATCACTAAGTTAATTTTTGGAACAGCAAGAGAATAAAATCACAAAGTTAGGCAATAATGGAAAATAATGCAAAACCAAATTGCAATGGTTTGTCAACCTTGGCCAAATCATTGCCCACCTTAGCACAATGGTTTCATAACTGGAGCCTGTTTATTTAGTCTAAATCATTGCTAAATTTTGAAGATTTTCTTTATATGGATCAATAGTGAACACCATCCTTTCTGAAGGCAGGGAATCAGCAATAACATCTGTATTGGTTATCTATTGCTGCATAACAAATTACCCCCCAAACCAGTAGCTTGAGAAAATAAACAGTTATTATCACACACAGTTTGTAGGGGTCAGGAATTTGGGAGCAGTGTGGCTGGGCGTGGCGGGCTCAGGGTCCTGCATGGGGGTGCGGTCAGAATGGTGGCCGGGGCTGCCATCATCTGAGGGCCCAATGGGGCTGGAGGATCCCATTCCGAGGTGGCACCCTCATGTTGTTATTGGTAGGAGGCTTCGGTTTCTCACCACAGGAGATTCTCCAGGGGGCTACTCAGGATGTGGCTTCCCTCACAGCGAGTGACCCAAGAGAGCAGGGGAGTGGGATGCCACACTACCTTTTATGATCTAGACCCCAAGACACACACCCTCACTTCCTATTTTTCTCACTGGAAGTGAGTCATTAAGTCTGGCCGTGCAATGAGGGCATCACACAATGGCAAGAATTCCAAGAGGTGGGGCTCAAGGTGGGGAGGGGGCATCTCGGAGGCCGCCTGCACACAAAGTCTGACTTCTGGTTAGCTCCTGATGGTTTACAAAGCATCTGCCGGAAGCGCTGTCCATTTGACTCTCAACGATTTCGCAAGACTGAGTCGAGGAGGCGCTCCCTACTGCTATCACAGGGAAACTGAGGCTCAGAGAGGATAAGGGATTTGCTCAAGCAGAAAATCCTGAGCTAGAACTCAGGTCCTCTGCCTCCAAGTTCAGAGCTACGCACCATGCTATCGTGGATCTATGGAAGGCATCACGGAGAAGGGCTACTGAAGAAAAGCTACCTGATGCAAGGATTTCTAAAGCCACAATGTGACTGGAGGACAGAATGCAATAATGGAAAACTGGGTGCCCCGTTTTATTGACATTTTATTTGTTAGTGGGAAACCAACCACTCCCCGTAAAAGCCAACAGAGAGAAGCGGGTCCACGCAACTGTTTTAAATCATCAAGGGAACATCCGCAGGCAGTGGGCATGTTGTGGGTGTCCATCAGCCATGCCAGGGGCTGGATTCTATCATGAAAACCAAGTGACCATGCCATGCGGGGCATCTGAATAATGCAGAAATCCTGGAAAACTTGGTGTCCTTAAATTGGTCTCTCCTAAGGGCTTCATATCCTCCATTAACTGCATTTCCCCCGAGGTGTGCCCACATACCTGTGGGCACTGAAGTGGCCAGTGATGGCTCACAGTTACCTCCACTGGTGCAGTGAAGCAGTGTTCAGAATGAGGTGGCCGGGAGACCCAAGGACACCAAGATCTGGCCCCTTTGGGACCTGGAAGATGGCCCAAACAGCATTTTCAAATTTCCAGCAAAGAAAACACAAGCCATAGGGCAATACATTAGAAATTTTGACCAAGTTACTGAGACACATTACAGATACTGAGCAAGGGACTCTCAGACAACTATAACACAACTCTTGGGCCCCTTACCCGGGGCCTTCCTCCCTGATCAAGAGAGAAGAGTCTGAGTGGGGAGTTTTGAATGGGAGGTTTTAGAGAGAGCTGTGCTTTGGAGGAGCTGGGGCAGGGCTGTGCGGGCCCATGGTGAATCAAGCAAATCAACATCAACTCAGGATACACAGTTGAGAAGAGGCCAACATGGCAGCATCTATCCCAGGCCCCTTGAGAAATCATGCAAAGTCCAATTCTCCAAAATTTAATATTAATGATGTACAGAAAAGAGGAGTAAATGCAGCTCCCATGGCCCCAATCCTAGTTGCCCTGCCCAAAGGCTGGGCCTGGTAGAGTGGAGCACTGCTTCCTCTTAACCCAGAGCCTTTGGAGGGAAACCTCATTGGGCCCACTCAGAGCTCGAAGAACATGTGTCCCCTGCGGGTCAGTTGCACAGAAGTTCCCAAAGGGCAGAAGCAACTTCAGAAGCAGAGGGGTGGACAGTACAGGCCAGGAGCATCACCACTGTCTCTCGACAGAGTAAAAGATTTACGAATCCCAGACACCAGATGTGGGACCCACTGTAGGCATATTGGTTTAGGGTTTTATTTTTAAAAAAGGAATCCTCTCCAAAGGTGGTCTGCCAGGGCCTGGACCCCTTAGGAGAAAGAGACTGAGGGGTGGGTATAATGCAGGAGATACAACCTGGTTGGGGGAAGATAGCCATCAGCCAAAGGACACTGCCCTGCCGGTGACAGGGGACTTATATTCAGAGGGACCCAGTAGGAAAAACAGGAAGCCACAGCCAGGCCCAGAGAACACAAAGCCAGCTTCCAACAGTGCCTGTCAAGTCACAGCTTTTCCCACCCTGTGCATGTTTGAATCTGTTATGTACCCCCATAAAAGCCTATGTTCTTTTAATCTACTCTTGTAGGGGCAGACCTATTGTGAGTGGGACATTTTGATTAGATTGTTTCCATGGACATGTGACCCACCCCATTCAAGTTAGGTCTTCATCGTCTTTACTGGTGTACTTTATGAGAGGATAAAAGGCAGAGACATTTTTAAGAGAGCTCAGAGACACTTAGAAAATTCCTGGAGACATTTTGGAGACAGCACTGAAAACAGAACAGGAGGGCAGCTAAGAGTTTTCCCTGGAGAAGTAAAGAGAGGACCCCCAGACGCTGAGAGAGAAACACCCTGGGAGAAACAAGCAAGGATGCACAGGAGCTGAGAGAGAGAAGCTAAGACAGAAGCCCAAAGACATTTTGGAAAAAGCAACAGAAACCAGAAGCTAACCCTGGGAGAGGCCCAGCAGACTATGGCCACGTGCCTTCCCATGTGACAGAGGAACCCCAGATGCCATTGGCCTTTCTTCAGAGATGGTATCGTCCTTTTGATGCCTTAATTGGGACATTTTCATGGCCTTAGGACTGTAAATTTGTGAACTAATAAACCCCCATTGTAAAAGCCAATCCATTTCTGTTATTTTGCATTCTGTCAGCTTTAGCAAACCAGAACACACCCTCTCCCTGTCCTTCCAGGAGCTAATGAATAGGGAGCGAGGCGAGGGAGGGAGACAAAGGTGACACCCACACCTGAAACTCTACCTGCTGCTGAACCTGGCAGGGACATGGAGAGAAGTTGAATTTCTGAATGAGGACCAGAGTGTTGGTTAGTATATTGGCCTGAACCCCACCCCCCCTTTTTTTTAAACTGTGTACAAAAATTTTATTATGTTGCTTAGCAGGCAGTTTTGCTAAACACCATATTCTGCAAAGAGATAACATATAATACAATTCACCATAAATAATCCCTCATGTTGAGAGCTGAGCATTCTGTAACACTATTAACTTGTAAGCATGTCAGCACATGAAAATTTACATGGAACAAAATCATTTAATAATAGATTTTTTTTTAAAGATGAGAACAATACCACCTTCAAGTAAATCTGAACTACTTCATTGCTACAGTAACGTAGATAACAGACAGGATTGCAGTTCAATTGTGAACCCTTTTAATTGCTGAACTCAGATTGTATTTGCTTCTTAAAGTGACATTAAGACTTTGTCTTTATTATCTCAGAGTGATTGGATAAGTCACAGGAAGGGACCACTGCCCTCAGCAGGACTGAGAGGAGGCGTGGAAGACAAAAATAAAGGGCTTTTATGATAACATCTTTGAATCCTACAGGTTCAGCATGTTGGTTATGTCCATAAATGCAATTATCTCAAAGGCCCCTTCCAGCTCTAATAATCTGTGACTTCTAAGTACAAATTAGTCTTACTTTTATTTGATTTACTTCATTAACAAACACTTTGATTGCCTTGCAGTTGGAGCCAGGTACCGGTCTAAGCACTTCATAGACATTAACTCATTTAATCCTCATAAAAACCCTATGAGGAAAAAAAAAAACCCTATGAGGTAGATACTGTGAATATCTCCATTTTACTTATGAAGAAACTGAGGCACAGAGGTTAAGTAACATGCCCAAGATCACACAACTGTCAAGTAGTTGAGCCAATATTTGAACCAAGGATGTGTATAGCCATAAACCAGAACAGAGTTCCTGTCCCAGGAACCCCAGTGAACCCAGTCCTTAAAAGCAAGAGGGCTGCAATAATTCCTCTCCCATAATTCCACTACCCAAGAAGAATGAAAATGTATGTCTACACAAAGATTTGAACACAAATGCTCATATCAGCATTATTCACCATAGCCAAAAAGTAGAAATCACCCAAATGTCCATCAACTGGGAAATGGATAAACAAAATATGGTATATCCATACAATTGGTTTCTACTCAGCAACAAAAAAGAACCAATGACCGAAACATGCTACAAGATGGACAAAATCAAAAACATTATGCTAAGCAAAAGCTAGATGCAAAAGACCACAATTTGTCTGTGAGTGCCTGGAGGCTTTACGGACCCCAGAAAAGTAAGTTCTTAAAGTTAATCCATTACTGTGGGTGCAGACCCATTGTAAGGAGGACCTTTTGGTGAGTAGGATCTTAAGATGTACCCCACCTCATTCAGAGAGGGTCTTAATCTTCTTACTGGAGTCCTTCATAAGAGGATGAAATGCAGAGAAAAAAGCCTCAGAATACAGAAAAGACACAGAAGCTGAGAGAAAGCCACTGAAGCCAGAAGCTGGAAGCAATGAAACCTGGGAGAGAAGGGAGAGACCAGCAGACTCCGCCATGTGCCTTGCCATGTGATGGAGGAGTCCAGGTATCGTCTCACAATGTCTTGATTTGGGCATGTTCATGGCTCAGAACTGTAAGCTTGTAAGCTTATAAATTCCCATTGTTAAAGGCCAGCCCATTTTATGATATCTGCATTTCAGCAGCTTAAAGCAAACTAAAACACGGTTATCATTCTGTTTGTGTGAAACGGCCAGAAATGGCAAATCTAGAGAAACAGAAATGGAATCTGGTGGACTAGGGCTGGGATGGGAAGTGGGATTGACTGCAAATGGGCATGAGGGCACTTTCGGGGGTGATGGAAGTGTTCAAAAACTGGATTGTGGCGGTGGCTGCACAAATCAGTAAATTTACTAAAAAATCATCAAATTGTCCACCATTTAAAATGGGTGCATATTATACGTACGTTATACCTCAATAAAGCTGTCAAAAAAAAAAAAAAAGGCAAGGTAGGGGGGGCTGCCCCTGGTTAAAAACACCTTCCCTCTGGTTCCAGCAGGTTTTTACTTAAAGTGAAAAGCCTTCAGAGGAACACAGGAGGGGAGGATTCCAGGCCAAGAAGTTGCCCACAGCCTTTGGCTCTCCTGGAAGTTGCCCTGACAGCCTCTGGAGAGTTTATGTGGAAAGCCCCACCATATTTTCATGTCATACCGGAGTTCTGTACTAACCAGCCAAGAGTTCTTTACAGAACTGCTCTGTTTTGCAAGGAGTAATTATATGCAGGAGAATTTCATAGTCAAAACAAGACCCCTTCATTATTATCCCTCAAATACCCCTTGCATTATTTTGCAATTCAAAATCCATGCCTCCTCAAGCCAATTACTTGGGAAAATGTGATATGCAACAATGAATTATACATGCATCTTTGTGAATTTTTTTCCTCCTTGGAGATTCTAATTATGAGATAAATTGTTGGGGGTTTTATGTCTTGAAATGACTCCTTGTCATATCAGAGCCCCTCTTACTATGTATTGCAAAGCTAATTGGTGACTTCCAAAGAGGAGGACAGAAGTTACTGTCTACCTGGGCAGTAAAATGCTCAGAGAAAAAAAATGTGCCACCCGTACAAACATATGTATATATTCATATATAAGTATATGTATATGCATGTATATATATGAGTATGTATATATATTTATGTGTGTGTGTGTGTGTGTATGTGTGTATCAGAAACAATGAATGAAACTTCTATACTCTCTTTCTATTCCAAAGATCTTTCTTTGGAAGATCTTGATGGAGCCCTTGGAGTAATATTTTCCTCTTTTGGGATGTATGTACCTCCTCCCTTACATTTCAACTGACAGATCATTTTTGCTGCATAAACATTCCCTTTAGAGAAGGAATGTGTCTCCACTGTGGGCTTCCAGTAGCCAAGATACAACAACCCTCTTGTTGAAGAAAAGTCTTTCAGAGCTGAGACATTATTCACCAAAAATAAGGCCAAAGCTGTCCACTCTACCGTTTGGGCAACTACGTGGAGAGAAAACAGTCATTTGTCTTTTGTAGCTTATTTCAGAGCCATAATAGTATAAAAGCAGGCTTGTAATTCTGTTAAGCCAGACCTCTGCAATCCCTGTGTTCCTCCTTATGGAACCATAAACCTTTACTTATGAGAAACCAAGACCTCTTTCCAAGGATCAAAGTTTTTGCTAGAGTTGTTTCTAAGCAGGAATTTTGAAAAATGATAGGACCGATTTTTCCTTCTTCCTCTGCAGCAAACCTCTCTTGACCCCCATCTCCCCTTTGGTCATTACCCCATTTCTCTTCTCCCGTTCTCCCTGGGATCGATTCTGAGTGGGCTTTCACAGATACTGTGCTACCAGAACTGCCCTTCTCAAGGCCACTGGTGGCCTCCCTGCTGTTAAACACAGTGGTCATTTTCTGGTTCTCCTACCTCAGCTATCAGCAACCTTTAACAATGTCTCCCTCCTCCTGGAAATACTTTTCTTACTTGGCTTTTCTGCCTTTTTTTTTTTTTTTTTTTTGGCAAGCAGAAAAAGAATTTACTTTAAAATATTGAGTGGCTCACCACACCCTCGGGTGGGAGAGAGGACCAGGCTTGGAGGCAGGGAACAATGGCCGCAGCTTGCACCCCTGAGCCGGGACACAGGGCGTTTTAACTGTTATCCTACCCACTGGTTTTGTAAAGTTAAAGTTAGCAGGTAATTTTACACCACTCTTCGAATCTGGTCCCTCCCAACCCTTAAAGATTCCGTCACTGGCACACTGCAAAGAAAATCCAATTCTTCAAACCCACTTAGAATCTCATATTATGCAGAATTAGCCCCACTAGGAAACATAATCACATATCATATCATCACCATCATATCAAAACACAAGGTTCCAGAATTCACTAAGGCTATTTTCATGATAGACTAATAACCTTTCCTAATAAACTGCCTGAGGAATACCTGTTACTCAAATTTACCCACGATTTTGAACAACATGGTACTAACTTAAAAAAGACACTGCCATTTTGCTGATCAGTTGAGAAATCCTCAGGAAACCTCAAGCAGAGCACTGCACCCACTCAACTTTTGAAAGAGAAGACAGTAAGGCAATCTCATTGCCACAAGTAGATGGCTAACTGCCTCATCAAGACAACATTAAAATAATTTGAGGTGGGGGTGATACACTATCTACCACCAGTATCAATCCCAATGTGTGCTGAGAAGGTGCTCAGAAAGTAACTCTTGTGTGGCCGTATCTTATGCGGAAAGCACAACTCCAAGATGGCCGCCCACATTGGGCTTGCTCTGCTTACCTGCAAAAGTGTCTGTACATGCATTCACTCCTGCAAGTCGTTTAGAGGTTCCAAAATCAGAAATTTTCACCACTTCACTGTAGGTATTTACCAGAACATTATCCCCCTTTAGAAAAAGAACATCAAGGGCTTAAAGACAGATTTTAAACAAACTAACATGAAACAGATTTGGACATCAAGAAAGGGTCACACAGGTTCCTAGGAAGACTGGACTTTGTGCTTTGAGGACTGTCATGGTAAATCTTACCCCTTCTGGGATTCAGTCATTCAGCAGACACAACTGACAGCTCTCATGATCTGATAGGAGCACAATGAAGCCTCATAGGCTTGAAAAAGCAAGTACCTTTATGTCTCTGTGCACTATCTGGTTTTCGTGGAGATAGTTAAGGTCTTCCAGGATCTGCTTGGTGTAAAACTTGATCGTGGGTTCCCTCATCGGCCCCCATCTGGATCACAAAAGAGCAGAAAGGCTCCCTAGAAACAGATACAGCAGAAAACCCATCAGGGCAATGAAGATTCAATTCAAAGAGTTTGGAGAGGGGTGATACTTCTACCTAATGTAGGCTTTTTCCCCAACATCATTGTATCTAGGCCAAAAGTGACCCGTTTGCTCCCTCTCTATTGCTGATTTCCCAGATGTGCCAGCACCACAGCCCAAGAAGGGTGTATTAGCTGCACAAGGTCAGGAGGAGAGTGAAGCAGTGCTCTACGAACTTGAGAGGCGTGAACAAACGTTGCAGATGACCTGGGCCACGTGAAGCTCGGACTCTGTCCAGCTGTCTCAACCTGAAGCCTTGAAAGCAGAGGTGGACAGGTCCAGTGCAAGGGGCCCTATTAGGACAACAGGGACTAGGATTGGAGGTTGGGCCTCTCTGTCCTCACTGGGAAAAGGCCCCGATGCCTGCTCATAGCTGCAGGAGCCCCTGCCCCCGTTATTCTATTAAACATTGAACATCTGGGCAGAAAGCAAACCTCCCTTTGCTACATTCTGACCACTTGTCCCAGAGGTCATTGTGTGAGCACCAGGTGGCACTGCCTGCTGGCAAGAACAGGCCCTTGTGCATCAGCCCATCTCAGCTATGCCACTTACACATGCTAAGGGACCTTGCTAAGCCTCAGTTTCCCCATCTGTAAAAAGGGGATGAGCGCACCTACCTCTGATTCTGCTCTTCACCCTTAAACTTCATGCCTGGAATAACAATTAATGTGAACAGCGACTGACACACTTTCTCCTAGCCTATGCTCAACTTGAGGGAAGAAACTGTAATTTATTTATTATCCTTAACGTAACCATCAAAATCTAGCCCCCTGCCCAGCATATAGTAGGCCCTTAATAAATGCTGGTTGAATCAATGAATTAATACAGACTTCTAACAGAAGGTTTTGCATTTATATATTTGCTGTATAAATATATAAAATATATAAATGAGTATTACTATTATTATGATGACCACTATTATTTCATTGTACATATATGGAGCTCTCTGCCACACATTGACCTAAGAGCATTACATGCATCATCTCATTTAATCCACCCAACAATTCACTGTTGATTCCTGAGAGCACAGAGAGGTAAAATAATTTGCCCAAGGTCACACAGCTTGTAGCTGGAAGGGCCAAGATTCAAACCAGAGAGTCTGGCTCCAGATCCGAGGAACATCTCCTGTGGTGTACTTCCTGCATTTGGGGTTCTCTAGATAGAGCAATGATGTGTGATTTAGTACTCAATGTTTTTTTGCAATGACATTTTTAAAACCCATGTCCCCTCTTCCCCATCCTTCTTTAAACCATCTTTAAACAACCAGACTATGAACCCCTCAAGGCTAGCGACCATGCTTCATTCATTTCTGTGTCTTCAGTGCTCAGCTTAATGGCTGGCACTCCACAGATGCTCAATAAAACATTTGCTGAATGACTAGACAAACCAGAAAGGGACTGTTTACCTGAATTGCAAAGTGTGTATCTGGCTCTTTTGGGTACAAAAACTTTCCGACATCTAAAAGGCCTGTCATTTTTTAAATGCCAGGACAGGTAGTGACATTCACATTACATTTCCATTAGCGATTTTCAGAGTCTGAGAGCAGAAGACCAGCGATTACTCACCCCCAGGCACCTGCTCCATAAATATCTTAATGTAGCCATCCTCCGAAACAGAGCCCAGGTACTGAACGATGTTGCGGTGCTTGAGGTACTTGTGCAGAGCTATCTCCTCATGCAGGGGCTGAGAGTACCTATTGGGAAAAAACAAAGCCAGTGTCTCCCACAAGTCCCTAGGGTTCAGAGCTCGCATCACAGCTCACCAGTACCTGCTGCCATTGAGGACTAGCCTTTCTTTCTGGAAACTTCCCTTGGCTCCCGATACTAACTCAGCTTCTCATCTGTAAAATAGGGAAAACAACGCCAGCCATGCTGGGCTGCTGGGGACCAAAGTGTGTCTAGGTGCTTAGTCAGCAGAGCACCTGGCAGGGGTAAGTAGTTGATGTGTAACTGCTGCTGTTACCATCGCTACTGTTACGGCTTGAGCTCTCCAACTGTCCTTTGTCTCTCTCACCAGCCCCTCTTCCTCTGCTTACTGTGAAGGGTGGTTTTCTGGAAGGTTCTGTCCTTAGCTGCCTTCTAGTCTCATTCCTTTTCAGTCCATTCTCTACCTGACCCCTGTACTACCTCTTCCTAAAATCATATCACTTCTCTACATAAAGAAAGCCCACATAAACACCATATGCTCCACGTGGCACACAAGGACCTTCAAAATCTGGTTGAAGTGCACCTTATCTTTGCCCCATCCGAAGAGTCCTTCGTGGCCCCACATCCTATGTTCAAGTAATATCAGACAATTGGTTGTTCTCTGAATATACTTCGGACCTTAACAGCTCTGTTCTTCCCTCAGTCTTTTTTCTTTTTTTTCCAAACTACTACTCATTGCTCAAAAACCAGTTCAAAGATGATTTATTTTTCTAACTTGCCACAACACACCTGGGAAAAGCAATTCATCCCTGTGTTCCCCTCTATTATGAGACTAGTCACTTTGCCTTACAGGCAAATCATGTGCATCTCCCACCAAACCGGGAGCACCTTGGGATAAGGACAATATCCTAATTACCTTTCATTCCTCAATGCCAGTCCTGATTCTGGCACAGAAAGGGGGCCCAATCATCATGAGTTCAGCCTGGAAATTTAGGGAGCTGAACGAGGCAGTCTTCAAGGACCATTCCAGCTCTAAAATCCCAGGATCTTCTACCAGCAATGAAAATCTAGAACTACTGCAACCAACTCAAGGAAGTGGTACATGCCAGAATTTCCTCAAATATATACAACTCCAGCACCTCATCTATCATTAGACTAATAGAACCCTGGATCCTCGGCTTTCTTCTGTGTGTCCCTGGGGATTCATTTTATCTTCCTCAGCTTGGTTTTCTTATTGGTAAAAGGAATAAGTTGGAACAGCTTGTTTCAAGTCTTATCTTATAATTCAAATATCATAACATGCTATGCGATTAAAAATGAAAGAACAAATGAGTGAAGGGTCTTATACCTGGTGGGAATGACTTATAACCCATCCCTAATAAATCACTGACCCCCTGGATGGATGGATCGATGTTTGCACAGGGCCACTCAGTACCCACTGCTGGAGGCAACACTGCAGATGGGGTCTGACTGTGCTTGTAGACCATGCAACTATTATTTCTCATGCTTTAGTCACTACTACGGATGTAGCTTCTCTGCAAGTGTCCACTGACAGATGAATGGACAAACAAAATGTGGCATGTCCATACAATGGAATACTGTTCCACTGTAAAAAGGAATGAAGTTCTGATACATGTGACAACATGGGTGAACCCTGAAGACATCATGTTGAGTGAAATAAGCCAGACACAAAAGGACAAATATTGTATGATTCCACTTGTCTGGAACATCCAGAATAGGCAAATCCGTAGAAACAGAAAGCAGATTGGTGGTTTCCAGGGGCTGGGGGGAGGAGAGAATGGGGATGACTGCTTAATGACTTCAGGATTTCCTTTTGGGGTGATGAAAAAGTTCTGGAAGTAGACTGTGGTGAGAGTTGCCCGACTTTGTGAATGTACATAATGCTGCTGGACTGTACACCTTAAGATGAATAAAATGGTAAATTCTCTAGAATGTGTATTTTACCACAATTAAAAAAAAATGCTTACAGCCAACATTGCCACATTCTTGTTCAGAATTAGGTAGGGTTTATATTTTGAATATTTAATAAGACTCTTAAAATTGGAGAAATAAGTTAGTAGTACTGGTGGTAAAACAAAAACAAAAACAAAAAACCAAATCCATGGGTGAGGTTCAAAGACAGGATATTAAAAAAAATCTCTACTGCAAAAATCTAATATTTTAGTGCATTTAAATTTTCTGTAGTGATACATCTGAACAACTAATAGCCATTTAACTTGTTACAATGTGAGTTTAAATGCACTGAATCACAGTTACAAATACTCACAAAAAAAACCCTCTATGTAAAAATGTAAAACTTCAGACCATGTTGATGGGGAGAAATGAAACTACAGTTTTCTTTTAAAATATGACCCTCAGCAACCCATGTGCCTCTGAGTGAACTTATTCCATTTTCTCAGTCAATTTCATATCTATGCTGAGAACAAAAGCAAGAGAACGACAAAATTTTTGATGACCTGACTCTTCCATCTTAACTCCTCTGAACCACCAGTGTTGGACATGGGGATTTGTGGTATTGAGAAGGCAACTGAAGAATGCTAAGTGTCTGTCCAACTTGCCTGCTATCCCGTTCTGGGACTTCTTTGATGGCTATTCGCACTTGATTGCTCAGATCTCTTCCAGCGTACACGATCCCATATGTGCCCTTCCCCAACACAACACGATCGCCCTTGGCATCCTGGTCATACTCGTACTAAAGAGGGAAAATCAACAGGACAGCAAAGCACACAACTTGTGGTCAAGAAGCCTCCCCTACCCCAAAAGTGCAAAAACTGTCTGTGATTTTTTAAATTTATAAATAACATTATTAGAATACAAGGCAAACCACACGTTTCTTCTTAGGTCACATACTTTCCATTAGATAGGTACTTGAAAATGGTAGAATTCTCAGTTAATCATGTATTCACAAAATGATTTTCTAAAATGGAATCCAAGAGATTTAAAAATATGGCTCACGTGATCTTTAACTGGCTCACCTTCTAGAGATTTCCCCCATTTTAATGCTGCAATTTAGAAATGCTTCTAAGCATGTAAAGTACCCCAAAATGGATGTCTTATGAACTTGTCAGCAAACAACCCTTTTTGTATTGCCCCCCAAAAGAATCAAAGGTCAATAAAATTAAATTTCTCTTCTTATGAAGGACACGTTAGGGTTTCCTCTCCCTTTAAGATGTCTAGATCTAGTAAACACATACTGCAAAAATTTGACCTACAACTAGCATTGCTATTTTGTTTCACCAATCTCAGCATCAAAAGCTGTCACGCACGGCTGCATAACAGTCGATTATTTTTGATGATGAAAACAAACGCAGCTCAAGGCTGACCAGTGCTTACTTAGAGTAGGAAGGCAGCAATGGATTGTTTTTGTTTTATATGCTCCACTAAACTGCAGCTTAAACACAGAACAGTGTGTGTATGTGTGTGGTGTGTGTGTGTGTGTGTGTGTGTGTGTGTGTGTATGTTTCTGCTCACATCTATTTCTAGGGATAATCATGATAATTAAGATTACTAAAGGTTCCCATTGCTGTCTTATTTAACTAGAAATCAGCCTGTTCCATAAAAGGCTTTTATTTCACATTTTTCTCTGTTGCCCATGTCTACTATTTTCACAGTTCACTTCTACAACAAACTGATTCTAAGCCAAGAATTCTAGTACCTAATGCAGTAATTTAATGCCTTTGATATTTTCTGAAAGAAACCTTAAGGAATTGATTTCAGGCTAGCTTTGAAGTATAGTAAAATGTCATTTAATTGTAATTATTGGGAGAACTTGAATTAGCGACAAATCTGAATGACTGTGCAGAATTTAAACGTATCTACAATGCTGTATTAGCTGTGGGCTATGACTGCTCTGTCCTAAAGAGTTGATGAAGGTCCTACTTTCTTATAAATAACTTAAAAATTTTATATTTAATACACTAAATGCAAGTAGATCTAACCAAAGTCATTTTAGGCATAATGGCAAACGTCTGCTTCCAGCTGGCCAACTATTGGTTTTAAAGTCCTATAAACATTATCGACTAACTTAGCAACAGTTTTTCATAGGTTGTACACAAAAGTAAATTTCAAATTAGTCCATGGCCACAATTTTCTTACAAATTCTGACTAAGAGGATCCCAGAGTCATAAGGTGCTTCTCCAGAAACATTAAACTCACTCTCTGAAAGTCATGGATGCTGATGGCTGGCTGGTTCATAAATGAGGACTTTCAAATATACACATAAAGAATCTCACATGAAGAACATGACATTTTCTTTAAGCATCATAGACATAACTACCTTTTAATTTTTCCTTATGTTTCTTAATCTGGGGATGAGGAAGTGGAAAGTGTTTCCATGTTCTAGATCTTCTGACTCACCTCTAACGTGTTTGCATCCGTCTCTCCCTCCAGCTCGACTGTATTGCCCACCGCGTTGGTTATCATGTCTTTGACCAAAGAGCAAAACCTAGGACAGCAAGTGTGGCAAACATGCTGCTAGTTATGATCACTCTTGTTCCTCACCTGTAACTTAGCCTTTTTACATTACCCTGTGCTTAGACAGAAACCATGCCCTTACAAGTTCATGGAATAATAATCCATTCCTTGAACTGAGAGGGGATTTTATAGTCTAAATACTCACGTGATACTTGAATCCCCTCTATACAGTATCCTACCAACTGGTTAGCCAACTGATGCTTGAACACCTCCAGTGACAGAGAACTCATTACATCTCAAGGAAGTTCATTTTTTGAAGAACTCAATGAAAAATGTTTCCCTTATATTGAACTCAAGACTTTTTTTTTAATGTGGGTTTCATCCACAGGTCTCTTAGAATTAATCCCTTTCTACATAACAGCCCATTAGAAATGTAAATAATTGTATACATCCTTATAAGTCTTTCCTAGTTGTTCCCTCCAAGTTGTCCCCAGGATTTGTTTGTGAGTCACCCTCAAGTGGTAATTCTTCAAATGTGTTCCTGTATTACTAATCTTCAGGTCTGGCCCTGAGACAACTCATCCCGTGGTGATCCAATCAATGCTAAGGATAGTGGGACCTTCAATTTCTAAGTTGTAGACACTATTTCTTGGTGAGATACAAAGTCTTGTATAAGGAAAGGGGGCAATTAGGAAATGCATATGGTGGCCACATCATTCTACTGACACAGATTAGGCTTAATATCAGCTAGTCCCCTAGAAATCTTTGTCACAAATGCCACTGGGGCACATCAGCTACTTCCTTCACTTGGGTAGTTGTTTATTTGCATACAAGTGATCTTGACTCACTAGGAAATTTTTCTGCAGTATTTTCTTTTAAGATGGCAGGGAATAATTCTGTATACTTTAGGATAATTTTTGCAAAACATATTGAAATATTCTTCTCTCTACCCCATCCTACCTTCTAATCTTCAAAAGCCAGAAAACCCAATAGCCAGGTTTCTTAAGAATTGTATGGCATGTACTCACAAGAATAACTAAAATTTAGAAGACTGACAATATTAAATATGGTTAAGAATTTCAAGTAACTGGAACTCTCACGCATTGCTGGTGGGAGTGTAAATTGATAAAATCACTCCAGAAAATTACTGGCAGCATCAACCAAAGCTGAATATAAACTTACCCTCTGCTACAATAATGAACTCCTACATACATATTCAACAGAAATCGATATATGTGTTCATCAAAAGACATGTACCACAATGTTCTTAGAAATTTTATTCATAATAGCCCCAAAGTGAAAACAATCCAAATGTTCATCAGTAGGAGAGCAGATATATTGTTGTATATTCACACGATGGAACACTACACAGCAATACAAAGAATGAATTGAGACATGACATGGCTGAATCACATGGATAATACATCAAGGAAAAGAAGTGAGACACAAAAGAGTACAAACTTGTATGTTTCCATTTATTTGAAGTTCAAGAGCAAGCAAAACTAACTGATGGTGACAGAAGTCAAAGTAGCAAGTTACCTCTGTAAAAAGTTTATTAACTGGGAAAGGGGCACAGGTCCCTTCTGAGGTGTGGGTCTCAGGAGTGGATATACCTTAATCCAATCAAGAGAAAAACATCAAACAAACAAAAATGGAGGAATATGCAAAAGAAATCACCTGTCCTCTTCAAAAGGATTAAATCAAGAAAGACAAAGAAAGATTGATGATGAACTGTTCCTGATGAACAGGAGACTATACAGATATGGCAGCTAAAAGCAACATGTGATGCTGGATTGGATAATGGACCAGAAAAATAAGAATTTTTTTTTTTTTGCTAAAAAGGTCACTAATGGAACAATCAATGAAATCTAAATAAGGTTGACAGATTAGATAATAGTACTGTGTTGATCTTCACTTCCTGATTTAGATAACTGTACTGTGATTACTTATCTGAGTGTCCTTGTTTTTAGGAAACATACAATGAACTACCGAGGAGTAATAGAAACATTATGGCTACAACTTACTCTCAGCCCGCAAAAAATAATCATTTGGATAAAGAGAGAATGATAAAGCAAACGTTGTAAAGTGTTAACACTAGGGAATTCTGGGTGAAATGTGGAAATTCTTTGTGCTGCATTTTGAAATTTTCCTGTAGGTCTGAATATTTTCCAAAATAAAAAAAAATTAATTAAAAAAGTATTGGGAAAGGATTTTAGTAGACATTTCTCCAAATGGTCAATAAGTACATGAAAAGATACTCAGCACCATTAGCTGTCATTAGGGAAATGGAAATCAAAACCACAATGAGATTCAACTTCAGATACATTAGGATAGCTATAATCAAAACAAGGGTGTAGAGAAACTGGAACCCTCATGCACTGCTGGTGGGAATATAAAATTGTACAGCTATTTGAGAAAACAGTTTAGCAGTTCCTCAAAATATTAGAAATAGAGTTAGCATATGAACCCGCAATTCCACTCCTAGGTATCTACCCAAGAGAACTGGAAACATACATCCATACCAAAACTTCTGCTTGAATGTTCATAGCAGCAATATTCAGAATAGCCAAAAAGAAGAAACAACCCAAATGTCCAACTGATGAATGGATAAATAAAATTTGGTTTATTTGTATAATGGAATATTTTTGGCAATAAAAAGGAATGAAGTTCTGACATGGATAAACCTTGAAAACACTACAATCAGTGAAGGAAGCCAGACAATAAGACCACATATTATATGGATTCCATTTATGTGAAATGTCCAGATTAGGCAAATACATAGAGACAGAAAACAGACTAGTGGGGTCCTAGGGTTGGGGGCAGAAGGGAGAATGGGTGGAATAGGGAGTGACCACTAATATGGGGCTATGGGGTTTCCTATCGGAGTAATGAAAATGCTCTAAAATAAGATTGTGGTGGTAGTCGCACTATAAACATACTAAAACCACTGAAATATATAATTTAAATTAGTGGATCATATGGCATATGAATTATATATCAATAAAGCTGCAAATGTTTTTTTTTTTTTTTTCTTAAGGTAAAATCTCAAGAGAAGCAGTTTGGCAAATAAACATTTTTCACTAGATGTGCCCTTTAAAATGATACACCATAACTAAATTGCAAATCCACTAATCAGCTATAACTCACCTACTACACTGGTCTTCAGTGGAAAAGTAGATTTGAAAGTCATCAGAATTATCATGGACGTAAAGAAAACAACACCGTTCGTCAAACTTGGATATGCTATAAAATTTCAATAAATAAGAATACTTATCATACTTAAGTTATGAGACCAATTTTAAATTTGTGAGAAAAGCTAGCAACAGATTTTTGTCCATTTTATAGATTTCTGAAAGATTCACTGAGGTTTATAACAGATGCCCCCAAGATTTGCCTTTTATTTCTCCATGAAATTTAAATAACAAGGACATTTATCTTGCTTATGCTTGAGTTTGTTTTTACGAACTGACTTTAAAATATGTAAGAACTTATTAGGGAGAGAGGCGGGGCAAGATGGCAGACTGGTGAGCTGTAAGTTTTAGTTACTCCTCCAGGAAAGTAGGTAAAAAGCCAGGAACTGCATGGACTGGACACCACAGAGCAGTCTGTCTTTGGGCATACTTCATACAACACTCATGAAAATGTCGAACTGCTGAGATCAGCGAAATCTGTAAGTTTTTGCGGCCAGGGAACCCGCGCCCCACCCTGCCAGGCTCAGTCCCGTGGGAGGAGGGGCTGCCAGCTCCGGGAAGGAGAAGGGAGAACTACAGTGGCAGCCCTTATCGGAAACTCATTCTGCTAATCCAAACTCCAACCATAGATAGACTGAGACCAGACACCAGAGAATCTGAGAGCAGCCAGCCCAGCAGAGAGGAAACAGGCATAGAAAAAAAAAACAACAACATGAAAAACTCCAAAATAAAAGCGGAGGATTTTTGGAGTTCTGGTGAACACAGAAAGGGGAAGGGCGGAGCTCAGGCCTTGAGGCGCATATGCAAATCCCGAAGAAAAGCTGATCTCTCTGCCCTGTGGACCTTTCCTTAATGGCCCTAATTGCTTTGTCTCTTAGCATTTCAATAACCCTTTAGATCTGTGAGGAGGGCCCTTTTTTGTAACCCTTTTTTCTTTTTCTAAAACAATTACTCTAAGAAGCCCAATACAGAAAGCTTCAAAGAATTGCAATTTGGGCATATCAAGTCAAGAGCAGAACTAAGAGAGCTCTGAGACAAAAGGCAATAATCCAGTGGCAGAGAAAATTCACTAAACACCACAACTTCCCAAGAAAAGGGGGGTGTCTGCTCACAGCCACCATCCTGGTGGACAGGAAACACTCCTGCCCATCGCCAGCCCCATAGCCCAGAGCTGCCCCAGACAACCCAGTGTGACGGAAGTGCTTCAAATAACAGGCACACACCACAAAACTGGGCGTGGACATTAGCCTTCCCTGCAACCTCAGCTGATTGTCCCAGAGTTGGGAAGGTGGAGCAGGGTGAATTAACAAAGCCCCATTCAGCCATCATTTCAGCAGACTGGGAGCCTCCCTACAGAGCCCAGCAGCCCAGAACTGCCCTGGGGGGACGGCACTCACCTGTGACATAGCACAGTCATCCCTCAACAGAGGACCGGGGGTGCACAGCCTGGAAGAGGGGCCCACTTGCAAGTCTCAGGAGCCATACGCCAATACCAAAGACTTGTGGGTCAGTGGCAGAGACAAACTGTGGCAGGACTGAACTGAAGGATTAGACTATTGCAGCAGCTTTAAAACTCTAGGATCATCAGGGAGATTTGATTGTTAGGGCCACCCCCCCTTCCCGACTGCCCAGAAACATGCCCCACATACAGGGCAGGCAACACCAACTACACACGCAAGCCCGGTACACCAATTGGGCCCCACAAGACTCACTCCCCCACTCACCAAAAAGGCTAAGCAGGGGAGAACTGGCTTGTGGAGAACAGGTGGCTCGCGGACGCCACCTGCTGGTTAGTTAGAGAAAGTGTACTCCACGAAGCTGTAGATCTGATAAATTAGAGATAAGGACTTCAATAGGTCTACAAACCCTAAAAGAACCCTATCAAGTTCAGCAAATGCCACAAGGCCAAAAACAACAGAAAATTATAAAGCATATGAAAAAACCAGATGATATGGATAACCCAAGCCCAAGCACCCAAATCAAAAGACCAGAAGAGACACAACACATAGAGCAGCTACTCAAAGAACTAAAGATGAACAATGAGACCATAGTACGGGATACAAAGGAAATCAAGAAGACTCTAGAAGAGCATAAAGAAGACATTGCAAGACTAAATAAAAAAATGGATGATCTTATGGAAATTAAAGAAACTGTTGACCAAATTGAAAAGATTCTGGACACTCATAGTACAAGACTAGAGGAAGTTGAACAACAAATCAGTGACCTGGAAGATGACAGAATGGAAAATGAAAGCATAAAAGAAAGAATGGGGAAAAAAATTGAAAAAATTGAAATGGACCTCAGGGATATGATAGATAATATGAAACGTCCAAATATAAGACTCATTGGTGTCCCAGAAGGGGAAGAAAAGGGTAAAGGTCTAGGAAGAGTATTCAAAGAAATTGTTGGGGAAAACTTCCCAAATCTTCAAAACAACATAAATACAGAAATCATAATTGCTCAGCGAACTCCAAATAGAATAAATCCAAATAAACCCACTCCGAGACATATACTGATCACACTGTCAAACACAGAAGAGAAGGAGCAAGTTCTGAAAGCAGCAAGAGAAAAGCAATTCACCACATACAAAGGAAACAGCATAAGACTAGGTAGTGACTACTCAGCAGCCACCATGGAGGCAAGAAGGCAGTGGCACGATATATTTAAAATTCTGAGTGAGAAAAATTTCCAGCCAAGAATATTTTATCCAGCAAAGCTCTCCTTCAAATTTGAGGGAGAGCTGAAATTTTTCACAGACAAACAAGTGCTGAGAGAATTTGCTAACAAGAGACCTGCCCTACTGGAGATACTAAAGGGAGCCCTACAGACAGAGAAACAAAGACAGGACAGAGAGACTTGGAGAAAGGTTCAGTACTAAAGAGATTCGGTATGGGTACAATAAAGGATATTAATAGAGAGAGGGAAAAATATGGCAAACATAAACCAAAGGATAAGATGGCTGATTCAAGAAATGCCTTCACGGTTTTAACGTTGAATGTAAATGGATTAAACTCCCCAATTAAAAGATATAGATTCGCGGAATGGATCAAAAAAAATGAACCATCAATATGTTGCATACAAGAGACTCATCTTAGACACAGGGACACAAAGAAACTGAAAGTGAAAGGATGGAAAAAATATTTCATGCAAGCTACAGCCAAAAGAAAGCAGGTGTAGCAATATTAATCTCAGATAAAATAGACTTCAAATGCAGGGATGTTTTGAGAGACAAAGAAGGCCACTACATACTAATAAAAGGGGCAATTCAGCAAGAAGAAATAACAATCGTAAATGTCTATGCACCCAATCAAAGTGCCACAAAACACATGAGAGAAACACTGGAAAAACTAAAGGAAGCAATTGATGTTTCCACAATAATTGTGGGAGACTTCAACACATCACTCTCTCCTATAGATAGATCAACCAGACAGAAGACCAATAAGGAAATTGAAAACCTAAACAATCTGATAAATGAATTAGATTTAACAGACATATACAGGACATTACATCCCAAATCACCAGGATACACATACTTTTCTAGTGCTCATGGAACTTTCTCCAGAATAGATCATATGCTGGGACATAAAACAAGCCTCAATAAATTTAAAAAGATTGAAATTATTCAAAGCACATTCTCTGACCACAATGGAATACAATTAGAAGTCAATAACCATCAGAGACTTAGAAAATTCACAAAGACCTGGAGGTTAAACAACACACTCCTAAACAATCACTGGGTTAAAGAAGAAATAGCAAGAGAAATTGCTAAATATATAGAGATGAATGAAAATGAGAACACAACATACCAAAACCTATGGGATGCAGCAAAAGCAGTGCTAAGGGGGAAATTTATAGCACTAAACACATATATTAAAAAGGAAGAAAGAGCCAAAATCAAAGAACTAATGGATCAACTGAAGAAGCTAGAAAATGAACAGCAAACCAATCCGAAACCAAGTAGAAGAAAAGAAATAACAAGGATTAAAGCAGAAATAAATGACATAGAGAACAAAAAAACAATAGAGAGGATAGATATCACCAAAAGTTGGTTCTTTGAGAAGATCAACAAGATTGACAAGCCCCTAGCTAGACTGACAAAATCAAAAAGAGAGAAGACCCATATAAACAAAATAATGAATGAAAAAGGTGACATAACTGCAGATCCTGAAGAAATTAAAAAAATTATAAGAGGATATTATGAACAACTGTATGGCAACAAACTGGATAATGTAGAAGAAATGGACAATTTCCTGGAAACATATGAACAACCTAGACTGACCAGAGAAGAAATAGAAGACCTCAATCAACCCATCACAAGCAAAGAGATCCAATCAGTCATCAAAAAGCTTCCCACAAATAAATGCCCAGGGCCAGATGGCTTCATAGGGGAATTCTACCAAACTTTCCAGAAAGAACTGACACCAATCTTACTCAAACTCTTTCAAAACATTGAAGAAAAGGGAACACTACCTAACTCATTTTATGAAGCTAACATCAATCTAATACCAAAACCAGGCAAAGATGCTACAAAAAATGAAAACTACCGGCCAATCTCCCTAATGAATATAGATGCAAAAATCCTCAACATAATACTTGCAAATCGAATCCAAAGACACATTAAAAAAATCATACACCATGACCAAGTGGGGTTCATTCCAGGCATGCAAGGATGGTTCAACATAAGAAAAACAATCAATGTATTACAACACATTAAAAATTCGAAAGGGAAAAATCAATTGATCATCTCAGTAGATGCTGAAAAAGCATTTGACAAAATCCAACATCCCTTTTTGATAAAAACACTTCAAAAGGTAGGAATTGAAGGAAACTTCCTCAACATGATAAAGAACATATATGAAAAACCCACAGCCAGCATAGTAGTCAATGGTGAGAGACTGAAAGCCTTCCCTCTAAGATCAGGAACAAGACAAGGATGCCCTCTGTCACCACTGTTATTCAACATTGTGCTGGAAGTGCTAGCCAGGGCAATCCGGCAAGACAAAGAAATAAAAGGCATCCAAATTGGAAAAGAAGAAGTAAAACTGTCATTGTCTGTAGATGATATGATCTTATATCTAGAAAACCCTGAGAAATCAATGATACAGCTACTAGAGCTAATAAACAAATTTAGCAAAGTAGCAGGATACAAGATTAATGCACATAAGTCAGTAATGTTTCTATATGCTAGAAATGAACAAACTGAAGAGACACTCAAGAAAAAGATACCGTTTTCAATAGCAACTAAAAAAATCAAGTACCTAGGAATAAACTTAACCAAAGATGTAAAAGACCTATACAAAGAGAACTACGTAACTCTACTAAAAGAAATAGAAGGGGACCTTAAAAGATGGAAAAATATTCCATGTTCATGGTTAGGAAGGCTAAATGTCATTAAGATGTCAATTCTACCCAAACTCATCTACAGATTCAATGCAATCCCAATCAAAATTCCAACAACCTACTTTGCAGACTTGGAAAAGCTAGTTATCAAATTTATTTGGAAAGGGAAGATGCCTTGAATTGCTAAAGACACTCTAAAAAAGAAAAACGAAGTGGGAGGACTTACACTCCCTGACTTTGAAGCTTATTATAAAGCCACAGTTGCCAAAACAGCATGGTACTGGCACAAAGATAGATATATAGATCAATGGAATCGAACTGAGAATTCAGAGATAGACCCTCAGATCTATGGCCGACTGATCTTTGATAAGGCCCCCAAAGTCACCGAACCCATGAATCTCGAAGACAGTTGTATAAAAATGTAGCTTATGAGGGGTGACAGTGGGATTGGGAATGCCATAAGGACCAAACTCCACTTTGTCTAGTTTATGGATCGATGTGGAGAAAAGTAGGGGAAGGAAACAAACAGACAAAGGTACCCAGTGTTCTTTTTTACTTCAATTGCTCTTTTTCACTCTAATTATTATTCTTGTTATTTTTGTGTGTGTGCTAATGAAGGTGTCAGGGATTGATTTAGGTGATGAATGTACAACTATGTAATGGTACTGTAAACAATCGAAAGTACAATTTGTTTTGTATGACTGCGTGGTATGTGAATATATCTCAATAAAATGATGATTCAAAAAAAAAAAGAACTTATTAGGTATTCAGTGCTAAGTAAAGTATATGGGTGACAGAAAAGACAATACAATATGGTCCCTGCCCTCAAGGAATTTATAATGTCATGAAAGAGACAAGAAAGGCACTTGTGAGGTAATTCATTATGATACAAACAGGATTTCTAGACTTGGAGAGTATCAGGACACAGTACTTATAACTATGTAAGGGACTATCACAGTTAGTAGTGTAACACTGCAAATGTTCAAACACATGCTCTTTATCATCTCAATCTTGGAGCCCTTTACATATTCCCACTGATGGTTGAAATGGCAGCCAGAGGTGTGTCTTGATTTCCTCAAGGCTAATGAAGATGAGAAGGTACAAACAGAAGGTTCTTGACTACATGTTCTCATACAACCTAGACACTGAGTAATATGTTTTTGAAAACGTTCAGCATCTTTTGAATTACCTTGTATTTTCTGGGCAGTATAACCCAAACGCACTATGTTCTAAAATTGTTTCTCTCCCTTTAAAGCAACAAAAACATGGTCCTAATATCATGAAACACTGTGATGTGTCCAGGACAGGATTGTACTGCATTTGAAGGTAATTGGGGATTTGTCCAATGACCTGTGGTAGTCTCAAAATCAGAGAAACGACAGAGAGTTCTAGTCCAAACCCTTCTATTGATGGATAAAGAAACTGACCCAGAGAGTTTGAGAGAGTTTCCCAAGGTAACACAGCAGAGGAGGGATTAGAACTCACATCTTCTTCAGAGCTACCTCCACCCTTGGATATCCTGACATGATGATGAGCTCGGATGAGTTGTATCAGCCCTGCTTGGGGAATGCCACATGACTCACACCCAAGTGGTCACCACTCCTGACTCAAAAGGCAAATGCCACAACTCCTCTTAGAAAATACCACAATATCCTTGGCTCTGTTACTTTGCCCAGGAGAGACCCCATCCTAATGTAATTACCAAAAAACTCCCGACTTCAGCTCTGGGGGCCCCTGAGTACTTGAACTTCAGTGGTTCAACCAAGACCGATTTTCTCTTTCTAGAGACATAACTTTACTTTTTAAAAAGTTTGAGACAAGTGGGTTTTGTCCACTGGATATGAGAAAAACTTCTGAGTTATGATAAACCAAAAAGTCTTTACTAACAATATACTATGAACTACTAGCTCAGGCAGGAACAATGAAAAAAATCCATCTTGGATTCCATTGAAGATGAGAATATTATATATTATATAAATAAGTAGAAACATCACATGCATTAAATATCATTTTCTTAGATGTTCTTACCTTACTCCTCTAATGGAAGAGGCTGTAAAATTCCATTCGTGTATTTGTTTCTGTAGGTATCAAAGACAGAAGTCAATAGTTTGATTTTTTTTTTAAATCAAAGGGAAGCAAATAATCATTTTTTGTTTTATTCTATAGTCAATCATTTCTGCTATTTTACTTTCAATAGAGCATCAGGGGTTAAAGCAACATACTTTGTATAACTTCGAACACCAGAAATATTTTCTAATGTATTAAAAAATTCATTTCTGTCTATAATCCAGTTTAGAGCAAATGATCTAAATTTGAGATGATCTAAATTGGATGTAGAAACAAGAACTACACAGTGGCCCAACATCTTCTATCAATATATCAGCATACCTTAACATGAGTTTGGGAATAGCCGATGGATGAGTGACCTGCAGAAATATTTGGAGAAGACTGTGGCAAACAGCACTCAGTGTTCACCGATCTCCATTTCTTCTTCTCCCTGGGCACACAGTGAGGCTGTATTTCCCAGTCTCCTTTGCAGCTAGGTTGGGCCATATGACTGAGTTCTGGCCAACAGAATGAGAGGAGTGATGCACGCCACCTGCAGGCCTGGCTCATGAAAAGCTCCACACCAATTCTCTACATTCTCTTTCCCCATCCACTACATGAAGGAACAGGGCCACCTGCCAACCTGGATATGACATGAGCCATAAATAAATCTGTACCATGCTGAGGCATTGAGATTTGGGGGCTGTTTATTTTAGCAGCTAGCCTATCACAATTAATAAAAAGACTTACCAGGATTTCAATCTGCCAAAGATGCAGTTTATTTATTTTTTTAACAACTCTGTTCTCCCCCCTCCATTCCCTTCCCTTAAACTTCACACAAAGCAAAGCCACAGAAAGAAGGTCTGAAATCTTGGTTTCTGAACAGCCATGGGCTACAATACCAATATGTCACAACAGAAAATGATTTTAAATGGGAAAATACTTTTGGTTGGCCTAAGCAGTGTCATAAATGACGAGTGAAGCCACCCAGGGAGGAGAAGAGTGAGAGCCGAGTAAGCAGATGGCTCAGGAGAACAGCCACGAGCAGTCAGCTAACACATCTCCTGCCATCTTATTGCAATGGCAACAGAAAGAGACTGGGAAGATGGTTCCCAATGGGAGATGACCCATCCATACATGTTGATTAAGCACATATTACATGCCAGGCAAAGTGCCAGGCACGGAGGACAGCAGTGAATAACAAAGCCCTTGTGGGGCTTCCATTTGAGTGAGGGGAGATGGGTGATAAACTGAATAATTATATAGGTGATGGATGGTGTAAGTGCTATGAAGAAAAATAAAGCAGGGGAAAGCATGAAGGTAGGGCAGGGGATCACAATGTTAGACCGGATACTCAGGGAAGGCCTCTCTGATAACTTGTGAGCAGGAAGCCAAAGGAGGTGAAGGGAGGAGCCACATGGATATCTGGGGGAAGAGTTCTAGGCAGAGGGAACAGCAAGTGCAAAGGCCCTGAGGCAGGAGTGTGCTTGGCATGTTCGAGGGCCAGCAAGGAGACAAGTGAGGCGGGAGCAGAGTTGAGTGAAGGGGGAACAAGAAAGAAGGTTGGAGGGCTGATGAGAACAGATCACCCTGTGGGCCACCACCAGGACTTCAGCTTTTACTATGCCTGAGACAGAAGCCACTGGGGGCTGTGAAAAATGAAATATGAAAGGCATCAAAAAGGATTCAATCACATAGACATTCCTGTACAAAAGCTGGGGCCTGCATAATTGGAAGAAGGAATTTGGGGGAAGAAGGATGAGAGCAAAAGTGCACAGGTATGTTAGACCCTATGGGGCCAGCTCAGGGGGGTGGTAAGAAGACAGTCTGGCTCATATCAGGGAGAAAGAGAAAGGGAGGATTACATAAAGGCTTGAACACTTGGTAAGAGAGTCTTGAGTTTTATCTAGAAAGCCAAGGTTGTCAGTAATGATTGGGGCTATCAGGAGGATGAGGACCAGGGCAAGTGGGTTTTCTGGTTGTTTTGTTTTGTTTTTAAATTAAGATTTTTTTTAAAAAATTGAAGTATAATATACATAGAAAAGGGCACAGATCATAAGTGTTCAGCTCAATAAATTTTCAGAAAATGAATATCCCCTGGAACTAGCATTCTAATCAAAACACATCACCAGCAGCATCCCAGAAGCCCCCCTCATCACTTTCTCATACCCCAAGTCACTAAGTCATCCCCCACCTCCCAAGGGCAACCCCTATTCTGACATCTAACACCATGGAGCGTTTTGCCTGTTCTGAGATATTACATAAATGGAACCATGAAGTACGTGCTCTCTTGTGCCTGCAAGTAGAATCTTTCATAAAAAATACTGGGTTATGGAAGGCAGGGCTGGGGACATTGCTTCTGATTTGGTTCCCAGCTCAGTCAATGGGCACCAAGTACCTGATCAGGGAATCTCTGACCACCATTCTCTTCTGAGCCACCTGTTTGGCAGCATCCTAATGTTTTCAGAGCTGGGGTATTTTACCCTATCCAAGCCACAATGAGGAAATGGTTTTATGATGGTAGTTTCTCATGTCAGTATCAGAAGCCCCCAATAAAAGTGCATTCAGTGAGTGGACTAGGCAGAAGTGGGCCTGGAAGTCAAAGGTGGGGCACACCTCCAGGGTCCCAACTCGGCTTCAGCCCCATCCCACAGTGCCAATGCTGAAGGACAAGGAGGGGCTCGGAGATATGTGACAGTTTTGTATTAAGAGCGTAGACTTTTTGTGTAAGTTTGTCCGGTGGCTGACATAAGTGTAAAAGGCACAAAAAACAAGAGCTTTCCGAAACCAGCAGCCCTACCAGTATGGACAACACTGTTGGACTTTGGGGGCCAAGAGAAGCTGAGGGAGAACTGCATCTGTTCCAGCTCTGGGAGGCCTCCTTGCATTGGTGTGCTGGAGGCAGCTTGCACCAGCTTGGGGAGGCCAATTTTGGACATCTCTTCCTAACCCCATGTTCAGTGACCTGATGTTGGTTGCTTGAAACTGGCTTTGGTGGGAGTATTTATCCCACAGAGATCAGCAATCACTACAAGTCAGGGTCTCCTCCTCACACCCCTGGAGACATGGTTGTTAAACCTTTACCAGCATACCTTGGCCTCCTTACTTCCAATAAGTTTCTGAATTCTTAGCTCATAACCCAGGACCTTTGTCTCATTGTACAGTGATGTTCTATGCAGGTGTAGATGTGCAGTCCCTTCTCACCATCTATAGCCCACCAAGAAAAAGTGCAACACCATGTAGAGAAATGTCATCATCTTCTCGGCAAATCCGCTGGGTTTCAAAACCAGAATTTCAAAAGAGTAAATGAAGCAAAAGCAAAGCCTTCCTCTCCAAACAAGAGAGGCAATTTATATTTCTCTTAGTTCCACTGACAACTACAAGCACTTGTGCAAGACATGTCATCATTTAAGGAAAATTAGCATTTGCTGCTTATATAGTTCTCTATTAACTATTATAGACTACATACAACAAGGTAAAATATGTACAACTAGTGAGATATTATATGTACCAATGGAAATTTCCTTTAAGGGCCAGTAACCATTATAGGATTCAAATGAGATGGGAAAAATTTGTCAAATTCCATGACATCAAAACCATTTTCCTCTAAAAGTATGGAGAGTCACTTTAGTAGCTTTAATTTTTTCTGCAACTACTTTTCAAAATGTGAGGTATATTGCACCTCTATCAATGAAATAGTGAGACTACAGATCCTAATCTTGGAAATGCTTTTGTATCACAGTAGAGTCAATGACTCAAAGAAAATAATCAGGGTTGGTCCCTAGCACAATCGTCTTGAGACTGAGGACAGGGTGCTACTTGGAGGTTAATACCTGGAGGGAGCTTCAGGGTGGGGTAGGGTGGGGTGGGGTGGGGTGGGGTGGTGCTGGCGATAGCCCGTTTCCTTGACCTGTACTGGTTACTCAGGTGTGTTCACTTAGTAAAAAATTCATCAAACTGCACATTTATGACTTACTTCACCAAAAGGCTTAAAAAGGGGGCAAATTAAATAGAAAGATGTATGCATTCTTCAAATGAGATTATATATATATATATATATATATATATATTTGAATAAGCATTTCATGTATGCACTTGATTATAGCTTTAATTTCTATCCGTTGCACTGGAGTATTTAATGCACACAGTGCAGGGAAAAAAATACACAAGCATTTCATGGCAGCTGGGCTTCACAAATGGCTGCAGATGATTTCTGAAAAGACGATTGCTTCTGAAGTTAAATATTGGACAAAGTTATTGTCCTCCAATTGAGACATGGAGACTACTTCTGATGAGTTTCTAATATGAATTCGAGCTTTTGCTTTTTCTCCAATGTTGCCATTTTATTTTTGAAGATAATGTTTATCTTTACCTGATTGAAACATAATTGTTCACACTCTTTGTCTCCAGGAGGAAACAACAATCCTTCTTTTTGTCAAGTTAATGGCAGAACTCTCCCCACACTCCATGAAAATATATCTGCATAGCAAATAGATATATCTAGTGCACTCACCAAAGGCGCTACATCTCTTTTTCACTGCAAAATATTTTATTTAAGAAAAAAACCGATCAGACACTTTAGCTAAATGGAGATGAAAAAATCTAGCTGTTACGTAAAACATCGGGTCCAGCTCAACATTTCTGCAACTTCTTTAATGGGCAATTAAAATGTTTTCTTGCTTATATTGCTGTCATAAGTTGGAATGGTATAAATTTGACAATAGCTCTGGACGTTTTCAACACATGTACCCTTTAATCCAGAAGGTCCTGAAACCCTTGGACAAGTGTGGTAGGCTGCAACTGGCAGGATGTGCACTGGTATATCATTTGCAAGAGCAAAAATGTAGAGACCTAAACGTGCATCATTAGGAAAATGGTGAACTAAATTATGGTTCATCCATACCAGGAAATATACCAGATGACATGGGACCATAGGGAATAATATATTTAGAAAATCAAGTGGGTCAATGTGTGCTAATATGACAAACTGTCCCTGATGTGAGTTTTTAAGTAGCAGAACAATAAATATACTGTATGGTCTCACTTTGATGAAAATGCCTTGCAGGATACACATACACACATACATACACAATGTATTTATAAATGAGTTTAGAACAAGGTATAAGAGGATAGCTGCCAAATCACTGGGGATGGGGGTGGGAATGGACACCACATTTAAGGGATATGGAGGGAGTTTCCCTTTATCCCTTATCTGCATCCTTATGCTTTAACTTTAAAGAAAAACACAATGAACAAAAACCAAGACTGTATTAGTTATATATATAACTAATATATATATATTATGTACATATGTATACATATATGTGTGTGTTTATGTATATATGTATATATACGTATACACACATGCACACACACACACACACACACACACAATCTCCCATAATTCAGAAATTAGGCATGGGTGCCTGCATTTTCAAATACGATAACATAGCTCTTCTACTTGAAAATCTAACCTTTGATTCAATAATACAGAACAAAGAGAGAGCTGTTTGTGAATTTTTTCCCTTACCATTTCTGTGGGTGAGACATGCCATAAAGAAACCATTCTCTCCTCGGCTTCGTTGTTTATAGACACATAAGAAGGTTGGTAGACTTCGATTGGTTCTATCACCAGAACCTAAAATAAGAAGAGACTTCGGTAACGCATGGGACTAGAAAACATAGGGCACCCTGCCTGATGCGGAAGTGGGAAGATTCAGACTGAACAAATGCTTGAGTACTGCCTACACGCCACACACCAAGTCCCTGACCATATAAGGCTTATGCTCTAACTGGGCAGGCTGAAAAACAAACAGATAGGATATGCCACAGAAGGTCATGTAGAGCTCTGAAGAAAACCGTGCAGAATAAAGGTGAGAGTGGCTAAGAAAAGCCTTTCCAAGGAGGTGGCAGAGAAGCAAAAGGGAGGCTATGGTTTTTACAAGAGAAATAAGGAAGCAGACTGGGATGTTCTGCAGGTACCCAGCATCTGTAGAAAATGCAAGGAAATGAAAAGTGGGGTGACATTTCTTCAGTAAATATTTTATTTAATGAGAGAGAGGGAGATCCAAAACAAACAAAGCAAGATATTTAATATGCTAAACCTGGATAGAGATTACATGCATGTCCTGGTTCTTTTTTGCACCTTTCAGTAGGTTTTACATATTTCATAATTGAAAGATTTTAAAAACTTACTACCTAGGAGTGAAATAAGTACAATAATTTCAAACAATTCAGTCCTTTACGAGATGCTTAATCAAATTATTGGAAACAGCATGTTCACAAAAATCTCATGGCATAAATATGAAACGCAATTATCTGAAGTTCAGTTTCCAGGCTGCTTAGATATCTTATTTATGACTCCTTATAAAATGGTCATCAAATTGAAACCAAAAATTATGGAAAGGTAGAAGCAATTTTGCTTTTCAGTAAAATTTTAAAAATTAATTAGTGGCAATAGAGGCAAACCAAAGCTCAACAGGAAAGAGCTTTTGAATTCCAAGTTTTTGCTATTAGTACTGCATTGTTTTAGAGCAGAATTTTTCTGCCTCAGCACTATTGGTATTTTGGGTCAGATAATTCTTTGTTTGGGGGACTATCCTATGCTGGGGGATGTTTACCAGCATTCCTGGCCTCTACCCATCAGTCAACTTCCCCCCTCCCCAGTAGTGACAACTAAAAATGTCCCCAGACATTGCCAAATGTACCCCTGGTTGGCAAAATCACCCCCAGTTGAGAATGACTATTTTAGAGGCTATAGCCAACTTTTTCCAGTGAGTTAATCCATCATTTGTTGAATCTACATAAGCTGATGGTTACACTAACATTTTAAATTACTCTAAAAGTTTTCTTCCTTTCAGAATATTCAATAATTAGATTCTACCAATCCAAAGTTTCTTTTCTTATCTTAAAGAAATGGATTTAACATATCTTACTGGAAATCTGAGTCCATTAGCAACTTTGTTTGTTGCCTCACAAATTACGTCTAACCAGAAGTTAAGCCGTTCTTGCCTAGGTGAATGTTTGATAATGGGTTTCTTGAAGCGCTGAATTAATAATAAGTTCTGAACTAATGATTGCAGGTACCTGGAAAAATCACAAACATCAATAAATTCGATTCTTAAATAAATGGAATTTAATTCTATTCCCTTTAAAAGAGGCTTCCCCAAATTATATTATGTAATGAGCGTTTCTTATACAATCCCTTGGAGGCCACATAACCAATTTAAAAAAACCCGAAACAGTAGGCAAAATAAGTCAGTCCAACAAAATCATACAACATGGCTTTTAACCAACATTGGGCTAAACCTCAATTTTGGTACACAGTGTCCAAAGTGTAGGGATTGGCAGGCATTTGGTGACTGTTTTAGGTAACAAGAGCAAGTAGTTTGAAATTCAAAAAACTGCAAAATGACAAAATTTCGAACACATTTTTATGTCTTCTGGATGAATTGTCCCTTTTATTAATATATAGTGTCCTTGTCTCTCGTTTTACATTTGAAGTTTAATTTGTCTGATATTAATATAGCTACTCCCACTTTTTTCTGTTTGTTGTTGACATGAAACATCTTTTTCCAACCTTTCACTTTCAATCTATTTCTGTCTTGTGTCTAAAGTGAGTTTCTTGTAGACAGCATATAGATGGATTCTGTTTTTAAATCCATTCTGCCAGTCTACATCTTTTTATTGGGGAACTTAATCCATTAACATTTAGTTTTATTACTGTAAGGGCAGTATGTTTTTCTACCATTTTGTCTTTTGGATTTTATATGTCATATCTTATTTTTTTCTCTCTCTGCGTTTACACTTCCTGATAGTCTTCATTTCTACTCTTCCCCAAACCTTTCTCTCCTATCTTTTCCTATCAGCCTGTAGCACTCCCTTTAGTATTTCTTGTAGCACTGATCTCTTTTTCACAAACTCTCTCAGTGTCTGTCTGTCTGAGAATATTTTAATCTCTCTCTCATTTTTGAAGGACAGTTTTGCCAGATATAGAATTCTTGGTTGGCAGTTTTTCTCTTTCAATATCTTAAAATATCCTACCACTGCTTTCTTGGCTCCATGGTTTCTGTGGAGAAATCTGTACATAGTTTTATTGAGCTACCCTTGTTTGTGATGGATTGCTTTTCTCTTGCTTTCAGAATTCTCTCTGTCTTTGACATTGGACAATCTGATCAGTAAGTGTCTTGGAGTAGGTCTACTGGGATCTGTCTGGGGTACGCTGCACTTCTGGAATCTGTAATTTTATGTTTTTCATAAGAGTTGGGAAATTTTCAGTGATTATTTTTTCTATTATTCTTTGTGCCCATTTTCCCTTCTCTTCTGCTTCTGGGACATGCATAACATGTATATTTGTGTGCTTCATGTTGTCATTCAGTTCCCTAAGATGCTGCTCGTATTTTTCCATTCTTTCCCTATCTGTTCTTTTGTGTGTATGATTTCAGATTTCATTTTCCAGTACACTGATCCTTTCTTCTGCCTCTTCAAATCTACTGTTGTATGTCCCCATTGTGTTTTTCATCCCTCCTAATGTGCCTTTCGTTCCCATAAGTTATGCCATTTGTTTTCTCAAGCTTACAAATTCTTTATGGTCATCCAGTATCTTCTTTATATCCTTATCTCTTTTGCCACATTTTCCTTCAGCTCATTGATTTGATTTAGAAGATTTGTTTGAACATCTTTAATTAGTTGTTTCAATTCCTGTATCTCAGTTGAAGTGTTAGTTTGTTCCATTGACTGGTCCGTATTTTCATGTTTCCTAGAATGGCTCATTATTTTTACCTATCTAGGCATCTGATTTTCTTGATTAGTTTATTCTGGAGCTTGTTTTCACTCTTTTACCTAGGGTTTTTTGTTGTTGTTGTTGTTGTTGGTTGGCTTTGTTCTCTATCTGTTCATTGGTATTCAGTTCAACTTATTCTAGACCTCTAACATAGCTTCTGTATAGTTGATCAGAATTATTCAGCTCTGTTTTTCTGGTCTTGCCCTGCCTCTATGTAACCTTTCTGTTAGAGGATCTCCCCAGATATGATCAACTCCAATGACTCCAATCAGATTTTCCCAGTCCAGTCAGGCCCAGGTCTCAGGAGAAGAGTGTATATATGAAGTTTCCCTGAGAATGAGTGCATTGCTTTTTAATTAAACTTTTATTTTGAGACAACTGAATATTTGCATGCAGTTATAAAAATAACACATAAAGTTGGTGCATTGGGCTATCGGGGGAGGGGGTCAGGGTATGATGGAACTCTGTGTATGGGGTTAGTATTGTTTTTGCAACTGTTCGTATAACTGTGAATTTATTTCAAAATTAAAAAAAAATAACACAGAAAGATCCCATGTACACTTTTCCCCAAGCTTCCCCAATGGTAACTATAACACAATATCACAACCAGGACTTTGACATTGATACGGCAGGGATAAAGAACATTTCCATCACCACAAGGATCAGTCATGTTGATAGCCACACCTACTTCCCTCCTTCTTCCACCCTCCACCTTGACCCCTGGCAACCATTAATTTTGAAACTCATTGTCTTTTATTTCAAAAAAAATTATATCTGACCAGGCACACTTTGATAACACCTTTTCTGTCTTTGGACAGCTCTAACATTTTGAAACATAGCTGCCAGTTGCCAGGTAGTGGTGGCCTTGTCCTCACTGGCACTGAACAGATTCGATTCAGTTGCATGCATTACAGTATTATTTTACCCACTGAGGGTAAAATCTGGAGCTATCCTGGGAAGGTTAGCTTGACTCCAACTGAACTGCTTGGGTACCAATGCTATCAATCAGGCCAGGTGCCTATGTAATGGGAAGGTACCCAACCCTGGGATTTCCTCTACCTGGAGTCAGTTCCATCCAGCCCAGAAACAGGAGTGTACCTTTAGATAAGGAATCGGGAGACAGCAGCCATTTCCCAAGGGCAGAGGGCCTGGCCTGGCTCTGTGTTCTCTCAGCCCCAGAGAACTTTGAAGAGACTACTACAATTTGGGTGTCAAATTTAAGGTCCTTCAGGCTAGGAAGAAACGCAGTCAAACTAAATCTGACAAGAGATTTCTGCCCTTGGGAACCCAGACTGGCCTACTTTGCTGGGGAATAAGAGAAGGAAGATAATTAAAATTTTCAAATCATGCAAGTAATCCATATGCATTTTAGAAAAATCAGAAAACAGATTAAAAACAACAAAAAAATAAGATTTAAAGCTTCTTGCAAGGTTACCTCCCTGAGAGAACCACTGTTAATATCTTGGAGAAAATTCCTCATTCATTCATTCATGATATAAATATCTACTGAACATCCACCATGCAATTACAGCAATGAATAAGATAACCACAGCTCTATTGCAGGTTAATATCTATTGGGGAAGTCAGATATTGCTCAATCCTCCCAGACTTTTCCCTATGAATCACAAATCAGACACATATTTTGAATTAAAATGAGATCATAGAAAACAGTGGTTCTCAAAATGTGGCCCTCAGATCAGCAGCATCAGCTTGCATTTGTAAATGCAAATTCTTAGGCCCTACCACAACCCAATGAACCAGAAATCCTCAAGACAGGCCCCACAATCTGTGTTTTAATCAACACAGGTGACCCTGAAGCGCACTAAAGTTTAAGAACCACCGATACAGAAAAATACAGCCTACAACTGGTTTTTCTTACTCTATGACAAACCATGAACACATTTCCAAGTCACCAAATACTCTTTACCACACAGTTTAATGTCTGCATGATGGGTTAACCTAGGGCTGTTGCTGTGCCATCTTTTTCTTGACTATACCCTATTATTGGTCTTTTAGGTTAGTTTCACTTTTCATTTGTCATGGATATCATTTTCTTGGTGTGCTTTTTAGCTTTAATTATCTGCTTTCTTGCAAATGCATAATATGTACTAGTTACAAAGAATATTTTGTCCTTAAGGACCTGGAGTGCTTGAAGAAGTTAATGAGATTGAGAGACTAATCCTGGGATATACCATGTAGGGATATATTCTGTGCGTATGTGTGAGTGTGTGTATGTGTCTGTCTTTTCTTCTCTTAAAAGCAAGTGAGTTCTCAGAGCTGTCATGTCTCCCCTAACTTGGCTTTCATTGAAGATGTCAGAAGGAAAAACTTAGCAATTGTTATTGTTTCCAGAGATTACACTTTTTCTGCCTGGGGGAAACATTTCAGAACAAGATCATATTTTGAAATGGGTGATGACAATGCATAGATGAGACTTACCAGACTGGAGGCTTCAGTTTGAATAACTTTTCTGCTGCTTGGACCGCCTTCCCAACATCATTTGCCAACATGCTTACGTTGAAGAACTGACCCACATCCCAGTAATTGCTCATTTTCTCCAAGCAACCTTTCCTCCCCAACACACTGTTCAGTCGGACACCTTAAGAATTTGAATTTTAGATAAAGTTAAGAAAAATATTTCCAGTTTCTCTATCATGCAAGCCTTTAGACACAAGAAAGTATTTTATTTTGGCTACTGTTTCAGAAAACAGTTGATTGTTCCTTCTGAAATAAAATATAAGTTATCTGAGCTTGTATTTTAAAAATTTTAACTAGATGTGTTTCTATTTTGTATTTGAAAAATATTGTGGTAAAATATATATAACATAAAATTTGCCATTTTAACCATTTTTAGGTGTACAATTCAGTGGCATAATGTTGTATAATCATCACTACCACCTATTTCCAGAATTTTTCATCACTTCAAACAGAAACTCTATACCCATTAAGGAACCACTCCCCATTTTTCCCCTCTCTCCAGCCCATGGTAACCTCTAATCTACTTTCTGTTTCTATGAATTCACCTATGCTGTAAGTGGGATCATATACTACCTGTCCTTTTGCATATGTTTTATTTTACTTGGAATAATGTTTTCAAGGTTCATCCACGTCGTAGCATGTGTCAGAACTTCATTCCTTATGGCTGAATAATATTCCACTGTATGGACAGACCACAATTTGTGTATCCACTCATCTGTTGATGGACACTGAGTTGTTGCCACCTTTTGGCTATTGTGAATAATGCTGCTATGAACATTTGTGTACAATATCTGTTTGAGCTGAGCATATTTTTAGTGCTGAACTTGCATAATCCAAGCATCAACCACTGCTATAATAAATAGCTTTACCTATTTTCCTTAGTTCCATGGAAGTTTCAAATTTTTGTCCAGCAACCAACAGCAAAATTGCAAGGTTAATTCCAGAATAGAGAGATAACTGCAGCTCAAACCCTTTGTGATACCTGTATTTACAGAACCGCCAGAGTTTTATTATATAATCTTACTCTATTCAAACAAGATAAAGAGTGTGTAAATAATGGTACAAACCAAACTTAATGAAACTTTTTACTACTCTAACTTAATATTTTCCAGCTTTCTCCCCACCCTTACAAACAGCTACATGCAGCTCTCAAATTACTTTTTTTAAAATGATATAATAGCAACACAGTAACTTAAACCAGGGAGTTTATAAATTTTTCTTCATAAGCTTTATATTTTCATTATAAAAGCCATGATCATCATATAAAGTAAGGAAACTATATTAAAGTATACAAAAGGAATTTGAAATAATTGTAATCCTATCCCCAAAAGACTACTGCAATTTGATGCCCAAATCTCAAGTACAGCTTACTACATGGAAATCACATCCATCACAGGCCATTTCTCTGCAGATCTCATTTATTTGCTTAAACAACAAAAGGGAGACATGTGTGTGTGTGTGTGTGTGTGTGTGTGTGTGTGTGTGTGTGTGTGTAGGGAGCACTATCGCCAGAATCCTGGATTGCACATGGCTTCATGAGCAGTTCCACTGACATAGTCAGATAAGGGGCAGGACCTATTACATTAGGATAAGGAACAAGATACAAAACTGGGAGCACCATATCATATGAAAATGTTAACACTGCATTTTGTTACTCTCTTGCGGTCGGGGTTACTGCTTCTAGGGGGAGTGGCGGCCGGTAGCCGAGCCCTCAGCTCTCGGGGCTGCTTAAAGGGTACCGGCGGCGGGGGCTCTTTCCCGGAGGCGAGGGCGAGGCGGAGGACGTGGCCGGGTCCTCGGCGAGAGGCGTGCAAGGTGTGGAGGGCGGCGATAAGGACAAGACACTCTTCATCCAGTAGGAGTATGCGCCAAAGAGGCTTTATTCAGGGGTGATCACAGGTTATATAGGCTGGTAAGAAGGGCAGGGCTGGAAAGGAGGTGAAGTAGCCTAAAATGGCAATATTGAAGGGAGAGGGGCTAGGATTGGTTCTGAGAGGACGCAGGAGCCGTTGCAGCGGGCGGGTGTTGTTCTGGCCAAGGTGCATGCGCGCTGGCGGTGGCAGGAGTGGCCTTGGCACCAGGGAGTGAGTGGGTAAGATAAGGAAGTGGGGAAAGGGCAGTTGGGAGAAAGGCGGTTTCCTCCGGCAAGCCTCCCCTGCCCGTGACATTTTGGGTGAGGAAAAGGGAGCTGCCTCGACCTCGCTCCCCAGGCTCGGGGGGGCTGCAGAGGGCACTCACGCCCGTACCTACTACCCTCCCCAGGGGGTGATCAGGTCCCCTGGCCCAGGCCTGGCAAGCCGAGGTACAAGCTCAGCTACCCGCAATTCCCCTTTCTTTTCTAATTAGAGGAAGAGGCTTTACCGGAGAGGCCCACTAAGGGTGAGGGAAGGGGGAGGTCAGGGAAGGGAAAAAGGGGTTGACGGTGGCTCGGTGAGGCTGGAGCTCAGTGTTGGTGTGGTGCCCGGGCACTCGACAATGGCTTTGCTGCAGCGGGCTGGGCGAAGGTGAGGGGTTTAAAGTTCAGGGGTTCAGAGAAGCTGGAACTCGAGGCGAGAGCGATGTTCAGGTGATTGAGAAGGGCTTCGCGGTCGGCGGGTTGACCGGTGGCGTTGAGGTCGCGAAGGGTTGGCTGTCATTTTGGAGTGGGGGGGCGTCAGAGGTGGTGAGTTGCTGATACTGGATTTGCACGAACGAGGAAAAAATGGCGTCCGTTTGTTTCCTTACAAGCTGGACAATTTTGCGGATGAGGCAGGGTCCTAAGATGAGAGCTAGAATAATTATTAATAGGGGGCCAAGAAAAGGAAGGATGTATGGGAGGATGGGAGTGAAAAAACTGGACCAATAACTGGTGGCTTCACGATCTCTTTTACGCTTTTCCAGTCCTTCTCGGACCCTTTTCAGGCTGTCCTCGACGAGACCTGTGGAATTGGCATATACACAGCACTCTTCTCCTAGGGCGGCGCAGAGGCCTCCTTCTTTGAGGAGGAGAAGGTCAAGACCTCGGCGGTTTTGGAGCACGACCTCAGAGAGGGAATTGACAGAATTTTTTAGATGGTAAATAGCGTTTTGTAAGTGACGAATGTCCTCGTCAACAGCCGCCCTGAGGTGAGTTAGGGCGGAGCCTTGACTGGCTAGTGCAGCGATTCCGGTGCCAGCGCCGGCAAGACCTAGGAGGGAGGCAATTGTGAGGGCGGTGATGGGCTCTCGCTTTTGCAGAAGGGCAGGAGCTGCAGTTTTTTCCAGACGGAGGAAGAAGTCTTCTTCGCTGTGGTATAAGACCCTAGGGATAAGGACAATTAGGAGGCAAGTTTCTTTATATTCACTGATGATATTCGTGCTGAGACAGGGGGTAAGTCCTGTAGAGGAGCAGAGTCATTGGGAGGAGTTATGAGGAATGAGAAATTTTGCCGAGCTGCTGGGAGATGAGTAGCTGGCACAGGCAGTGAGGTCGGGAGAGTTAATGGAGCGAGGGCGGACGCACTTTCCCGTATAGGAGACTGAATGAAAGGTCAGGGGGACGGCAGAGGTATTCCAATTGCATTCCAAGGGGCTGTCTTCTGTGCTTTCTGAAAAGGAGAGGTTGGAGGCAACGGGCTCGTACAGTGAGGAAGAGGTGGAGAGGCAGAGCCAGCAGGAGGAGGTAAAATTGGGGTTGGAGGAATTCACTGAGGCAAAGGCGGCTCGGATGAGGCTGAGGAGGGGAGAGGAATAACGAGAAGGGGGCAGAGGAAGCTGGGGTGGTGGGGTTGGCGATGCGTTGTTTGCAGCTGAGGTGCGGTTTCCGGATGCGCTGCTTGTAGTTGAGGTGCGGCTGGAAGGCTGTGGAAAAAGGGGGTTAATGACTTTATTGGGACCAATGGCAGAGGGGTTTTTTAGTACAGCCTCCTTTTTTATGAGAATAAGTGATCCTCGGTCGGCTCCTTTCTCATAGATTCTGAAGCCTCAAGTTTGACCGAGTAACCAGGAGGGATCAGTGGGGAGCTGCACTGTAAGATTAAGATGTGTGCAGGATTCCTTACTTTCTTGGCTGAGCCAGTTAACAGTAGGGAGTTTGCACCCTGTAGGGGCCCACTTTAAGGTAAGGTAATGATTAGGAACAGGAGGCTTCCAATTAGTGGCTAATGTTTCACACCCCCAGTATGCACAGTAGTACTTGTTGGGGGAATTACAGTACGATTTTCCAGGATTTGAGGATGGGCACATGTAATATTGGGCCTGGGGATCACTTACCTTTCGAGCGCAGGTTTCTTCGACTCTGGAGACAAAGGTGGCGAAAGGCTTACTCGGCTCCTGGAAGAGCTTGGTGAATTTATTAGGCCAACAGGTAGAGCAGTTGGCAAACGCGCGTAAGGCGATGCCTCTGAGGACAGTCCAGAAGGTGGCAGGGACATTAATATAAGCAGACGCACTTAGAAACGCTCCAGTGCCCAAATAGGCTTCGGGGGGATGATAGACTCCAATGGCTGCGTCTTGCTCACTTTGCTTAGCTGCTTCCGCCTGGAAGTGAGCACGCCAGTCAACAAACTGACCGGGGTTAAAAATTGAACGGGCAAGCGAGGCCCAGTCTTGGGGGAGGCAATAGTTCATGGCGAGATCCTGCAGTATTTGGGAAGCATATGGGCTACCTAACCCGTCCTCCTTGACGGCCCTGCGAAGCTGCTTGATAGCATCTAAGTCAATGGGATACCAGTCATGCGGCCTCTGTGGGGTGGGGGCAAGGTTAAGAGGAAAGCAGTGAAAGGCACGAGAGAAAGGAGGACGCGCTTGAAGAGGGCTTGGCGCGGGAGTGGGGGTAGGGGGAGCGTTGCCCCAAGGGTTGCCTTGAGGTGCAGAAGGCAGCCAGGGGTTGTTAGTCGGCAGGGTGGGAGGAGCGGCGGCAGCTGCCGGTAGCGGCTCCGAGGGGGAGCTCGCTGAAGGGGGAGGCGGGAGTGGGAGGCCCCAAGCGTCGCAAGATGGCGGCGCGGTGGGCGTGGCTAAGACACAAGATGGCGGACCAGCCCCGCCCTGTGAAAGGGCGGGGTCCAAGGCACAAGATGGTGGACTAGCTCCGCCCTGTGGAAGGGCGGGGTAAAGCGTACGCGGTTTCCGGCCCAGCTTAGGGCTGATGTCATCGCCGGAGCATTTCCTACCCTCGATGGAAGAAGAAGGAGGAAGTTCGCCATCTTGGCGTGGCGCAGTGTTATTTTGCTTTTTGGGAGTCACCTCGAGCACGTTGTTAATCTGCTCGACTAAGGACTCCGTGTCCGAGTCATGATTTGAATTAGTATCGCTATCTGAATCTGTTGGCTGGGTTGATAGGGCCTCTTTGGATTTAACGGGGCCTCGATCAGGGGGGAGGGAGCCTTGAAGGCAGGAGCGGATGGTTATTAAGGTGGGGAGCAAGCCGGGAGGGAAACGCTTGCTCTCATGTTCCATGGCGTTAGTGACTCGATCAATAAGGCGATCATAAGTAACAGGGTCCCAAAGATGGCAAGTGGTGAGCCATGGGTTAAAGGGCAGCAGGAGGTCCCAGTATATTTGCAGCTGCCGGACAGACACTTTACAGTGATGCGTGTCTAGGAGACCCGCTAGAGCACGAACTTGAGGTGCCTGACATGTAGATATACGATTACCCATAGCTGAGGGGAGAGGAGGGGGAGTTGTTCCCGAGCCGGGCCGGCCCGGCTGGCGGGGAGGAGGAGGAGGAGTTGTTTACCGAGCAGAGAGAATGAGATAAACTGTGGCCGCAAGGCCGAAGGAGACGGCGAGAGCAGAAAGCAGTGCCCTTTGGCAACGGGAGCAGTCAGGGGGGGGCGGTTGCAAAGAGGCACACGGTGCCAAATGAGGAAAGAAAGATACAAAGAACTACAGCAAAGTAATGGAGGGGAAGAGGGAGAGCGTTAGGAGGAACGGGGGTCATAGAAGTGCGCATACAAGAGGACGAAGAGAGCGTGGGGGAAGGGAGGAGTTCCTACTGGATGAAGAGAGCGTGGGGGAAGGGAGGAGCGGCTTCGGAGCAAGGAACCTCCCACGGCTCCGGAAGCGGCGAAGGAGAGGCGGCCCTTACCTTGCAGGCGAGGAAACGGGAAGCTGGAGAGGCGTCCGGGCGAGCGAGCGACCTGCCAAACTGTTGTGTGGAGACGTTCCTCACACGGGGCACCAGTTGCGGTCGGGGTTACTGCTTCTAGGGGGAGTGGCGGCCGGTAGCCGAGCCCTCAGCTCTCGGGGCTGCTTAAAGGGTACCGGCGGCGGGGGCTCTTTCCCGGAGGCGAGGGCGAGGCGGAGGACGTGGCCGGGTCCTCGGCGAGAGGCGTGCAAGGTGTGGAGGGCGGCGATAAGGACAAGACACTCTTCATCCAGTAGGAGTATGCGCCAAAGAGGCTTTATTCAGGGGTGATCACAGGTTATATAGGCTGGTAAGAAGGGCAGGGCTGGAAAGGAGGTGAAGTAGCCTAAAATTGCAATATTGAAGGGAGAGGGGCTAGGATTGGTTCTGAGAGGATGCAGGAGCCGTTGCAGCGGGCGGGGGTTGTTCTGGCCACGGTGCATGCGCGCTGGCGGTGGCAGGAGTGGCCTTGGCACCAGGGAGTGAGTGGGTAAGATAAGGAAGTGGGGAAAGGGCAGTTGGGAGAAAGGCGGTTTCCTCCGGCAAGCCTCCCCTGCCCGTGACATTTTGGGTGAGGAAAAGGGAGCTGCCTCGACCTCGCTCCCCAGGCTCGGGGGGGCTGCAGAGGGCACTCACGCCCGTACCTACTACCCTCCCCAGGGGGTGATCAGGTCCCCTGGCCCAGGCCTGGCAAGCCGAGGTACAAGCTCAGCTACCCGCACTCTCTTCTTTATTATTTTCTATTTATAAAATGTTTCCTACTCTTCCATGAGCAAATATGAATATTATGATCAGCAAAAAAAAAAAAAAAAAGAATTCATCAATGATGTAATGACACAAGAATGTCTTTAAGTGGCACAGTTCATACCAAGGACTTGCCAACTAGGAACCAGGAGTAATTTTATCACTCATGTGACAACAAAATAATTCAACAACAAAAAATATTAATTCTGGAAAGGAGAGGTTATCATTTAAATCAGTTAAAATCTGGTTTTATGAACTCTGGAGAATAATACAGGTATCTTCAGATGGACCAGAGGACACCAAGAAAGTCTTTCCAACCCCAGCCAACAAAATTTCAACCTTTTTTTTTCCTGCATGTTTTGGGGATGTAAAATTCCATATCCTACTAGATTTCATATATTTTTTTCATTTTCTTCTACTATGAAAAGTTACACTGCGAAGAGGGAAGAAGGGGTTATGTCTCCATGCCTCTTATCCATAGATGAAACAGGCTGAACTTGGGGGCAAACAGGAATTGAACCTGGAGTCAGGAATGCAGTCACAGCTTTTCTTTGACCAGCTCTGTGACCTGGGAGCAGCCACCTGCCTCCCCAGGCCACATGCTCCAGATCTGTACCTGAGGGCTTGGCTCAGGTAGTCCCCCAAGTCTCATCCAGAGCCAATATGCCCTGGCCAGAAGACTAAATTTCATTTCCTCCCGTACTCACTGTCAGTACCTTCTGAATTGGGTAGGAAAAGACTCCTACGACTTTCTTGAAGGAGCCCCAGGCAGCAGTTTCCTGATATGGGGTTGAATTCTCAGCCACGATGGCAAGAACACAGCTTCCTCTTTTGGTTCTACTAAACACTAACTTCCTTCCCTTTCCTTCCCTCCAACACCCCGAATGACTCCCCTCTACCATGCAGTGCCTTAGGTGTGATTGCAGATTAAGTAGGAATAGTAGGCTGCAAGGAATAAAACAAGCCCCTGCCCTCCAAGAACCTACATCATGGTCCCACACATACAGTACAAATACAAGCAAGAGAAGGCTAAGTATCCTAAAACCACCCAAATCCATGTCTAGAAGAACTCATAGAAGACATATAGGTCCAGCAGAGACTGTTTCCTAGAGAGTTGAGCTCTGCCATGAAGATGGATAGAATTACAATAGTTACCCTTTAGGGAAGGGAACCCCCAGATAGGAAATGGCAGGAGTGGAGATTGGGGAGTTCCTAAAGGAGCTTCAGTTGAGTTGGATGTATATGGCATAGAGGAAATAAGAGCTAGAGGTGCCTTGAATGGCAAACTAAGAATTTTAATTTTTATTTAATAAGTAACAGGGAGCCATGGTAGGCTTTGAGATTTAGGAAGAGTAAGCTGTAAATCTGTGAAGGATGGATGAAGGAACATCAAGCAGGGAGGCTACCTGGGCTACTACTAGGACATTCCTGATGAGAAAGTAAAAAAGAAATGGCACCAATTAAGGTTGGTGGTAATGGGAAAGGACTGGCACGGGTTGTAGGAAGACTCACAGAAGGGTTGGAGTTGGGAACAGATTGAATGGGGAGAGAAGTGAATGAAAAGAATCAAACCTTAATCAAAAGTTTAAGCCTAAAGGCTAAAGAATGGTAGTAAGAAAGCAAGACATTGGGAACCATAGCTTTGGAGGAGGACATGACTTTAGCCTTCAACATGTTGAGTCTTAAATGCCAGCATCATTTTGAGGTAGAGCAGGTTCGCAAGATGGGGGCAATGTGGGCCATAGCTGAGAGGAGACGCTGGGCTGGAGATCTCTATCCATGGGTCCCAAGGTGTGGGAGTAGCTGGGATTACAATTACCAGGGTAGATTGTGTGGATGGAGAGGAGGGCAGAGGCCAGAGTTTCTGACATGGGTGGAAGGAGAAGATACAGAGAGGTAGCAGTTAGAATCCGACAAGATTAGGACAGCAATGTCAAGAGCTCGCATGATTGAAGCATATGACACGGTCTATTGGTGTCACCTTCAAAATATACCCCAAATATGACTTCTCATCATTTTCTTCACTGCCACCCTGGTTCAAGTCACCAACTGGTCTCCCCTGAATTACTGCAATAGCCTCCTAATTGTACCCTGCTTCTGTGCTTGCCCCTGCAGTAGACTGTTTAGTGGCCACAAATTCCAACCATTCCAATGTTTACACCTTTGAGATGTGACTTTGCCACTCCTCCCATCCAGAGATAGAGTCTATTTCTCCACCCCCTTGAGTGTGGCCTGGTCTTGTGATTTTCTTTGACCAATGACAGGTGGCAGAAGGGACACTGCGTGAGTTCTGAGCCTAAGCCTCAGGAAGCCTTGCAGCTTCCACCTTTGCTCCCTTAGAATGCTGCCCACCATGTGAGGAAGCCAGCCCAGCTGGATGAAAGGCCATGGGGTGGGGGACCCTGGTGCACCATTAAAGCTAGTCCCAGCTGTTAGACACATGTGAGGCCATTTTGGCCCTTCCAGTCCCACTGACCTTCCAGCTGATGGCAACTCTAGGAGCAAACCCAGGTGAAGCCAGTAGAGGAACTTCCAGGCCAATCCACCAAATCCTGAGAAATAACAAGTCATTGCTGTCCTAAGCCCCTAAAAGTTCTGGGGTGGTTATGCAGCAAGAGGCAGCTGATACACCCCTGCAATTTCTTTTCTGCACAACAGTGAGAGTACACCTGTTAAAACACATGTCAGGTCTTGTCATTCCTCCACTCAGAACCCTCCAATGATGCTCCATCCCACTCAGGGCAAAAGCTGAAATCCTTCTGTCACTTACCAGGCCCAACATGATCTTCCTCCCTCCTACCTCCTGCCACTCTCCCCCGCTCACTCCTCACCATCTGTGAACACGTCCAGCCCGCCTCCTCCTTAGGCTCTTTGCTTTTGCTGCTCCCTCTACCTGGAATGCCCTCTCCACAGTTATCTGCAAGACTCACTTGCTGGCTCTCCTCCTTCACATCTTTATTTGCCCTCACTGACCACCTTGTTTAAAATTGTAGGCTGAGAACCTAAGATGGCAGCTAGGAGAGATAGGGCAAAAAACCACCTCCGTGAAAAATAATAGATAAAAGCCAGAAAGTGACCCAGAACACCAATTCCAGCGATGCACCAGCTGGACAAGGTCTGCTAAATCCACAGGGACCGTGCACTTGGTGAAACCAGGAGTCTGCATTCTGAAACGAGTAAGCCAGCTGAATATCCGGCAGCCACGCTGCAGTGTGGGAAAACCGTGGGTTGGCATTTGGAGGCAGACTAGTTCTTTTTTAAAAAAAACCAAAAGCGGCTGCAGATACGGCAGCGAGAACTGCACAGTGAAGCATGGCAGGAACAGGCTGTGTGAATGCCTCAGTATCTGGCATGGAAGATAGCCTTTCACACACCCGCTGCTAATTGTATCAGAGCGAGGAAGTCGGAGGTGAGCCATAAGGTGAAAAAAACCATGCCCCTTGCAGCCATCTTCCCAGCGGGCTGGGAATGCTCCCGCCCAGCGCCAGCACCACAGCCCAGAGCTGTGCCAAAAAACCAGTGTGACAGGAAGTGTTTCCAGCAACACATGCACACGCCACAATATTGGGTGTGGACAATGGCCTTTCGTGCACCCACAGCTAATTGTCCCAGAGCTGGGAAGGCAGAGCTGTACGAAAAAGGGGAAATTAACACACCCCACACAGCCATCCTTATAGCAGGCTGGGAACGCACCTACATGGCCCGGCGGCCCAGAACTTCCCTTGAGGGATGGCATGCACTTGTGACATAGCACAACCTTCCCTCAGCAGAGGCCCTAGAAGGGCACAGCTGGGAAGAGGAACCCACCTGGAAATCCCAGGGACCATACTCCAATACCAAGGACTTGTGGGTCAGCGGCAGAGACAATCTGTGGCAAGACTGAAATGAAGGTTTAGACTCTTGCAGCAGCCTTAAATCTCCAGGAACACCTGGGAGCTTGATTATTAAAGCTGCCCTGCCTCCCTAACTGCTCAGACACACGCCCCACATTCAGGGCAGACAACACCAACAATACACCCAAACCTGGTGCACCAATCGGAACCCACAAGAATCAGACCCCCACACACCACAAAGACAAAGTTGGGGAGAACTGACTTAAGGGGAATAGATGACTCGAGAACGCCATATGCTGGTTAGAGAAAGTGTACGCCACCAAGCTGTAGATCTGACAAATTAGAGACTGGTATTTTTTATATCCAGAAAGAACCCCATCAAGTAAAGCAAATGCCAAGAGGCCAAAAACAACAGAAAATTTTAAAGCATATGAAAAAACTAGACAATATGGATAACCTAAACCTAAACACCAAAATCAAAAGATCAGAGAAGACACAGTACTTGGAGTAATTAATCAAAGAACTAAAGACAAACAGTGAGACCATGGCACAGGATGTAAAGGACATGAAGAAGATCCTAGAAGAGCGTAAAGAAGAAATTGCAAGAGTAAATTAAAAAAATAGATGATCTTATGGAAATAAAAGGATTCTGGATACTCATGGTACAAGACTAGAGGAAGCTGAACAATGAATTAGCGACCTTGAGGACCACAGAATGGAAAATGAAAGAACAAAAGAACGAATGGGGAAAAAAATTGAAAGAATCAAAATGGACCTCAGGGATATGTTAGATAAAGCATCCAAATATAAGACTCATTGGTGTCCCAGAAGGGGAAGAGTAGGGTAAATGTCTAGAAAGAGTATTCAAAGAAATTGTTGGGGAAAACTTCCCAAACCTTCTACACAACATAAATACACAAAGCATAAATGCCCAGCAAACTCCAAATAGAATAAATCCAAATAAACCCACTCCAAGACATATTCTGATCAGACTGTCAAATACTGAAGAGAAGGAGCAAGTTCTGCAAGCAGCAAGAGAAAAGCAATTCACCACATACAAAGGAAACAACATAAGACTAAGTAGTGACCACTCAGTGGCCACTATGGAGACATATTTAAAATTCTGAGAGAGAAAAATTTCCAACCAAGAATACTTTATCCAGCAAAGCTCTCCTTCAAATTTGAGTGAGAGCTTAAATTCTTCACAGACAAACAAATGCTGAGAGATTTTGCTAATAAAAGACCTGCCCCACTTCAGATACTAAAGGGAGCACTACCAACAGAGAAACAAAGAAAGGAGAGAAAGATACAGAGAAAGGTTCAGTACTAAAGAGATTCAATATTGTTTCATTAAAGGACAACAAGAGAGAGAGGGAAAAAATATATCTGACAAACATAAACCAAAGGATAGAATGGCTGATTCAAGAAATGCCTTACAAAGAAGGCCACTACATACTAATAAAAGGGACAATTCAAAAAGAAGAAATAACAATTACATTAAATGTTATGCACCCAACCATGGTGCCACAAAATACATGAGACAAACACTGGCAAAACTAAAGGAAGCAATGGATGTTTGCACAATAATTGTGGCAGACTTCAACACATCACTCAATCCTGTAGATAGACCAACCAGACAGAAGACCAATAAGGAAAATGAAAACCTAGACAATCTGATAAATGAATTTGATTTAACAGACATATATAGAACATCACATCCCAAATCATCAGGATACACATTCTTCTCTAGTGATTATGAAACTTTCTCCAGAATAGACCATATGCTGGGACATAAAACAAGCCTCAATAAATTAAAAAAAAATGAAATTATTCAAATCACATTCTCTGACCACAACGGAATACAATTAGAAGTTAATAACCATCAGAGACTTAGAAAATTCACAAACACCTGAATGTTAAACAACACACTCCTAAAATAAATGGTTTATAATGTAGAATGTAGGGGAACTAGTGATAGAAAGCAATTAATGAAAGGGGAAAGATAACACAATAAGAACAGATAAGCTATCGTGGATAAATTTAGCGTTCTGGGAATGCCCAGGAATGACTACGGTTTGTTAATTTCTCATGGGTATGTAGGAACAAGTTCACAGAAATGTTGCTATATTAGGTTATTTTCTTGGGGTAGAGTAGGAACACTTTGGAAGTAAAGTAGTTATTTTAGGTTAGGTGTCTTTTTCTTACTCCCTTGTTAATGGTTTGCTTGAAATGGTTCTTTATTATATAACTTAAAAAAAATTTCTTTTGATATAGTTAATTAAAAAAAAACAAGGAAAAAAATATGCAGAGCCCCCTTGAAGAGCTGGTGGAGAATGCAGGGGTATTCGCCTACCCCACCTCCATGGTTGCTAACATGACCACAGACATAGGGGACTGGTGGTTTGATGGGTTGAGCCCTCTACCATAAGTTTTACCCTTGGGAAGACGGTTGCTGCAAAGGAGAGGCTAGGCCTCCCTGTATTTGTGCCTAAGAGCCTCCTCCCGAATGCCTCTTTGTTGCTCAGATGTGGCCCTCTCTCTCTGGCTAAGCCAACTTGAAAGGTGAAATCACTGCCCTCCCCCCTACGTGGGATCAGACACCCAGGGAAGTGAATCTCCCTGGCAACGTGGAATATGACTCCCAGGGAGGTATGTAGACCCGGCATCGTGGGACGGAGAACATCTTCTTGACCAAAAGGGGGATGTGAAAGGAAATGAAATAAGCTTCAGTGGCAGAGAGATTCCAAAACGAGCCGAGAGATCACTCTGGTGGGCACTCTTACGCACACTTTAGACAACCCTTTTTAGGTTCTAAAGAATTGGGGTAGCTGGTGGTGGATACCTGAAACTATCAAACTACAACCCAGAACCCATGAATCTCGAAGACAGATGTATAAAAATGTAGCTTATGAGGGGTGACAATGGGATTGGGAAAGCCATAAGGACCAAACTCCACTTTGTCTAGTTTATGGATGGATGAGTAGAAAAATAGGGGGAGGAAACAAACAGACAAAGGTACCCAGTGTCCTTTTTTCTTCAATTGCTCTTTTTCACCCTAATTATTATTCTTGTTATTTTTGTGTGTGTGCTAATGAAGGTGTCAGGGATTGATTTGGGTGATGAATGTACCACTATGTAATGGTACTGTAAACAACTGAATGCACGCTTTGTTTTGTATACTGCATGGTATGTGGCTATATCTCAATAAAAATGAATTAAAAAAATTGTAGGCCATTCTTCCCAGCCCTTCTCATCCTCCCCTCTCTGCTTTACTTTTCTCCACAGCCCTCACCACTGGCTTGCGTCCTGTATACTTTACTTTTTTGTTTGTTTGCCCGACTTCCTTTACCAGCAACACGAGGTTTGAGAGGGCAGGAATTCCTGTCTAATGTGTCTGTGTCCCCACTATCTAGGAAAGTTTCTGGAGCATGGTAGGCCTTCAATAAATATTTGTTGAAAGAATGAAGGAATTAATGATGAAGGATAAACAGCTCACTGGGAAGGTAGTGCCCTGATGGTGGTGGAACAAAGTTCTGGGAGAAGTAGCTGGCAAGAAACATGCTGAGCCTCCTCCTTTCCCTCCCAGACAAGTCAACCTGTTAGAAAAGGGTGCCATCAGAGGAAAACCCTGTTTCTAATGGTCTCCCCTTAGGAAAGGGGACCTGGAAAATTCCAAACCACATGTATTGCATTTTTTTTCTTCTACTTGCTGACAGATAGGCAGACACATACATGGAGGAAAAGACCTGGGTCCTTAGCCTCCACGATTCTGTCCTTTGCAAGCTGCACATGCTGTGGACCAGGGCTGAGGGGTTACTAGTCAATGGTGCTGTCTCGGCTGGCATCATCTTTACAGTCTGAGTCCAAGAAGATGTCCTTATAGATCCTTCTGCACAGGCAGAACATGTTGGGTGCTGGGTGGGCACAATTCTGCAGAACCTGGAGCATGACCTGAAGAGCCTTCTCCCGATCGCCCACACCGTTTCTCCTGAAAGGTACACGTGACAGGATCGTGAAAGTCTGACTCAAGGGATATGCATTCTGCCCAACAACTGGGTGTAATTACCACATGCTTTAGTGGGAACAACCGTCTAAATAGTATTTCCTTTTCATTTGCAAAGGTAACAACTACTCAAGATCCACACTAGGGAATCTACAAATACACTCAGTCCCTACTTTGACCCCTTCTCTTTAAATCAGACCTAGACTGTGGCTAAACGGAGACGCACATCAATTTATTTGGAAGGACAGAAAAAAATATGGGGGCCTCCCATAGCTAGATGGGGAGCAAGGAGTTCAGAAACTAAGCCTGAATTGGGAGGATCAAGTTTGTCAAAAGGCTCTTTTGGAAAAGTGGCCAGGCCCCCCTGATTCAGAATGACAAGATGAACTCAGAAGTGACTCCAGACATTTCCTTATCTGAAATGCCTTGCCATCCTCATATGGGAAAGTCTCCATGTCACTCCTGTTTTCCTCTCTCATGTTACATCTACTGAAACAGGAAATTTAGGAAGTTATTTCTGCTTCTACAAATTGCGTTCTTCTCTGCTATTATCTTATAGAGTTAAGCCTTTGTTTTACACACAGGAAACGGATTCCTTAGACAATGGTTAAAACAACTCTTGCCAATGAGCAAATCCCAAATTTATGGCTGTGAAATATTAAAAAATGTTTCTGTAAAACTCTAGGAACACATGTCCATCAGTAGCAGAGATAAGCTGGATAAACCACCATACTTTCACCCACTGAAATATTAAAACCTGTAAAAAGGAATGAGATGATTTCTATATGCTGCTTGGGAGTGATCTCCAGAATACACTGTTAAGAGAAAAAAAGGTGCTGAATAATGTGCCAAGAATGCTAACCTTTTATGTGAGAAAAGGGGGATTTGAATAAATACACACATTTGCTTTCATTTATTCAATCTGGAAGAATAAACCAAAAAGTAAGAAAAGTGGATAGCAACAGGTAGAGGGAGGAGATGTGCTAAAGGTGACAGAGAGACAAGTGACACATCTTGGGATCTGACTTTCTGAAACTACCTGAGTGCTTTACATAATTATAAAACAATGAATTAAGCAAAAAAGTATTTCCTAAAACCGCTGTTTTCCAATGAGCATATCGTCTGAATTTGTGACCGGGACAAAAATGAAACAAATGAACCTAGATATCTGGTTCATGTTGTAACCACAAAAGGGACACACTATTTCATGTGATTTTGAAATGCATCAATTTGGAATTTATATGTCATATCTTATTTTTTCCTCTCCTTTTACCTTTCCCAATAATCTTCATTTCTGCACTCTTCTCCAACTCTCTCTCTCCTGTCTTTTCCTATCAGCCTGTAGCACTCCCTTTAGTGTTTCTTGTAGTGCTGGTCTCTTATTCACAAACTCTCGCAGTGTCTGTTTGTCTGAAAATGTTTTAATCTCTCCCTCATTTTTGAAGGAAAGTTTTGCTGGATATAGAATTCTTGGTTGGCAGTTTTTCTCTTTCAGTATCTTAAATATGTCATGCCACTGTCTTCTTGCCTCCATGGTTTCTGCAGAGAAATCTGTACATAGTCTTATTGACCTTCCCTTGTATGTGATGGATTGCTTTTCTCTTGCTGCTTTCAGAATCCTCTCTTTGTCTTTGACATTGGACAATCTGACCAGTAAGTGTCTTGGAGTAGGTCTATTGGGATCTATTCTATTTGGGGTACATTGTACTTCTTGAATCTCTAATTTTCTGTCTTTTATAAGAGTTGGGAAATTTTCAGTGAATATGTCTTCTATTACTCTTTCTGCCCCTTTTCCCCTCTCTTCTCCTTCTGGGATACCCGTAACATGTATACTTGTGTGTTTCATGTTGTCACTCAGCTCCCTAAGACCCTGCTCATATTTTTCCATTTTTTCACCATCTGTTCTTTTGTGTGTATGAATTCGAATGACCTGTCTTCCAGCTCACTGATCCTTTCTTCTGCATGTTCAAATCTACTGTTGTGTCCCTCCATTGTGTTTTTCATCTCCTCCATTGTGGCCTTCATTCCCATGAGTTCTGCCATTTGTTTTTTAAGTTTATGAATTCTTCTTTATGGTCAGCCAGTGTCTTCTTTATATCCTTCAGCTCTTTTGCTGTATCTTCCTTCATTTCATCAAATTTATTTAGCATTAGTTGCCTCCACTCCTGTGTCTCAGCTGAGCTATTAGTTTGTTCCTTTGGTTGGTCCATGTTTTCGTGTTTCCTGGTATGGCTTGTTATCTTAAGTTGTCTAGGCATCTGATTCTCTTGATTAGTTTATTTTGGAGCTTGTTTTCTGTCTTTTATCTAGTGGTTTTCTTGTTGGTTGGCTTTGTTCTCTGGCCTCTGTTATTCAGTTCAACTTATTCTAGACCTCTAACTTAGGTTCTATTTAGTTGATCAGAATTTTTCCCCTCTTGTTTTTTCTGTTTCTTGCTCTGTCTCTATGTAACCTTTTTGTGAGTGGGTCTCCTCAGATATGGTCGACCCTAGTCAGATTTTCCCAGTCTAGTGAGGCCCAAGTCTCATTGGGAGGGTATGGAGTTTTCCTGAGAATGAGACCCTCCTATGAGGCCTTTAGAATTGGTGCTTTTCCTCTCCTGTCCAGCAGGTGGCGCTGGCCAGCCCACAGCTCCCCCACCAGTGTAAGGAGGTATGTAGACTTTAGTTCTCCTGGTGACTCTGATCCTGTCGGGGGCGTGGCTGACTGAAGCCGGAATCTGAATTCCAGCCCCTGGGGTCTGAATTCCCAGAAGGAGGACTACCAGTTGAGCTGGACCTCCCTCCACTCTCCCAATCCTCAGAACTCCAGTTGTCTCTCAGGGGCACTATTCCCTTCTCCCCTCTCCTCTTTGGGGCCTCTCCAGGTAGATTCCTTGGTCAGCCTGAGTTGCCAATCAAAGACGGGGGTGGAGGCCTTCAGTAGTGAATATGGAATTCAAAGACACTGTGAGTACTCTGTCTCCCCCAAGCCCAGCCTAGTCCCTCAACCTGGGCTTTCCGATAGAAAATAACCACATATATTACTTTTATATTTAAAAAAAAAAAGTAGAAAAGAAATCAAGAAAAAGAAAAGGGGGGGGGAAGAGTCTCTTTTAAAAGTCTTTCCCCAGCCTGGAAGTTTTGTCAGTGTCAGAATAGAGCATTTAAAGACATGCTTTGGGATACTGTCTGATAATTACTCTCCACGGCTTCAGTTCCACCCCTGCCGGGGGCTATTGAAATGCAAAAAGATAAGGGATCAGTGAGAAGCCAGAAGGGACAAAATGTAGGGGGAAAAAAATTGGCTTTTTTGGAGTCTGGGATTGGGTACCGGCTTTTACGTGCCCCCACTTCTTGGAGCCCAGCCCTTCTTTAGCACCCCAGCTCCCAAAGTTAGTTAATTAATTTGTTAATTAATTCTGCAGTTGAGGCTGGGTTGAGCCCCCCTTCTTGCCCTCAGCAGATTGTTGTTTTTTGTACCCCCCCCCCCCTTTCAGGGAGCCGGCAGCAAGACAGTCTGTGAGGTCTGGGTGGGGAGGGGCGCCAGACCCCCGGTCCGGGGAACTTACAATGTTCGCTGCAATCTCAGCTTTTCCTCCAATTCCAAACTTGTGTCCAATGTGTGACTGGTTACTGGAGACCCCGAAAACACTGTTTCATATAGTTCTTGGGTAATTGCCAGTTGGATCTCCGGAAGAAAGGGAGCTGAAATGCATCAATTTGGCTCTATTTCCCTAGGAATAATGACAAACCCATGTTGCATCCTGTTGAACCAACAGTAGGACTCCTCCCAAAAGAAGAAATGGGGAGACACCCAGCGGGACCCCTCCAAACCACCCCCCAACGGGGCCTGTTGATTTTTCAGTAGAAGAGAAAAGAGATGTAAATACAAAATCAAAGAAATACAAATCCTGCAGTCCTAAATGTGAATTGAAATATCAACATAAACTCATTAAGTGGTTTTCCTTAAATATACACGCATATTTCCTAGCTCTGTCCACTGAAAATGTCTAAAAAAATGACCAACCCAGTGGCACTGAGAACCTCAAAGCCTGACTGGGATCTCTAAATTCATCTTTCACTAAAAGTCACCAAGGTTCCTTGGAGAAACAGCTGCCTCTAGAAATGCCTAAAATGATCCTGGAACATCTTATCATATGAAGAAGCAAAGAAGCTACTAAGTTTGTATCAAAAAGACTCAGGAGCCACTTGAATCCATTTTGGGTCAAAGAGGGGATAATTTGAGCACTGAGAAGAAAAATAACTACAAAGGATTGAAATATCAAATGTTAAAATGATGAGTTCATAATGAATGATTTGATAAAACTCACTGGTCAGTTCTGAAGGATTCTAAGGAACCAACGCATTGCATTTAAAACTAATAAAGGCAAAAATCAAGCATTTATCCTCCTTTTCCTATACAGACTGTACATCAGGGTAATCAAGTCATTGATGAGGGGAAATTTCTCTTTATAAAGTATTTGTACTAATAAGTTGGGAAATGACAGAATTCAAATACCACTAGTTTGCAACACTTAATGAAATAATAGATCTAGGCAATGATTATCAATGGTGGCTAGCATCACAAATGAGAGAAACCAGATACAAGCATGTACCACCACCTATTCAGTATTCTTTCTCCCAGAAATTCAAACTGCAATCTAAAATAAGCCTCTAGATTGAACTACCAACTTATACAGGAAATGAGGGGACAGAGGACTTGTTAAACCACATCAGCAAAATCCCAAACGTTGGAAGTTTTACAGGACAAATGCTTCTCAACAAATAAATGATAAGGGAAAGGAAAAAAGAAGAATGGGAAATCTACCTACTAAAAAAGACTTAAGAGTCCTATCAACCAGATACAATGCACAGACCTTGTCTCAATCACGATTCAACTATAAAAAAAAAATTCCTGAAACAATTCGGAAAATTTGAGCACTGACATTTAGGAATGATTGTTAATTTTAAGGTATGATGATGTAATTGTGATTATGTTTTTAAAAGGTGTACTTAACTTTTAGACACATTCTGAAATATCTATGGATAAAATATGCCTTTGCTTCAAAATAAATCCAGTGTGGGGTGGGATAGAATGAGTGGGGGAACAGGGGAAACAAGACTGGCCATGTGACAATTACTGGATAAGGGGTACATCAGGGTCTGGTGTACTAGTCCCTACCTTTGAATAGGCTTGAAATTCCCATACTAAAAATAACAACAAAAAAGTAAAAAGTACTTATCTTGAGTCAACACTTCCACTTCTAGAACCTATAATACAGAGTATATTTTGTTATGGGTTGAATTGTATCACCCAGAAAGCTTTGTTGAAGCCCTAACCTCCAGCACCTCTGAGTGTGACCTAATTTGGAAATAGAGTTGTTGCAGATGCCATTAATTAAGGTAAGGTCAGGCTGGAGAGGGGAGGGCTCTAATCCACTGTGATTGGCGTTCTTAGAAGGAGAGAAGAGACACACAAAGAGAAGATGGCCATGTGATGACATGGCAGGGATGGGAGTGATGCTGCTGCAAGGAAAGGAACACCTGGGGCCAGCAGAAGCTGGAGAAGGTAAGGAAGGACTCTTCCCTAGAGCACCTGGAGATGAGCATGGTCCTGCGAACACCTTGATTTTGGACCCCCAGCTTCCACAACTGTGAGAGAATAAATTTCTATTGCTTTAAGCCAGCCAGTTAGTGGTAATCTGTTACAGCAGCTCTCGGAAATTAATTTATAGAATTCAGTTCAAGTAGCCTGCACACCAGATCTCTTGATGAACAGCCCATCCACGATATTCTTTAATTTCTAAGAGCCAATAGTTACCAACCCAACTCAATCTTACTAAAGCATTTAAAATAATTTTTTAGAGTCTGTGACAAGAAAATGAAAAAGATCAAAACTTTAATGAGGAACAAAATTTCTACATATGTTATGAGCCATCTTTCGAGATGTGAAATTTCAGGATTCTGAAAAGAATGTACTTAACTCTCTTCAATGCTTAATTATTGATTTGAGTTCAGGTTTGTTGCTGTTGTTACTTGGTCTAGTTATTTCTAGAGTTCCTTCAGATTTTTTCACTAATTTGAAACTCACCCTTGTGACTCAAAACAAAAGGTCTTTTGTGCATAATCCAAACAGAAAATCAAATATTTGCAGAAATGAAAAGCAAAGAGATTTTCAGCTTAAAAGCCAGTTTAAGACAGGTGCTAAACATCTAACCCCTTCAGTGGTTAATAATCAGTTTTCAGATCTCAAGGTATCGAAGAACAAGCCCACAGATAAATACTCCTGTATTTAATCAGTCAGCAACATCTGTTTCTAGCACTAAGGCCATTTCACAATTAACAGAAGAAAATAAACTAAGACCGTGGTTCTCAACTCTGGCTGCACAGTATAATTACCTGGGGAGCTTTAAAAACCCTGGGGTCCAGGCTGCACCCCAGACCTATTCCATGAGAATCTCTGAAGATGGGACCCAGACATTGGTGTTTCTTACTCTGGACATTTCGGATCCAGTGGTCTGGGTTACTGCTAAATCCACTGATTAATTCTCAAGCCTCCTCTCGTTTGACTCACAACAGCATTTGATAGTTGAGCGCTCCTTCCCCTCCGGACCACCTTCATTTGGCTTGCAGGATACCACACTTTCCTGATTTTCCTCCTACCTTAGTAGAATTTTCTGGTTCCTATTCATCTCCCTGACCTTTTAAAGCTGGAGTGTCCATAGGCACACCCTTGACCTTTCCTCTCTCCCTTTACACTAGATCCTCTGGTGATATCGTCTACTGTTGTGATTTTTAAAAAATCTTCTATATTCTGCTGAGTCCCAAATTCCTATCCCCAGCCCAGACCCCTCCCCTATAATCCAAACTCGTATATACAACTGCCTTCTCGGCATCTTCCTTGAATGTCTCATACCTCCAACTTAACAAGTCCCCAAATAAAACTCTTGCTCTTCCCATCCAACCTGTTCTCCTCACAATATGCCCCATCCTTCATATTATCCAGACCCAAAACTTGGTAGTCATGCTTGATTCCTCCAACACCCTTTTTGCAACCACTAAATTCTGTTGGCTTTCATTTCAAAACACATCCCCAATTGGTCGACTCATCATCACTCCCAGTGACCATCCTGGTCCAACCCACTGTCACTTCCTGCTTCCACCCTCACTGAAGCGGGGTCCCTTTCCCTTAATCCCAAAACATCTGCAAAGCAACAGTGTTGTGTAAACAGCATTAGGACATGAGGAGGGGGGAGTGAGACTGGGCCTGTACCAGTTAAAGAAATCAAAACTTTACCATTTGGGGGGGGCAAAGCTGCGGTTGCACGCATCAGCCAAGCGTAACCCTTTTAACAATAACTGCTCCAGGTCCAAGTGAAACTTTTTGTAGCCCTTTAATAATCAATAGCTTCTCCAGTCCCAAGTGAAACTCTTTGTGAAATTGTTTTTGTGAAATTGTTTTGTATGATCAATAACTGCTCCAGTTCCAAGTGAAACTCTTTGTGTAATTGTTTTTTGTGATCAAGAGCTAAACTGCCAACTCTGCTTCTATTAGAACAGCTTGCTTGCTTGCGTTTCTAGGATACGGTTTCTGTCTATATAAGGCACCAGCGCACACAGGTGGGGGCTGCTTGCTGAACTCCCTGCGCGGAGTGAGACGGCAGCCGCCTGCTAGCTGGCTAATAAAAGGCTCTTTAAATTCTGTTTGGCTGTCTTGTACTTTAACTCGCAGGCACCATAACACTCACCCCTCTATGATCTCTTCTCAACATAGAGTGATGCAGCTAAACCATAAGTCAGATCATATCATTCCTCTACTCAAAACCCTCCAGTGGCTTCCCATCTTCCATCAGAGGCCAATTTTCTTAGAATAGCTTACACGGCTCTACAAGATCTGGTGTCCAGTTATTTCTCCAGCCTCACCTCCCACTATCCACACCCCATTACCTACCTATGCAGTTCCAGCTACACAAATCTCCTTGCTATTCCCCACATATAGCCACCTTCCCACCTCAAAATGTTTGCATTTGTTGATCCCTCCACTTGGAATGCTCTTCCCCCATATAGTCACATGGTTTCTTCCCTCACCTCTTTCAGATCTTTTCTCCGTCACCCAACTTAAAATTGCAATCTCCCTCCTCTCATTGGCCCTCCCTACCAACCTACCCTGTTTTATTAAATTTTACTTACTTCGTTTATTGTCTCTCCTGTTGTGGGTTGAATTGCATCCTCCAAAAAGATACATTCAAATTCTAATCCTGGTACTTGTGAATTTGCTTTTATCTAGAAATAGGTCTTTTGAGATGTAATCAAATTGAAGTCATATTGGATGAGGGTTGGCCCTAATCCAATGACTGGTGTCCTCTTAAGAGGGGAGTTTGGACACAGAGACCCACACAGGCCATGTGACAATGGAGGCAGATTGGGGTGACACATGTACAAGCCAAGGAATCCAAGGGTCACTAGCTAGGAAGAGGCAAGAAAGGATCCTTCCCTTGAGCCTTCAAAGAGAGAGCATAGCCCTCCCAACACCTTGATTTTGGACTTCTGGCCTCCAGAACTGAGCGAGAATAATATTTCTGATGTTTTAAGTCACCCAGTTGGTGGTGATAGAAACTAAACAGTTTCTGAAACTGTCCCACTGGGCCAATTGTTGTTCTGTTTGCCCTCAGATACATTCCTTGTCTTTCTCTGCTCTGCTTTGTTTCACAGGGGAGCTGACTCCCACAGGTTGTTTCCCAGGCTCCTTGGTCAGCTCACTGCCAGCTATGAGCAGCCATAGGAGGCACCAGTGTAAGACTAACTAGAGGATGAGAAGAAGGAAGGAGCCAGAGTTTTTTCTCCCTCTTTCTGTGTTTTGGGTGGTGACTCTAGTCACAGCTACCTCTCTTCTGTACATCTAGCTCCCACCAGGCTGGCTCACTATAGTTTCAGCTTCTTCCAGGTGATCATGGCTCCTGGGCTCTGATAACATCACCCCTTCCCTGTGCCCCTCCAACCAAGGAGCAGGAGCAACTTCCTGCTAATGCTCATTTCTGGGCTGCCTCTCAATTTCCTGTTTGGCTTCTCAGCTCTTCTTCTATCAACTGTGTAACCAATTTCCTGTATTAAATTTCTTCTATTTTCAATAAATAGAGGGGTTTCTGTTTCCTGACTGCAGCCTGACATACACATCTGCCACGAGAAAGCAGGTGCCCTATACTGGCCAGAAGCCTCATATTTATAGGAGACAGGGACAATTAAAGTCAACCTGTGTTTTTGTATGAACAATGGCCAGAGCCAAAGAAGACACACAAACCAGAATGGTCATTCTCCTACTCCAAAAATACGACAGAACAATTCTTAAATCATCCCAACCCTGCTGCCATCATCCCAAACTTTCCCTGTCTCCCGGGAAAATTCAAGGTGCTATTTTCAGTAATCATAAAGCCACTCTCTGGTAGAGCAGGCTCTACAATAGGCTGTGAGGCCCGGGTGTACAGCTGGGCATTTCTCAGGCTGCTTTTCCCATTTTCACAGGGGCAGCAGGAGCTGAGAGTGTATTCCTGCCTCAACTCTCGGTCCTGCTATGTGGTAAGTTCCCAGGGATCTCCACACTGATGGAGTCAGTTAAATTCTGCTAATTTGAATGCTGCAGCAGAGACTGGACATACTCATCAAGCCTCCTTCCCTACCCCCTCCCCTGCTCTGGGAACTCAGTCAGACCGTATCTCCCAGCTTCTCTTGCAGTTAGGTTGGATTGTGAGACTGAGTTTCGGCCAATGAGATGTGCAGAGTAATGAAAATCACTTCCTGACCAGGCACATGAAAACCTCCCTGGTATAGCCCCAAAGTGGAAACAACCCAAGTGTCCATCAACTGATGAATGAATAAACAAAATGTTATAGATCCATGCAATGGAATATTATTTGGCAATAAAAAGGGATCATGCTACAACATGGATGATCCTCAGAAACATTCTGCAAAGTGAAATAAGCTCGACGCAAAGGACCACATATTATATAATCCCTTTTTTATGAAATGTCCATTTTTATGAAATGTCTCATTTTTATGAAATGTAAACCCATTCAGACAGAAAGTAGATTAGTGTTTGCCTAGGGCTAGGGGAGGGAACTAGAGGGGAAAAGGGTGGTAACTGCTAAAGGTTATGGGTTTTTTTTGGGGGGGGGAGGGTGGTGAAAATGTTCTAAGATTGATTATGGTGATAGTTGCACAACCTTATGAATACACTAAAAACCACTGAATTTTATACCTTAGGTGGGCAAATTGTACATGAATTATATCTCAATAAAGCTGTAAAAAACACAAACACATAAACTTCCCTGATGATTCACCAATGCTCTTTTTTTTCTTATTGTCTGGATGAAAGGAAATCTTAGGATCTAGGAGAAGGCAGAGCTACACGATGGGAAAAAAAGACTGAGTCCATCAAGTAACTGCCCAGAGAGGAGATTTCCCAATCAGGATACACCTGTAGTGGAATAGCACATGAGTGAAAATAAAGTTTTATTATGTTATGCTACTGAAATTGTGGGGCTGTTTATTATAGCTGTTACCCTACCCTGACTAATACACAAGTTAACAGCACTAAGATGACATGGGTTTTCTGTCAGGAAGACCAATTCCCTTCTGAATCTGTAGGAATTCCCATTTTAACAGAGACCTGAGACCCCACACTAGGAAGACTTCCATCACCACTGACCCAGACCTACACAGGCCTCCATCTTCTGAATTCTCTGCTTTGGGCCATGTCCTACTTCAATGGTTATCTATGGACAAGAGCATTACCAGTAATTATATTTATATATTCTTCTGTATACATTGAACATCTGTGACCTGGATATTTTTGGTTTCAAGCATAGATTCATAAAGAAAAATACAACAAATTTTCCTTCAACTACCAAACCCTTAACTGTAACACTCAGACACTCATTACATGGATCTCTTCCAAATCGTTACTACAGTTGATCATTTAGTCATTCAACAAACATATACTGAGCACCTGTTAGGCGGGGTGTCACAACAACACTAGGCATTGGGTAGACAGCGGCCCCTAACCCCCTTCAGGCTTACAGTTCAGTGGGAGGGATGGCAGGTATGAAATGAGTAAAGATAGAAATTGTGCTATGAAGGAAAAGAGCAGGGTGCTATGAGAATGAATTAGCAGCCAGGACCTCATTTGTAGATTTGGTATTCAGGGAAAGCTCCTCTCAGAAAGGGACATTGCAACTAGACCCCGAAGGACCATCAGATTCTGTCAGGTAAGCCAAAAAGGAAAGAGCATTCCAGATAGAGGAAACAGCATGTGCAAATACCTACAGGTGAGAGCAGCCGGATCCTCTGAAGGAACTGGAGGCAGGCCGGGGGGACTGGAGCACAGTGAACCAGGAGGAGTGTGACTGGAGGGAGGCAGGGCTGGCTCACATGGGACCATTTCCATTCCTCTTATGCCAACTTTCTCAAAGGCTCTGCTTCACTGAGGTACTCCTACCCAGAAGAGCCCAGAAGGTACCCTCTAAGTTTCATACTTCATTCCACATGGCTTTCCAGATCCTTCTAAAAAGCCTTCCTTAAATAACCAAGGAAGAGTTGGTTCCCCATAGGCACCATACACCCACTGTGCCCTCCTCACACCCTGTGCTGGTTTGGGTTATATTATATTCCCCCCAAAGCCATATTCTTTAATGTAATCTTGTGGGGGCAGATTTATTAATCTTTCTGATTAGGGTATGGTCTCTTGATTTAGTGTTGCCATGGAGACGTGACTCATCCAACTGTGGATAATACCTTTGATTAGATTGTTTCCATGGAGGTGTGGCTCCACCCATTCAGGGTAGGTTTTGATTAGTTTACTGGAGCCATATAAAAGAGTCATCACAGGCTGAGACTACTACAGCTGAGAGACATTTTGGAGACTGCCGTTGAAAGCAGACTTTTGCTAATGCTTTGGAGATGCTAGCCCAGAGTTTGCTCCAGAGAAGCTAAGAGAGGATAAAATGCCCCAAGAGAAACATTTTGGAGAATGCCATTTTGAAACACAACCTGGGAGCAAAGGTAGAAGACACCAGCCACCTGACTTCCCAGCTGACAGAGGTGTTCCAGATGCCATTGGCCATTCCTCAGTGAAGGTACCCTAGTTTAGACACTTTTATAGCCTTAGGACTGTAACTTTGTAACCAAATAAAACCCCTTTTATAAAAGCCAATCCATTTCTGGTATTTTGCATAACAGCAGCATTAGCAAACCCAAAAACATCCCCAAAATAGCACAGGAGAACGAGCAAATGAATAGTTACTTCCTCCACTTTCCCAAATACTTTTCTCTATGCTCTTGCCATCCAGATAATAATACCCCATAGACAGAGCAGAAAATAATAGCCTAAGGGACTGGCTGCTGATCAGAACTTCTTTCATCTGACTTGCTGGGAGACTATTCCTAAAACTATCCCAAAACATGGCATAGTTGTTAAAATAATATTTAGTGCACATGGTCTAACATCACCATAGGACCTACTCTAACATGTTGCTGAAAGACAGGGTTAACTCTGAATTGGAATTTTCTCATCTCATACAAGTCCTATGGTGGTTAGTAGTTGACGCTGTTTTTGGATCCATGGCAGAGCCAAGATTCTCCATCCTTTCAGAGAGGGCAAGGACCATGGGGGAATTTACTCTCTGCAGTGGCTCTTCAGAGCTTGCATGAGGAGAAACCCAATCTGTATGTGCACAATCCAGAGACATGCCACTAAAAGCTTTCCACCTGCTCAGCACCACATCCACTGGCCACTCAATCATGCATTTCGAGAACTGAAAAATACTTCTAAATAGAGAAATATAATCTCTCCAGAAAATAAAAATCTTCAAAAGAGCAGCAAGGAAACCATGGCATCGATAGCTCTTGAAAAAGAGCTCATAAAAGTATAAATTTCAGCTTGTTCCTGGTGTCTTTTGCAGAGCAGAATAAACACTAGGAACAACTAAAATTAATTTTTCCCCATTTTTTGTACTAAATAGAAAGTAGAATGTCTCAGAAGTTCATCAGAAATTAGTATTTCAAGAAAAATGAACAGAAAAAGGCATTTCAGATTTAAACCACCACTGACTCCAAAAACAATACTAAGTGCAGCAGACCTCAATGCCCCAGCACGTCCCACGGGCACTACAGGGCCTGCTGGCCTCCCACTGCATCCACGATTCTCCACCCCCCACTCAGCTGGCAGAACAGTCCTCAGCCACGAATGGAAGGGAATTGGTGGAAAGGGCCCCAGCTTCCTCATCCCTCAGGTAGGGCAACTTGGAGTTATGTTCTATACAGTCTCCCCCATGTTCCCCAATAGGATCAAGCCTCAGTTTCCCACAGCAATAATCTGCTCACTAACATATCCCATATGGCCTTCCTTCCTTGTCGTGTCTCACTTCTCCGTTACCCTTCTGAAACTTCTAAGATCACTGCCCAAACTACCTACCTGCACTGAAATTCTTATCTCAGGGGCTGCTTCTGAGGGAACCCAAACTATGACTCTAGGAATATATAAAAAGTTTTCAAGAAGGACTAGCGATAAAAATCAAAACCTGAAGTTGCTTTTAAATTAATTAGCAAACTCAAAAAACCTAGACCGAGACTAGCTGGGGCAGTAGGTGGAAAATATGGCATTTGGTAGGGAAATAATTACAAGTATGACTTTTAGTGCACTTAACCTGCGTTCTCCAGAAAAAAAATCTTTATTGTTTAAGCAAAATCAGCTTTAATACCATGTGCTTCTCGTAAACAAACTGAGAAAGTACACATAGGTTTTACTCTTCCTGGAACAGTGAGATAATTGGATTTACACCCCCAAACAGGACTCAGATTGCTAATATGACAAAGGATTATTATAAAGGAGAACGCCATCTATAATCATTCAATTAATAAGATGATGCTTTAAGTTATGAACTCATCTTCAAGGTCATCTAGTCCAACTCTTTTTTTTTAATATAGGAGGACTATAGGGCTCAGAAAAGTTGGGTGACCTGCTTAGGGCCTGTGCTGGTTGGGATCTGTTATGTTCCTCATAAAAGGTCCTGTTCTTTTAATCCAATCTTGTGGGGCAGACCTATTGTGGGTGGGACCTTTTGATAAGGTTGTTTCTGTGGAGATGTGACCCAGTCCATTCAAGGTGGGTCTTAATCCTTTACTGGAGTCCTTTAAGAGAGCTCACAGAAAAAGAGAGCTCAGAGAAGCAAAGAGAGATATTTTGGAAAGAAGCTAAGATATGTAATCCAGAGTTTGCCCCTGGGAGAAGCAAGCAAGGACCCACAGGAGCCAAGACAGAAGCCCAGAGACATTTTGGAGAAAGCCACTGACACCAAAGCTAAACCCGGGAGAGAAGGTTCAGCAGAGCCAGCCATGTGCTTTCCCCTGTGACAGAGGAACTCTGGATGCCACTGGCCTCTCCTCAGAGAAGGTATCTACCTCTTGCTGCCTTAACTGGGTCATTTTCATGGCCTTAGGATTGTAAATTTGCAACCTAATAAATCCCCATTGAAAAAGGCAATCCATTTCTGGTATATCACATTTTGGCAGCTTTAGCAAACCAAAACAGGGTCACACAGATAGCAGTAGAATTGGGATCTGGCTCATGTTAGTCTGCTGGTTACGAAACCTCAGTATCTCCCCAGGGCCCCCAGAACAAAATCCAAGTTCCTTAGCCTATCAGCCAATGTCTTCAATCACCTGGGCCAACCTCCCATCTCAGCCACTGAACAAACCCTTCACTCAGACTAACCCTGACTGCTCATTATAGCCAGAGACCACCTTACCACCCAGGCTTGGCTCAAACATCAACCTCTGAAGTGCCTGAGGTGGTGGCATACAGCACTGCAATTTGGCCTTCTATGGGCCTCTCTCCCTCTTTCTCTTTCTTTGATATTCTCAACTTCTAAGTTGTTAAAAGAAATAAAACAAAAAATAGAGTTCCTATGGCTAAGAGATTTGAAATGGAGTGGGGAGGTCATTCTGGAGGTGATTCTTATGCAGGTCTCAGCCAGAGATCACACACTGCCACAGTATGCAAGCCTCAAGCAACAGTGTTCCTCAAAACCCCAAGGCCGTCCCAACCATAAAACAAACCCCAAGATAAAGAACTCAGTTAACTAACTAACTGGGAAGATAATCAGAGTACCCCAAATATCCACCATCTGCAAACAACTTGCCTAATCATCTTTTCCTTTAAAATCCCTTGCCTGGAAATGGCAGGACAGTTGCGATTGGGCTGCTCCCTGAATCTGTGCTCCCCCAATTGCAACTCTAAGACCTCAAATAAATGCCTTCATTTCCTTGCGGCTCAGTTTGTTATTTCTTGGTTGACAAAGTCCTGTGAAGTAAAATAGCTTGCCCACAGATACCTGACTAGTTAGTAGCAGTGCAGAGAAAATATGGATCTCCTGACTCCTAAACCACTACTTTCCCCACAACACAAATGTCAGGCCCCAGAAAAAGAGTCTAACATATAGAAGGAATGTCTGATCCATGGGCCCTGCTGCTTATCTCATAAATATCAAGTGTGCCATAAACTAAGGGTTGAAGGCTGTTTTAGGAATCCCAGTCACAGTGGCGCCTAGACTCCAGGGGGCAGACAAGCCAAGATCAGATATCCCCATAAAGATGAATGACCGCAAACAAGCCAAAAGGCCTGCTTCCTCCACATAGATAATATAGTGCACAACAAAGAAGAGTAGTGTGTTAAAACCCTAGTAACCAGTCAGCAGAAACTGATAAGCACTCACCCAATTGAGGCCCAGAACACACTCAGCAGGACCTTCCCCCCCAATACCCAACATGGGTTTTTCCTTTAAAAAATGCTGCTCTCAGATAGGGAGCTGGAGCCATTTTTCCTTCCTTTCTTTTCTGATGGCTCCCACCTGCCTTCTTCTGCTTTCTTCCTCTAATAAACCTTAAATTCTCTACTTAAACTATGACTCGCTGCGTTTGTGTGGATTCTTGAATGGCTCGGAACTTAACAACAAATTCCTTTATTTGCAAGTCCTTCAACACAGGTATAAATACATTCTCTGCAATTTTAAGTAAGAGCTGTGATGCACTACAAAGTATTCACATGAAATAAAATCAAACTATACAGAATCTTAAGTGAAGCATTATCCCAAACTAACTTACTGATATTTAACTAAAAATAAAATTGCCATCCTTGAATTTAGAAGAGGGTTACAGAGGATGGTATTGGTGGTCCTCACGTCTTTTTCAAAATCTGTCCAGGGAAATCTGAAAGGCTGTCCCCCTTTTTCTTCTGATAAATGTCCCTATTTCAAGGGTAGCAGTGACAGGGATCAACACGTGTCAAGGCTCTGAAAATCTGCTCGAAGGCATAGAAAGTTGGACCTACAGAAAATTCTCAGTAAATGTTTCCTGACTTGAATTGTGGCATCTGTCTTTTGTTGGAAGTCCTCAGGCAGAGGGTGGGAAGGCAGCTTTTGCAGGTTTAGGATCTCCAGGACACCCTGCTTGGACTTTCAGATTCAATGTGACAGCATGGACTTAAAAATGCAGGTAATATGGGTCGTCTACGTGCTGCTTACTCAGAGTGCCAAGTGGAGACTTTAGGAGCAATTTACATTCTAGTTAGGATTTTCCTCAAAAGTGGTTAATAATTAACAGTTTACTCTGTGTGTCAAAAGGTACTACAAATAACTTCCCAGTCCTTAAGTCCTCAACTGATACCTGAAGCTGCCATATGTGAGGCAGCAGTGTTGCCATGAGTCTCAAAACAATAAAAATGCAGGGCTGGTTATCATCGGAATTTTCTGGATGCCCAGTCACAAAGATGAAAGGTACAATTTAAACAAAGTCTCCTGAATCAGACCTTAATATTGTGGGAAAAAAAGTACTTCAAGGCATTTTTCCCCCCAAAACATAAGCACGAGACAAATATATAAACATAAGAAACTGTTTTCCTAAATCTCATTGATGGAAAATCCGGGGTTAGGTGTGGTGGTGGGGGGGACTTCTTCGCAAGCCCTTTACTAACTGTGTTTATTGTACAAATTGTGTTATTAGTCTTTACTCTTTCAATGTTGTATTTTCTTAGGCTGATAGAAAATTTGGCCATGACATGGCTTTGGTTCAGACCCTCATGGAAGATAATAATGCAGTGAGGTAACACAGGTGGGTGGGATTCTCTGTTAGGAAACTGAAGGGCAATTAGCATGCATTCAGCATTTTCTTTGCTCCAGGTACTGTGCCAAGTGTTTTACATACAATATTCTTACTTGCTTCTTAGAACTACCTTATTCATTCCTATTATCTTCATTTATTCACAGCAGTCCAGTCATGGTTTTGTGGGTTGTAAATAGAGTGGTTTTCAAATATTTCTCAAACCATTCCAAAGTTAAATGCTCTCTGGATGAGCAACTCTTGATTGGTTAAGAGATAGGGGCAATTTTTTTTGGCTAAATTATTATTTTTTCTTGCCTACTTTAAACCACCATAATTCTTACAGAATAAGCCAGTAAATCACTTGTCACTTGCCATGTTGACTCCACAGTCTTTTTTATAACTATGAGTAGGGGAATAAGTGGTGGAGGGATCAAACTTCAATTATTTAATAATAATAAATAGTAGTATATATTGTCAGGTGCTGTGCAAGCAATTTACATATGCCACATCTTATTTAATCCTCCATCCCAGTTTGCAGATGAGAAAACTCAGGCTTAAGGAGTTCAATTACCTTGTGGAAATTAGATCGCTGGCAAGTGACAGAACTAGGATTCAAAATTCAAAGCATGTGCTCTTTCCACACCCCAGGATGCCCCCCAGTGCTTCTCAACCAGGGATTCTGCCGAGGGTGAGAAACCCTGCTGTAAAGTAACAAACTCTGATTTTTCCCAAACATACTATTTTTTCTTTCTACAAATATCTACATTCAAATGAACTCTGACCCATTCAAACTGGTCACCACAGAGGGATATATGCTTATTTCAACAGTGTTCTCCAGCTAACAGCACTTTTATAAACTTCTCTTTGACTTTCCTTCAGAGCCTACATTATGTTATCTTAAATATCTCCTGTGGGAATATAAATCTCTGTATTTTGCTAGCAGTTTTGCTATTTAAAAATGGTCAAGGATTCTCTATCAAAGGTGGTAGAAACAGAGGTGATCACGTTACATTGTAAAAATGACAGCCATAGCCACGCACCAGCTTTCTGCCACAAGTACGCCAAGTAACACTCACCAGGAGATGTCAGCAGCCCATTTTACAGATGAGGAAAGTAATGCTTCAAGAATTAAGTGGCTTGACCAAGGCCATACCCTTAAGTAATTGAATTCAAATCACATCTGTCTTCAAAGCCCACAGTAATGATATTGATGTATCATTGATGGTACCGATATTGACATATAAGCAGCTCGTAAGGCAATTCCAAAGAAAACATCACCTCTCCCTCACTGACACCATAACATTCTGGATCATGGCAGCATTGTCAAAATAAATGCAGAAAGTTTCAGGATAATTCGTTTGAAGAGAACAACTTCACTTGTGTGTATAAATTCAAGTGTGTGTGTGTGTGTGTGTGTGTGTGTGAGAGAGAGAGAGAGAGAGAGAGAGAGAGAGAGAGAGAGAGAGAGAGAATATTATTTTTTTAAATCAGTTGTTAACATCAGTCACTCCTCACAATCTTGCTCCTTTAGCACGTGGCCCATCCAGTGATAACTAAATAAATGAAGGAGGAGAGACAAAAGAGAAGGAACCAGAGAAAGAAAGACAAAATGTAGGTATAGTAGGATCAAGGAGATCAGTGGGTAACATGAGATCAGGCTGAAGTAGTAGGTCTTTTGGATAAACATAGTTCAATAGGCAAGTATGTGTTATTGACAAGGCCACTGCTCGAGAAATAAGAATATGGTCTGTTTCTCAGAAAAATAAATGCAACTGGCTTTTTGCTATAAAAAGTACAGTCAATTCTCATTATTTGTGATACTTACAGTCTATAAAGTCACCATGAACACTGAATTAATGAATTCTGAACCACTGTTCCCAGGGGAAATATGGGGCTAGGTCCCTGTGAGCCTCTGGTCACAACATTTTCATTGACTGATCAATACATAATCTTCTTTTATGTGTGTTTCTGTTTAAAAACACCTTATTTAATATATAATGTTGACTCATTACCATTGAATTCACAGTCAACAGTATTATAACTCCTGCCTGAATGCAGCTTACTTAACACATGTATTTTCTCTGTAAAGCACATCAGTCTTCTTGTGCTTAGGAACACTAGACAACACTTCGGCATTACACTTGGGAGCCATTTTAAACAGTGAAATTGCACAAAAAGCACACAAATGTGAAAAATGTGGCACCAAATGTTTTGCAAAAAGGACACTTGACTAGAGTATAAGAGCTGAAACAAGAAGGGAAAGTGTCACTTTGTTCAAACTCAGCTGGGAAGTTGGGCAACTCAAATTTTTCTCCAGTCTGTGATTGTCTGCAAACGACTGCAAAAGCGCCACAAGTATTGACTTTGGGGTTACAAATTTCAGCAAGTAAGCAAATTTCAGCAATTAAGCAAATTTGAAAATAAGGAATCCGTGAATAAGGAGGATTGATTATGTATATTATGCAAGTGGCTTCAGTGTTCAGGTACCATCTATTTCTCTCAATTATAAACAATTCTGACAAGCCAGGACATATAAAGGACAACGCTACAGTTCCAAATGGAGGCCCACAGCTCATTTTGGTTGTCCTCCTGGCAAACAAAATATAAGCTGAACCTGCTGGGAAGAGATGACTTGATTACATCAGGATACTGTTAACAGCTTAAAAAACCAGTATGTATAGCAGGGTGCTAAAATTCGGGCATTCTAGTCCCAGCTCTCTTATTGACTAGTTGTTGTATTTTGTGCCCTTTCCTTTTTTATCTTTCTTCCTCCTCTCTAAAATAAAGTGTTGGCAGTAGCCTTGACTCTTGAAGATGATTGTATAACAATGTAGCTTACAAGAGGTGACAGTACGATTGTGAAAACCTTGTGGATCACTCTCCCTTTATCCAGCGTATGGATGGATGAGTAGAAAAATGGGGACAAAACCTAAATGAAAAATAGGGTGGGATGCGGGGGTGATTTGGGTGTTCTTGTTTTACTTTTATTTTTTATTATTATTCTGATTCTTTCTGGCGTAAGGAAAATGTTCAAAAATACATTGGGGTGATGAATGCACAACTATAGGATGGTGCTGTGAACAGTTGATTGTATACCATAGATGACTGTATGGTATGTGAACATATCTCAATAAAACTGAATTTAATTTAAAAAATGTAACCTTTCAAACAGCCTTAAATGTAACTTCCAGCTGGAAGCAAGCTATGAACATGGGCATTTAGTCTCTCAGACGAGCAATATGTAAACAGACTCTTCATAAATTCGCCGATTTTGTGATTCTGTTCACCACTGGGAAAACAACAACAAATGTGTATTCTTCCTTGGCAACATGGCTCTTAGGTACCTGGAGATGATGCTGTATAAATGTGGGAAGATACCATCATTTTTCTCTTTTTGTGAAGCATAAAAGTTAAGGCGGTGTGATCAAATGATGACCGTAAACAGATGAGACAAAGAAAAGCATGCTGTTGGCTACTGTAGAAATGACAAGTCCACAACATTCTCTAGGGCCAGTGTCCCTCCAACAGAGCCATGTGCTGGCTGAGTTGCCCAGGGATGAGCCTCTCCAGGTCCCAGAGCAAGCTGCCTCCTTCCAGCCCCTCTGGCACGGGCTGGGTTCAGTAACATTCACTAATATCCTCCACACACATTTCTAGGGCCCAGCGCATCTTCCTCTTCCCATGGCTCTCCTTTAGAAATGACACATCAGACATTCTAATAAATGTTTCCAGCATCCAGTTTCCCCTGCACTAGCCGAGTAATTCAACTTGTTAAATTTTGCTGGAGTTGCTGGTGGTCTTGACCCAATGAAACAGAATACAATATAAGTACACACCTTCTATTTTGCAACAGGCAGGTCTCGTTTGGTTTTTAACCTAGGACTTTGATTCCGATATTCTTCTTCTGAACTATCCTTCAGCCTGGATCCCTAATCAGAGTATTTCGACCACATTAGCTTATCTAATAAAGACCTGTCTATGTAAGCAACAGTTAACAGATATTGCTCAGAAAGGACCCCATGTTACTGAGGAGCCAAGCAGATTTAACTGCTCAATGGAAACTTGAAGCAGTTTGAAAGGACTTCTGAATGCAATGAAGAGGAAGATGGCAAGAAAAGCAGGCTGGTTCAAACCAGCTTTCCCTGTAACACAGAGCCCTTGCCAACTGAGGCTCAAGCATCATTCATTCCTCTCATGGTTAGTAACTAATTTAGGGCCCTGATTTGCTCCACTTCATAAGAGTTGAAGATTAACTGTAATGTAGGAAAACTCATCATTTGTCCATCATGTTTCCCCCTATACAGACACAAGGAAACGCCACAAACTTCCTCAAAGGTTCTCAAATCCCACCGTGACTATATTGTCAGCTAGTCAAGTTAAATGTAAAACAAACAAAAAGTGAAATCCAGGATTGGACCACATGTATAAACGAAATTAATATTGTGATTCTACAGAAAATCTCTGGTTCATTGGAAAAATTGAGAACCATGTCCTAGACGGAACCACTGCCCAACAGCAATTCACACACCTACATTCAGATTATACTAGTACTTAAAGATAGCACCCTCTTCTTCTATCATATAATGGTGTTAATTCTGCTGCTTAAACTAGTCCCCCACCACCCCACCAAGACTATGAGGCAATATTAACTCCTTATTCATGTATTTGCAGTCCTTTCCAGACATGGTCCCTTTCTCCATGTTTATTCGCATCACCTGCCTTTGCTTCACCTGCATCTTGCTTCTTGCTTCCTGAACATACCCTGCACATGAAGAACTCTATGTTGACACTTCTTTCCTGTCCACACATAACGGTCTTTTTAATCCTCCCTCCCCTCCATCCCACACTCTTTCTTGGCAATGGGGTAATTCTTATTAATTCTTCAAACTTCAGCTCAAAAGTCCTTAGAGAAGCTTCTCTAAAACACCCAAGCAAAATCAATCTTGCCCTTTGCTAATGCTTCCGTAGCACTTTGGACAAACATTCGTTATGACATTTATCACCCTGTGCTATAAGGATTTCTTTACATGGCTGACCTCACAGCTAGAATATCTGTTCCAAAGACAAAGTTCCCGGGGAAGACATTTTCTTATCCTCGGCACTTGGCACACAACCTGGCATGTACACAATTCATGTTGAACAAAAGGAGGAAGCAGGATTTCACCAGATGGCATGTTCCAAAACCCTACCCACGCCTTATCATTCTTACCTATTTAGTGCAAATGCACAGTGGAATTTAATGTTATGCTGATCAGCCAAATCAGAAGTAGGCATCATTTCCAGCATTTCTACCAGCTTCACCATTGCATCATAGTCCTGTTGGCAAGAGGTCCCAAGATGAGAAAAGGAGGAAACACAGCTCTTGTCAGATTTTCCTGCACAGTAATAAACATGAGACAGCCTCAGCATTTAAAGACAGGCCTTCCCTTCCAGGGGGAATTGTGTAGCTCTTTAATAAAACAAAAATAAGCTAAGAAAACAAAATGGAAGGGAGCAAGGAGGACAGAGAAGGTCACACAGGGATCAAGGGGAAAAGATTAAATCCACAGGTAACAAAAGAAAGCAATGAGTCCAGAATCCAGGGCAAAAGCACTGCAAAATGAGCTGCACATAAATGCCCAGAAAAAGTTTACAGTCACTGTCTAAATCAAGGGGAAACATCCTAGTCCTTCCTATTTTGTTGAAAATAACTGAATTCATCTAAACCGATTGGGATTCTCAACCTTGGTGCTACTGACATTTGGACTGGAAAATTCTCTGTTGTGGGAGTTATCATGTGCACCCCTAGTTGTGACAACCCAAAATATCTCCAGACACTGTCAAATGTCTACAGAGAAACAAAATCACTCCCGCTTGAGAATCACTGCTCTAAACTGTGCATAGTTTCCCAGGGAAAAACGGCTACCACATTGATCTCCACTGGGTACTCTCTTAGCAGCACTACCTGCTACCCTTCCGGCCAGGCTCAGAATCATCGGGACTGATAGCCACACTCGGTGGGCTGGCACTCCCCACTGAAAGCCCAGACCTGTCTGCTGGCTCTGCACCTGATGCTGTTGCCCCAGGAAAGAGAAGTCAATGTATTCTGGGAACCTCATGGCTCACTTTTGAGCCTGAGAGTCACTGCAATGGAAGGTTATGACAAGAAGAGATGCATGAAGGCAAGAAGAGAAGGGAGCCAGCAGCTCAAGGGAAGAAAGACTTCCAGAAAGGTCACTCCTGTTCTCTTGTTGTGTGGGTCACGATTTCACCACTGTCGTGATCCCCAATAGTACCTGCTATTAAAATCAGTTAGCTGCATCTCTTTGTCACTAGGGGCATGGGTTCCTTAGGGGTTGACACTCCTCTTGGTTTACCACATTCCCCCCAAATTTGGAAAAGAGCCAGGTCACAAATGGATGCCCAAAGGCTCATGGCCAGCAACCTCCCACAGGCTCTGTGGAGTCCTGCAGGTGGTACCCACGTTCCTCCAGAGGGAAGGGAGGCAGGACACCCTTGGGAATGGCTCAATGGCATTAAACTTGAGGAAAGAAAAGCTCAGTTTCCTTCATGGTACCCCCATCCCATAAGCCCTGTCTCAAGAACTCTCCAGAAGCCTCGTCTTGGACTATAAATCCACATTCCCTGGGCCCTCTACTTGCCTCTGCTACCTCCCACTCTCTCTGTCACTGGTGGGTGGTGGTAAACAAAAAAGGAAGTGACAAAGGCCGACAGGAAGAAGCATAGCAGAGAGGTTAAGAGCAAAAGCAACTGCCTCAGTCTGCCTCGGTTTGAATTCCAACTTCACCAACTGCTGTGTGACTTCGGGCAAGTCACTTAGCTTTCCTGTGCCTCATTTGCCTTGTTTGTAAAATGGGGATAATCAGATTCCATGTTCCATAGGTTTAAGAGGATTAAATGAATTAGTATTTGCAAAGGGCTCAGAAAAATGCCTACTACAAAGTGCCTATAAATTGTTAAATTCTGAGTTTCTTATACCACGTGGGCCTGTATATACGATCTCATTGGAGTGACCTTCTGAATGCCTGTCAGCTGTGATATAACCCCCTCCAATATTTTATGAACTAACTCACATACCTGTTAGTCCACAACACAGCTATCTTCCCATAGGCATAATATAAGAATACTTCATAGTTGGAGATCCTCCCACCGAGGAGGAACTCAGGCTATTTTAGCCTCACCAAGTGTATGTCATACCTGGATATCACAGTAGGACAGCAGCAACTTAATGACGATGTCTGAGGTCAGAACCTCGGTATTATCCAAGCATAGTTTGATCAGAGCCAGCTCCTTTGCCAGATCGTTGCCTTGGTATTTCTCACTGGCCTTCCGAATGTCATTTAACAGGGTTTCTTTGTAATAAACACTGGAGAGGGAAACACGGAAAACTCCTGTCACTTTTACACGTAACCCAGGACCCTGCTCTCTTTTGTAGGTCAAACAAACAGGGTTCTCGCTGACGTGATGTAGGCCAACACACCGGGGCCTCATCCCTGCACTAGCAAATGGGAGATGCGTACTGCTTGTTACTCATATTTTGCAGAAACTAACAGTAGATAGTAAATAAATAAAAATCCATTCAGTACAACCTTGAAGATATTTCCAAACTGGGCAATACGTGGGACTTGCTACCCAACCCACTCCCTATTTTTTTTTTTTTTCTAAACACACAGAGGGCAAAAAGGTCCCTTACTTGAATATTTCTTTTTCCCAATGGCAGAATGTCACCAAGTCAAACAGAGCTCCAAATGCCATGAAACAGTAAAATGAGAATGTCTTTAAAACTAGCTTCTCTATGAGGGGTCCCCTACCAGTAATCACAAAGCTGCTCTCAGGTGATTGAGAGCCAGAAACTGGTATAGTGTCCTTGAGCAATCCGAAAAAGGACACATGGAGGCCCTTGTAAATGTGTGGACAACCTTATCATTTACCCCGTCACTCACGCTGTCATTTTGGACCATCAGAATGTTTTTGTAATGCAAAATGTAAACTTCCTTCATGTGGGAATCTAGGTGATAATGGGGATGTTTACAAACATTTAAAGATGTTTAAAACCATATTGGAATGTTTCACCCATATGCTCTCCAAGAGCCAGCAATACTCTCTGGTACGCAGTTGTTATGGGTTTAATTGTGTCCCCCAAAGAGATACTCTGAAGTCCTACCCCCGGTAACTGTGAGTAGGATCTTATTTGGAAATACAGTCTCTGCAGATATGCGGGTTAAGATGAGGTCATACACACTGGACCAGGGTGGGCCCTAACCCAACATCCTGGTGTCCTTCTAAGAAGGGGAGAAAAGAAACAGGGAGATGAAGTCCACGTGTAGATGGAGGCAGAGATTGGAATGATGCATCTACAAGCCAAGGACTGCCAAGAATTGACAACAAACACCCCAAACAAGAAGAGGCAATGACCCATCCCTGAAGACTTCAGGGAAAGCACGGCCCAGTCAGCACCTTCATTTCAGATGTCCAGCTTCCAGGACTGCGAGACAACACATTTCTGTTGTTTTAAGCCACCAGCTTTGTGGTAATTTGTTGCAGCAACCCTAGGAAACTAAGACAGTGGTTTAAAACCTTTATAAATGACCTAATTTGATGTTTGGTACACAAAGGCTTGCAATGACCACAGACTGATTAAATATATTGTCTACTTTCCAAGTCATTTTTAAATGGAAACTGTGCATTGCCAAGCAGTAATACTAGCAACCCATAAAGTATCTGAAATGATCTAACTGCAGGGGGCAAAGTTAAGCTGTTCAAACTAAAAGAGTTCACTAAATTAAATGATAGTAATTAGACAGAGTAAACTAAATTACAAGACAATTTTCAGTGAAAGAGAAACAAAAGGTGAGAATGAACAAGAGGAAATGTTACTTCCTATTAAGATCATAAAACTATGCTGTATAAATTTGCATACAGTACATAAACTGGTCCTATGCTCATAAGGCCTTAATTAATATTTAAAGAATGAGGTGATACCCCAGAGCAAGGGTTCTGATATAAAAAATATCAGTGCATTGCTTTAACTTTTTTTTATCTTCATTTTATTGAGATATATTCACATACCACGCAGTCATACAAAACAAATCGTACTTTCGATTGTTCACAGTACCATTACATAGTTGTACATTCATCACCCAAATCAATCCCTGACACCTTCATTAGCACACACACAAAAATAATAATAATAATAATTAAAGTGAAAAAGAGCAATTGAAGTAAAAAAGAACACTGGGTACCTTTGTCTGTTTGTTTCCTTCCCCTATTTTTCTACTCATCCATCCATAAACTAGACAAAGTGGAGTGTGATCCTTATGGTTTTCCCAATCCAATTGTCACCCCTCATAAGCTACATTTTTATACAATTGTCTTCAAGATTCATGGGTTCTGGGTTGTAGTTCGATAGTTTCAGGTATCCACCACCAGCTACCCCAATTCTTTAGAACCTAAAAAGGGTTGTCTAAAGTGTGCGTAAGAGTGCCCACCAGAGTGACCTCTCGGCTCCTTTGGGAATCTCTCTGCCACTGAAGCTTATTTCATTTCCTTTCACATCCCCCTTTTGGTCAAGAAGATGTTCTCCGTCCCACGGTGCCAGGTCTACATTCCTCTCCGGGAGTCATATTCCACGTTCCCGGGGAGATTCACTCCCCTGGGTGTCTGATCCCACATAGGGGGGAGGGCAGTGATTTCACCTTTCAAGTTGGCTTAGCTAGAGAGACAGGGCCACATCTGAGCAACAAAGAGGCATTCGGGAGGAGGCTCTTAGGCACAATTATAGGGAGGCCTAGCCTCTCCTTTGCAGCAACCGTCTTCCCAAGGGTAAAACCTATGGTAGAAGGCTCAACCCATCAAACCACCAGTCCCCTATGTCTATGGTCATGTTAGCAACCATCGAGGTGGGGTAGGCCAATACCCCTGCATTCTCCACAGGCTCCTCAAGGGGGCACTACATATTTTTTCCTTGTTTTTCTTTTTTAAATCAACTGTATGAAAAAAAAATTAAAAAAAATAACATACAATAAAAGAACATTTCAAAGAGACCATAACAAGGGAGTAAGAAAAAGACAACTAACCTAAGATAACTGCTTAACTTCCAACCCGTTCCTACTTTACCCCAAGAAAGTTACCTAATATAGCAACATTTTTGTGAACTTGTTCCTACTATATCCATCAGAAATTAACAGACCATAGTCATTCCTGGGCATCCCCAGAACGTTAAATAGCTTATCAGTTCTTCTTGGATTATTGTTCCCCTTTCCTTAATTGCTCTCTATTGCTAGTTCCCCTACATTCTACATTATAAACCATTTGTTTTACATTTTTCAAAGTTCACATTAGTGGTAGCATGTAATATTTCTCTTTTTGTGCCTGGCTTATTTTGCTCAGCATTGTGTCTTCAAGGTTCATCCATGTTGTCATATGTTTCACGAGATCGTCCCTTCTTACTGCCGTGTAGTATTCCATCGTGTGTATATGTCACACTTTCTTTATCCACTCATCTGTTGAAGGACATTTGGGTTGTCTCCATCTCTTGGCAATTGTGAATAATGCTGCTATGAACATTGGCGTGCAGATATCTGTTCGAGTCACTGCTTTCCAATCTTCCGGGTATATACCGAGAAGTGCAATCACCTGATCGAATGGTAACTCTATATCTAGTTTTCTAAGGAACTGCCAGACTGACTTCCAGAGTGGCTGAACCATTATACAGTCCCACCAACAATGAATGAAAGTTCCAATTTCTCCACATCCCCTCCAGCATTTGTAGTTTCCTGTTTGTTTAATGGCAGCCATTCTAATCGGTGTGAGGTGGTATCTCATTGTGGTCTTAATTTGCATCTCTCTAATAGCTAGTGAAGCTGAACATTTTTTCATGTGTTTCTTGGCCATTTGTATTTCCTCTTCAGAGAACTGTCTTTTCATAACTTTTGCCCATTTTATAATGGGGCTGTCTGTACTATTGTCATTGAGTTGTAGGATTTCTTTATATATGCAAGCTATCAGTCTTTTGTCAGATACATGGTTTCCAAAAATTTTTTCCCATTGAGTTGGCTGCCTCTTTACCTTTTTGAGAAATTCCTTTGAGGTGCAGAAACTTCTAAGCTTGAGGAGTTCCCATTTATCTATTTTTTCTTTTGTTGCTTGTGCTTTGGGTGTAAAGTCTAGGAAGTGGCCGCCTAATACAAGGTCTTGAAGATGTTTTCCTACATTATCTTCTAGGAGTTTTATGGTACTTTCTTTTATATTGAGATCTTTCATCCATTTTGAGTTAATTTTTGTGTAGGGGGTGAGGTAGGGGTCCTCTTTCATTCTTTTGGATATGGATATCCAACTCTCCCAGCCCCATTTGTTGAAAAGACCATTATGACTCAGTTCAGTGACTTTGGGGGCCTTACCAAAGATCAGTCGGCCATAGATCTGAGGGTCTATCTCTGAATTCTCAATTCGATTCCATTCATCTATATGTCTATCTTTGTGCCAGTACCATGCTGTTTTGACAACTGTGGCTTTATAATAAGATTCAAAGTCAGGCAGTGTAAGTCCTCCCACTTCGTTTTTCTTTTTTAGAGTGTCTTTAGCAATTCGAGGCATCTTCCTTTTCCAAATAAATTTGATAACTAGCTTTTCCAAGTCTGCAAAGTAGGTTGTTGGAATTTTGATTGGGATTGCTTTGAATCTGTAGATGAGTTTGGGTAGAATTGACATCTTAATGACATTGAGCCTTCCTATCCATGAACATGGAATATTTTTCCATCTTTTAAGGTCCCCTTCTATTTCTTTTAGTAGAGTTATGTAGTTTTCTTTGTATAGGTCTTTTACATCTTTGGTTAAGTTTATTCCTAGGTACTTGATTTTTTTAGTTGCTGTTGCAAATGGTATCTTTTTCTTGAGTGTCTCTTCAGTTTGTTCATTTCTAGCATATAGAAACATTACTGACTTATGTGCATTAATCTTGTATCCCGCTACTTGGCTAAATTTGTTCTGCTCTTGACTTGACATGCCCAAATTGCAAGTCTTTGAAGCTTTCTGTATTGGGCTTCTTAGAGTAATTGTTTTCGAAAAATAAAAAAGGATTTAAAAAAAGGGGGGGCCCTCCTCACAGATCTAATGGGTTACTGAAATGCTAACAGAGAAAGCAATTAGGGCCATTAAGGAAAGGTCCACAGGGCAGAGAGATCAGCTTTTCTTCGGGATTTGCATATGAGCCTCAGGGCCTGAGCTCTGCCCTTCCCCTTTCTATGTTCACCAGAACTCCAAAAATCCTCCGCTTTTATTTTGGAGTTTTTCGTGCTGTTTTTTTCTATGCCTGTCTCCTCTCTGCTGGGCTGGCTGCTCTCAGATTCTCTGGTGTCTGGTCTCAGTCTATCTATGGTTGGAGTTTGGATCAGTAGAATGAGTTTCCGATAAGGGCTGCCCCTGCAGTTCTCCTTTCTCCTTCCCGGAGCTGACAGCCCCTCCTCCCACTGGACTGAGCCTGGCAGGGAGGGGTGCGGGACCCCTGGCCACAAAAACTTACAGATTTCGCTGATCTCAGCAGTTCCACGTTTTCATGAGTGTTGTATGAAGTATGCCCAAAGTCAGATTGCTCTGTGGTGTCCCGTCCACGCAGTTCCTGGCTTTCTACCTACTTTCCTGGAAGAGTAACTAAAACATACAGCTCACCAGTCCGCCGTCTTGCCCCACCTCCTGCTTTAACTTTTAATTTCAATATTTGTCGAATGCAGTGATGAGCAAATTAGCTGATTCTGCCAGTGTTTAAAGTTCTGCCATTAATCTGATCAGTCATTAAGTTGAGTGACAGCTATGTTCCATCTGATGGACTATAAAGGCATCAAAGCTATTAAACGTTACTAGTTTAGCATGACGAGCAAAGAGTTATAGTTTAGCTCAGCCTTGTTTTCATAGGTAATTCTGAAAAAAATAGTTTTATTTAACTATGAATCACTAATAAGAACAGTAATTTTTAAGTAAATAAAACACCAAAACAAGTATGGTTCGGGTACATCTGACATGTAATAAACATGCTGCCATTCCACACCACCCCTGGTAACCAGAGAAGATGCTGCTAATCAATGTGAACTTGGAAATGGCTTCAAAATCCCTTTTAGCACAGGCCTCCAGAGTCTTTGTCAATCTCTCAGTTGGCACTGAGCTAGAAGCCCACCTTCCATCCCTGTTATAAATGTTTTAAACCCTAAGCACCATTTACCCTCTCACTAGTCATTGTCAGGCATCTGCCAATTTGTGGGGTGGGGATAAACGAACAGGTCTTTCAAGACCTTTCAAAATTAACCCAAGCCAGAAGAGGTGTTTTCCTACCAATAGCTACACCAAATAAGAAACAAATTTGAGTCCATTTCTTGCAAAGATATAACTTATCTGGCCGATTCAAGCTAAACCACCTCCTTGAAAGACCTGAAAATATGGTGTTGGGAGATCCTCTCTCTAAACTTCACTAAAGTTTGAGTCCTGCAATAAGACAATAGTTAGCAAGGTAGGATCGATGAGGTTTTCTAGCAATGTGCTACAGAATGTCTCCCATTTGCTTTTTTTGTCAGCCTGTGATGACACATGCCTGGGTTTCCAGTCTTCTTTTGCCATTTAAAGTTGTTAAAAGAAACCAGGTCCAGAGAATGGGTTATGGGATAGGAAAAGAAAACAGACTATTCACAAGTGTGTAATTCACACAAATATTGCAATGTTAACACCACAAAGTTCAGGGTGCTACCATTTAAGCCAAAGTACAGTGTGCAATACTTTAAATTCATTATAGGTCACTTCTGCCAATGCTTATTTTCATTTATCTTGGAAGGACAAATCCTTCTTGTGACATAACATGCAGGAGCAAATCCTTTAAATTGGCTTCAAGCAAAATAACTGGATCCTTCGGTAGAGTACAAGAATTTTTCTGCCTTTGACTTCAGAATAAGAAAGATTTAAGGTCCAGTGCCTCGAGTGCTGAGGCTCAAAATGGTGACCCGACTTTTACAAGGCTACACAGGCAGAAAATGCCCGACCCAGGATTCAAACTCAAACCTGTCCACCTCTGAATCACTATTCCACCCTGCCTGCAACATAAATCTAAAAAGAACACATCACAGAACATCCTGAGGTCAAGATAACTTCAGCTTGACTCAATGTATCCAGGCTTTTAAAACACGAGTACATATGGTCAGAATGACGTTGCTGAGGCGGTTTAAGAACCTCAGCAACTAAGGAGATGGGTAAATCTTGTTCAGAAACTGGCTTGAAATATAGACTCTTTGAGTTGAAAGAGACCATTAGAAAAAAGTCACATACTTAACTTTCTTATATGCTAGATGAGAAAAGAGCTAGAGAAAAGGGATTTACCAAGGTCACACAAGGGGTCAGGGCCACAGCAGGCCCATCCTGACTGCTAACTCCACTTCCATTCTGCTGGGCTACACGTCAGTGGCCCAACTTAACTGAGGTGGTGGTGGTGGGTTAACATGGATTCCAGTATGACATAAAAACGACTGGTCCGATGAGCCAGATACAAAAGGACAAATGTTCTATGATTCCACTTATATGAAATGTCTAGAATAAGTAAATTCACAGAGACAGAAAGTTGATTAGAGGTTATCAGTGGCTAGGGGGAGGGGGAAGGGGGAGTTATTGCTTAAGAGGTACAGAATTTCTTTTTGGGACAATGAAAACATTCTGGAAATAGATAATGGTGAAAGTTACACAACATTGTGATGATAATTAATACCACTGAATTGTACACTTAAAAATGGTTAAAAAGGGGTAAGTTGTGTTATATATGTTACCACAAGAGAACTTTTTTAAAAAAATTGATTGGTTCATTGCTTAATGGGTTTCTGATTGGGGTAATGAAAAAGTTTTGGTAATGGATGGTCATGGTGGTAATTAATATCACAGTAGCATATATGTGAGAATGGTGAAAATGGCAAATCGTATGTTATATATGTGTTACCACAATTAAAAATAAATACTAGCCCAGGTTCCCCATTCTCAGAGCATTCTGGTTATTTGAGGGTATACCACCTCCATGAAAGTTAGTGGGAAATTGTGGCAAGGCTCCTGGGAGTTACCATGAAGTCACGTGGATGTCTGTGAGGAGGCTAATGAACCTGTCCACCAGGGGCACACACAGCAGGCCCAAGATGGTGTCCCAGTTGGGGTGCATGTACTCCAAGGCTCGCCTCTGGGCATCACTCTCGCAGCAGAAATAATCAGCGCACGGTGTCAGGATGTACAGGATGAAATAATAATTGCCACTAGATGCCTGGAAAAAAGACACAAAAATGTCTCAGAAAGCAACTGACACAGAAGTGGAGCTGTGGCTTTGGGCAGGCGAGACCTGGTGTGACGGGAAAGGAGAACATGCCTGTGTAGGGGAACAACAATTAGTGCAACCTGACTACACATCTATCAGTCACAACAGAGGAAACCAATTTTCCAAACTCTAACATGGAGATATACACATGGCATAAATTGGTTTCAAATGTTGAACTGGCCTATGACTGAATGTTTTTGGCAGAAATTTTGGGGCTTTAAGCCTCTGAAATCACATTGTTTCATTATATGACCCCACCACCACCACCACGAAGGAGAAGGAAATTGAACCAATTAATAAGTAAGGTTTGCAATGTAGAGGCAGATTACCTCTCTCTCTTTCAGCATAGATGGAGCATATATATTGTCTGATAACTTAATTAAGGGTGAACTATTATAAAGTTTGAGTACAGATTGTTTTGCAGGAAGTAGGCACCAATAAATACGATTAGTTGGAGACGTTTTGAAGAAAGGATCTGTTAATTTTTTTATAGTCAAATTCTCAGGTAAAACCATCTCTTTTCCAATGAAATAATGATAGCTTGCTTATGAATTGTGATCCTTTGTAAAGCATAAGCATTACCTTTAAAGAGCATCAGATTGATGCTCAATTTTTAGTATATTTGAAGGATTAAAACAAATTTTTACCATAGTCAATCATCTGTCTACATTGTCATAAAAAGCAACCAGCTTAAAATTTCAAATTTTTAAAAATGCTATCTCTCCACTAAGTTTTTATGAACTTATATAACTCCAAAAGTAATTCCTTTGATTTTTTCCCTCTAAACTTTTAAACAAGCAAATGGATTTACCTAAGTATTTCAGTATAATGCAGACATAACCTTGGAAAGTTCAATTTTTCCAAGAACAAGAAGCCAAATAGGGGATAATTCTTCTTCTAAATTAAAAAGAAATCCAGAAAGAGCTGTCAAAATGCCATGATCTCAGATCAAACAGCAGCTTTGGGAAAATTTACAACATTGGGGAACTAGTTTCAAATACATTTTTAAGTTATCCTTTTGAATAAGTTTTGCTGCTTGCACAAAGACAGGAAGCATTCTTATTTTGACCTGAACTCAAAATATAAATAACTATCCTGAAACTCTCTCTCTTTTGTAACTTGTTGGGCATCGATCTACAGCCCTCCTGGGACATGTTTTTGGGCCCTAACAATATTTTTTTAAGAAAAATAACATGTGCTGCTCCAGTAAAATATATTTTATACCAGGGATCAGCAAACTTTTCTGTAAAGGGCTAGACAGTGAATAATTTTGACTTTGGAGCCCATACAGCCTTTGACACAACCACTCAACTCTGCTGTCACAGGGCAAAAGCAGCCATAGACAGTACATATTGAATGAATGTGGCCATGTTCCAATAAACCTTTGCTTATGGACAGTGAAATCTGAATTTCATATTTTCACATGCCCTGAAATCACCATCTTATGATTTTTCCCAACCCTTTTAAAATGTAAAAACCACCCAAAAGCAGGCAGTAGGACAACCCTTGCCTTAGACTAAATTTATTTTATTGGTATTCCATTATCCCTGAAAATAGGATTTTCTGAGAATACTTATCCTGCTGCAAACCAGCAGCCAGAAACTGTTCCCGTGGGCACCAACTATTGAAGTTAGACCCTTCAAACCACAAATGCCAGTGTGTTATAAATAAAAAGGGCACAAATTCAGTTGTGTGAGTGATAACCGGGGAGCAGGGAAACTGGGCTTATGGCTACTTCACAATTACTACAAATCAAAAGACCTATCCCTCTCTGGTAATACCTTCACATTCCCAAAGAGAAACTCAAATGTCCAGAAAACTAAATGATTTGGTAGGTTACAGACAAATTTCTCCCTCAGCTATGCCAAGAAAGTCATGTTGCTGGAGCAAATTAAATTAACCATCATTTATATGTTCAAAAGCTAAACTGCCTATTTTTCTAACCAAAATAGGTTGAGAAGGTATGGTAAAAGCCTCACTATTTCAGACTGCAAAGGGCAAAAGGGCCATGTGGATCAGTGAAGTCTGGACAGGTAAACATATTTAAAGAAATGTACTTTGTTGTTACTTGCAAAAATTTATAGCTGGAATGGAGGTGTGAGAAGCTACACAGACCCTCTCCCCAGGGGAACAACTATAACTAGTGAAAATTATTTTAAAACAACCAAAGTCTCTATAAATTGTCCTAAGGGCATATAGAAAGCAGAGAAATAGATATTCAAGAAGATCAACTAAATCTTGGCATGTACAGTGAGACTCTGTAGCATTTGAACCATAACCTTCTCCTCCATTGCACCCCACTTCAGAGTGACAGAAGTGCTACTCTGCTCAGGTATGGCTGAGATGACAGAGCCCCCTCTCTCCCTAGTTTCCAGTCTAGGTCAATGGTTTCTCACTAGGAAGAACAAGCCACCAGCATCTTCACCCCCCACAACCCCATGCACAGTACTCCTACTCCAGGTAAAAGTGGGCTTGAGGACCAGGGTTCCCTTTCTCTCCCCCGCCCCCAGTTGCAGGACAGAAGCTTTACCCTGGGTGAGGCAGGCTGAGAATATGGAGCCTCTATTACTGCTGCCCAAATTCACTCATAAGGTGGTTTCCATGCCAGGTGAGGCAGGTGAGAAGACTAGAGGCTACCACCCCTGCCTCATACCGTGTGCCCCCACCCCATGGAACAGGATGCCATTCTGAGGGAAGTGGGCTACTGTACCCACCTTTAGCTCTGAAGCAGTGTTGCAAAAGTTCTGCCCACAGTTAGAGGCAGGCAGAGAACTCTAGCTCTCCCTAAGGGACTCAACTTTCTGTGAAACAGAGCATGTACAAGCCTAAGTGTGCTGTCACAAGTAATGGAAATTTTTTTTTCATTTTTATTGAGATTGTTCAGATACCATACAATTATCCAAAGATCGAAAGTGTACAATCACTTGCCCCTGGGTACCCTCATACAGCTGTGCATCCATCACACTTAATTTTTGTTCAATTTTTAGAAACTTTTCATTACTCCAGACAAGAAATAAAGTGAAAGATGAAAAAAGAAAAAAAGAAAAGGAAACTCTAATCCTCCACTATCCCTAACCAACCCCCCTCAATTGTTGACTCCTAGTATTGGTATAGTACATTTGTTACTGTTTATGAAAAAATGTTGAAATACTACTAACTGTAGTATATAGTTTGTAATAGGTATATAGGTCTTCCCTATATGCCCCTCTATTATTAACTTCTAATTGTATTGTCTTACATTTGTTCTGGTTCATGGAAGTGATTTCTAGTATTCGTACAGTTGATCATGAACATTGCCCACCATAGGATTCAGTTTTGTACATTCCCATCTTTTGACCTCCAACTTTCCTTCTGGTGACATATATGACTCTGAGCTTCCCCTTTCCACCTCATTCACACACTATTTGGCGCTGTTAGTTCTTTTCACATCTTGCTACCAACACCCCTGTTCATTTCCAAACATTTGAGTTCATCCTAATTCAACATTCTCCTCATATTAAGCAACCACTCCCCATTCTTAAGCCTCATCCTATATCTTGGTACCTTATAATTCATGTCTATGAGTTTACATATTATAATTAATTCCTATCAGTGAGACCCTGTAATAATTGTCCTTATTTGTCTGGCTTATTTCACTCAGTATATTGCCCTCGAGGTTTTGTCATCAACCCATTTTTTTTTCAATATGGTTTTGTTCACTCACCATACATTCCATCCCAAGTAAATAATCGATGGTTCTCTGCATGGTCATACATTTATGTGTTCACCACCTTCACCACTATCTATATAAGGGCATCTACATTTCTTACACAAGGCAGGAGGGAGAGTCAAAGAAGGTAGAGAGGCAAAAGAAAGAGGAAAAAAAAATGACAGCTAGGAAGCAGCAAAAGGAAAAATAACCTTAAATCAAAGTAGAATAAAGAATCAGACAATATCAACAATGTCAAGTGTCTAACATGCCTCCCCTATCCCCCCCCTCTTATCTGCATTTACCTTGGTATATCACCTTTGTTACATTAAAGAAAGCATAATACAATGATTCTATTAGTTACAGACTCTAGTTTATGCTGATTGCATCCCTCCCCCAATGCCTCCCCATTTTTAACACCTTGCAAGGTTGACATTTGCTTGTTCTCCCTCATAAAAGAACATATTCGTACATTTTATCACAATTGTTGAATACTCTAGATTTCACCAAGTTACACAGTCCCAGTCGTTATCTTTCCTCCTTTCTTGTGGTGTCTCACATGCTCCCCACCTTCCTCTCTCAACTGTATTCTTAGTTACCTTTGTTCAGTGTACTTACATTGTTGTGCTACCATCTCCCAAAACTGTGTTCCAAACCACGCACTCTTGTCTTCTATCACCCTGTAGTGCTCCCTTTAGTATTTCCCGTGGGGCAGGTGTCTTGTTCCCAAAGTCTCTCATTGTCTGTTTGTCAGAAAATATTTTGAGCTCTCCCTCATATTTGAAGGACAGCTTTGCTGGATACAGGATTCTTGGTTGGCGGTTTTTCTCTTTCAGTATCTTAAATACATCACACCAGTTCCTTCTTGCCTCCATGGTTTCTGCTGAGAGATCTGCACATAGTCTTATTAACCTTCCTTTGTATGTAATGGATCGCTTTTCTCTTGCTGCTTTCAGGATTCTCTGTTTTGACATTTGATAATCTGATTATTAAGTGTCTTGGCATAGGCCTATTCATATCTCTTCTGTTTGGAGTACGCTGCACTTCTTGGATCTGTAATTTTATGTCTTTCATAAGAGATGGGAAATTTTCATTAATTATTTCCTCTATTATTGCTTCTGCCCCCTTTCCCTTCTCTTCTCCTTCTGGGACACCAATGATACGTACATTATTGTACTTTGTTTCATCCTTGAGTTCCCGGAGACGTTGCTCATATTTTTTCATTCTTTTCTCCATCTGCTCCTTTGCATGTAGGCTTTCAGGTGTTTTGTTCTCCAGTTCCTGGGTGTTTTCTTCTGCCTCTTGAGATCTGCTGTTGTAAGTTTCCACTGTGCCTTTCATCTCTTGTGTTGTGCCTTTCATTTACATAGATTCTTCTAGTTGTTTTTTTGAACTTTTGATTTCTGCCGTACACATGTCCAGTGCTTCCTTTACAGCCTCTATCTCTTTTGCAATATCTTCTCTAAACTTTTTGAACTGATTTAGCATTAGTTGTTTAAATTCCTGTATCTCAGTTGAAGTATACGTTTGTTTCTTTGACTGGGCCATAACTTTGTTTTTCTTAGTGTAGGTTGTAATTTTCTGTTGTCTAGGCATGGTTTCCTTGGTTATCCAAATCAGGTTTTCCCAGACCAGAACAGGCTCAGGTCCCAGAGGGAAGAAATATTCAGTATCTGGTTTCCCTGCGGGTGTGTCTTAGAAAATTGCTCCACCCTTTGATGCCTCGGGTCACTGTGCTTTTCTGCCCAGCAGGTGGCGCCTGTCAGCGTATAATTCTTGACTGGTGTGAGGAGGTATGGCCGTGTTCCCCCAGGCTCTGGGGTCTGGTTGTGAATGGAAAGGGCCCCACCCCTTTCCTCCTAGAGAAGATAGACCCCCCAGGTGGAGGTCATTAGCATTTCAATGGTCTCACTCTCTGCTTGTGCTGTCTCCGCCCTTCCCAGAGTCACAGCCCTGGAAACTGAATATGACTGGGGCTTTCTCCACTGAGCCGAAAAAGAAAGAGATAGTCCCCTTCAGACCCAGTCTAAGGCGACCCTCCGGCTCTCCCAGGTCAGTCGTCACCCAAAGCCTCTGTCTGTTTTTGGGGATGTGTACCTGTAGTGAGCAGTTCACACTCGCTACTTAAAACCCCAGTTGGAGATCAGCTGAGCTGTATTCACTTGCTGGGAGAGAGCTTCTCTCTGGCACCACGAGGCTTTGCAGCTCAGGCTATGGGTGAGGGGGTCTCACGACTTGGATCCACAGGTTTTACTACAGATTTTATGCTGTGTTCTTGGGCATTCCTCCCAATTCAGGTTGGTGTATGATGAGTGGATGGTCTCGTTTGTTCCCCTGCAGTTATTCTGGATTATTTACTAGTTGTTTCTGGTTTTTTGTAGTTGTTCCAGGGGGACTACTTAGCTTCCACTCCTCTCTATGCCGCCATCTTGCCCGAGTCCAGTAATGGAGATTTTGACAGCAAACTATTAAGAGGAGGCTGGCACCTCCAAGATATCACCAAATGAAATGTAGACCAGCTCAAAATTTAACAGAGAGAACCAGAGAAAGAGACAGCTAAGAGCCTTCCTGGGATCAGAGCAAGACTCAAAGATTGTCCTCAATGACCACCCCTTCAAATGGGCCCAACCTTAATTGTGTCAGACTGTGGAACAATTTATGCCTCAGTATATTGTCAAAAACAATAGAGCAACCAGTTAACAATTAGGGGAGTCTAACAGCTGGGTGTGATACCAATAGAGGAAGACCAGCAAGACATTTAACAGGAAGATGAGGGAAAAAGACAGGGAGCCTGGCTAAAACTTCTGTCATCCCTGGGGACAGTGGAGGTGAGAGTGACTGTGCACAAGCCCAAGGCTGTACCTTCTGAGAAGTGACATCAGAAGCTACATACTGTAGAGGAATAGATTTCACTGAATTAGTCCACTCAAGTCACCAAGCAAGCAAGCAAGCAAACACAAACAAACAAACAAAAATCATGCCCTGGATCAGGGGAGTGGGGGATAAGATCAGTATCCAGAGTTACTAAAATATATTATCTAAAATGTACAGATTTCAACCAAAAAAATTACAAAACATGCGAAGAAATAGGAAAGTGTTCCCACAGGAAAAACAGGAGGTATCAGTAACTTGAGAGGACCCAGATGTTGGACTTAGCAGACAGACTTTGAAGTAGCTATTATAAATATTGTTCAAAGAATGAAAGGAAACCATCCTTAAAGAATTAAATTTATGATGACAATGTTTCATCACATAGAGAATATCAATAAAAAGTTAGAAATTACAAAAAAGTGAACAAAAAGGAGATTCTGGAGTTGAAAAGTTCAGCAGCCAAAATGAAAGATTCACTAGAGGGGCTCAACATCCTTGAAAAATCCACTTCCAGCTCAACAGAGTTGAGCTGGCAGAAGAAAGAATCAGCAAACTTGATGATAAATCAATAGCAATTTTGCATCTGAAGAACAGAGGGAAAAAAATTATCAGAGCATCAGAGAAATGTGGGATGCCATTAAGCACACCAACATACACATAATGGGAGTACCAAAGGGAGAGGGAAGAAAGAAGAAAAAAAGTTTGAAGAAATAATAACCTACATACATAGGAAGTTCAATCAACTCCAAGTATGATAAACCCAGAAACCCACAAACAGACACATAATAGTAAAAATGCTGAAAGACAAAGACTAGGAGAAAATCTTGAAAGCAGCAAGAGAAAAAGTGACTCATCCAGTACAAGGGAAGCCTGGTAAGATTAACAGCTAACATCTCATCAGAAACAGTAGAGGCCAGAAAGCAGTGGGATGACATATTCAAAGTGTCAAAAGAAAAAGAAATCTGTCAACCCAAAATCTTATATCCAGCAAAACTATCTTTCATAAATGAAGGGGAAATAAAGACATTCTCAGATAAAAACTGAGATAATTAGTTGCTAGTATTTAGTATTTAAAAATACTAGAAGAAGTTCTTCAGGCTGAAAGCAAGTGGTACCAGACAGTAATTCTAATCCACATTAAACACACACACACACACACACACACACACACACACACACACAGTGTCAGTAAAGGTAATCATGCATATTTCTTCTCCTTTCTTGACTGACTTAAAAAGCAACTGCATTAAACTATATAGTAGTATTTGGGGGCCTGTAACATTTAGAAATATAGTATGTTAATGGCACAAAGGAGATGAGTGGGAATAAAGTTGTATTGGAGTAAGGAAATGATACCAGATGGTAACTTGAATCCACAGGAAGAAATAAAAAGAATCAGAAAGGAAAGCAGGGACTTCAACAGACTTTTGTACACCAATGTTTAAAGCAGCATTATTTACAATAGCCAAAAAGTGGAAGCAACCCAAGTGTCCATCAATGGAAGAATGGATAAACAAAATGTGGTAAATATGCTCAATGGACTACTATTCATCTGTAAAAAGGAATGAAATTCTTATGCCTGATATAACACAAATGAGCCCTGAAGACATTAGGTTGTGTGAAACAAGCCAGACACAAAAACACAACTATTGGATGAACTTGCTTATATGAAATACCTAGAATAAGTAAAGTCATAGAGACAGATAGTAGATTACAGGTTACCAGGGGCTGGGGTGGTGAGGGAAAAGGGGAGTTATTGCTTAATGGGTGCCGAGTTTCTGTGTAAGGTGATGAAAAAGTGTGGCATTTGGTAATGGATATTGGAGAAAGTAATATGATATTGTGAACAATACACTTGAACAGTACACTTGAAAGTGGTTAAAACGGGAAATTGAGTTATATATGTTACAATGAAAAGTAAAAAATAAAAAAAGGATCCAGAAGTGTTTAAAAAAAAAAAAAGCTAATGAACTCAGTAAATACATAGTTGCTTTCCTTTCTTCTCTCAGCTTCTCGAAAATACAGAAAATTACATAGTTTAATTACAACAAAAATATTTATGAATATTACAACTAAATAAGTCTGCGCCTCTGTAACAAGGACATTGAAGTTGCAATAACCCAACCTATTTGTACAGAACTGTTAGGTTTTTGAAATTATTTCCAAAACAAACATTTCTGCTGAAATCTTATTTACATTATCCCTTTAGCATACATATTCTTCCAAAGAGGCACAAAAGTAAACTTTGCCCTAGTCTTGCTCAAATCTGAAGTAATGAGGTGTGAAAAAATAAGATTTTGACAAAATATGCTATCTGCCACCACAGGTTATGGTTCAAGTGGGCAGAATGGTAGCAGCAGGGGCTGATTAAGGCTTCCCCAGGGCTAGAAGTCTGGCCGATTGAGAAATGCTTAGCCTCAGTTAGAGAAAAATGAGAGAGAAAGGGAATTTATGAACTCTGAACCAAGATGAACGAGGTTAATGAACATAATTGGGGGATATGGGAAGGTAAAAACACTGTCTTTGAAAAAAATATTTTATAAAGTACATAATTTTAAGAAATGCCCCAAAAGTTGACAAGAAAAAGTTGGGAGTAGGGACTGAGTTTTAAAAGTGATTTCTACATTACAAAATGAAAGCACAGGCTTTTGACGGCAATACTTTTATTCTAACACAGAGGAAGAAAAGGCCCAAATATCTTCAAATGCCAGAACATATTCAGATTGTTTTCGGAAGGGACACCAGAAATTAAAAAGAAAAACATTGATGAGCATGGCCCATGTTCAATGAGCCAGGATCAGATATTTCTAAGTGTTATATTTATAAATGGAAATATCTCATATGAATGTGGTTAGCATACTAGTACTAATGCCTCTTTATGTAGGAAACTAAGCTGCCTTTGTTAAATTTGTTTTAATTAGCTGGATTCTTGAGATATTTCCAAAAGGATGATTCTGATATAGTGAGATCAGAATCAGAGCAAAACCACTGGTCTCTGATATTGTCGAAGGGTGAGGGACTCTGTCCTCTCAAGTTTTGGTTTCTAACTTAGTACTTGAAATTTCCAGAACTATTTCATCTATGCATATTACAATGAATAACTTGTACTGTACCAGCACTAGGTTAAATAATAGGTATTTTTTAAAAAGCTATTATAAAAGTTTAATTACATTGTTGTAAATGCTATACTTTTTAATGGCTGCCTACTAATTCATTTGGTAATTATATATAGTATAATTAACCTTTCTCCTATTGTTTAGCTTTCAGTTTGTGTTGTAGTTCTTTACTATAACCCCAAGATGAATATCTTTGTGCAGATGGCATCTTTACACTGTGGTCTCTTTTTAAGAGACCTTCCCAGGAGTGAAATAACTAGATCAAATTTAAGGTTCTCGATAGGTGCAGCCAAATTGCTTTTCTTAAAGGATGGAGCAATCTACACTCCCAGCCACAGCACACGAGGGCACAGCTGTTTCATCAACCTCTTCCCAGAACTGGGAAGTGTTTTCTTATTGATACTTTCTAAGTTAGGAGAAATAAATACCTTATCAATATCAAATTAGGAAGTCAGTATAATATCAACTCAAGCATAGCAAGGTAGTGAAGAATTCAGAGGCGCCTAGGACTGAATTCCAGCTCCACCCCACACTAGCTGTATGATCCTGGAAAATTTACTTACCTAAACCTCAGTTTTCTCATCTTTAAAATGGGGGTAATAATAGTATCTTCCTCATAAGGTGGTAGAGGTTTAAATGTGGCCATTTGTGTAAAGTGCTCTGCACACAGTAGGCATCTAATAAATATTAGCTCTAGACCAGACCAGGGACTTTGAACCTGAGTCCATTAATTCTTGGGGGTCTGTGAACTTGACTGAGAAAAAATTCCATCTACATCATCATTTGCCTTTAACTAAACTGTAAAGTTCCCTTTCAATTAGGAACTACCACAGGAGTATTAGCAGGACCTGGAAGTTTGTCACTAATAGATATTGCAGGTGTTTTCATATTACATTATAGTTCCTGCAGAGATCTCAAAATAACTTTTACCCCCACCCACGATTCGAAAATTATAATTTTTGTACCTATTTCATCTTAAGGCATTATAAAGAAGCACATAGATCACCACATGCAACTTAAAAAAATAACTTTGATAACTATATTTCAACAGAATCCTTTGTACTTAAGCATTTAAAGACATCCTGAGAAGGAATTCATAGGCTCCCCCAGACTGACAAAGGGGTCCATGGCCCCCCAAAAGCTAACAATTCCTGCTCTAGAGGCTCAGCAGATGTTTCTAAGCTGCAGCCCTCAAACGTCAGCCTTCTTTCCGTGGGCTTCACATGCAACGATTTCTGCAAATCAGTACAATCCCCATCCAGAAACAGCAGCTGGAATCCCCAGGACAGCCTGGGCATTCAGGGTTTCTCACTGAGGACACCTAGGACTTCCCCCTCTGTGGGCTCTCCCCACAGGGCAGCCAAGGAGCCAGGTAGGACCAAGGCCAGGATGCAAACACAAGCCATGGGACCTCTTGACACTAGCACTTTCTACATTTTGCTAGTAGCAGGTGGCAAAGTTGGTCAATTAACTTATAAACAAGTTTATAAGTTAATTCTTTGGGCCAAACAGAATGCATAAAAATTTATCTTAGCTCACTTTATAATGAGACTTTCAGCTTGACCTTCTAGAAAACTGTTCAGTGATACAAGAATTTAATAAGTCAATGGATTGCCTAGGTGAAAAAGGGGAAAGCATGCAAGGCAGAGATGGCTTAGAACTACCCAAGATGAACTGATTTCCGAGCACTGGAGAAACAAGGCAAGCGTTGATTGCCAAGTCTTTGAAACTTGCACCTTGTAATGCAAATGGGGTAGAAGTCCTTAGTGAAAAACAAAACTGAAAAAGCTCAGAAGACTGTACCCAAGAAAATTTAGGAAGCAAATGAACAAATATGGTGCAAGAATTTTTAAAAAGTTATTTAACATGACCAGGTTATGGCAGAAAATGCAAATTGGATGCTACTCCAAAAGAAAATGATTAGGAGCTTTACGCTTAACAGTAGATACAATTCTTTGCCTAGCCTGTTAAAGGAGAATTTTCTAAATAATCACCCATGCACGTTCAGAGAAATGCAGTTTTCTTTATTTTAAATATTAACACAAACAGCATTCTACTCTGCTACTTTTCTATACTTAGTCATAAGAGGTAAAAATATACAGAAACTGAATAACAATTTCAACTGGAGATTCAGGCTATTGGGCCGTTTAAAGGTAAAAGAAATTATCCCTGCAAGAAACATGCTAGGTGGTGCCAAGTGAGCTATTGTGATAGTTGATCTGCTTTGCTCCAACAATGGAAATGATCATAAAAAGCACAAAATTATTTTAGAGCTGGGCCGAATCTCAGAAGCCACCTGATTAAGCTTCTCATTTTAAAAAGGGGGAAACTGAGACCCAGTACAGTTAACCAACTGGCCCGCAGATGACTGCCGAGCCAGACGGAGCTCAGTCCTCCCCCACCCTTCCCAGGATTCTTGCCACTGTCACTTTCACTTAGTTGTGAAATATGCTTAAATAAATAAAACTGTAAGAAACAAAATAAAATGCCCCCAAACTGATGGGTTGCCAAGGGCTGGGGGAAGGGGTGTGGGGAGTTATTGCTTAATGGATACAAAGTTTCTGTTTGGGGCCATGAGAAGGTTTTGGAAACAGATAGTGGTGATGGTTGCACAACATTGAGAATGTAATTAATGTCAGTGAATTGTACACTTAAAATTGTTAATATGGAAAATTTTATGGTATGTATATTTTGCCATGTTAACATTTTTTAACTTTGGGGAGAAAAAACACCAGATGTGTGAATGGTGAATTTTATGGTATGTGAACTATATCTCAATTTAAAGAAACCAGATGGGTACCATCAGACATCAAAGATTTTGATCTTGAACTCAGAAGACCCAAAGGATGAGGCAAGAAGAAAAGAAATTTAGTTGTCCTTTTGCCAAAGTGTTCCAGAGCAGTGTACACCTCCTTTGATAACTATGGATCCCCTGCCATAGTCAAACTGAAGAGGTGAAGGTGGCAAGAGGAAAGAACCAGGAGAAATTCTGCTGCCCTGAACTCAAGGTCTGACCCTATTTATACAAGCCACGGAACACACTGCCCCAGGACTGCCACTGGCTGTTGCTCAAAACACCTAGTTTATAGGGCTGAGAGAGCTAACCATTTCAATGGGAATAATGAGTTTCTCATAAGTCTTGACTTACCAGGAAAAAAAAAAAACCACGTAGTCTAGAGGTCAAGAACCAGATTAGTTTCCAATAACATGCTCTTTTAATAACACGATCCGAGCTTGGAAATTTAACTGTTTTTGTAAAAAGCAACTGTGAACTTGGGCTTTAGGATGTGACAAATTTTTCCCAAATTAGGTCTAGAGTCCTTTTTAAAAAAAATTGAGGTAAAATTCACATAACAAAATTAACCATTTTAAAGTAAATAATTCAGTGGCATTGAATACAATCATGATGTTGAACAACTACCATCTCCATATAGTTCAAAACATTTTCATTGCCCCATCTAGTGTCCTTTATAAGGATTCCTTCAACAAGAATTTAGTGAAACATCTCATGTCTCTCAGGGATTTTCCTGGGGGATGGGGAAGGTGCAAGTCCCCATGTTTCCTCACTGGCGAACTTACATATAACGGTCAGGTAATTAGCTACCGATTCAATGGGACAAAAAAAATTATTTCTGTGCCTATCATAAACAGTATCTACAGTTTAAAATGTTCTCAAATGAAATGATTTTACTGTGGTGGACACTGCCATGCCACCCAGGTTCCCCTACAAGGAAGAATGCATTACCCCAACTGCTGAGAACCTCTTATAGAACCTTCCAGCACTGCTTCACTTGTAGAGAACAAGCACCTCACCCAAGGGCACTCCTTCCAATGACTGATGGATACAGGAATCTAAAGGTGAGGGACTATCTCATCCCGACTCAGGATGCCTGTGTCTGGTCTGCTTCCTTCCCTTCCCTTCCCCAGCACTGATCTCAAGGGCCCTCCTTAATAAACCCCCCGTACCCTAAACTCAGTTGCCGAGTTGGCTTCTGGGGGAAGGCAACATGTGAAATATACCAAACTTCCAAGGTACAGTTATTTTTACAAAGGGAAATGAAAACAAAAGACATTCAAGAATACCTGTGAACTCTGTACACTAATGCCAAACCTCCAGGAAGTTCCAAGTTTCAAATGATAAAGTAGCCTTGGAGATGGTGACATTTTCATTCTCATGCTTTCATAAAGATACAGCCTGGATCTGTCAACATATAAACTTTTTCTGAGGCGATAAAATGCTGAGACTAGCTATCTTTACTATCTTGAAAGCAGCATAAACTGCATTAGGCATGAGTTAAAAACAGATTAAAATACTATAAAAAAAAAAAACAAGAAGTCATTTTTTTATTGAACTCTGGCCAAAAACTGAATTTTTAACTCAGATACTGAATTCCGAAGTAAAATTTGATAATAGCATTAAAAAAGATTTTGTTAAAGGTATTTTTAAAAATCGGTCCTGTTTCTTTAAAAAATATTTACAGCTTCTACAGTGTAGAACTTTTGATTTTCTCATGAAACAAAGTATTAAATAAAATATAAAGCAAATACAGTATACCCATTTTACCATTTGACTTTTAAGCTTTTTATTCTCAAGCACTTTAAAACTTACAGGACAGTTACAAAAATAATGTAAACCCCACAGAACTCCAACTCACCTCCCAACTCCCCGTCTATACACCCAGATCCACCAATTTTAACATTTTGCCTCATTTACCATATCATTCTATTTATCGATTCATTTTCTAAACATGTGAGTATAAGTTGTAGACATCATGCCCCTTGAATACCTAATACTGCCATGTACATTTCCTAAGAACAAGGATATTCACTTACATAAGGGTGCTTGTCAAGTTCAAGAAATTTAACATTGATATAAAGCTTACAGTCTACATACCAATTTCTTCATATGTCCCAATAATGTCCCTTTGAGCCTCTTCTCCTCCCTTGCTAGATCCCATCCAGGATCAGGTATTGTATTTAATTTTTATTGTCTCTTCAATTGCTCTTTTTTTAAAAAAAATGTGGGAACATATATACAACATAAACTTTCCTATCTCAGCCACTTCCAGGCATACCATTCAGTGGAATTAATCACATTCAGACTACTGTAGCACCCTCACCACCTTCCATTGCTCCCCAAAGAGAAACCCTATACCCATTATGCATTAACTTCCCATTTCCCCTGACCCCCACCCTGCCCCTGGCAACCAGCACTAGAATTTCTGTCTCCATGAGCTTGCATATACAACAATATTTTCTCTGTAGTTTCCATGGGGCTTAAATTTAACGTCATAAATCTATAACAATCTCATTTGTTTTGATACCAACTTAACTTCAGTAGTGTGCACTATGTTCCTATACCCCTCTATCCCCACACTTTTATGTAAATTTTGACACAAATTACATGTGTAGACATTATGAGTCCAAAACCACAGATTTATCATTACATTTCATGCATCTGCCTTTTAGATCTTGTAGGAGTTAAAAAAAAAAAAAAAGAAGAAGAAGAAGTGGAGTTACAAACCCAAAATACATAATGCTATCATTTATAATTACTATCATTTATAATTACTCAATGTTGTTATCCTCACCAGAGATGTTTATTTCCTCATGCAGCTTCTATATATTGTCTATTGCCCTTTCCTTTCAAACAGCAGAACTCTCTTTAGCATTTCTTATAGAGCCGATCTAGTGGTGACCAATTCCCTCAGCTTTTATTTATCTGTGAATGTCTTACTCTTTCCCTCATTTTTGAAAGACAGTTTTGTCAGATATAGAATTCTCAGACAGTGGCTTTTGCTTTCAGCAATTACATATGCCATCCCACTGCCTATTTGCCTCCATGGTTTCCAATGAGAAACTGACACTTCATCTTATTGAGGCTCCCTTGTATGTGATACTTTGCTTTCCTTGTGGCTTTCAGAATTCGCTTTATCAGTGGCATTCAACGGTTTGATTTTTTTTTAATCATCATTTTATTGAGATATATTCACATACCACGCAGTCATGCAAAACAAATTGTACTTTCGATTGTTTACAGTACCATTACATAGTTGTACATTCATCACCTAAATCAATCCCTGACACCTTCATTAGCACACACACAAAAATAACAAGAATAATAATTAGGGTGAAAAAGAGCAATTGAAGAAAAGAGGACACTGGGTACCTTTGTCTGTTTGTTTCCTTCCCCTACTTTTCTACACATCCATCCATAAACTAGACAAAGTGGAGTTTGGTCCTTATGGCATTCCCAATCCCACTGTCACCCCTCATAAGCTACATTTTTATACAACTGTCTTTGAGATTCATGGGTTCTGGGTTGTAGTTTAATAGTTTCAGGTATCCACCACCAGCTACCCCAATTCTTTAGAACCTAAAAAAGGTTGTCTAAAGTGTGCGTAAGAGTGCCCACCAGAGTGATCTCTCGGCTCGTTTTGGAATCTCTCTGCCACTGAAGCTTATTTCATTTCCTTTCACATCCCCCTTTTGGTCAAGAAGATGTTCTCCGTCCCACGATGCCGGGTCTACATTCCTCCCCGGGAGTCATATTCCACGTTGCCAGGGAGATTCACTTCCCTGGGTGTCTGATCCCACGTAGGGGGGAGGGCAGTGATTTCACCTTTCAAGTTGGCTTAGCCAGAGAGAGAGGGCCACATCTGAGCAACAAAGAGGCATTCAGGAGGAGACTCTTAGGCACAAATACAGGGAGGTCTAGCCTCTCCTTTGCAGCAACCGTCTTCCCAAGGGTAGAACTTATGGTAGAGGGCTCAACCCATCAAACCACCAGTCCCCTATGTCTGTGGTCATGTTAGCAACCATGGAGGTGGGGTAGGCGAATACCCCTGCATTCTCCACAGGCTCCTCAAGGGGGCACTACATCTTTTTTTTTTTTTCCTTGTTTGTCTTTTTTCTTTTTTTTTTTTTTTAACTTTCCCTTTTTTTAAATCAACTGTATGAAAAAAAAAAGTTAAAAAGAAAACAAACATACAATAAAAGAACATTTCAAAGAGACCATAACAAGGGAGTAAGAAAAAGACAACTAACCTAAGATAACTGCTTAACTTCCAACATGTTCCTACTTTACCCCAAGAAAGTTACATAATATAGCAACATTTCAGTGAACTTGTTCCTACTACATCCATCAGAAATTAACAGACCATAGTCATTTCTGGGCATCCCCAGAACATTAAATAGCTTATCTGTTCTTCTTGGATTATTGTTCCCCCTTCCTTAATTGCTCTCTACTGCTAGTTCCCCTACATTCTACATTATAAACCATTTGTTTTACATTTTTCAAAGTTCACATTAGTGGTAGCATATAATATTTCTCTTTTTGTGCCTGGCTTATTTCGCTCAGCATTATGTCTTCAAGGTTCATCCATGTTGTCATATGTTTCACCAGATCGTTCCTTCTTACTGCCACATAGTATTCCATCGTGTGTATATACCACATTTTATTTATCCACTCATCTGTTGAAGGACATTTGGGTTGTTTCCATCTCTTGGCAATTGTGAATAATGCTGCTCTGAACATTGGCGTGCAGATATCTGTTCGTGTCACTGCTTTCCGATCTTCCGGGTATACACCGAGAAGTGCAATCGCTGGATCGAATGGTAGCTCTATATCTAGTTTTCTAAGGAACTGCCAGACTGACTTCCAGAGTGGCTGAACCATTATACAGTCCCACCAACAATGAATAAGAGTTCCAATTTCTCCACATCCCCTCCAGCATTTGTAGTTTCCTGTTTGTTTAATGGCAGCCATTCTAACCGGTGTTAGATGGTATCTCATTGTGGTCTTAATTTGCATCTCTCTAATAGCTAGTGAAGCTGAACATTTTTTCATGTGTTTCTTGGCCATTTGTATTTCCTCTTCAGAGAACTGTCTTTTCATATCTTTTGCCCATTTTATAATTGGGCTGTCTGTACTATTGTCATTGAGTTGTAGGATTTCTTTGTATATGCAAGATATCAGTCTTTTGTCAGATACATGGTTTCCAAAAATTTTTTCCCATTGAGTTGGCTGCCTCTTTACCTTTTTGAGAAATTCCTTTGAGGTGCAGAAACTTCTAAGCTTGAGGAGTTCCCATTTATCTATTTTCTCTTTTGCTGCTTGTGCTTTGGGTGTAAAGTCTAGGAAGTGGCCGCCTAATACAAGGTCTTGAAGATGTTTTCCTACATTATCTTCTAGGAGTTTTATGGTACTTTCATTTATATTGAGATCTTTGGTCCATTTTGAGTTAATTTTTGTGTAGGGGGTGAGGTAGGGGTCCTCTTTCATTCTTTTGGATATGGATATCCAACTCTCCCAGCCCCATTTGTTGAAAAGACCATTATGGCTCAGTTCGGTGACTTTGGGGGCCTTATCAAAGATCAGTCGGCCATAGATCTGAGGGTCTATCTCTGAATTCTCAATTCGATTCCATTGATCTATATGTCTATCTTTGTGCCAGTACCATGCTGTTTTGGCAACTGTGGCTTTATAATAAGCTTCAAAGTCAGGGAGTGTAAGTCCTCCCACTTCGTTTTTCTTTTTTAGAGTGTCTTTAGCAATTCGAGGCATCTTCCCTTTCCAAATAAATTTGATAACTAGCTTTTCCAAGTCTGCAAGGTAGGTTGTTGGAATTTTGATTGGGATTGCATTGAATCTGTAGATGAGTTTGGGTAGAATTGACATCTTAATGACATTTAGCCTTCCTATCCATGAACATGGAATATTTTTCCATCTTTTAAGGTCCCCTTCTATTTCTTTTAGTAGAGTTATGTAGTTTTCTTTGTATAGGTCTTTTACATCTTTGGTTAAGTTTATTCCTAGGTACTTGATTTTTTTAGTTGCTATTGAAAATGGTATCTTTTTCTTGAGTGTCTCTTCAGTTTGTTCATTTCTAGCATATAGAAACATTACTGACTTATGTGCATTAATCTTGTATCCCGCTACTTTGCTAAATTTGTTTATTAGCTCTAGTAGGTGTATCGTTGATTTTTCACGGTTTTCTAGATATAAGATCATATCATCTGCAAACAATGACAGTTTTACTTCTTCTTTTCCAATTTGGATGCCTTTTATTTCTTTGTCTTGCCGGATTGCCCTGGCTAGCACTTCCAGCACAATGTTGAATAACAGTGGTGACAGCGGGCATCCTTGTCTTGTTCCTGATCTTAGAGGGAAGGCTTTCAGTCTCTCACCATTGAGTACTATGCTGGCTGTGGGTTTTTCATATATGTTCTTTATCATGTTGAGGAAGTTTCCTTCAATTCCTACCTTTTGAAGTGTTTTTATCAAAAAGGGATGTTGGATTTTGTCAAATGCTTTTTCAGCATCTATTGAGATGATCAATTGATTTTTCCCTTTCGAGTTTTTAATGTGTTGTAATACATTGATTGTTTTTCTTATGTTGAACCATCCTTGCATGCCTGGAATGAACCCCACTTGGTCATGGTGTATGATTTTTTTAATGTGTCTTTGGATTCGATTTGCAAGTATTTTGTTGAGGATTTTTGCATCTATATTCATTAGGGAGATTGGCCGGTAGTTTTCCTTTTTTGTAGGATCTTTGCCTGGTTTTGGTATTAGATTGATGTTAGCTTCATAAAATGAGTTAGGTAGTGTTCCATTTTTTTCTATGTTTTGAAAGACTTTGAGTAAGATTGGTGTCAGTTCTTTCTGGAAAGTTTGGTAGAATTCCCCTGTGAAGCCATCTGGCCCTGGGCATTTATTTGTGGGAAGATTTTTGATGACTGATTGGATCTCTTTGCTTGTGATGGGTTGGTTGAGGTCTTCTATTTCTTCTCTGGTCAGTCTAGGTTGTTCATATGTTTCCAGGAAATTGTCCATTTCTTCTACATTATCCAGTTTGTTGCCATACAGTTGTTCATAATATCCTCTTATAATTTTTTTAATTTCTTCAGGATCTGCAGTTATGTCACCTTTTTCATTCATTATTTTGTTTATATGGGTCTTCTTTCTTTTTGATTTTATCAGTCTAGCTAGGGGCTTGTCAATCTTGTTGATCTTCTCAAAGAACCAACTTTTGGTGATATTTATCCTCTCTATTGTTTTTTTGTTCTCTATGTCATTTATTTCTGCTTTAATCCTTGTTATTTCTTTTCTTGTACTTGGTTTAGGATTGGTTTGCTGTTCATTTTCTAGCTTCTTCAGTTGATCCATTAGTTCTTTGATTTTGGCTCTTTCTTCCTTTTTAATATATGCGTTTAGTGCTATAAATTTCCCCCTTAGCACTGCTTTTGCTGCATCCCATAGGTTTTGGTATGTTGTGTTCTCATTTTCATTCGTCTCTATATATTTAGCAATTTCTCTTGCTATTTCTTCTTTAACCCACTGATTGTTTAGGAGTGTGTTGTTTAACCTCCAGGTATTTGTGAATTTTCTAAGTCTCTGATGGTTATTGACTTCTAATTGTATTCCATTGTGGTCAGAGAATGTGCTTTGAATAATTTCAATCTTTTTAAATTTATTGAGGCTTGTTTTATGTCCCAGCATATGATCTATTCTGGAGAAAGTTCCGTGAGCACTAGAAAAGTATGTGTATCCTGGTGATTTGGGATGTAATGTCCTGTAGATGTCTGTTAAATCTAATTCATTTATCAGATTGTTTAGGTTTTCAATTTCCTTATTGGTCTTCTGTCTGGTTGATCTATCTATAGGAGAGAGTGATGTGTTGAAGTCTCCCACAATTATTGTGGAAACATCAATTGCTTCCTTTAGTTTTGCCAGTGTTTCTCTCATGTATTTTGTAGCACCTTGATTGGGTGCATAGACATTTACGATTGTTATTTCTTCTTGCTGAATTGCCCCTTTTATTAGTATGTAGTGACCTTCTTTGTCTCTCAAAACATCCCTGCATTTGAAGTCTATTTTATCTGAGATTAATATTGCTACACCTGCTCTCTTTTGGCTGCAGCTTGCATGATATATTTTTTTCCATCCTTTCACTTTCAGTTTCCCTGTGTCCCTGTGTCCAAGATGAGTCTCTTGTATGCAACATATTGATGGTTCATTTTTTTTGATCCATTCTGCGAATCTATATCTTTTAATTGGGGAGTTTAATCCATTTACATTCAACGTTAAAACCGTGAAGGCATTTCTTGAATCGGCCATCCCATACTTTGGATTACGTTTGCCATATTTTTCCCTCTCTCTATTAATATCCTTTATTGTACCCATACCAAATCTCTTTAGTACTGAACCTTTCTCCAAGTCTCTCTGTCCTGTCTTTGTTTCTCTGTCTGTAGGGCTCCGTCTAGTATCTCCAGTAGGGCAGGTCTCTTGTTAGCAAATTCTCTCAGCATTTCTTTGTCTGTGAAAAATTTAAGCTCTCCCTCAAATTTGAAGGAGAGCTTTGCTGGATAAAGTTTTCTTGGCTGGAAATTCCTCTCACTCAGAATTTTAAATATATCGTGCCACTGCCTTCTTTCCTCCATGGTGGCTGCTGTGTAGTCACTACTTAGTATTATGCTGTTTCCTTTGTATGTGGTGAATTGCTTTTCTCTTGCTGCTTTCAGAACTTGCTCCTTCTCTTCTATGTTTGACAGTGTGATCAGTATATGTCTCGGAGTGGGTTTATTTGGATTTATTCTATTTGGAGTTCGCTGAGCATTTATGATTTGTGTATTTATGTTGTTTAGAAGATTTGGGAAGTTTTCCCCAACAATTTCTTTGAATACTCTTCCTAGAGCTTTACCCTTTTCTTCCCCTTCTGGGACACCAATGAGTCTTATATTCAGACGTTTCATATTATCTATCATATCCCTGAGGTCCATTTCGAGTTTTTCAATTTTTTCCCCATTCTTTCTTTGATGCTTTCATTTTCCATTCTGTCATCTTCCAGGTCACTGATTCGTTGTTCAACTTCCTCTAGTCTTGTACTATGAGTGTCCAGAATCTTTTTAATTTGGTCAACAGTTTCTTTAATTTCCATAAGATCATCCATTTTTTTATTTAGTCTTGCAATGTCTTCTTTATGCTCTTCTAGGGTCTTCTTGATTTCCTTCATATCCCGTACTATGGTCTCATTGTTCATCTTTAGTTCTTTGAGTAGCTGCTCTAGGTGCTGTGTCTCTTCTGGTCTTTTGATTTCGGTGCTTGGGCTTGGGTTATCCATATCGTCTGGTTTTTTCATATGCTTTATAATTTTCTGTTGTTTTTGGCCTCGTGGCATTTGCTGAACTTGATCGGGTTCTTTTAGGGTTTGTAGACCTATTGAAGTCCTTATCTCTAATTTATCAGATCTACAGCTTCGTGGAGTACACTTTCTCTAACTAACCAGCAGGTGGCGTCCACGAGCCACCTGTTCTCCACAAGCCAGATCTCCCCTGCTTAGCCTTTTTGGTGAGTGGGGGAGTGAGTCTTGTGGGGCCCAATTGGTGTACCAAGCTTGCGTGTGTAGTTGGTGTTGCCTGCCCTGTATGTGGGGCGTGTTTCTGGGCAGTCGGGGAGGGGGGGTGGCCCTAACAATCAAATCTCCCTGATGATCCTAGAGTTTTAAAGCTGCTGCAATAGTCTAATCCTTCAGTTCAGTCCTGCCACAGTTTGTCTCTGCCACTGACCCACAAGTCTTTGGTATTGGCGTATGGCTCCTGAGACTTGCAAGTGGGCCCCTCTTCCAGGCTGTGCACCCCGGGTCCTCTGTTGAGGGATGACTGTGCTATGTCACGGGTGAGTGCCGTCCCCCCATGGCAGTTCTGGGCAGCTGGGCTGTGTAGGGAGGCTCCCAGTCTGCCGAAATGATGGCTGAATGGGGCTTTGTTAATTCACACTGCTCCACCTTCCCAGCTCTGGGACATTCAGCTGAGGTTGCAGGGAAGGCTAATGTCCACGCCCAGTTTTGTGGTGTGTGCCTGTTATTTGAAGCACTTCCGTCACACTGGGTTGTCTGGGGCAGCTCTGGGCTATGGGGCTGGCGATGGGCAGGAGTGTTTCCTGTCCACCAGGATGGTGGCTGTGAGCGGACACCCCCCTTTTCTTGGGAAGTTGTGGTGTTTAGTGAATTTTCTCAGCCACTGGATTATTGCCTTTTGTGTCAGAGCTCTCTTAGTTCTGCTCTTGACTTGACGTGCCCAAATTGCAATTCTTTGAAGCTTTCTGTATTGAGCTTCTTAGAGTAATTGTTTTAGAAAAAGCAAAAAGGATTTAAAAAAAAAAAAACGGCCCTCCTCAGAGATCTAATGGGTTATTGAAATGGTAATAGACAAAGCAACCAGGGCCATTAAGGAAAGGTGCACAGGGCAGAGATATCAGCTTTGCTTCGGGATTTGCATATGCGCCTCAAGGCCTGAGCTCCGCCCTTCCCCTTTCTGTGTCCACCAGAACTCCAAAAATCCTCTGCTTTTATTTTGGAGTTTTTCGTGTTGTTTTTTTTCTATGCCTGTCTCCTCTCTGCTGGGCTGGCTGCTCTCAGAGTCTCTGGTGTCTGGTCTCAGTCTATCTATGGTTGGAGTTTGAATCAGTAGAATGAGTTTTCGATAAGAGCCGTCACTGCAGTTCTCCCTTCTCCTTCCCGGAGCTGACAGCCCCTCCTCCCCCGGGACTGAGCCTGGCAGGGAGGGGCGCGGGTCCCCTGGCCGCAAAAACTTACAGATTTCGCTGCTCTCAGCAGTTCCACGTTTTCATGAGTGTTGTATGAAGTATGCCCAAAGACAGATTGCTCTGTGGTGTCCAGTCCACGCAGTTCCTGGCTTTTTACCTACTTTCCTGCAACGGTTTGATTTTAACACGCCATGGCCTGGGCCTATTTGGGTTTATCTGGTTTGGAATCTGTTGAGTATCTTGGATGTACATATTTACGTCTTTCATTAAATTTGGGAAGTTCTCAGCCATTCTTTCTTTCAATATTTCTCTGTCCTGTCTCTCGCTCTTCGCCTTCTGGGACACCAACAGTGTAAATATTGGTATACTTGATGGTGTCCCACAGTTTCCTTGGGCTTGGTTCACTTTTCTTCATTATTCCCTCTTTCTGCTCTGCAGACAGCATGATTTCAATTGTCTTATCTTCAGGATCTGATTCTTTCTTCTGCCAGTTCCAAACTTCTGCTGAACCCCTCTAGGGAATTTTTAATTTCCGTTACTGTGGTTTTCAGTTCTGTTTGGTTCCTTTTCATAATTTCCACCTCTCTATTGATATCTATTTGTGTTTGTCTATCATTTTCCTGATTTCCTTTAGCTCTTTGCCCATGTTTTCATTTAGCTCTTTGAGCATATTTAGAACCATTTTTCAAAAGTCTTTGGAATGTCCCAGGTCTGGTCCTCCTCCCTGATGGTTTCTAATGCTTCAATCTTCTCCCTTGCCTGAGGCACATCTTCCTGTTTCTTTGTATGTTTTATAATCTTCTGTGGAGACCTGGACATTTTGATATTTTAGCTGGACTTGAGACTCTGAGGCACCTGTTCCTTAAGTTTGTATCCAGCATGTATTATGACAGAAATTTCCTTGAATGCTGGGGCTAACTTAAAAAAAAAAAGGTAAAAAGAACCTTTCCCAGTCTTTGCAGATCGATCTGTCCAAGTGCTCTCCTTCAGGGCTTTTCCAAACAATGAGCTTAGAGAACAGCTCCAGGCCAAAGCATAGGGGCACCCTGATCCTTTCTGCCCAGGCAGCTTGACTTGGGCATGCACACATGGCCCTGGGAACCCCCCCAGTTACATGGTTCTGAATGCCCCCTCTTCCCTAGGAAACAGTTACCTCACAGTCCAAGCTCTGCACTGTGTGTCCTCGAGCCAGCAATCTGTAGGAGAGCTCAGTGAGCTGCCTGCTACATGCGGGACAAAGCCTCAGATGGCGAGTCCCTCAGGCCACACCAGAAACGTAGGGTCAGACATACATGCTCCCAGTATGTGTGCAAGGGTTACTTTACTCCCTCTGGAACTGGAAGCTTGGACTGGCTCCATGATGAGCCGGTGAGGGAGGGGGCCAGCCAGGGTACCAGGTATCCTACTGCTTTTAAGTAGCCTTTTTCTTGATTTGGTGCTCATCCTTTTACTAAAGTCCTTTAACTGTTTTCTGGAGCTTTAAGAAAGATGTTTCTGCCATTTCTTGCTGGTTGTGCAAAGCTTCTGGGCAGGAACAGAGCCCTGAAACATCTCATTCTGCTACCTTGTCATTTGACTTTTAAAAGTATAATAAAAATATGTCTTCAGAATCAGGATACTGAGTATGAATTAACGTATTTGAATCAATGTTATAGTGGTTCAAATTCTGCCACTTGCCAGCTGTTTGACCTTGGGTGGTTTGCTTAACTTCTCTGTGCTTCGGTTTCCTCAAACCTTATAACTTTAAATTGTTATAAGGAATTGATGAGTTAATATTTGTTAATCACATAAAATAGTAGCTCACACATAGCACTGTATGAATGTTTTAAATTATTTGAAAATTAAAAATAAAATATATTAGTGTAAGCAGACACAAAATCATCACCTCTCTTCTTATGTTAAAATGAAATCATCCTACAATATGACCTAACACTTGTGATGAGGCTAACTTATACCCATGATAATACTCTATCCTGTAATGGTAGAATCCCATATGCAACTTTTACATTTTCTCAGTGGTCCTCTGAGTGACAGAAGACAATGTAAAATTAAAACTACAGTTTGAATCATGATTTTATTTTATTTTTAGTTCAAATATTTCATACCAAGTTTCCAAGAGATTGTACCAAATACTGTTTTGTTGGGGGGGTACCAAATCACTTTATTTGAAGGAATGGTACAAATGAAAGAACTTGGATGTTGGTACAACTTATAGAAAAGGTAAAGGTAAACCCAACATGCATGCAACTGCCATGGTGACCATGGAAGTCACCCTGTGGCTCTGGGGAAGACAGCGTAAGGCTTGTCAAAGAGATACTCTGCACAAGTTGGTTACGTAGTCACCCAATTCCTTGATGGACTTCACCTGCTCATTCAGGTAATGGGTCTCAATGAAGTCACGCAAGTGGGGGTCATTTTTGTCAGCGGCCAGTTTGTGCAGTTCCAGTAGTGACTGATTCACCCTTTTTTCCAAGAGTAATGCACACTCCATTGCATTCAGCCGACTCTCCCAGTCGTCTCATTCTGGTTTCTTGATATCCTGAAGGAAGATTCGGCCACCGCTTTGGTTTTGCAGCTTCATAAGTTTCTCCGCATGTTCCCTCCCCTGAGACTGGTGAAGAAAATATATGGCAAAGTTCTTCCAGGTCACATCATCACGGTCAAAGTAGTAGGACATGGACAGGCAGATGTAAGAGGCGTAGAGCTCCAAGTTGATCTGGTGGTTGATGGTGGCCTCTGAGTCCTGGCTTAGTTCTGGCGCACCTGTGATGGGGCCATGGTCATCATGGTGGCGGCTGAGGAGAGGAGGCGGCAGCGGCTGCCCAGCGCTGGAACAGCAGTGGAGGGCTGCTTGGAGTAGTGGGCCGATGGAGGGTGAGCGCCGGGTTCCGATTAAGCACAGTTGAAGCAGGAAACCCCAGTGACTCTCCGTGAAGACATCTGGCCTAAATACTGTTTTGTGTCCTTTATAATTCCCTACTTGATGACTAAATTGAAATGTTTTAGGACAAATGCTCTCTTTCAACAAAGTGTAATGTCTTGTGTCCTGCATTAGACAAATTGTATTGAAATATAGTACTTTCAAGAGTTACAATATAGAGACTCCTATTTTTGTACCAATTTTTTGAAAAATAAATCTTAAAAGTTTATCTTTGGATTTTTAGGTAAGCCATTATTTTATGGCACATGTTTAATGTCTGCTTTATAGCATATAAAAGGAAAAAAAATAACAGGTTTACCAGCTGTTCAAGTAATTCCAAGAAGATGGGGGGGGGAAGGCCAGGGAATGCCATCTCTATGAAAACCATAGGCTTTTTGCTGACATTGAGAAGCTGACTGTAAAATCTGCATAGAAAAGCAAAGGATGTGGAATAGCCAAAATAATTTTGAAAAAAAAAAAGTTGGAGAATTTACAAGTATGGACTTCAAAATTTATTATAAAGCTATAGTAATTAAGGCAGTTTGATAGTGGCATAGGATAAATGTATAGATCAATGGAATAGAATTGAGAGTCCAGAAATAAATCTTCACATTTATGGTCTACTGATGTTTTGCCAAGGGTGCCAAGACTATTCAATGGGGAAAGAATAATCTTTTCAACAAATGGTGCTGGAACAAACAACTGGATATCCACAAGCAAAAGAATGACTTTGGACCCCTACCTCACACCACATACCAAGACTGACTCAAAATGGATCAGTGAACTAAATGTAACATCCAAATGTATAAAACTGTTAGAAGAAAACTGGACTCAATCTTCATGAGCTTGGGTTAAGGTAAGAGTTCTTAGATACAATGCCAAAGCGTGATCCATAAAACAAACAATAAAGTATCTGAAAAGGGACTTGCTTCCAGAATACAAAAAGAACTCTCCCAACTCAAAAGTAAAAAGACAAACCATTTAAAAAAATGGACAAAAGTACTAAATAGGCATTTCTCCAAAGAAGATGTACAAATGGCCAGTAAGCATCATGAAAACACGCTTGACTTCATTAGTCATTAAGAAAATACAAATTAAAACCACAATGAGATACCACTTGCTTTATACACACACACACACACACAATTACTTGTTTTAAATATATGTGTGTGTGTGTGTTACCACAATAAAATATTTTTAAATGTTACTCCTTAAAACAACAGGAGCTACAATAAAGCAAGGACCAAGAGAGAAAACTTTTAATTTTCCTTCCTGACTGCTGGGTGTATCAGAGATTAGAAATTTCCTTGTCCTCTGGGAGACACACTGTCATTCTGATATAATTCTACTGCACATGCACCTGTTCTGTACATCATCCTTGAAGACAGATGATACCAAGTCTTGGCAAAGATGTGGAGAAACTGGACCCCTAAGTGCTGGTGGAAATGTAAAATGGTACAGCCATTATGGATATCATTTTGCAGTTTCTTATAAAGCTAAACATATACATACCATACAACCCCGCAATTCTACTCCTAAGTATCCACCCAAAAAGCATGAAAACTTATGTCCACACAGAAACTTTTACTTGATTATTTAGGGAAGCATTATTCATAATAGTCAAAAGGTGGAAACCATCCAAATGTCCATCAACTGGGGGAAAAGATAAACAAAATGTGACACAGCCATACGACAGAGAACTATTCAGCAATAAAAACAACTTCTGATACATGGTACAGCATGGATGAATCTCAGAAACATCATGCTCAGTGAAAGAAACTAGATGCAAAAGATCACATGCTATATGGGCCCATTTATAATGAAATGTCCAGAAAAGGCAGATCTATAAGACATAACACAGCTTAGTAGTTGCCTGGGGTTAGGAAAGGGGACATGGATTGGCTACAAACAGACATTTTTTGAGGGGTGATGAAAATATTCTAAAACTGGATTGTGGTGATAGCTGCAAAACTTTGTAAGTTTACTAAAGATCATCAAATTGTACACTTAACACAGGCAAGCTTTATGGTATGTATGTGAACTATATATATATATGGTATGTATGTGTATATAAAGCTGTTAAAAAAAAAGCCCATGACACAGGAATATGGGCATCACCTGAAAAAGAGGTGAGCACAAAAGGCAATCCAGTGTTTCTAAAGGGCAAAGGGTCCCTGAAAGGCTGTGGGTCTAGTCCCAGAGAGTAGCTTCCCAGTCCCTCACATCCCTGCAATGCAGCTGCTCTTACAAATGAAGTGAACGTGTCTATCCCTCTACCAAATGAAGCTGAATTCAACACATTATCAGGTACAATTCTAGAAACCTAAGATGAGTCCCTAAAAAAAAAAAAAATCTTAAACCGTCTTGGTTTTCACATATGCATAAATCATTTTGAACATCTCATTGCATGTTCAGGGTGTGGCATTTGATCTGTACACTTCACTCACAGGACTTCATAGTAAAATACAGCTTTCCAAAATGATCACAGACCCAGAATTCTACCAAATTCTAAGAACCTCTAGGGTCTTATAGTCCAGCCACTGCAGTGTTAACCCAATTACATGTAGGGGGCAATTGAGCAAACCATCCTAAAAATCACCAGGTTGACTTTGCCATCTATTTTAATGTTTAATTACTATCAGTTGCCAGATATCCATTCTGTTAATCCAAATCTTTCTTCCACTTGCTCTGGTTCCATCCTATCTGGAGAGGAAGAAGTAATCATCTCCTTACTTTCAAAAAGGGGCTCACATTTGACCATGGCCATTAATAGTACCATTCACCTTTCTTCTTAGGTGCATTTTCTACCCTTTCAGTCACCTCTGGTTCTTTGTTTATTCTTCAGAATGATCTAAATATTTACCCCTTGCCAGGCATGATAACCAATACTGAGCACAGAATCCTAAAGTACTGCCAGGTACAGCAGAGGGAGTAGTTGCCAAATCCTTTGGAATAAGTTTATTCCTTATAAAACAAACAACAACAAAAACGACTGAGGGAGAATGGTGCCAAGGTATACTTAGAATTACCTAGAACATTAAGGAATTCCCGGGTGTGAAGTGGGGGGAGATGCACCAGAATGAGGGCATGTGTAGTAGAATCGTATCAGAATGACACTATGTCTCCCAGAGGACAAGGAGATTTCTCATCTCATAGACCCAGCAGTTAGAATGGAAAAAGAAAAAGTTTTCTCTCTTGCTCTTTGCCCTAATGTAGCTCTTGTTTTAAGGAACAACTTTTTTAAAAAAATTATTGTTGCAACATATAAAATGAAATTTGCCATTGTAACCATTTTGGGATTGGCAATTCAGTGGCATTAATTGCATTCACAATGTTGTGCTACTGTCCCCACTATCCACTGCCAAAACTTTTTCATCCCCCTCAAACAGAAACTCCGTAACCATTAAGCAATAACCACCAATTCTCCTCCCTCAGCCCCTGGAAACCTCTAATCTACTTTCTGTTTCTACAAATTTGCTTATTCCAGACACTTTATATAAGTGGGATCACTTATCCTTATGTGTCAGGCTCCTTTCACTTAGCACAATGTTTTCAAAATTCATCCATGTTGTAGTATGTATCAGAGATTCATTCCTTTTTATGGCCAAGTAATATTCCATTGTATGAATAGGCGACATTTTGTTTATCTAGTCATCTGTCACTTGGGATGTTTCCACTTTTGGGTTATTGTGAATAATGCTGCTATGAACATTGGTATACAAATACCTGTTTCAGTCTGTGCTTTCAAATCTTTGGGGCATATATCTGTAAGTGGAATGGTAATTCTATGGTTGACTTTTCAAGGAACCAAAGGAATAACCTTTTCATAGACATTCCTTGCATTAAATCCAAGTTACATCTTTTCAATTGTGCAACAAATCTAGAACCACAGTCATGGGGTCCTGGAAGGTCTCTATGAAATGACAGAGTCCAACCAGCTCATTTTCTCTATGAAGGGACTGAGGCTAGGGGGATTGGGACCACCACCTTGTGCCCCCTGGCCCTCAGACCCACGCTCCTTCAACCGCACCCCATGTGTCTCCATGAGGGAGCTAATTTAAGAAATCAAGATTTAGAAAGAACAGGAAAGACCCCCATTAATGGACACCATCAATATATGAAATCAACAAAATAAGTGAAATATCTTCCCAGTTCTTTTTAGAGTGACACTGAAAACATCTTGATGACTTATTTTACAAGACTCCTTGTTAAATCCATGCTCTACACAAAAATGGCCTCACTTGCTTTCTTTCTCCAATGGTAATTACATAAAGGACACCATCTGCATTATTTCTAGAACTTCCTTCTCTGGCTTAAGGGGAAGAGAATCAAAGCTTCTGAGTCTGCTGTGGTCCTGGCAAAGCCAGGGCAGGGCCTTCTGGGAAAGAAGAAAAGCTCCCACGCTCCCCTGCACAGGGCACCCTTGAGAGAGCGTGGCCTCCTGGGCCCTTCTTTCCTTGGAGTCCCTCTTCCTGTAGAACTCCAACTGGAATAGGAAAAGAGGCTGGAGGCCCTTTTCCTTTAGAAGTGTCAATGGGCAGGAGGCCAAAGCCCAAAGGAGGGGGGCAAAGGGCCTGTCCTTTGTCTGGGCCAGTTTCTAAAATCATACCGCCATAGGTGGTGGTGGTGGGGGGATTGTGGCAGCTTGGGGGGGGTGGTCATTCAAAAGTACAGGATAACCTTGGGATGATTTCCAAGGACACTGATTTTATTCGCATATTTTTAGAGTGGGGGTTTTATTATAATATCCAATCAAATGTGGCTATTACTGTATAGTTGCAGGAACTTTTAAGCCACATTGGGACAAAATGAAGCAGAATTTCATCCGCTTCTCAGTTTGTCGCAGGGAACTTCAGGCTAGGTGACTATATTAATTGGGATACAAGTTCAGGCTCCTCCATTGTTAGAGGAACTTTGGTGGTTCCAGGAAAAGAATCTTGATGGTTCATGGAACCACCACCCCAGCTCAGAAGGAGATGTGTAGATGGTGCCAGGCTCAAAACCATTGTGAGTAATAAAGAACGCCCCTTTGCCTGACTTTGCCTTCTGCCCAACACCCTCAATGGCTGAGTGAGGCCTGAGCTGGCTGGCAGGTGCAGGGGTAGAGGGTCTTAGCTGTCCTCCTTAGAAACATAACTAACTGGCCACGTTAGAAATAACTTTGCTCTCTGTGTTATTTTTCAGGCAAACAATTTACTATTTCACGATTGAGGCCAAAAATCTGAAAAGGTAATACTTACTGTGTTTTTCTGTGTTACCATATCCTGAAAAGAAAAAGAAAAGATGATTATAGCTTTTTTCAAAACAGTTCATTTCCATAAGCATTTAGCCAGAACTTCTACCCCATCATCCAGCCTCCACCTTCGAACAAGAACCAATCACCTGAAACAGCTGCAAGTAGGATAAACCCCTGGAAATTGTAAAATTCATATTCTAAGGAAAACCTATCATAATTGGTTAGTTTTGCAACTTGCGGGGGTGGGGGGCATTTATGTTTATAAGGATTTTCCCATAGCAGGGGTAATGTTTTTGCCTAAAAGGTATTGCAAGATTCAAGTTTGGGACCTCTGAATGCCCAGCGTCTCGACTATCGGAATGCCAGCGACGGCAAGGAAGTTCTGGGAATCACCACGGAATCCTCAGGCCTGGTGCCCAGCGAGTCCTAGTAAGTGTGGCTTCAATTAATCAATGCAAAGGCTACTGGCCACCCCTAGTAGGTCTTCCTACAGATTCCCGACACCCCATTAGAATCATCTAGGAATGCTCAAATTCAATGACAACAACTTTAATCTGTTAACTTAGCATGATGTTTATACAGCCATTGGCTGTATCATTTAAGCACTGAAAACAAACAGTTGCCCAAAAAAGAAAACATAATTAAACAGAGCTGCCCTACAAAACAAGTTTGATATATACTGAGATTTCTATTTTCTGCTGATAAATGCAGATGGTTTCTTCTGGTACCAGATGTAACTGACTACCCATTTCCATTTTAGACAATATTTTTCCATATCATTAAAATTAAAATTTTTATCTAGGTCATAGCACTTTCCAGAGAACTTCATTAAGACACGATTGAGGGGGAAAATGTATTGAAATGGAAAAAAAACCCCACACATTCTAATGTCATGTTTCTATTAAAATATGAAAGTATAGACTATTAACTTCTATTTTCTAAGTTCCAAATATTTATAAGCATAACTACTGTAGTGAAAATCAGTACAAGAAAAAAAATCAATACCTAAGTATGTAAGTAATTTAGATTGATTTATAGCTTTTGGAAACTCTTCTACAATTTAAAGTACAAGAGTAAAACAGTCTCTTCTTTCGCTGTCCTATGAATTGCTTAAAATACAGCACTGTGCTTTAATTACAGATTATACTTCTATGCAAAGTGTCTGTAATTTATAACACATTCAGGTTGCACATTTGAAACAGATAGTGTTTCTACCAGGAAATAATTCCAAATCAATTCAGAAGCCAGAGAATCTTAATATTAAATTTGAAGAAAACCCACCCAAAACGTCCAACTTTGGCACCACAAAATTATGCTATTTAAATAATAGTGATATTAATCCTGAGGGATCTGGACATTTAGGAAAGATGTCCATGAAGGCTGACACTCTAAACCACTGGTTTCAAATCTTGGCTGCACACTGAGGGGGTTAAAAAATCCCAATGAATGTAGAATTACCATATGACCCAGCAATTCTCCTCTTAGGTGTATACTCCAAAGAACTGAAGACAGGTGTTCAAACATTTGTATGCACCTGTTCATAGCATTATCCACAATAACCAAAAGGTGGAAACAACCCAGATGTCCATCAGCTAATGAATGGATAAACATATCTGTACAATGGAACATTGTTCAGCCAGAAAAAGGAATGAAGTTTGGATACGTGCTACAATACAGATGGACCTTGAAAACAGGATGCTAAGTAAAAGAAGCCAAAGATAAAAGACCACTTATCATATGATTATTTATATGGAGTGTCCAGAAGAGGCCAATCCATAGAAACGGAAAGCAGATTCATGGCTGCCAGAGGCTGAGGGAAGGTGGGGAACAGGGAGAGACTATTTAATGGGGTATGGGGTGATAAAAATGTTTTGGAACTTGATAGAGGTGGTGACTGCAAACGTACTAAATGCCACTGAATTGCCTACTTCAAAATGGTTGATTTTACACTATGTGAATTTCCTCTCAAAAAACAAAACAACGAAACAAAACAAAACCCCAATGCCTGGGGCCCAAAGATTCTAGAGTAACTGGTCTGATGTGTGGCATGGACACTGGGATTTTAGAAAGCCCTCCAAGTGAGGCTGAAGCGCAGTCAAAGTGAGAAGTGCTGCTATAAACAAAACTAATCTTTTATTCTGAGAAATGATTTAATATATACTAGGATTTTCTGACTGACGTTGAGATATTCAAAAATATTGATTGAATTTTGGAATAACTAGCTTCAGACATTTACAGTTTTCAAATGTGAGCATTTTTAAAATGCCATGCCGAAACAAACAAACAAAGAAACAGACAAGGGCGCCCAGTGTTCTTTTTTACTTTAGTTGCTCCTTTTCACTTTAATTATTATTCTGGTTATTTTTGAGTGTGTGGTAATGAGGGTTTCGGGGATTGATTTTGGTAATGAATATACAACTACATAATGGTACTGTGAACAATCAAATGTATGATTTGTTTTGTATGACTGTGCGGTATGTGAATAGATCTCAATTAAAAAAAACACACAAATAAGAATAACATAAAAGCTAATAACTAATACAAAGCAAATGTTTAAGGTCCTGGGAGGGCATTTAATATGGGAATCCCTCTAGCAAGGGAGGTCAGGAAAAGCACTCCTGAAGAAGTGATGCTTCAATTTAGACCCGGATAAGGAAGATTTGGAGTCAAAAAGGTGAAAGGGTTTGAGAGTAGAGGATGAGTACCTAATGAGATGAATTTGCAAGAATATTCATTGACACTGGGAAGTGCTGATGTTATTTGAAAAGGAAGAATATGACCTGAGTATGATTCTGATTATGTTTACATGTAGAAAGACACACAGAAAATGTCAACAGGGTCTGTATCTGAGTGATGGAATTGTGAATGAAGCTTATTTCCTTTTTCACTATTTTTATATTTCTCAACTGCAATGAGCGTATTTTGTTTTTACACTAAAAATGTTGCAAAATGGAAAAAGTAAAGTCTGACTTACCAAAAAAAAAATGCCATGCCATCCAAAAAGTCTATATCAAACTTGCGAAAATTATATTTTAAAAATTCTCAATAATTACTGAGTTGAGCATGAATACCAAGTTTTCAGTTTTACTTTGCTTTAGACTAGGGAAAAAGAACATATTAAAAGCAGATGTGCTAGAATTTTCTGCCTGTTTTTGGTAACTGCTGAATGTTTTTGTATTATCATCCAACTTGAGAAGTGATTTTTTGTTTTTGATGTGGAGATTTGGATCAAATTGTCCATCAAGGGATTCAGAGAGCTGTGCCTGCTTCAGTAGGTTCAGGGATGTGGACAATGGAAACTAACAGGAGTTTCCGCCTTCACTTCCCTAATGAGCCTAGAAATGTCCAAATGCACACCTGCATCACAGGTGCTCAGTAGCCAGGAAGTCACCTGTGGGAATGAGAACACGTGGTGGGAAGAAAGGAACTGCACAAGCAAATTGTTATTGTTTTTCTCCAACCTCTTCAGCTACTGTTACTTTTCAACTGAAAATACAATGCTGCCTCCCCAAAACGGAGCGTTCAGGAGAGGATGTCTGATGCCCCTTACCTTCAATGAAAGGGCAGTGTTGGCGTCCGTGTCATGGTACAGGATCACGTTATTGGCCATGCCAAAGCTTTTACGGACTCCAAGATGGTAGAAGAGGGAAGGCTGTCTGGAGACGTCGCTCATGTCCACCATGGCAACATCTGAGATGGACAAGAAGACAGGATCAGGGGTGACAGATGCTGTGTCCACCTAATCTATTAGGTGCCTGCCCATCACCAATCCGAACTACCTGGAGCTGTACTTCTACCATCAGCCTTTTGGGCGAAAGGGAAGTGAGGGAAGATCTGATTCCAATTATCCTGTGAAATGTGGAAGAACTGTAAGAACCAGAAAGCCCCTTCTTCAAAGTGCTAGGGACACACCCTTACTAGAACTTGCTGACAGATTTATTTTTCATGTTGTTTTCATTATGAAATGTATCATCTGTCCAAAGAATATATTTAGCCTAATGTATAAAGTATAACGAAATGAAAAACCACGCAGTCCAAGACACACATAGTGTTACCAATACCGAAGGAGCACCCTTCCCTGACACATCCTCCTTTCCTTTCCTCCTGGTCCGAGAAACCCTCTATTCTCCTCTCTGTATTTATCATTTCCCTGCTTTTCTTTCTCTATATATATTATATATGTATGCATGTGTGCAGATATGTGTATATTATGTGTGTACCTGTAGGCACATGTATCTGTATGTATTATCTATGATTATGTATATGTATGAATTTCTAAACAGTACATTAGTTCTGTGTGTCTTTGAACTTTATATAGATAGCATCACCCTGTATGTAATTTTTTTATTTGCTTTTTTTGTTCAACTCTATGTGATTCGATTTGTCTGTCTAGCTCTAGTTTATGCATTTTCCCTTCTGTACAGTATTCCATCATAGGATGACTAGACCAGTTTCTTTATCCACTCTCCACTCTCCCCATCTATGGACATTTTGATTGTTTTTTTTTTCTTATTCCAAACAGCTGCAACAAGCACTCCTTTGTCATAACTCTGAGTGCACATGTCCACCTACAGCTTGGTGATATATATAAAATGCTGCCCTGGGACTGTGCCCTGTAGGGACCTATTAAAAACAGAGGAGCAAGCAACTGCATCAATGACCAACACGTTTAAATTTGCCTATTAGTACTGGACACCATGACAAAAGCCTTAATTTTGGAGAGGGTGTAAGAGCTCCAAGCTTGAGTGAAGATTCCTACAACATGCCCTAGAGTTATAGGAATGTAGTGCCCAAACTTCTTGCTTACACCGTCACAACTCAGGAAGACGCTGGAAACCCAGAGAAATAGCGCAGAGGAGAGTTTAATGAGGGCTGGAAGAGACAAGAAGGAAGGCCGAGGTGCGCTGTCACCAGGCACGGCTGGCTTTGTGCAGGGGCGCTGGGAGAGCCGAGTCTGGGTGTCAGTAAGCATGGGGGCTGGCCTCTCACCCGCTTATTGAGTGACTGCCACTACCTGCCAGGTGTTGTGCTGGAAGCCAAGGACAGAAATGTGAGCAGGGTCCTTTCCTCAGAGACACATCCACACGACAGGGATGACAAAGGAAGCGGGTGGTTAGAACCACTGTGGGGAGGGCGGGCAGGGAAGGCCTGGAGGAGGTGAGTTTGGTCTGTGGCCCAAGGATCCATAAGAAGGAAGAAGGCAAATCAGTGTAAGGATGGGAGCATGGAAAGGAAAGGAAGAGAGGATTGTAGGAAAAGAAAACAGAAAGTGCAAAGGGAAGACAGGCTGCAAGTGTTAGGGCAACTGCAAATAATTCTATGGGGCCAGAACATGCCAGGAAATAAACCTAAAAGGATTAGCAGGTAGCAGATGGTGAAGGGTCTGAAGGCCACACCAAGAGGGCTGGCCTCTATCTTGAAGCAACCGGAAGCCTGTGGTAGATTTTTGTTTTCTGTTTTTTTTTTTTTAATTTATTATGGAGAATTACAAATATATATAAAAGTAGACAGAATAGTATAATGAAACCCCCAGACTTCTCTCCCTACTTCAACAATCATCAACTCACGGCCAGCCTTGTTTCATCTTTACTGCCACCCATGCCATACCCTCCCATATTATTTGGAAGCAATACCCAGATACCAGATCATTTCATCTCCCCATATTTCAGTATAGATCACTAAAAGATGAGAACAAAATGGGAAGAAAAAAAAAGCAACCACAGTATCATTGTCACACCTAAAAAGTTTTTTTTAAAAACTATGAGGGTGATTTGCAATGGGTGGAGGTGGCTTAAGGGTTTATCGACTGAGGAACAGAATGGTGAACTGTGGTGTATGCATACAATGGAATTTTGAGCAACTATGAGAAGGAGTGGAGCTGTGAGATGCACAAGGAGGTGAATGGATCCTGTACACAGTATTTGAGTGAAGTACGCCAGAAATAAAGGCAAACACTATAATGCCTCACCAATATGGACTAACTACAATGTGGAAACTCAGAATTGAATCTTAGAACATAGCCTAACAGGGGAATGGTTATTGTAATGGTCTCTAGATTGTAATCACATCTATTCCTGTGAATTACATCTATTTCCTGTGAATTACATCTATTTCCTGTGAATCACATCTATTCCTGTGAAAGAATATATTGTAACCACATCTATTCCTGAATTGCAATGGCTATCTCCAAATTCCAAGATGCTGATCCCTTTGTGCATAACGTGATCGATCCCTGGAACTTTGGGTATCTGTGTGACACCTGAAACTCAGAGCTGGAGTTTGGCAGATATGAATGTCAGTATTAGCACATACAGCAACTGTTAAAAAGGCTGAAAGAGAGTCCAGACTTCAATTAGAGCTATGAATGAAGCAGATCTGGTTAGGACTAAGGCAAATCAGGCCAAAGGGTAAAGGATGATACTGACTGTGTCTTAAAACTTCAACTTCCATGTGAGACCAAGGTAAGAGAGGTTTAGTTGGTACAGGATCTATATTTCCTAAACAATTGAACTCATAACAGTTTGTTCAAATACCACAATTACATGGAACTTTGAAAAGGAAGTGAGACCTGGTAGGTTTGCATAGGTTAATGTGAAATAGCAAGACATCCCAAAGTAATTTGGGCAGAGAATAAAAATATATATGCAGAGTTCCCCTGAGGAGCTAGGGGAAAGTGCAGAAGTGTTGGGCTTCCTCACCTGGATTGTTGCTGATATTCTCACAAACATCTAGGACTGATGGTTTGATATGCTGAACCATCTATCTTGGGGCCTGCCCTTATGAAGCTCATTGCTGCAAAGCAGAGTCTAAACCTGCTTATAATTGTGCCTAAGGGTCTCCCCCAGAGAACCTCTTTGTTGCTCAGATGTGGCCCCATCTCTCTCTCTAACCCACTCGGCAGGTGAACTCACTGCCCTCCCCGCTACGTGGGACCCGACTCCCAGGGGTGTAAATCTCCCTGGCAATGCAGAATATGACTTCCGGGGATGAATCTGGACCCGGCTTCATGGGACTGAGAGTATCTTCTTGACCAAAAGGGAGATGCAAAATGAGACGAAATAGTTTCAGTGGCTGAGAGATTTCAAATGGAGTCGAGAGGTCACTCTGGTGGACATTCTTATGCACTATATAGATAACACCTCTTAGGTTTTAATGTATTAGAATAGCTAGAAGTAAATACCTGAAACTACCAAACTCCAACCCAGCAGTCTGGACTCCTGAAGACAATTACATAAGAATGTAGATTACAAGGGGTGACAGTGTGATTGTGAAAACCTTGTGGATCACACTCCCTTTATCCAGTGTATGGACGGATGAGTAGAAAAATGGGGACAAAAACTAAATGAATAATAGGGTGGGATGGGGGGTGATTTGAGTGTTCTTTTTTATTTTCATTTTTTATTCTTATTCTGATTCTTTCTGGTGGAAGGAAAATGTTCAAAAAATAGACGGGTCTGATAAATGCACAACTAGATGATGGTACTGTGAACAGTTGATTGTACACCATGGACGATTCTATGGTATGTGAACGTAACTCAATAAAACTGAACTAAAGAAAAACTAGGAGGGGACTTGAAACAGGTGACTCTTATACCCAAGTTTGCCCTTTAGAGGCTGTGCTGAAGAGAGAAAAAATGTATGATGCTGGGAACACACTTTACAGCCTGGCCTGGACATCTGACTGCAGATGGCCGAGTCTGCTCCCTGCAGACATTTGCTTGGAGTTAAAAGTAACAACTGCAGCTGAGTAAAGTTGACATTCTACCTTGTTCCCTTGTCTCTATTACCCACCCAAATTAAAAGTGTTTTATAATGATGCCATCAAGATGTGGCAAGATAGACCCTGGTTCCAAGGCCTCGGTGACGGCTGTAATCAGTTGATAAAGGGAAGGGCACAAACTGAGGAGGACAAAGGGGGGTGGTGGGAAGGGGCAGTGGGCAGGGATACAGGTCATTTTCTTAGGAAACCTAAAATGTGGTGGAGTAGCTCATTGCTGAATTGATGAAGTTTTCATCTGATGAAAGGCCTCCCACCCTCCCTCCCCACTCTGTGCTATGCCCTGAGCCCCGGCCTCACCACCAAGTACGACCCCCCCTTCCATGTGGCAACACCAAGGGTGGGGTAAAGGCTGCTCAGTGCCAATTAAAACAGGACAGATCAATATTGCTACTCAACAAAAACATTCCGTTATAGGAAAACTGTTTCAAACCCAGAGTTAAAAACTTTGCCTGGCATTTGTCACTCAGGCCAGTACAGTGAATTTGCTTTGAGGATTTACACCAAAACAATACTCAACACCTTATTTTTTTAAGACATGTAAGACATTAATTTAGCATCAGATTTTTAAATGCTAAATTCCAGATTGGAATTTTTAATATATATAAGAAATCAAGATTTTTTCCCCCCAAAAGAGACCACAGATTACTTTAAAAGGATCAATCATTACACTGGTCTTAAGCTCGGCCATTTACAAAATGCCACTGCCGACATCTTGGTGGACTCTCAGAACCACCCTGTGGGCAGGCAGGACAGTATCAGCGCCACTCTGCAGGCGGGGGAAGCCAAGTGCAAAGAGGTGACACACGTGCCCAGGGTCCCTCAGCTTCCCTGCTCTCAAGTCCTGGCTCCCGGCACCCAAGGCTTCCCACATTGCTGTCTCACTTTCTGAAATTGAGCCTCCTGGAGACAGAACAGTTAACTTATTTATCAGGCTAAATCTTGGGCAAACAGATCACAGATAAAAGGCAGAGATAAAATTGGTCACGAGCTATCACACACACTAACACACACACACACACACCTTGGTTTAACAAACCTTGAGTGACCCGCAAAAAGCCAAGGCTCTTATTAAATCTATTCTTAGGAGAGTGTCTGAATTTAAAATCAAAGCACCCCTCCAAGAATTCAAGAATCAGTTACAACAATCTCACCACATGCTAGTAAGAAATAAGAAAGTTGAATGATAGATATATTATATATATCTATCATTCATATAATATATTTATATAATATATATATAATATATATATATAATATATATATATATAATATATATATATAAAATCTCTCTCTCTATATATATATTCACCAGGGTGAATGAACACATTGGACTTAATTTCAGAACACTCACAGTGAAATACTTGTAATAGAAAGTGTACCATGGTTTAAGCCACTTCAGTTTTTGCACATACATCATGCTCTTCCAGCTAATGATGCAGAAAAATGGACAGTATTAAACTGCAAGCTAGGCTGTAGCCACAACTTTACATGGTGTCAATATCAATGTCATCATCCTTGAGGTTGCACTTTACAGGTCCAACTCTGGGCTCCCTCAATAGTGTCATCTTTATCACCAGAAGGCTCCTCTTCAGCTTCCTTCAACCTTTTTATAAAGGGTTCTGCTTTGACATGACTCTCTGGCAGATTTTTTTCTTTAATAATAAATTTTATTTTGAAATAAGTTCAATCTTACAGAACAGTTGTAAAAACAGTACAAACCCCATACACAGAATTCCATCATACCCCGACCCCTCTCCCCCGATACCCCGATCCATCACCTTTAAGATCCTGTCTCACCACTGTCTCTTTCTTTCCCTCCCTCCCTCCCTCCCTCTCTAACACCCATCATCTATTGCTCTGTCCTCTGAACATATGAGAGCAAGCTGCACACATCTTTGAACAAACAATATAATTCACATATACCTTTCCCATGGACAAGAACATTATTTTATGCAATCTCATTAAACGTAGCTAAGAAGGTCAAGAAATTCAACACTGATATAAAGCTTACATTCTATATTTCCTTTTTTTTCTCCTTATGTCCCATCTGTGTCCCTTTGAGCCTTCTCTCCTCTGACCTCAGATCCCATCCAGGATCATCCTTGGCATTTAATTGTCATCTATTTAGACTGTCTTATTTTTTTTTTTAATTGTGGAAAGATACATATAGCCTAAATCTTCCTATTCCACCCCTCCCTAGCATTCCATTAGTGGGATTAATCACATTTACAATGTTGCAATGCTATCACCTTCCAACCATCCATTTCTAGAAGTTTCCCTTCACCCCAAACCAAAACCCCTACTCTCATTTCTTAACTCCCCATTGCCCCTTTCCCCACTTCTTGGAACCCCTACTCTACTTTTCATCTCTTTGGTCATATTCTTTGATACTTTCTTTGTGTTTACCATCGAGCTTAAATTTAACTTCTTAAATCTATAACAATCTTGTTTTTCTTTGATAACAACTTAACTTCAACAGGGCATGTAAACTGTGTTCCTATACTCCTCCATTCCCCCACCTTTATGTAGTTCTTGTCAAGAATTACATATTTTACATTGAGTCCAAAACCACTGATTTATCATTATAGTTTATGTATTTCAGATCCTGCAGGAAGTAAATGGTGAAGTTATAAATCAACAATACAGTAGTATTGGTCTTTATATTTACCATGTGATCTTTACTGGAAATCTTTATTTCTTCATGTGGTTTCAGTCAATTGTTTAGTGTCCCTTCCTTTCAGCCTGCTTAGGACTGATCTACTGGTGATGAAGTTCCTCAGCTTTTGATTGTCCAGGAATGTTTTCATCTCCCTCTCATTTTTATCTTTCAGGTGTTCATGAATTCTCCAAGTCTCTGATGGTTATTGACTTCTATTTGTATTCCATTGTGGTCAGAGAATGTGCTTTGAACAACTTCATTTTTTTATTTTTTATTTTATTGAGGCTTCGTTTTTATGTCCCCACATACAGTCCATTCTGGAGTAAGATCCGCAATCACTAGTAAAGAACTTGTGTCCCAGTGACCTGGGATGTAATATTCTATACATATCTGTTAAAAGTGTCTATATCTCTCTTTCATTTCTTTGTTTCTCTGTCAGTAGGGCTCACTTTAGTATCTGAAGTAGGGCAGGTCTTTTATTAGCAAACTCTATCAGCATTTGTTTGTCTGTGAAAAATTTAAGCTCTCCCTCAAATTTGAAGGAGAGTTTTGCTGGATAAAGTATTCTTGGTTGGAAATTTTTCTCTCTCAGAATTTTAAATATGTCATGCCACTGCCTTCTTGCCTCCATGGTGACCGCTGAGTAGTCACTACTTAGTCTTATGTTGTTTCCTTTGTATGTGGTGAATTGCCTTTCTCTTCCTGCTTTCAGAACTTGCTCCTTCTCTTCAGTATTTGACAGTCTGATCAGAATATGTCTTGGAGTGGGTTTGTTTGCATTTATTCTATTTGGAGTTCGCTGGGCATTTATGCTTTTTGTATTTATATTGTGTAGAAGGTTGGGGAAGTTTTCCCCAACAATTTCTTTGAATACTCTTTCTAGACCTTTACCCTTCTCTTCCCCTTCTGGGACACCAATGAGTCTTAAATATGGACGTTTTATTTTATCTATCGTATCCCTGAGATCCATTTCGATTTTTTCAATTTTTCCCCATTCTTTCTTTTGTTCTTTCATTTTCTGTTCTGTGCTCGAGGAGACTGAGTTGTTGTTCAACTTTCTCTAATCTTGTATTATGAGTCTTTTTAATTTGGCCTACAGTTTAATTTCCATAAGATCTTCTATTTTTTATTTACTCCTGCAATATCTTCTTTATGCTCTTCTAGGGTCTTCCTTATGTCTTTTATATTCTGTGCCATGCTCTTCTTCAAGTCTTTTATATCCCGTGCCATGCTCTCATTGCCTGTCTGTAGTTCTTTGATTAATTCTGCCAGGAACTGTGTGTCTTAGGATCTTTTGATTTGAGTGTTTGGGTTCGGGTTCTCCATGTCATCTGGTTTTATCATATGCTTTAAGATTTTCTGTTGTTTTTGGCCTCTTGGCATTTGCTTTACTTGATCTTTAATTTGCTAGAGTTGCAGCTTGGTGACATACACTTTCTCTAACTAACCAGCAGATGGCGTCCGTGAGTCACTTATTCCCCTCAAGTCAGTTCTCCCCAACTTTGTGGTATGTGGGGATCTGATTCTTTTGGGGTCCAGTTGGTGCACTTAATTTGGGTGTGTTGTCGGTGCTGTCTGCCCTCAATGAGGGGTGTGTGCCTGAGTGGTTAGGGAGGAAGGGCAGGTTTAACAATCAAACCTCCCAGGTGTTCCCAGAGATTTAAGGCTGTTCTCTGTCACTGACACAAAACTCCTTGGTATTGGTGTAGGTTCCCTGGGATTTCAGAGCGGTTCTCCCCTCCCTGCTGTGCTTTTCCAGGACCTCTGTTGAGGTGGGGAGGGCTGTGCCACGTCACAAGTGAGCGCCGGCCTCCAGGGAAGCCCTGGGCCACCAGGCTGTGTAGGGGCGTTCCCAGCCCACTTCAGAGATGGTTGAATGGGACGCATTACCTTCCCCCTTTCTGCACAGCTCCACTCTCCCAGCTCTAGGACAATCAGCCATGGGTGTATTCAAGGCCACTGTCCAAGGCCAATATTGTGTCGTGTGAGTGGTGCTGCGGGAAAGACTCCCTGTCAGGCTGGGTTTCTTGTCTCAGCTCTGTGCTGTGTGTTTGGCCCTGGGCAGGCGCAGTCCCGCCGCTGGGGAGATGGCTGCGAGGCTGGGTTCTCAGCTGGGCTCTGTGCTGTGTGTTCAGCCCCAGACAGGAGTAGCCTCGCCCGCTGGGATGACGGCTGGGAGGCTGGGTTTCTTGGCTCGGCTCCATGCTGTGTGTTCAGCCCCAGGCAGGAGTAGCCCTGCCTGCTGGGGAGACGGCTGCAAGTCGTGCATCTCCCCTTTGTTTCCCTGGACCCGAGACAATCAGCAGTGGGTGTGGGAAGGGGTATCCTCCACCCCAGACACCGAGGCGTTAGTCCAGACCGCTCCTGTCTTATCTGCAGCTGTTCCCGGGCTTTTTTTTTTTTTTTTTTTTTTAAATACCAACCCACTGTTTCCCCACACCGCAGCATGGCCAAGGGATTCAGCCGACTCACTCACTCGTTTCAGAATGCAGACTCCCGGTTTCACCAAAAGCACGTTCCCTGTGGCTTTAGCAGAACTTGTCCAGCTGATGCTACTCTGGAAGTGGTGTTCTGGGTCCTTTCTGGTTTTTTATCTAGTGTTTTCCACGGAGGTGTTTTTTTCTCTGTCTCACCTAGTCGCCATCTTAGGTTCCTCCCTCTGGCAGATTTTTTTGAGCTATACTTCTTAGGGGCCTTTCTCCCCTTCTTACGAATGGTCTATGTCATACATCACCATCAAGATGTGTGCGGTTTTAGAGATAAGCAGAGCACGATGTACTCCCAACCACACTGCAAATGTGAAGAGGGTTCTGCTGAGCTTTTCTGTTATAGTGACAAACTGTTAGGAAATGGTCCCTGTATTCCTTAAGCTGTTCTCTAATTGTCTCATTAAAATGAACCTTAGTCAACACAAGAGGGCTCATGACTTTTACAGCTACTTCTCCAACAATAACATCCTCTTTCTTTTTCTTAAAAATCAACTGTTCCTCATCACATATGAGGGAAGCTCAATAAGACTATGTACAGATCTCTCAGCAGAAACCATGGAGGCAAGAACGCAATGGTGTGATATATTTAAGATACTGAAAGAGAAGAACTGCCAATCAAGAATTCTATATCTGGCAAAACCGTCCTTCAAAAATGAGGGGGAGATTAAAATATTTTCAGACAAACAGACACCAAGTTTGTGAATAAGAGACTGGCACTACCAGAAATACTAAAGGGAGTGCTACAGGCTGATAGTAAAAGATAGGAGAGAGAGGTTTGGAGAAGAGTGTAGAAATGAAGACTATCAGGAAGGGTAAAAGGAGAGAGAGGAAAAAATAAGACATGACATATAAAATCCAAAGGACAAAATGGTAAAAGAAAGTACTGCCCTTACAGTAATAACACTAAATGTTAATGGATTAAACTCCTCAAATAAAAAGACACAGACTGGCAGAATGGATTAAAAAACAGGACCCAACTATATGCTGTCTACAAGAAACTCACTTTACACTCAAGGACAAAAATAGGCTGAAAGTGAAAGGCTGGAATAATATATTTCATGCAAACAGCACCAGAAAAAAAGTGGGAGTAGCTATATTAGTATCAGACAAATCAGACTTCAAAAGGAAAACAATTAAAAGAGACAAAGAAGGACACTGTATATTAATAAAAGGGTCCATTCATCAAGAAAACATAATCATAAATACATATGCACCAAGCCAGAGTGCCCCAAAATTCATGAGGCAAACACTGAGAACACTGAAAGGAGTAGATACTGCTACAATAATCGTTGAAGACTTCAAAACACCACTCTCGATGGATAGAACATCTAGACAGAGGATCAAGAAGGCAACAGAGATGTTGAATTCTATGATAAATGAACTCGACTTGACAGATATTTCTAGAACACTACACCCCACAACAGCAGGATACACATTTTTCTCAAGTGCTCATGGAATATTCTCTAGGGTAGACCACAAGACGGATCACAAAGCAAGTCTCAACAAATTTAAAAATATTAATATTAAAAAAAAAACAACCATTGCTTCAAGATTATCACCAAGCATCAGGATTTGTGCATGACCACTGATTTCACCCATTCTGTGCCATATGCTATTTTGGTGGCATCCTCCCCCATAGACTGTGGAGGAGACCAGAGTTCATTTGGTGACAGCGGTGGGGACTTACTGCTGGATACAGAGGCATTTTCCTTTGTCTTTTCCCCTAATTTATTTTTCCATTTCTTTCTTTCATGTATCAATTTCCTTATTCTTAGGTGGTTCCTTGAGAATGAATGCGAAGAGTTTATGATTTGCATCAAGCACGCCTCAATAGCCACAAGCTTTACAAAAATTACCTATTGTTTATTTCTTAGGAAGGATAATAGGTTTGGACACAGGATTCTTATTCTCAAGACAACTAATTTTTTAATGAAGCCATCCAACAAGACTAGCTTTAGCCTCATGAGATACAAGGACAATCCAATGGTCATTCTTAACATCAGACTGATCTGTGCTTCCTGCTCAAAATCAAAGTATTTAAGTACAATTAAAATGTCAACCATTTCCATTTCCCTTTGTCCATTTTTTCCACTTCCTTTGTTATCCTGTAGGGATAGAACTGATCTGATAAAATACAGCTGGCATTCGGGGTATTGTGGCTTAAAGGTATGCTTTATCAATAAGATGCAGAGGTCTTTTTATTATATTCTGGATACTCTTGCTACATAACAAAGCACCCAAAATATCATGGGACAAATGTGAGTTCTGGTTCCCAGTAAAATGGAATACACACATTCCACCTTGTCTCTCCCTGAATGCAGCTATAAGATGAAGACAGAATGAATGAATATGCAAGAGCTATTTTAGGACTCTGAAAAGCAAATCGTGGCGGGCAGACTGGGGAAGAAGGAACGCCAAGCCAGCAGCAAGTTTCCTTTTTTTCCTCCCAGAACCCCCCCCCTCCACCTAGATTAAAGGCAGTCTGAAACCCAGAAGTAGGCAATGGATATGGACAGAAAGAACACCGGAAGAAGCTCTCTAGCTCTAGCTTAAGGAAAGGCCCTGGAAAGGGGTCTTTTAATGCTAAGAATGAGGAAAATTTTCCATTTTTTCCTTTCCCTTTCTTTCAAGGCACAGTCCCCTGGCAATCCCACAGCACTGACAGCAGAGACAGTAGCAGCAGGGGCCCAAGGATGCCCAGAACTCTGAGGGAGGGGAGCTTTCTTTTCCAACTGGAGGTGATGTAGTTCCAAGAGGTCAGGTGAACCCCCATTGCCCTTTTCCTCTCTCTGAACTCCTGGGCTCAGCCATGTGTACAGCGGTGGAAAGTGTGAGGCAGAGTTGGGTAACTAAAGCCTCAGATTTCTGTCCAGAGGACAGGGGAGTCCCAATAAAGCAGGGAGTACAAAGGAGATGGTGGAAAGGGAGGAGCTTGGGAAAGGAAGCCCATAAAACTGTTTATGAATTCCTAAGCTCACCCCCAAGCTGCACAGGCACGAATCTGACCCAAATTTGCAGACCCAAGATTGAGAACTGAGCTACATGATAAACCAACTCCCAGTTCCCAGACTGGCCACTGGCTGGGGCACAGACCCCAACAGCACTGAAAAGGCTTTGAAATCAGAACTGACACCACAACTGAAATTGAAACCACAACCCAAAGAAGGCTGGTCAGAACTTGCAGCCTGAGTCAAACAGGCTAAACGCTTGCTAAAGCAAAATTATCAACATACTCCATAAGATATAAACAAGACCCAGAGTCTCAGAACAGAATATTCAAAATGTTCAGGATACAATCCAAAATTACTTGGCACTTAAAGAACCAGGGAAGTTTCACCTAACATGGGAAAAGACAAGCACCAGATTCCAACAATGAGATGACACAGATATCAGAGTTACCCGATAATCCCTCTAAAGCAGTTAAAAAAATTCTTCAAAAAGAAGGGCCAAACACTCCTGAAAGGAATGGCAATATAGAAAGTCTCAACAAAGAAATTTAAGATAAAGCAAAAACCAAGTGGAAATTTTAAGAAAATACAATAAGCAAAATAAAAATCTCACTGGACAGGCTTATTGGAAAAAGAAATGACAGAGGAGTCAGTGAATTTAAAATAATTCAATAGAAAGTATCCAATCTGAACACAGAGAAAAAAGATAAAGGGCTTAATGCCTGTTCTAGTATGCTAATGCTGCGGAACGCAAAACACCAGAGATGGACTGGCTTTTATGAAAAGGGGGTTTATTTGGCTACACAGTTACAGTCTTAAGGCCATAAAGTGTCCAAGGTAACACATCAGTAATCGAGTACCTACACTGGAGGATGGCCAATGGCGTCCGGAAAACCTCTGTTAGCTGTGAAGGCACGTGGCTGGCGTCTGCTCCAAAGTTGTGGTTTCAGAATGGCTTTCTCCCAGGACATTCCTCTCTAGCAAGCTTGCTCCTCTTCAAAATGTCACTCACAGCTGCACTGAGTTCCTTCTCTTTGAGTCAGCTCATTTATATGGTGAGTCATCACCCACAGCCAGGTGGGGCACATTCTAAGCAAACCTAATCAACACCAAAACATCTGCCCCACAAGACTACATCAAAGATAATGGCATTTGGGGGACACAATACATTCAAACTGGCACAATGCCCAAATATAGAAAGATTTCCTAGAAATTAAGAGTTCACATCTATGAGGATGGCTATAATCAAAACGACAGACAATAACAAGTGCTGACAGAGTGTGGAGAAATTGGTCCTCTCATGTACTGTTGGTGGGAAAGTAAAATGGTGCGGCCACTGTGAAAAACAGTTTGTCAGCTCCTCAAAAGGTTAAACATAGACTTACCATATGACTCAGCAAGTCTTCTCCTACTAGGCACATACCCAAGAGAAATGAAGACATACATCCACACAAAAACTTGCAGCATTATGCACAATAGCCAAAAAGATGACACAACCCAAATGTCCATCAACTGATAAACGGAGAAACACAATGTGGTCTATCCAAACAATGGCATATTACCCATCAATAAAAAAAGAATGAAGCATTGATACATGCTACAATGTGGATGAACCTTGAAAAAATTATGCCAAGTGAAAGAAGTCAGTCACAAAGGGCCACATATTTTCTGATTCCATTTATATGAATAAAGAAATCTACAGAGACAGAGAGTAATGGCTGCCTGGGGCATGGAGTTGGGGGGTAGGTGGCTGGGAATGACTGCTAATGGGTACAGTGTCTTGAGGAATAACAAAGATGTTTTGAAATTAGATAGTTGTGATGGCTGCACAACTCTATGAATATACTGAAACCACTGACTGTACCCTTTAAATGGATAAATTATATTTCAATAAAGCTGTTAAGGACCTAATAAAAAAAGAATGCTAGATTATTCATAGCAGCAGCACTATTTGTAATAGTCTCAAATGAGAAACTACTCAAATGCTCATTAGTAATACAAAACATAAATTTTGGTATATTCCTACAATGGAATATTATATAGAAATGAGAATGAACTATTGCTATATTAACAATGTAATGGTGAATGAAAGAGGCCAGATACCAAAAAGTACAAGCTGTATTATACCCTTCATAAAAGTACAGAAGCAGGCAAATAACCCATGCTCCTGAGACTCAGGTAGTCATCATCCTTGGGCAGGCTGGGACTAGAAAATGGAAACAATTACATCTGGGATGCTGTTGGTGTTCCATTTCTTGATCTGGGTGCTGGGTATATAGTGTGTATAGTTTTGTGAAAATTGATCAAGCAGTATTACGATTGTGCCCTTTTCTGCATGTGTGTTATACGTCAATAAAACAAGAAAGTTGATGCAGGTTTCTATGCCTTTTCTTCACCTACATTCTTCAGCACAGGAACATAAATAGAATTAAGATAGAATCTCCAACCTCAAAACACCAGAAAGTTCTCTTACCAATTACAAGAGTATAATGTGCCCCCCACTATAGGATGATTGCTCAAGAGGTTTGATCCCTGTGTCTTGACTATTTCGCTAATCAAGTTTCATTCTATACCGAGATTCTGATATATTAATTGATCCCAGGTGGAAGGGGAAGCCACAGAAGGCAGAGAGGAGTGGAATGGGGGGGGGAGGACTGACATTTATTGAGTACTTATAAAGTTCAAGGCACTGTGCTGTAATGTCTACATAGAGATTTTTTAAAAGTGAGGCTCAGAGATTTTAAAAAAGTTCTCCAGGGTCACACACCCAATAAATGATAGAGTAGAAATGCAAATCTTGGTTCAACATAAGCCAACGACCTTCCTCCTCGGCTACTGTATTTCTAGGGACAATGGGACACATGTTCGTAAAATTACATTTTGGATCTTTTTTGTTTTTTTGGTCTGGAAGGAAGAAAGGCCAGTCACCTAAAGCATAACCTGCCTTTCTGGTACTTTCCTGGGTGGTGAAATGAAAAGGAGGCAGCAGTGGTCCTGCCATGGAGAGACTCATAGCTCCCGAAAACACTGGGGGCAAGGCTGGCCTCGCATGTGTTTGAGGCGAGGTGTCAGGCTCAGCTTGTCATAAGTCACCTGTGTCAAAGTTAATATGATCTGAATCACAGGCCTAAATGTAAAAGCTAAATCTATGAAGTTTTCGGAAGGAGACAACCTGGAGGTGGGCAAAGATTTCTTCTGGCAGCCATCAAAGTCAAACAAAGTATACATTAGACTTCATTAAAATTAAATACCTGCTCATTAAAAATCACCGTTAAGTAAATGAATAAGCAAGCCACAGTTTGGGAGAAACTGTTCACAAGATATATTTCTGACAAAGGACTTGAATTCAGAATATATAAAGAACTTTTACAACCTGATAAGACAAAAACCCAGTTAAAAAGGGTAAGACACTTGAACAAACACCTTACAAAGGAAGACATCTGCATGGCCAATAAGCACACGAAAAAGATGCTCAACATCATTAATCATCAAGGAAAGGCATATTAAAACCATAATGAGAAACCACTATATCCCCCACTAAAAAGGCAAAAATCAAAAACAGTGATAATATGAAGTGTTGGTGAGCATGTGAAGGCACTGGAACGTTCATGTGTTGCTACTAAGAATATAAAAATGTTACAATCACTTTGGGAAAAGATTTGGAAGTTTCTTATAAAGTTTAACATACATCTACCCTTTAATTCAGCAATTACACTCCTAGGTATTTATCCAAGAAAAATAAAAACATGACCACAAAAAGACTTATATACAAATGTTCACAGTAGCTTCATTTGTAATAGCCCAATACTGGAAGCAACCCAAATGACCATCAACAGAATGGCTAAACCAACTGCAGGATGTTCATACAATGGAATAATCCTTAACATTATAAAGGATCTATTGATATGAGTAACAATATGGATCAATTTCAAAAACCTCATGTTGAGCGAAAGAAGTCAAGACACTAAAGAGTACATACTGTATAAGTCCATGTACATGAAACTCTAGAATAAAGGCAAATCTAATCTATAGGGACAGAAAGCAGGTCAGCCATCGCCTGGGGCCAGCAGTGTGGGTGGAAGGGGGATTAAATGCGAGTGGACAAGAGAGAAAGTTCTGCGGAGTTGGAAATGTTCTATATTGTGACAGGGGTTTGGGTTATATGGGGGAAGATAGTTTTTAAAACTATACAGATGAGATTTATGCATTTCAATGTGTCTAAATTCTACATGAACCTACTTTTTAAAAATATAAGTATGGGGTAAGGAGTGAGTATACTCAAAGAAATAAGAATGGCAGAATGTTAAGAATTGTTGAAGCTGGGTAATGTACACATCTGAAATTTTCCATAATTATAAAAAATTTAAGAGAAGAAAAAAAAGTCAACTGCATCTAGTGCTCCTCGCTTCACTCTACCTTCTCTTCCCCTCCCTCCTGGGTCATTTCTGCCTGGTCCCTGCACTGCCCCCCACCCCCACCACCCCAGACCTGAATGAGCTCTCCTTCCTGCCAAGTGCCACCACTTAATTCTACTCTGCAACACCCCCCACCAACCAAGCCTCAATAACCACCAGGCATTTCTGGCAAGTCCCGCCGCACCCAACAGTTCCAAAACTGTGCAAGTATTGAGAAACAAGAATTTTTCCAGCTTGCTTTGTAGAAGTTTGGTCCAACCCCACTACATTGTTTGCCCAGGATTTAAACAGCACCTACCTCAAAGGCTGATACGTAGAAGGCTTAAAAATAGTTCATGGCTTGTATCCCAAAACCGTGTTTACACATTAACTGTATGGAACTGAATATCCATTTTGCCTTAGTAACAAATAATACACAGCCAGTAGGATGGCAGGCCAGCCCATAAGTATCCATTTACCCTATATGACTCAAACAGCAATGCTGCAATTAATTGAGGCAGGTGCAAGGCTTTTTTTCATCGAAGTCAGTGAGCAAGAGTTGAGGAAAGTTCCAGGCTCAATGCTGACTCAGTGGCAGGAACAGCAGCAGCTAAAGGAAGGAGGTCCCGGGGAGAGAGGTGTGCATGAGGGGCAGGTCAGCAGGTCCAGCAGGGGACAGCTGAGGTCTGGCCAGAGGTTCACCCAGCCTGGTCCCCGAGGAGAAGTCATTACAGCATGGGTATGCCACACCACTGACTCCAGCATGGGAGGAGCAAGGGAGAAGCCTTTTGAGTAAAAACCCTACCTTTAATCTCTTACGACACTTATTTTAAATAAGATTCACATATAAATTTTAGAGAGTAATACACATCATAGAAAATGTGGACAATCAAAAAGAAAAAGAACCTGTATTCCCACCACACAACTGAGACCACTGTTTCCATTATAGTGTAAATTCTTCTAGTCTCTTCTGCTATGTATGCATCACTGAGGAGAAAGTTTCAGAACCAGAAATATGTTTTAGAATGGGTCTTATTTCTTGACAAAATCATAACTGCACTATATCCCTATGCCTGGCCACCATTTTCAACATGGTTTCCATGGGAAACCACATTCTGAATTCCTTTTGAGGACACCAAATAAGTTTTGCTTCCTCTCAACAGTAGAAGCCAAGGTCAGCTGTCTCCACTGATACTTATTCTGAAAAGGAGATAAATAGGTGTTCCTAGGAGTCACTCAAACAGTAGCAAAGAAAACCACAACTGCTCCCCGCCATGGAGGAGTTTGCTGTGTGGCAGAAGATGAATCATAAAACCAGCAACTATTTCATCACAATTGCATTACCTGATAGGAAAGAAAACTTTAGCATGCAAAAAGCTGGCAAGGTGAGGTGGGAGGAGTCTGTGAAACCTTCCTTGAACACCTGAGACCTTAAGGCTGAACAGGTACCGGCCAGAGGAAGACTGTGGGGTAGGAGGAGGGAGCCAGGATCGAGGGGGCTTGTAGGCAGAGAACGTGGATTTGAATGCACCAAGACTGGCCCAGCCTTGAGATGTCTGTTATGAAGCTGTTGGCAACAGCCTGGATAAGAGAAGATGGTGCTTGGGCCAAGATGGTAGCAGGGTATGTGGAGAGAAATGAGCCAATTTGAGACCCATTTTGGAATTAACTAACTGGATTTGGCAATGAGGGAGAAGGGAGGATCAAGTCCAACTCCAAGGTTTCTGAGTTAACTACTACATTGATGATTTTATTCAGTGTTTACATACAGAAGAGAAGGCAATGTCTAAATTAACTATTGCCCTGATTTTCTGTACCAGGATATACAAGGCTGGAAATAGATTTGGCCAGTCTCCTGACCATGTATAGACACCATGCAAAATGCAGGTTATGAATAGTGGCTGCCTGTTTCATCATTCCACAACCATCAAACCCATGTAACCCACAGGATCATCCTCCTTTGTGCTTTATTCATTTTCCAGAATGATGTGGAGGGAATATCCAGCAAATTACATGAAGTTCTAAAGCTCCGTCTTGAGCAGGAGACAATCCCCGTGTGGACTAAGCCCATTAAAGCTAGTTGAACCAAGAAATGTGTTTAGGCATTTCTGGCAGAATTCAAGGCAAGCTGTATTAGTTAGGATAAGCTAGGTTGTGCTGCCACAACAGACAAATCCCCCAAAATTCAGTGGCTCAACTGCCATCTCGAACACATGATCTTCATGGTTATAAGCCAGGCAAAGAAGGATGGAAGAGGCACACCATCTAATTGCCTTAGCACCCAAAAGACACTTGTTACTTCTGCTCACATTTCACTGAGCCTAACTGCAAGGGAGAAAAGGAAATGCAAACCAGGTGGATGTTTGGTGAGCTTTGTCTTTGCCACACAGTGTGTCAAGCTAATATAGAATCCAGGAATAGCAATATGGGGCAAGAAGCTAGACATGACCCACATAAAGGGCAGCAAAGAGAACTGGCACTAGCCTTATTTTAAACAATTGCATAGTCTATTTCTGAAGAAAACCCAATAGTACTGTTGGATAAAAACTAACAGAATCATTATAACATCACTTAATACACAAGGAAAAAATTACCTAGCTTCCCACACCAGTGAAACTGGGGAAGCTGATAGAATGTGCCCTCCCCCCCATTCCTGGTATCAAACTGATGGTCCAAGCAGCTCATTTATATTTTCTCAGCCCACAGCAGCACAGCGAGGAGGGGCCCCATGATTAGCACATATTACAAATAATGAGCATCCATCCCATGAGATGATATGTGGTCCTCTCTTGCTAAGGTGTGTCTAGGAGGTAATATTCTAGCACTTGGGTTAGATTTACATAACCCAAGTTGCACTCTCTTACCACCATAACAAACATCCCTCCAATCTCAGCAGCTTGACCAAATAAAAGTTTTTCTCTTGTTTACAAAAAATCCAAAGCAGATGTTCCTGCTCCAGCACCTCTCCTCCAGAGAGGGACTCAGGGATTCAGGTGTCTTCTGCCACCACCACCTTCTACATGGAACCTCTAAGGCCCCCACAGAGACCGTGGAAAGGGATGAGAGAGCACGGGGTAAGCCTACTAGATATGTCAATACCTTGGCCCAGAAATGTTACATATCACTTCTACTTATATTTCATTGGCCAGAACTAGTCACATGTCCCACCTAGACTCAAAGGGTGCTGGGAAATGTAGTTCCCACTTCCCAGCAATGACAGGGAACATGAACTTTGGTGGTCACCCAGCTATCTCTGCTATACTTTGTATCCCCCAATATGACACTTGTATGAGACAGCCAGGCAGCCAGCAGAGGGGAACCATCAGGATTGAGCAAAGCCAAATGAATATTCTAGAGACTAGTTTTGGTCTGATCAATAGTCAGGAAATACAAGGCTTCCTCACTGTAGATGGTAATAGTCCATGACTCTTAAAATCATGTGAATGTAGCTGAAGAAAAAAAAAAATCAAAGGCAGAACCCCTGGGCAAGCAAGTAGCATTTCATGAGCTTTAGAGAGGAGGAAATTAAGCAAAGCCAGACACCACAGGAACAGGGATGATAACTTGTGTCTCAGCCAAAGCGTCTCTTCTTGTCATCTGAGCAGTTAATGACTAATATCAGAAGATGGAGAATTAGCATACAGGGAGAGGCCCTGACTTAGATTGCTCATTAACTAACCGCAAACTACCTGGAGAGGAAATCTCCATCAATGATACTGTGCACTTATAGGAGATAAATGTATTGTGTTCTAGCAGACAGTTCTCATTTTAAGATTTGATACTACAATAAGTGTATTCAATTATAGCATTCTGGGAGAATAGGGTTTCCATGGCCAAAATGTTTGGGAAAGTATGAGACAAAATCACACACATCTCCTTCCTGCGGAATTTCTCTGTCTTCGATGTGGTCATGAGCACAAGAACCTCCAGGAGGGAGACACAGTATGCAGGTGAAAAAAGCAGAGGGGGCTGCCTTAGGGAAATACAGTCCAAACATCTGGTAAGTTAGTTCAAGTCATGATTATGAATTCTGTTAAAAGAGAGAGAGACGGGAAATAAAAAGTCTAGAGATGTCCTGAAGAAGGGGTTTCTTCTGGGGAAAAGGGGTAGCATGTTCTATTCTTCAAATACTGGGAGAAACCAGGTGATGTGACCCTCACTTGCTGAATTTAGTAGTTCTGCTGAATCAAGACTCCAACCTTTGGAGACAGACGATGGATACTAAAAAAACTTTAAATTTATAAAGATTAAAATAAATCAAATCTGGTCCTTCTATGGGGCAAAAGTTATACATTGACTTCCACGGTCTCAACTAGAAGTGAGTGAATGGGATGTCCCCTATCCCTCACAGCCCAGGTCACTTCTCTGCCAACTACGTCCACTTTTTCTTGCTTCAGTTGAAGGCCTACCTGTGGCTTTCCTGCACCCAAGCACTGGTGACATACAACCTCAGATTCAGATCACATGGGACCACATAAAACAGTATAAGGAGACAGAAACACAACCCAACCTGCACTGACTTGCTATGAGAACAGGAAGTGCTTAAAGTTTTCAGTCAGGCTTGGCTCTAATGTCCTCTCCTCTTTCCACTCTGTCTTGTCATCTCACCCAATAAAATATGAAAATTAAGTTTTTGATTAATAAAATTGTCTCAAGAGTGAAAAAGTCGAGATATTTCTGCACATATGATCCTCCCTAAAACACACTTGGGACACTTTACTAGTTCCCCTCCCCCACAAGCCTTTTTCTACAACAGCACTGTCTGATGGGACTTTCTGCAATGAGAAAAATGTTCTAGAACTGCCCTGCCCAACACAGGAGCCATCTGTGGCTATCGAGGGCTTGAAAATGCTAGCATGACTAAGGAACTATATTTTTTAATGTCATTGAATTTTAATTTAAATGTAAATAGCCACATGTGTCTAGTGGCTACCATACTGCACGGTGGTTTTCTAGAACCTCTGCCAAGAATCAAAAATAATAGATTAGTATCATTTGGGTGGGGATGCCAAAAACCTGTGAATGAGAGAGAGCAGGAAGCCAGGCAGGGAGGAGGTGGTGGGGGCGGGCCATCTGTTTTAATCCATAAACTCACTTACTGAAACTAGGTATATCCTTTTTCAACCCTATCAAAATCATTTATTAATTATAATGATGTACCAGGAATTGGCTTATTCGAGACCAGACCAAAGTCAACCAAAGGGGGTACAGGGTGCAGCTGAGAATTCCAGGCAGTCTGGACCTAGAGTGAGAAAAAGGGATGCATGTTGTGTAGCTTTGCGACAGAAAGATTTCGCACTGTCTGAGCCCTCACTCCCAAGCAGAAGGAAGGGATCCTGCTAGCAGATGAAGATTCGCTGCCCACACGTGTGTACCCCCCCACACACACCTCTAGAGAAGCAACACCCCTGCACACCAACTTTCCCGTGTCAGTGCCAGCAGCAGGAGGCCACAATTGTGCCCAATGCCAAAAGGGGCATCTAACCTTTCAGAGAAGAGCCTGTTCAAACTCCAATTTCAGGACAGAAAAAATAGAAGCTGAGAAAGTAAGTGGTTCCAGGTGAACGGGTCTCCCCGACAACTCTTCTATCCTCAGAATGGTCAGAAAGGTCAAGAGAGTGTTTTCAACGGGCCCAGCCGACACTTGTTTAAACAAGGCAGACACCCCCACCTGCCAGCTGGGAAGGATTTGCTCTGCCAAAAAAAACAGGTCCACGTAGGCCGTCATCGGAATAAACCTGCCTTCATCGCAGCGCGGCCCGCCCACTGGTACAGAAGCACCTCCCCATTCACCTTCTCACGGTTAACCTCGTTTGACCAGTGGAGAAACTGAGGCACAAGGACTGCCAGGTGATTACTGTCTTACATACGATGCTTGTAAAGATCACCCAAATGCCAGAGGCTTGTACAGACGACAAAGGTGCAGTAAGGAAAACAGCGAAGAAACAATTCATTCCACCCCTTGTGGGTTTAGAGAAACACCTGCAAACTCAAAGTACTGATTTTAAGACTGGATTCTTTATGGCGCACTTCTCACGGAGAGCTTGGAGATCGAGTGCCCCGTTTCAGTTGCGGTAGAGACCTGGACCCCTGGTATGAGTGCATTCTGGGGTAAAATATACACGGCACACTGTCAGCATGTGTTGGAGACAGGAACTAAAGTGTGCAAAAGAACACTGTGGTATTTCTAAGAAGAGCTCCCCCCCCACACACATACACACTCACTCAGCTGCAAGGTGCTGATTCCCACTCTTGGCTCCACAATGGAATCACCTGGGAAGCATGAAGCAATCCTGGGCGACCTGGGATTCTGATGCAATTGGCCTGGGGTGCCGTTTGGGCATCAGGATTTTTGAAAGCTCCCCAAGTGATTCAGTCTCCCCAAGGTTGGGACCCCTTGCTGTGAGGGACGTGCCAAGAGTGAGAAAGTAAAAGCTGTCTAACTGGTGGAGTCTTGGGTCATCTGATTGTTTAAAGAGACTGAAGAAAAAAGGAGTTTATAAATGCCAGTGGCCTTTGTTTTCTTCTCCGTAAAGGGGTGCAACGCTACCTCCTCTATCCTCCCCAAAAGGTAGGGGGCCCTGTCATAGGTGCCAGGGGGTGCGAGGATGGGAAGGGACCAGCAGAGGAGGAGCAGGAATAGGCGCCAGGGCGTGCGCGAGGAGGAGGAGGGCAGGCGGGGCGGGGAGGGGGTGGGCAAAGGGGGCGCTAGCCCTCACCTGCATCATAGAAGGCGTCCAGCACTGCCGTCTGCCCGAAGTCGAGCTCCCCGAAGAGCAAGGAGGTGAGGTGGGCGCCCTCGGCCTCGCAGGCCCGCAGCAGGTACTGCAGCGCACCCGCCTCGGGGCCATTCCGGGGTCTTTCGCTCCGCACGTACACTGTCCGCAGAGCCCGCCGCGGCCCGCCCTCGGCCGCCGCTCCCTTGGCCGCCCCATCGGGCTCCGCCGGCCACGCTGCGACCTCGCTTCCTGGCGGCAGCGGGCACGAGGGGAACTCACTCGCCACCCCGAGCGGCCCGGCCGGGGGGACCCCGCTGCTGCCGCCCTCCATGGGGCCGCCCGGCGCGCCCGTCCGCGCTCCCACCCCCGCGATCAGCTGGAGGCCGCAAGTGGCTGCAGCCACGCCGCCCCGCACCTGTTTCGGCCGCGGACCGCAGCTCCAGCCCTGCTGCCCCCGAGTGCCCTTTGAAGGCCGGGGGAAAGAGGCGGGGGCTAGGGATGTCAGGGAGAGCGGAGTGGGGAGGAGACGGTCTGGGCCGGGCGTCGGGGCAAGAGCTCTGAGGGCGCCCCCTGCCGGCTCCCCGGACCCCGGCGGCTCCTTAGAACCCCGCGCGCCGTGGGTTCAGGAATTTCAGGACTCACTCTCTGTCCCTCCCTTTCTCGCTCTCTCCCTCTTTCCCTTGCTCCCTCTCTCTTTCTTTTGCCACCCCTCCAGACTGGCCACCTTTGGGATCCCCAATTTCTTTTTCTCTAAACAATTTGAGACTTTTGAGAGTCAGTTGCTCCCTGTATCAATCAGAGTAAAACTCAAAGAACTGGTTGGATATAAATATTCAATTCCAAACCGAATACAGACATGGTTCGAACCTGGCATCGTGGTAAGCAGCTGCTTATTTAAAGCACCCCTGATTTTGCACTGCTGCCCTGAGCCCTGTCCTGGAAGCCGACTTGTGCTGACTTTCACTGTGACCTTAACAGGGCACGGAATGCACCAGCAGCAAACCTTGTTTATCCGTAAAATAGACTCCAAGTACGTGGCCTGCCTGACCTAGAAAATGCTGTGAACCCAAAGGGATATTTACCCAAACATTAAAAAGTAGTGTTGCCACTGCAGGTAGGACCATTGTATTTAAAAGATAGGATGCACTGGTTGTTGTCACCAGCCTTTTATAAATAGATTGATTCAGCTTTATTGATGTGTAATTCACTTGCCATATAACTCACCTATTTAAAGTGTATAATTCAGTGGTATTGAATATATTCACAGTTGTGCAACCAACACCACAATCAATTTTAGAACATGTTTATCACCCCCTAAAAGAAACCCGTTTCCCATTAGCAGTCCCTCCCCATTCTCCCATCCCCCAGCCGTAGGTAGTCACTAATCTACTTTGTCTCTCTCTATTTGCCTATTCTGGACATTTCATATAAAAGGAATAATAAAATACGTGATCTTTTGCATCTGGCTTCATTCACGTAACATGATGTTTTAAAGGTTCACCCATGTTGTAGCATGTTTCAGTGCTTCATTCTGTTTTATGGCTGAATAATATTCCATTGTATAGATAGACCACATTTTGTTTATCCATTCGTCAGTTGCTGGGCATTTTGGTTGTTTCCACTTTTTGGCTATCATGAATAACACTGCCGTGAACATTCTTGTACAAGTTTTTGCATGGCTGTATGTTCATTTCTCTTGAGTATGTACCAAGAGGTGGCATTGCCAGGTCATATGGTAAGTCTATGTTTAACTTTTTGAGGAACTGTTAGACTGTTTTCCAAAGATACTGCAGAATCTTACATTCCCACTAGAGTGTATGAGGGTTCCAATTTCTCCACATTCTCACCTATACTTGTTAATATCTGTCTTTTTGATTATAGATCCTAGTGGGTGTGAAGTGGCATCTCATTGTGGTTTTGATTTGCATTTCACTGATGACTAAAAATGTTGAGCATTTCTTTATGTGGTTATTGGCCATTTGTAGATCTTCTTTGGAGAAATGTTTAGTTGGATCCTTCGCTCATTTTTAAAATCAGGTTGTCTTTTTATTATTGAATTGGAAGAGTTCTTTATAAATTCTAGATACAAGTCACTTATCACATGTGATCTGCAAAAATCTTCCATTCTGTGGGTTGTCTTTTCACGTTTTTGATGGTGTCCTTTGTAGCAATCACAAGCCATTCTGATACAGGCAAGCTAGGACTTACTTTATATAGCAATACTTCAGTAATAATATAACCCGACCCCACCCCACCCCACCCCAACCATGCACACATGCACACAAAAGAAAACAGAAACTTCCTGTATAAATCCTTGAGGAAATCCTTCCCTAATTCCAGCTCTGGTAGAAATGAGGAGCTTCATAGGGGGCATCAATGTACACTGTCTTTTTTTGACCAATGAATGGTAAATGGGCTCTGAGGAAATCTGTGTAAAAACACACAAACCTGAGCTGGGAAGAGGAAAGCTTGGAGAAACTTTCAACACCTCTGTTTTAAGACTTTCTTACATGATGCTATAAAAGAACACATTTCCTTGTAGCCTTGTAATGTATAATGATAGCAATTTTCCTACTATGCCTGTTCCTTTGAGATTATACCAGTGACTGTCAAAGCCTTCAGAAGGGTGACGATGCCCATTTCAAACCCATCCACATCTTGCTGTTGCCCCCACTTAAATATTCCTGCTTTTCTTTCAGCTCTCCCTGGGGCCCTGCTGCCTGAGTGTAACACACAGGAGTTGTGAATTCTGGCTTGAATAATATCCTCCTTCAAACACAAACTCTACTGAGAAAAGGACCCAGCATTTACCCAGCAAATGAGCGCTTTCCCTGCAGCTGGCACACACAGCCTGCCTTTTCATTGTCACCAGAAATTTGCACACCTGAAACATACCCCCTCCTTCCCCCAATGTCCCTCCCACCCCCCCAAGCCCCACTGGGGGAAAAATCGCAAAATGCTGGATTAGGGTTTTCTGTTTAGTTGAACAATTGTTCTGTTCTTACCCTTGCCTCGTTATTTACTAAGTACTTGTTCTGGAAACCACTTTGCCTATACATAGAGATATCATTCAGACTAGAACAGGGGCTTGAAGAACAGCATGGAGGCACTATAGCTAAATACTTAAGATTAAATCTAGGTGTTCCCCCCTCCCAATTCCTGTATTTTCTTTTCTTGTAGGCTGGTTATTCATGGCAGTTATGATTAAACTACTTAGTTCTTTGACGTATCCAATATTGTAAAAAAAATATTTTATTTACCATTCGAGTATCAGGTTGTATTTCTTCATTCCTTTTTTTTTGTAAGTAAAATACATTGTACCCAAGTGCCAAGAGCAAATAGTGACAAAAAGGAAACAGCCATGTTGTATAATATTATGTATACTTGGTGGGAAAACTCTAACATGTATCTCCATTCAGCAAGGATTTACTGAGCACCTAGTATGTCCTAGGCACTGTTCTAGGTGCTGAGGATATCATAGCAAACAAGACTGCCAAAGTCTCCTGCTGTCATGGTAGCTATAGATACAGATACAAATATGTATATATAGATACGGCTGTAGAGGGCTATACCTATAAATATAGGTGTAAATATCATAAAGAAATGCTATAGATATTGTAAAGACAGACTGTAATCTGCTATAAAAGAGAAGAAAAAACAAGATGGAGGAAACTATAAGAAGTGTTAAGCATAGATCACAAGATACTAGCTTATGAAATACAGGTGAAACTCATAGGATGTGTTCAGTATATATGAGTAAACAAGCAGCTTGTGAGAAATAAGCAGACTTCATGAGATGTGTTAACTATAGAGAGTAAGTTATTTGCCTCTGAGACACGATGCAGGTTAACTGTTTGATGGAACAAACAAGAGTATTACTTGTAGGTAGGGGTGGGAAGACCAAGTCATTAGGTACAAGCAGGCCATCAATGGGCTGATGTCACACCTAAATCTATCACCCACTGGGGACACCCAATACAGTCCCATTCTGGTTTCACATATGTCCACTACCTTCTTGAACAAATAGAATATAGTTAAAATAACTGTTTCAATGTCCTTGTCTACTAATTCTATCATTTGTTTCATTCCTGGGTCTGATTCTAATGATTGATCTTTCTCATTATGGGTCATATTTTCCTGCTTCTTTGCATGCCTGGTAATTTTTTATTGGATGCCAGACATTGTGAATTTTGCCTTTTTGGGTACTGGATATTTTTTGTATTCCTATAAATATTCTTGAGCTTTGTTCTGGAACATAGTTAAGTTATTTGGAAACAGTTTGATCCTTTCAAGGCTTGCTTTTAAACTCTAAGTAGGATCAGAGCAGCCTTTAGACTAGAGTTAATTAATCCTAATACTGAGTCAATATCCTTCTGAGTACTCAACCTGTTGTCCTGTGAATTACAAGGTTTCTCCATGCTGACTGGTGGAAACAGAAACCCTTCTGGTCCTATGGGACCTCCAGGGATTGTTTCCTCTAATCCTTTCAGGTGGTTTTGGACTCATAATGTCTACATATATAAATTGTGACAAGAACCACATAAAGGTGGGGAATAGAGGGGTATGGGAACATAATGTGTGTATACTATTGAAGTGACATCAGGATCAAAACAAACAAGATTGTTATAGACTTAGGATGTTATTTTAAGCCCCATGGAAACTACAGAGAAAATATTCACGCAAGCTAATAGAGACAGAAATAAAGGTATATGTTGTCAGGGTAGGGGTGCGGAAAGGGCTATGGGGAGCTCATGCTTAATGGGTGTAGGGTTTTTTTATGGGGAGCTGGGAAAGTTTTAGTAATGGAAGGTGGTGAAGGTGGATGGGATTAATCCCATTCAGTGGTGTGCTTTGGAGTGGTTACGATAGGAAAGTTCATGTTGTATATGTGTTCCCACAATTTTTAAAAAAAGAGCAACCAAAGAGCCAATGATAAGTAAATACAATACGTGATCCTGGCTGGGATCTGCAAGGGAGGAGCAGAGGCTTAAATATGAAATAATTGGAATATAGATTGTAAGCTTTATATCAACATTAAATTTCTTAAACTTGATAACTGTACTTAAAGTGGTTACATAAGTGAGTATGCTTGTTCTTAGGAACTGCACATGGCAGTATTAAGTGTTCACAGAGCATAATGTATACAACATACACTCAAGTGTTCAGAAAATGGTTGATTGAGAGAGAGAGAGAGAGAGAGAGAGAGAGAGAGAGAGAGATATGAAGGATAGAGAGAATGATATGACAAATGTAGCAAAATGTTAAAATTGGTGCATATGGGTATTGGGGTGAGGGTAGGGGTATGTTGGAGTTCTTTGCTTAGGTTTTTTTTTTTCCTCTCTCTCTCTCTTTTTATTCATTTTATTGAGATATATTCACAGACCATGCAGTCATACAAAACAAATCGTACATTCAATTGTTCACAGTACTATTACGTAGTTGTGCATTCATCACCAAAATCAATCCCTGACACCTTCATTACCACAACATAAAAATAACAAGAATAATAATTAAAGTGAAGAAGAGCAATTAAAGTAAAAAAGAACACTGGGTGCCTTTGTTTGTTTGTTTGTTTGTTTGTTTTCTTCCCCCATTTTTGTACTCATCCATCCATAAACTAGACAAAGTGGAGTGTGGTCCTTATGGCTTTCCCAATCCCATTGTCACCCCTCATAAGCTACATTTTTATACAACTGTCTTCAAGATTCATGGGTTCTGGGTTGTAGTTTGATAGTTTCAGGTATCCACCACCAGCTACCCCAATTCTTTAGAACCTAAAAAGGGTTGTCTATATTGTGCGTAAGAGTGCCCACCAGAGTGATCTCTCGGCTCCTTTTGGAATCTCTGCCACTGAAGCTTATTTCATTTCCTTTCACCTCCCCCTTTTGGTCAAGAAGATGTTCTCCATCCCACGATGCCGAGTCTACATTCCTTCCCGGGAGTCATATCCTGCGTTGCCAGGGAGATTCACTCCACTCGGTGTCTGATCCCATGGAGAGGGGAGGACAGTGATTTCACCTGCCAAGTTGGCTGAGCTAGAGAGAGGGCCACATCTGAGCAACAAAGAGGCATTTGGGAGGAGGCCCTTAGGCACAGTTATAGGCAGGCCTAACCTCTCCTTTGCAGCAACCGTCTTCCCAAGGGCAAGTCGTGTGGTAGAGGGCTCAGCCCATCAAACCACCAGTCCCCTATGTCTGTGAGCACATCAGCAGCCATCGAGGTGGGGAAGCCCAATTATCCCTGTATTCTCCACCAGCTCCTCAAGGGGGCTCTGCATATTTGTAAAATTTTTTTTAATTAACTTTTTTTTAAAATCAACTATATAAAAAATAAAAAAATTATAAAACCAAAAACATACAATAAAAAAAACATTTCAAAGAGACCATAACAAGAGAGTAAGAAAAAGACAACTAACCTAAGATAACTACTTTACTTCCAACATGTTCATACTCTACCTATGATTGGGGTTTATAATATTTTTGTAACTGTCCTGTAAGTTTTAAAGTATTTCAAAATAAAAATTAAAAATAAATAAATTTTAAAAAATGAAAAGCACTTGTCTCTCCAATTTGGGCCTGCTGCACGCTAAGCACTTATAATAGGAGATGGAGGGGCAGAGTTGGCTTCTTCTCTCCTCTTCTATCTTGCTAACAGTTTCTGATCCCTCCAAGGTGGGGGTGTGTAGAGTAAGGATCTAAGACAACCCCATTGATGATTTTCCTGTGCTGGGCCCATATCTAATCCAGGTTACACTCACATATCCTTCGTCTGACAAACTCTAGGAGTGTTGTCTACTCCCACCCAGCCCTTCTCCCACTCCAACCATTTGAGTACCCAGCTGGCTGGCTCACCCTCTAGATTTTTGAGCTGTGATTCAGAGACTTGTCCTCCATGTCCTGAAAACTTCATGGGCCATATATACCAAGCTTTTTTTTTAAAATTCAGTTTTATTGAGATATATCCACAAACCATACAATCATCCACGGTGTACAATCAGTTGTTCACAGTACCATTATATAGTTGTGCACTCATCACCACAATCAATCTTTGAGTATTTTCATTACCACACAAAAAATAAAAATTAAAATTAAAGTGAAAAAGAACACCCCAAAATCCCATACTCCCCATCCCTCCCTGTTACAGTTTGCTAATGTTTCCATTTGCAAAACACCAGAGATGGATTGGCTTTTATAACGGGGGTTTATTTGGTTAGACAGTTACAGTCTTAAGGCCATAAAGTGTCCTAGATAAGGCATCAGCAATAGAATATCTTCACTGGAGAAAGGCCATTGGCGTCTGGAAAACCTCTGTTAGCTGGGAAGGCACATGGCTGGCATCTTATATACCTCTGTTTATTTTTTGGACAGTTTTATTCACACACCATACATTCCTTTCTAAGTAAACAATCAATGGTTCCCTGTATATCAGATAGTTATGCATTCACCACCACTATCTATATAAGGACATTTCAATTTCTTCCACAAAGAAAGAGGAAGAAGTGAAAAAAGAAAAAAGAAAAAAAGAAAAAGAAAAAGAAAAAGAAAAAAAAGACAATTAAAAAGCAACAAAAGAAAAAATAAAAATACAATACAATACAATAAAAACGTTAGACAACACCACCAACACCAAGAATCCCATACCCCTCCTTTATATCCCCCTCTTATAGACACTTAGCTTTGGTATGTTGCCTTTGTTATAATTAATGGAAGCAAAGTACAATGTTACTGTTAACTATAGACTCTATTTTGCATTGATTGTATTTTTCCCCACTACTATCTCATTTTCAACACCTCACAAAGTTGACACTCATTTGTTCTCCATCATTTAAAAACATTCTTATATTTATACATTTAATCACAATCATTGACCACTCTAGGTTTCACTAAGTTATACTGTCCCAGTCTTTATATTTCCTCTTTCCTTCTGGTGTCCTACACGCCCCTAACCTTCCTCTTTCAACCGTACTCACAGTCATCTTTGTTCATTGTATTTACAACATCGTGCTACCATCATCCAGTATTGTGCCATCCATTTCTGGATCTATACAATCAATCCTGTTGAACATTCTGTACTCCTTTAGCATCAAATGACTGATCTTGACCCTCTTTCTATCTCTTGGTATCTTCATTTCCACACTCTTCTCCAAACCTCTCTCTCTGGTCTTTTCCTTTCTGTCTGCAGCACTCCCTTTAGTATTTCTTGTAGAGGAGGTCTCCTGTTCACAAACTCTCTCAGTGTCTGTTTATCTGCAAATATTTTAAACTCTCCCTCATATTTGAAGGACAGTTTTGCTGGATATAGGATTCTTGGTTGGCATTTTTCTCCTTCAGAATCTTGAATATATCATACCACTGCCTTCTCACCTCCATGGATTCTACTGAGAAATCTGCACTTAGTCTTATTGAGCTTCCCTTGTATGTGATGGGTTTATTTCTCTTGCTGCTTTCAGAATTCTCTGTCTTTGACATTTGACAATCTGATTAGTAAGTGTCTTGGAGTAGGTCTGTTTGGATCAATTCTGTTTGGGGTATGCTGTGCTTCTTGGACATGTAATTTTATTTCTTTCATAAGAGTTGGGAAATTTTCATTGATTATTTCCTCTATTATTCTTTCTGCCCCTTTTCCCTTCTCTTCCCCTTCTGGACACCTATAACACGAATATTCCTGTGCTTCGTGACATTCAGTTCCCTGAGACCTGCTCATATTTTTCCATTGTTTTCCCTATCTGTTCTTTTGTGTGTAGGATTTCAGATGACCTCCAGTCTGGTAATCCTTTCTTCTGCCTCTCCAAGTCTGCTGTTGTATGTCTCCACTGTGTTTGTCATCTCTTGTGTTGTGCCTTTCATTCCCGTAAGTTCTGCCATTTGTTTTTTCAAGCTTACAAATTCTTCCTTATGGTCACCTAGTGTCTTCTTTATATCTTTCATCTCTTTTGTCACATTTTCTTTCAACTTGCTGATTTGATTTAAAAGATTTTTTTAAACATGTTTAATTGTTTCACCTCTTGAATCTCAGATGAGGTGTTAGTTCTTCCTTTGACTGGGCCATATCTTCCCTTTTCCTGGTGTGGCTCATGATTTTTTGCTGTCTAGGCATCTGATTTTCTTGATTAGTTTATCTGGGAGGTTGTTTTCTCTCTTTTGCCTTGGGTTTTCTTGTTGGTTTTCTTTGATCTCCATTTCTTTGTTTCTCTCACTGGCCAGTTGTTAGATTGGCTCTGTTTCCCCGTCTTGCCCCCAGATCAGGTACCCATCATGGCCTGCCACAGGGATGGGAGGTAGGCACTGGGCACCCCAGCAAGTTCACTGTGTGTGGTAATATAGATCTGATGGCTTCCAGTGGTGCTGTTTCCCTTGCACCTTCTGGATTTTCCAGCAGATGGCACTGTTTGATAACTTACTTGTCCTCAGAGGCTGCCTCAGCTGACCCAGTCCTCCAGCCATCCCCAAGGCAAGGGAACAGCCACCAGCTCCTGCTTCCCTCAAGGGTGGGGAAGGGTTTTCAGACCCAGGGCTAGAAATGCAGTCTCTGTCCATGTTTTCTCAGTCTCTTTGTCCCTCACTGACCTGGGTCCTGAATTGTCCTCCCCTATCCCCTGGGTCTTCAAACAGTGGGGGTATGTCTCACTGCTGTGATATTTTAAAAATCTGTGTCCCTGGTGGGAGTGGTCCTGTCTGCTGATTCCATGCCTTTCCAACAGTGAGACTGAGTAAGGGGGAGGCGAGAGGACCAGCTTGTCCAGGAAGGAAGATTCCTACCTGATATTTCTTCTCTTTCTTCAGTTCGGCATCTGCAGGGCCTTTCTCCAGTCTGTGTCCTCCTCCAGAGTTTCAAACAATTCAGAATTGTCCTTTTTTTCACTGACACTCTGGAGAGGAGTTTTCAGTAGCTGTTTACATCACCATGTTGATCTAGCAAGCTCTCTTTGAGTCCTTTCCTTAGCTCAAAGTAAGTGGTAGGCAACCCTCCACCACCCCCATTGGTGGGGAAGGATTCACTAGCACACCAATATCTTCCTCCAATAATACTCTTCCAATTTCCAATTCCCTCTTCTTGGCCCATCCTACCTGACTTTGAGACTGAGCATTTTATTTCTGGTGCAAGATCTTCCAGCACTTTCTCCTTTCTCTGCCATCAACATCCTGGAAACAGCCACATTTCAGATGGTACCTGCTCTGTTAGCCTAGTGCCTGGAGTGAAGATAACACGAAGCAGAGCCCCCACTTGACTTGCAATGGACATTTATATGAACACTTGAAAGAAATGAGGGGGTTAGCCATGAAAATATGTGAGGGAAAGGCACTGAAGGCAGAGGGAATAGAGAGTGCAAAGACCCTGAGGCATCCATGCATGTTCAAAGAACAAGGAGGCCACCAGTATCTCTAGATAATTAGAAATCCATCATCTTAAAAAAGAAAACAAACAAACAAAAAACTGGAGCTTTTCTTCCTTATATTTAAATGAAATCTTTCTTTTTGTAGCTTCTACTCATTGAATCTAATTTAATTCCTCTTCTCCCTGGTGGCCTTCCAAGTACTGCTCTTAGCACATCTCTTTTCAGGTGATACCCCACCTCTCAGACCCTTCAATCATTTCGCCATGACATAATTTCCAGGCTACCCCTAACCCCAATGATTCTCTTCTAGGGAATTCCCCATTTGTTTCTATTGCTATTGTGTGTACGTGTGTGTGAAATAATTATCTTTAATTACACTTTTTATTTTGAGGTAACTGTAGAATCACATGCAGTTTTAAGAAATTGGACCTATCCCATGTACCCTTTATCTGATTTAAGCCAAGGGTAACATCTTGCAAAATTACAGCATAATATCACAACTGGGAAACTGAGATCCCCATCACCACAAAGATCCCTTATGTTGCTCTTTGATAGCCACACCCACCTCCCGGCCATCCCTAACTGCTAGTAACCACTAATTTGTTTATTTCCATAATTTTGTCATTTCAATAATGGTATATAAATTGGGTCATACAATACGTAGACTTTAGGGATTGTCTTTTTTTTTACTCCGCATGATTCCCTCTAGATTCATCCAAGTTGTGTGTTTCAATAGTTCATTCCATTTATTGCTGAGCAGTATTCCATTGTATGGATGCATATCAGTTTCTTTAACCATGAACCTGTTGAAGGACATCTGGATTGTTTCCATGTTTTGGCTGTCACGTGTAAGGCTGCTATGAGCATTCATGTACAGGTTTTTGCGTGAACATCACTTCTCATTTCTCTGGAGTAAATACCTAAGAGTGCAATTGGTGGGCCATCTGGTAATTTGTTACATGTTTAGATTTTAGAGAAACTTTAATCTTGTTTTCCAGAGTGGCTATACCATTTTACATTCCCACCAACCAATGTATTGTGATCCAGTTTCTCCTTATCTTCACCAGCATTTGGTATTGTCATTTAAAAAAAATTTTAGTCTTTCTAATAGGTGTATAGTGATAGCTCACTATAGTTTTAATTTGCATTTTTCCTAATGGCTAATGATATTGAACATCTATTCATGACCTCATTTGCCATCTGTATATCTTCTCTGGTGAAATACCTGTTCATATCTTGTGCTCGTTTTCCAATTAGATTTGTAATTTTTTTACTGTTGAGTTTTGTTATTTATGTATTCTAGATACTAGTACTAGAACCTCTTAACAGGTTCACAGAAAAAAAAGTTTTTAATCTTGATGAGGTCCAATTTATCAATTTTTCTGTTTATGGATCATGCTTTTGTTTTCAAGTCTAAGAGCTCTTTGCCTAGCCCTCAGTCCTAAAGATTTTCTCCAATATTTGTTTTTTCTAAGTTTTAGTGTTTCACATTTCACATTTAAGTCCATGATCCATTTTGAGTTAATTTTTGTATAAGACATAAGGTTTAGTTTGAGGATCATTTTTTTTTTTCTGGTCCCATGCTGAAAAGGCTATCTTTCCTTCATTGAATTGCTTTTTCCCTTTGTCAAAAAATTAATTGGGCATATTTGTGTGGGTCTGTTTCTGGGTTCTTTATTCTGTCCCACTGATCTATGTGGCTATACCCCTCCACCCCCACCATGCTGCCTTGATTACTGAAGCTATATGTTAGGCCTTAATACTGGGTAGAGTGAGGCTTTGTTTGTTCTTCCTTTTCAAGATTGTTTTAGCTTTACTAGGGCCTGTGCTTTTCCATATAAATTTCATAATGAGCTTGTGTACGTCTATAAAAAACCTTGCTGGGATTCTGATAGGCATTACAATATATCTATAGATCAATTTGTAGAGAATTAACATCTTTACCATGTTGAATCCAATCCATGAGTGTGGTATGCCTATATATTTAAGTCTCTCTGATTTCTTTCATTACCATTTCCTAATTCTCAGCATACATATGCTTTGATATTTCATTTTCCTTAGAATGACTGTAAACAGTATGGTGTTTTAATTTCAGTTTCTACATGTCCGTTGTTAGTACGTAAAAATACAGTTGTTTTTGTGTGTTGATTTTGTGCTCCACAAACTTGTTGAACTCACATTGGTGCAAAGAATTATTCTGTTGATTACTTGGGATTTTCTACATAGACAATCATGTCATCTGCAAATGGGAACAGTTTTATTTCTTCTTTCCAATCTGTATGCTTTTTATTTCTTTTTCTTACCTACTGTTGTGGCTGGAATTTGAATTACTATGTTGGATAAGAGTGGTGACAGCAGACATCCTTCCCCTGTTCTTGAACTTAGGGGAAAATATTAAGTCTTTTGCTCCACGGATGATGTTACCTGTAGGTTTGTTGATGTTCTTTATCAAGTTGAGGAAGTTTTCCTCTATACATAGTTTGCTGAGAGTTTTTATCATAAATGAGTATTGCATTTTTTCGAATGCTTTCCTGCCTCATTTGATACGATCATATGATTTTTAGTTCTTTAGCTTGCCAATATGGTGGATTATACTGATTAATTTTTGAATGTTGAACCAACTTTGCATTCTTGGAATAAGTCTCACTTGGCTATGGTGTGTAATCCTTTTTACACATTGCTGGATTTGATTTGCTAGAATTTTATTGAGGATTTTTTCGTCTAGACTCACGAGATACATTGATCTTTAGTTTTCATTTTTTTGTACCATCTTTGCCATGTTTTAAACTCATAACATTAGTTGGGAAGTGTTCTTTCCTCTTCCATTTCCAGGAAAAGATTGTATAAAATTGGTGTGACTTTTTAAAATATTAGGTAGAATTCCCCAGTGAAACCATCTGGACCTTGGGATTTCTTTTTCAGGGGCTTTTAAATTACAAATTCAATTTCTCTAATGGTTACAGAACTACATGGATTATCTTTTTTATCTTGGTTGAGTATGTTGGTTTTTGGTTTTCAAAGAATTGGTCTATTGCTTCTTAGATGTTGAATTTGTAATGTTGTTCATAGCATTCCCTTATTATTCTTTTAATGGCTGCAGGATCTGTAATGATATCCCTCATTTCGTTCTTGATTTGGTGCTTTGTGTCTTCTCTCTTTTTATCTTTGTCAGTATTGTTATCCATTCTAGTAAATAAAAATATTCAGGTCTACTGATGAGCCAATCAAAGTAACATTTCTGTTACTTTGTTTTTTATCTCTGGCATTCCCTTCTCATTCTTTCTTATGGTTTCTATTGCTGAAATTCCCTATCTGATCTTGCACCTTGTCCACCTTTTCCATTAGAGCTTTTAACATAGTAATCACAATTATTTAAAATTCCCTGACAGTTCTAATATCTATGTTGTATCTGCACCTAGTTCTGATGATTGCCTTGTCTCTTTAGACTCCTTTTTCTTGCCTTGTAATTTTTTGTTGAAAGCCAGATATTTTGCATAGGGTAGTAGATATTGAGGTAAATAGGCCTTTCGTGTGGGGACTTGTTAGTCTCAGCAGAAGTTTGTGTTCCTATAGTTATCAGTGTTGAGGACGGTTGTTTTATGGGCATCAGAGACTTTTGATTCCTCTAGGAATTTTTTTTTGTCCCCCCCGCCTTTGGCTTTGGGGCTTCCGTTTGTGCTGTTCCCCAGAGAGACAGTCCATCTCTTCCAGCTCTCCCTGCTGAAATCCACTGCTAGTGTCACTGGAGACTTGTTGGTATGCTGGTGGGGTGGGGTGGGGCGCTCTAATATTCTAAGCCTCAGTCGTTGGAGTGCACAGCAGGCCTGTGTCTCAGGATGTGGCCTTCTCAAACATTTCCAGGGCTAGAGCTCCCCTCACATTCTCTCACCCTAGCTGCATGGGGTATCCACCAGTGTTCTCTGTCTACAGCCTTGAGGCCCTTCCCCTGCAGACTTTTTTAGGTGAATTGGGGGGCTGGGGCTGAGGTGGGGGTGAGTTCCCTTTCCCCAGCTGTAGTGGCATTTCATGTTTCCTCAGGTGATGTCCTCCCCCACTGCTCCCTCCACAGATTAAGCCTTTTGTTCCTTAAGGGAAACTGATCTGGGTGGATTTTGCCATAGCTTCTGTTCCCCTCCACCAGCCAGCACTATGGAGGCATTTTCTCTGGATTTTCCCTATCTGCCGCATGAGAATTAAGTAGGTTCCTATGGGAAAAGCCTGCAAAAAGGCTGGACAACTCTCCCCTCCATCCCTGCTTCAACTTCTGCCCCAAGGAGCTTCACACTTTCAAGCCAGCCCACACTTGGCTTCTAGGAATTTGTCAAATTTTCTAGTTTAATTTTCCTTCCTACTTCTATCATGTCTGGTGGCTTCTGCTCCAACTAAACAGATGCTCAGGTGTCTGGCAGAAGGCACCTCTCTCCAGATTTTGAAATGGCCATTTGCTCTGAGAACTAAGTTCTCTGTTAATTTCTAGTCTGTCCAGACTTTTTCCATGTGGTGAGGGTGAGAGGGATATTTTTTCAGTTCTCTACATCTAGCTGAAGCTAGAAGCCCTATTCAACCATTTGTTGACCATTTCAGGTAGTCCAACCCAACAGACTATGGAATACTTTCCAGGTAGTGTGCCTGGTTTTGCAGCAGCCACAGCGCAATCAGAGATTTCTGGAAAAGAGAGCCGTGGGTTATTTTACCCACAACTCAGCGAGAGTGAGTTGATCTCCCCATGATAATGGTCCTCAAACTTGAACGTGCATCAGCACCACTGGGAGGGCTTGTTAAAACAGATCACTGGGCCCCACCCCAGAGTTTCTGATCCAGTAGGTCTGGAGCAGGGCCCAAGAATTTCCATTTTTCCCAAGTACCCGGGTGGTGATGTTGCTGCTTGGCCAGGGACCACATTCTGAGAGCTGCTGCCCTATTGCATGTCCTGAGCCCAGGGCTCATTTACACATCCCACTTATTCATCACTTCCCAGGCAGATGGGCAGCCCTGAGTGGCAGCACTTTCTGGGTATATGGGCAGTGCTGAGAGGCAGCAAATGGGTTCCCAGCTGACCTCAGAGGAGAGTGAAGAGTAGACTCAACAATATGCCCACTCTTGAGTGCATTCTTCATCCAGAATGAAGCTAAAAAAATGTTTTGAACCTTAAAACAGAGGTAGCCAAGGTTTTATAATAGTGGATGATACTCTTAGACATAATAGTGTGCAGACCACAGGAATCTTTTTTTTTATTAGAAGCACAGGGACGGAAGGAATGCTTTCCTTAGGTCCAGGTGTCAGCTGAGACTCTAGCACAGGGAAAGTGCCTCTGAAGGCTCTCTTCACATCTGTTTTCTTTTGTCATCAACCCTCCCTAATGCTCCTTTTTGTACTCTAATTTTAGTAAAGGTAAAACTGGGCTGCTGAAATTTATAGACAAAATCCCATTTGGAGTCAGTCACAATTGTGAATTCGTTTATTACATCAGTAAATATTTATCCAGTGCTTATTATGTACCTGGCAATGTTTGTGATGCTGGGGACACAGCAGTGAAGAAGACAAAGTCACTTACCTCATGGCAGTTTCATTCTAGCAAGAGGAGACAGAAACAGACAGGCGAGTACATATCTACAGCATCAGAGGTGATGAGTGCTACAGAGGAAAAAGCAGGGTCTAGATATGGGGAATCTGGGAGTGGATTGAGGTTGGGGTTGCTCTTTTATAAAGGGGTAGGGAAAGTGTCTCTGATGAGGTGACATTTGAGCAGAGACTGGAAGGAAGACATCCAGACCCGACACCCACAGAGGTTTAGGTGAAAATAGCTTTAGGAACAGCTAGGGGCTTAGTTAACACTTTCGTATTTGAATGTTGATTCAACTATGTTTATAATCTGCCAAAGATGATTTTTGCTAAAAATCTCAGGTAATTCATACTCAAACTTTGACTTGCTATTCCACTTGTAGGAGTTATTTTAAGGACAAATCAGAAATGTGGACATAGATTTATGCCGATCACAGCTTTATTCCTAACAGAAGCAAATCAGAGTTAACTTAAAATTCCCTTCCTTCTCTGATCTCCTCACCCTCAAGGAGAGATTGGGCACCTCTGCTCTGTATTTCCAAAGCATCCTGTACTTACCTTGGTGGTAAGATTCCCATACCATGGTAGACTTGTCTGTTCACCTGTCTGTTCCTTTCCATCGGACTCTAAGCTCCTGAGGGCAGGGACCATGTTGCATTCAGCATCTATCATGGTGCCTGGCACATAGTACATGCTTGATACACGTTCAACAGATGATTGGTTAACTGCTTTCTGTCATATCTATAGATGGAATATTATGCAACTATTACAAATATTTTTGAAAAATATTAATGTCAAAGAAATAATCACAAAATAATATTAAGTATAAAAAGCAGAATACAAAACTATATCCATGGAATGACCTTCATTCTGAGAAATTAAAATAATTAAACGCTCTTTATGGGTTTGAAATTAGGATAATTTTGGCCCTTCTTTTTATATTTTATTATTTTCTACTTTAGGCATAATATACTATCTTCATAATCAGAAAAAAAGTAAACAAAAAAGTAAAAATGCTCAGAGTGACTGAATTCTACTCTTGAGCCTACAGTCATTGTCCAACCATAAAAGATGGATGATTCATTAGTAGGACTCTTGTCAACAGGCAACAGCGTGTTGGTGTCTTCTGTTCCCTTGATGATTAAGATAACACTCTGGAGAAGGTTCTCACCCTCAGCTCTATCCTGTTTCATCTTCCTCATCACCCCTCCAAGATTCTCAGCCCTAAACAAGTCCATATAAAAATGGGTTGGTTATACCTCTAGACCTGAAGTTCCTCCTGAGACTTCTTCTCTCAATCCTTGCTGGCCTCATTCCAGAATCACTTCCTCCAAGGAGAATGCCCTTACTGAGAACAAACAAAAACATTACCCAAACTCCTCCTGGGGCCAAGGCAGGTGGATAGGTTGGTGTTTCACACTAGTGTTTAATCCTTACTCATCTACTTCTCTTAACCATTTAACAGCAGAGCTTCAGCCCCAGACAAATTCTTGGTTCTCTCAGGTCAAGACTAAGAAATAGTCATGAAGCTTGAAGAGAAAACATTCCATTTCTCCTAAGACATCTCTGCTTTTCTTTTGGCAGTATTATTGGTTTCTTTAAGGTTTTTCTGTTTGCCTTCAGAATCACTTTATCAGCTTGGTTAGTTTAAAAATTGGCTTGTCTGTAAGACAGAACAAAGACATGGATCATGTAATTATGTGGATGAACCTTGAGGACATTGTGTTGAGTGAAGTTAGCCAGAAACAAAAGGACAGATTCTGTATGGTCTCACTAATATGAACAGACATCAATGAACAAACTTTGGGAGTTAAAAGCTGACAACACAGGCGACCAGGAGATAGAAAGAGGGCAGAGATCAGCCATTTGATGCTGAAGCACTACAGAATGTTTAGGATTGATTGCATAGATCCAGAAATAGATAGTATAATACTGTGTGATGGTAGCACGGTATTGTAAGTACACTGAACAAAGATGTCTGTGAGTAATGCTGAAAGAGGTGGGATAGGAGAATGTGTGACACCAGAGGTAAAGATAGATAATAAAGACTGGGACTGTATAACTTAGCAAAAACTGGAGTGGCCAACGAGTCTGTGAGTAATGCTGAAAGAGGTGGGATAGGAGAATGTGTGACACCAGAGGTAAAGATAGATAATAAAGACTGGGACTGTATAACTTAGCAAAAACTGGAGTGGCCAACGACTGTTACTAAATATACAAATATAAAAATGCTTTTGCATGTGGGAAAGCAAATGAATGTCAACCATGTAGAGAGTTGAAAAGGTGATGGTATCCAGGAAAAAACATAATCAAAGCAAACTGGAGTCTATGGTCAACAGTAACATTGTAATATACCTCCATTAAATGTAACAAAGGCAATATGCCAATGCTAAATGTATATGAGAGGGGGATATAGGGGAGTAATATGGGATTCTTGGTAGTGGTGTTATTTGCTGTCCTTAGTAGTATATTGTATTGTATGACATGCTATTTTTCTTTTTATCATTTTTTCTTATTGCTAAAAAAAAACAATTTTTCTTGTAGTAATCAGTATGTTCAAGTGCTGATTGTGGTGATAAATGTAAAACTTTATGATGATACCATGAACAACTGATAGTACACTGTGGATAAATGTATAGTATGTGAATATAACTCTATAAAATTGTAGGAAAATATATATATAGGAGTAAAAGTGTTGGAGAAAACATGGTGAGAGGGATGATGCCTCACCAATATGGACTAACTACAATGTGTAAACTCAGAATTAAATCTTAGAACATAGCCTAAAGTGGACACAATAATTGTAACAGTCCCTAGATTGTAAGCTCTTACAACAGTTAACTCTATCCCTGAAGTGTAAGGCCTATCTCTAAACTTTGAGATGCTGATCCCCTAGCATATGTTGTCACAAACATTGGGACTGGCGGTTTGATGTGCTGAGCCCTCGAGCATGGGACTTGCCCTTATGAAGCTCATTACCACAAAGGAGAGTCTAAACTTGCATGTAGTTGTGCCTAAGAGTCTCCCCCTGAGTACCTCTTTGTTGCTCAGATGTGGCCCTCTCTCTCTCTAACTGAGCCATCTCGACAGGTGAACTCGTTGCCCTCCCCGCTACGTGGGACCCGACTCCCAGGGTTGTAAATCTCCCTGGCAATGCAGAATATGACTCCTGGGGATGAATGTGGACCCGGCATCGTGGGACTGAGAGTATCTTCTTGACCAAAAGGGGGATGCAAAACGAGACGAAATAGTTTCAGTGGCTGAGAGATTTCAAATGGAGTCGAGAGGTCACTCTGGTGGACATTCTTATGCACTATATAGATAACACCTCTTAGGTTTTAATGTATTGGAATAGCTAGAAGTAAATACCTGAAACTACCAAACTCCAACCCAGCAGTCTGGACTCCTGAAGACAATTATATAATAATGTAGATTACAGGGGGTGACAGTGTGATTGTGAAGACCTTGTGGATCACACCCCCTTTATCTAGCGTATGGATGAGTGGAGGAATGGGGATAAAAACTAAAGGACAAATGGGGTGGGATGGGGGGATGATTTGGGTGTTCTTTTTTCACTTTTATTTTTTATTCTTGTTCTAGTTCTTTCTGATGTAAGGAAAATGTTCAGAGATAGATTGTGGTGATGAACGCATAACTATGTTATCATACTGTGGACAGTGGATTGTATACCTTGGATGATTGTATGGTGTGAGAATGTATTTCAATAAAACTGAATTTAATTAAAAAAAATTGGCTTGTACACATAAATTACCTAAACTGATTCAAGAAGAAATAGAAAACCTCAACGGACCTTAAACAAGTAGAGACTGAATTCATAATCAAAACCTCCCAACAAAGAAAAGTATAGCACCAGACAGCTTCACTGGTGAGTTCTACCAAACATTTAAAGAAGAATTAATACCAATCCTTCTCAAATTCTTCCAAAATATAGAAGAGGAAGGAACATTTCCTAACTCATTTTATGAGGCCAGTGTCACCCTGATACCAAAGCCAAATAAAGACAATGCAAGAAAAGAAAATTACAGACCAATTTCCCTTATGACTGTAGATGCAAAAGTCCTCAAGAAGATACTAGCAAACCAAATCCTACAGCACATTAAAAATTTTATACACTATGATCAAGTGGGATGTATCCCAGGAATATAAGTGTGGTTCAACATAAGAAAATCAATGTAATACATCATCTTAATAGAATAAAAGGAGAAAAAGTATTGATGCAGAGAAGGCATTGGACAAAATCCAACACCCTTTCGTGATAAAAATACTCAGAAAAATGGGAATAGAAGGGAACTCCTCAACATGATAAAGAGCATATATGAAAAACCCACTGCTAACATCATACTCAAAGGTCAAAGACTGAAAGCTTTCCCCCTAAGATCAGGAACAAGACAAGGATGCCTACTGTCACCACTGCTATTCAACATTGTACTGGAAGTTCTGGCCAGAGCAATTAGGCAAGAAAAAGAAATAAAGGACATCCAAATTGGAAAGGGAGAAGTAAAACTATCTCTGTATTCACCAATGACATGATCAAATATATAAAAAATATTTTTAATAAATAGAAACTGTAATTAAAATTTGCATTTCCAGTGTACCTTCCCACCAAAGAGCTCAAAGCTTGCCAACAAATATCCTTATTAGTTTTCTGGTGAACTAGTAATATTCTTAGGGGTGGGGAAGCATTCAAGACTTAGATGACATTGTATCTATATAATTTAATTAAAATTGTTCCCACTTAAAGAGAACCATACCATGAAGCTGTTCTCCAGGAATTCAGTTCTCATTTGATTAGTATTTTTCTCTTCCTATTTTTCCTCAAAAGCTTCTGGCTACAACCTATGAAATCACCTTGTTCTATTGTTTTGGTTAAAATATTTGATCGCCTATTTCTCTGATAAGGAAAAAGGAGTTGCCCATTTTACTGTGAATCCCAGATTTGCAAACATGAGCACTCAGTGTCTACCCCTATTTCATTTAGGATCAATTAAAAAGGCATGAAATAAAACCACCTCTTGGGGATTTGCCTCTACCTCTTGGTTTCAGGGGCTGCCTCCTGCTTGGTTAGGAACCAAGCCTCACTGGCCTTAAGGACAGTTGTAGGGATGACAGGAAAGTTTCATCCCCTTAAGAGGCATGAGCCCTCTCTCTTTCCTTACATCACTGACAGACATTTATTTCTGGCTTGGAAGGAATTTTCTCTGTGTAGGCCACTGCACTGCTTCATTAGACCTAATTTTGGGAAACAGGCCACAGCATCTTCTTACCTTGGGCTTAGGTCCTAAACTCCAAACCTTTTCTCTGTTGTGAGCTCCAATCAGCCATGCTGGGAACCTGTGAACCATGCACACATTGCTTTGTTACAGTTGCCCTTTGCACAAAACCAAAGAGAAAAGCTTTTCACCGATCACTCTATGTGCTAAAACACCTTGATGTTAATTTGTGCTAAAGTCAGTTGAAGAATAAAACCTAATCTAATACAAAAATTGGGCAATGATGACCTCAGGTTGCAATAGGCTTCTGTGGAACCTGGGGATTATCTTTATACAGACCATGGCAATTGTGAGCAATAAATTATCCACCCTGCAGCTTTCTCATAAAGCAGCTGGTTATGAAAGGAAATAAAACCCCACTATTAGTAACCAAAGACATACATGTGATGATAGATACAGGCTGTCTTCAGGGAAAAAAAAATCATGTACTTGAGTACTCTATTTACAGGGCTGTGTATGAATAAAAGTGGCTTTACACAATTATTCAAATAGTTTAATTACTTTTATGTTAAAAATAATTTGTACTGTGAAAATTATATTAAGTTTAGCTTTCACACAGGGTGGGAGCAGCTTGGGGGAATGGCAGAGGGTTAAGAAGCCAAGCTGTAATTGGTGGCCGGTCCTCCTGTTTATCCGCCCACTATCCTTGCAAGGTGGAGACTGGGGGGAGGGGTGTAGAGGTTCCTAAAATAGCCTCATAACTTGTTACCAAACTAGCTCAGACTTGCTTTGCCCTTAAAGAACAAAGGAAAGAGGCCAGGTAGGCAGAAAAGCGATGTGAGTGCCTTATATGGGCATTAACAGTTATAGTCAGGGGTGGAGTCATTTCAAATGTTTCAAATTCACACAGAAGACTTATTCTGAATGCTTCAATTTTGCGCAGGCTGAATGTTTCAAATTTGAGCGGGTTAGTTATGCCTGTCGAATAGGCTGTAACCTCTGGAGTATCCAGCCAATGGAGAAACAGGGGAGGGACTTGCATGTTAGGTTTAAGGCATAAATAGGACTGTGTTCTATTGTTCTGCACACCAACCACCACATTTTGGTTGTGTGCCTGTTCTTGCAAGATGGTGAATAAATTCTTTTCTTCTCCACAATTGGGTGAGCATTTATTCCTTTTTGGGTATAGTGCTTGTTTCTCACAATACCTAATTAGTATTTTCTGCTTAAATATGAATATGGCATTGAACAAGTTAAAAAATGGAATCCACATCCACAGGTTTTAATGGATTATTTCTGTTCACTTGGGAAAGATAGATGGGGATACCAAATTCCATGCCTGCTAAAGACACTTCTAGACAAGTAACCATGTTGTGTAAAATGGAGAAAAATGGTTTGTATTTCAAGAAGTCATTTTGGGGACCACGACAACCTTGAACAAAAATATTTTCACAAAATTTCATTTAATCTTTTTACAAAGCACAATACTTAAGACTTTTCTAAATACAACTTTAGAAAATGAAGCAAAAAAATAATTCTCTATAGATAGATGCCTGAAAGAGTCCATGCTGAATGCAAAAGGATTTTTTTCCAAAAGTGATACTTCCAAGCTTTCCAATATTCTTGATGGGTCCATTTTGTAAGGTAAGGAATAAAGATGGTGGCTGTTCAGGCAGTGGCTCTTTTAGTCCCACGATGCATAATCCTCTTGCTGGTTAGCCCAAGGGGCAGTACAGAAGCTGGAAACACCAACTTCTTCCTCTCCTTATACAAAGGAAGCCAATGCCTGGCCTCACAGAGGGGAAGATGTCAGCCCTCTACACTCCATGTTGCCAGGGCCCCACAAGTGCACTTTAACCTCTCAATTATTAACAATCCTACTCTGTATACACGTTACATAAAACTATATCACTAAAGATTTTCATGATGAGTAAATGAGAAATCCAAACCTCAAAGAATCCAATCCTCATTCTTATACTGGGTGCTGGGAAGTCTCTGAAGGCTTCAAGTTTATCGTAGAAATGCTTAAAACAATAAAGGGGAACAGGAATGTTTTACACTGCCCCTGGAAACTTGGGGTTTCTGCCGCAAGCACAGTGAGACCAAGGCTGCTGAAAAGGCAGTATACCCAGACATGGGAATGAAGGGTGTCAGCTTGCTTTCTTTACCCACTCCCTCCCCTGAACTGTGCCCCAGTTTAGGAAGACCAGGGCTGGTCTCTCAGGGCTCTGTAGATACTCTCAGTAGCAGCTTCAAGCAGTGAAGATGAGTATGTAGGGAAGAGGAAGGCAAGGGAAGGGGGACAGGAAGAGAAAGGAAGAGACATTTATTTATAATACTTTCAAAGATCAATAACGTGGTGATTTTTTTTTTGCACCACTCCAGTGTTAGTAATTCGCATTCTTTGCAGTTGTGCAGATCTATTAATGTCTAGTAGTTTCACTACAAATCTTAGGAAATAGACAAAGCAGCCTTTTAGAAACACATAAAATGTCTTTGGGGGCCTTCAATGAACCCTCCCCTCCATCTTGCAATACAATGTATGCCCCTTATTTTCAGCTAAGGGTGAGAAAAGAGTTACATAATCTAAGGCTGAACTGTTCATTTGCTACAAAGATAAAGCAAACAAGCAAATACCGTTTTCCTTGGGAAGCAAAAAGCAATTCCATAAATGCAAGAAAGATCCAATGGCTACACTTCAACAAGACCCCCCCCCCCCATTCTCTTGGACCTGAGAAAGGGGTTACAAGAGAGCAAGGCAAATGACATCATGTGAATACAGTTTAAACAATAACACATACACACACACACACACACACACATAATCCAGTAAAGGAAATAATACAACTTTCCCCCCTTGTTTTCATTTGCATTTTACTTTTATTTATTTTTGCTTTAATAATGCATATTCTGTTCACGCAAAAGGTGCAAAGGACAGGAGGCAGGGGTTTAACTTGGCTGATGAAAAATCAAGCAGGGGTGACTTTTTTTTTTATTAAATTCAGTTTTATTGAAATACATTCACACACCATACAATCATCTATGATATACAATCCACTGTCCACAGTATGATAACATAGTTATGCGTTCATCACCACAACCTATCTCTGAACATTTTCCTTACATCAGAAAGAACCAGAACAAGAATAAAAAATAAAAGTGAAAAAAGAACACCCAAATCATCCCACCATCCCACCCCATTTGTCCTTTAGTTTTTATCCCCATTCCTCCACTCATCCATACACTAGATAAAGGGGGTGTGATCCACAAGGTCTTCACAATCACACTGAGGGGTGACATTTTTAATTTCATAAACAATCCAAAACCAGGAGAACGTAAAAGTTGCAGCTGTTACCACACAGCATGCCCAACTTCACAGCTGTCTCCTCTTAGGACCTTTGGCTATGGTGAGAGAAGCTTTGAAGACAGGGGCCTCTAGTGGACTTTAATAGGTGGCTAATAATTTTTTTGTTTAAATCATGGTAGCTGCATCACAAAAGTTCCAATCAAGAGGGTGGTAAATAGAAGGCACAGATCACTGCAAATACCAGATTTTTTTCTTTCTCTCTCCATCGTATATAAGCTAAAATTTATCTCAGGGTGATAGGGCTGGTTGGTGGTGGAAGGGATGGGTTGGACCTCAAATTGCATATGTAATAGAATCCTAAACTGAAATGCAAAGCGAGGCAGCTTTCTGCCTGAAGCAAAAGAAGGGGAATGCTTGCTCCTATGTGTAGTACAAACAGTGGAGGAATCGGTGACAAAATACTATTAAAAAATCATAAAATTATAAAGCTTGTTAATGAATAATCTGAAGTTACATTTTATTAATGGAAAAGATCATCAAAATAGTACCACTATGGACTAAACTGCCTGAGTTTTCGTTTCACATGAGATCTCAAAGTAGAAAAGCCTGAAGTACAATTTGCTCTGTTTAAGTCACAACCAGTGCCAGACCCAGGACTACACCAGCAGGGAAGTCTCCTCTTGGATGGAATTTGTGTTGTGCTATCAAGACTTTTGTGCTAATCTTTCAAACAGGGACATGTTGAGGCAAACCTTTAATCTTTTGGCACAAGGTTATTTTGGCTGGGGGGGAAAATTTGAATCTCAGACTCAGGATGAATAATACAATGTTTCATTTATCAAGTATTCATTTTGATTGAAGAGCTTTCTTTATGTCATTAACTACCATCTATAAAGAAAAAAAAAAAAGAACCAAACAAAATCACGTGGAATTGGCTGGTTTTGTAGAATCTGAAAGATCATCAACCTGGTTGATTAAAAGGAAATTATTAACTAGACAATTTGAAAGGTGAAATGGGTGAAACAACATCTGAATGAAGAGTTGATAATGATGGCAGAAATAGTCTAAGCCTAAAGAATGGGCACGCAGACATGATGTTCTAGGAGAGGTATGTCTTTTAATTCTCCCAAGTCTGCCCAAAGCAGCAATCATTCCAGTTTCCTGGCCAGAGGGCGGAGGCAAGCTGTCCTGAAATGCTGGACCATCTGTCAGTGTTGGAAGGCACCTGCGGTTGGGCCCCAGGGGTGTCTGTTAGCACCCCAAAATGATGATGAGCACTTGACCATCCTTTCTTTAAGCAGCCTGGGTCGCAATCCTCACCCAGGGTACCAACTGGATCCAAGCTGAGTCAACCGTTGGACGCTGGGAACTCCTGCACACCCTCTGCCACTTGGTAACAGCAGAGCTGGATCAGAGACTGGAGGCGACAGAGTCCCTTGGGGTCCCAATGACCGCATGACAGAAGCCAGCCAGGAATAGGGCCTCCCTAGGGCCACGCCCTCTGGCAATTATTATAATGATGCCTTCTGGAAACTGGGGTCCTGTTGGGGCTGGGGGCCACTTTTCACAGAGCAGATGTTTAGGATAAACTCCAAATGAGAAAGCCAACTGGGGGCAGGTTTACCAGCCTCTCCCTTTTCCAAGACTTCCTGGATCTCAAGGTAAAACATGACATGAACCTCCACAATTGTAAGAAAACTGCAAAGAAGTAATGATCATTTGTAAATTAAAGCCCTGAAGCTATCTGGGCCTGTGCCTCCAGGCCTCACCCAGGCAGCAGATCGTGAGGGACCCACCTGCAAACGAAGTCGGATTTTCTTCTCTTCATCCAACTCTGACAATAGCTGCTTAATTTCTCGCCTGAAAAGCAAATGGTAAAGAAATTAAACAACAACCCAGACTTCCCCAATAAGAGGTAAGAAACCTTTTATTATCACTACAAAACACATCTGACTCTTCTACAAAGAAAAAAGTGGATACAATCTCATGTTTTCTTTGCATTGCCATTGCTTAAAATGTGATGCAGATAGAAAGGCTTGCCATTATATCTGGGATCCCAAAATACGTTGACATAAAATGTTTGGTCTGGAAATGACTTTTGAGATCCCTTAGTCCAAGCTTTTCCTTTTAGTTGGGGAAACTGATGCCCACAGAGGTGGCCTGATTTGCCCAATGACTAGACTTTAGGTATCCAGGCTCATATTCTGTTGTCTTCACTCTTAATAATTATTATAGAATCACTGGTCTTTAAATGCATACATGTTGTTAGATCCCAGAAGAAGAAACTAACATGTAGAAGGAGTTTCTAACTCAGGGGCCCCACAGCTTATCTCACAAGAAAACAGGTGCCCCATAAAAAGAATGAAGGCTGTTCAAAGCTGTTCCAGGCTGTTCCAGCCACAGTAGCACCTCAAAGGCAGGTAAGGCAAGGTCAGATATGCCCATAAGAGAACAACCAAAAAGGCCTTCTCTCCCTAGCTAGATAACACAGCTGCTTTCCTAAAAGGAATATTGTCTCAGAATCCTACCAACCAACCAGCCCAAAACTAAATAAGCACTCACCCAATCAAGGCACAGAACATCACAGCAGACACCCTACCCAATGTGGGTTCCTTTTTTCGTTAAAAAATGCTGCTCTCAGATAGAGAACGGGAGCCATTATCTTTTTTCTTCTTTTCTGCTGGCTCCCACCTGCTTTCTTCCCCTAATAAATCTTAAACTTTATACTTAAACTTTGACTCACTGCGTTGTGTGGATTCTTGAACAGCTCCGAACCTAACAACGTAACTTTCATTTTAGATGTTTCTGTCACTCCAAGTTTATTTCTTTTATTTTCACAGTTTTAAATTAATAGAATTTTACTAGTATGATTTTACTGATTCTGATAGAATCCTACAAATAGGAATACCCCAAATCTTGGAGATAAAATAACTGAAATAGCAATATTTGGTGACCACATGGTAGAGAAAGTGGAAGTGAGCAAGCGTATGCCATCTAATGCCTTTTCCAATATTAAATGATGAAGTGGAACAAAACTAAACATCTTGCAAACTAAGGTCTCCATTCTTGGATCACTACAGCCATTCAAACAGAGCTGGACTCCATCTGAAGGTATCAAACACTTCATTTCGCATGTACATTTTTACAAGCTGGGCTGGAGAATTAAGAAACAAACCCAACCCAAACAGCACAGGAAATACGGTAGAAGTTATAATGCATTTGTTCACATGATGAGGGCACCATGATGGCCCCTATCCCTGGTGCCATGTCCCAGCACCCCTGCCAACACATTGAGTTACCTGTCATTAATCAGTTGTGACTTGTTACTGCATTTATTCAAGCACACATTAGGCACCAATATCTCGGTGGGCACTACTCAGGGTTTAGAAAAGTAGAAGATGAGACATTAAGTAATCTGCACAACCCCAGGAAGACTAGGGCAGGCAAGGATTCTAACTGGGGAAGGTGGGCCAAAGAAGGTCACTAAGTCTAAGTAGGAAAAATGGGTATGAATTCACGGAAGGAAGGAAGGAAGGAAAGGAGGAAGGAAGAGGGATGGATAGATGAATGGATGCATGGATGGGAAAGACACAGGGCAGAAGCAGGGATGGAGAACCAGCACATTTGGGGCCAGGAAGGAGTCAGATGAAAGGGAAGTGACACCATGAGCTAAGGTAAGAGTCTGAGGGGGCTGCAGTGACCCAGGGCATGGAGGCCAGGCTGGGGAAGGCTGCAAAAAGCAGGCCTTGGGAAAGGAGCCATGCTGAACTGAGGTGTTGATGAAAGATATCAGCTGGCCCAGGAGGGATGGGCTTCACAGCAGTGGAAGACATACATCTCAGATGTGCAGACTCTAGTTGCCTCTCGGGATCAGAGGCCAGAATCAAAAGAGCTGAAGCCCTGGATTCAAGCCAGTCTTACCCGATGATGCCCCTAAGAGCACACAGTCTGCCCACCAGGGGGTGGCTGGGAGGCAAGAGGGCACCAGCCTTGTGAGGTTGGCCTGGCCCCTGGGACTCAGGGCTGCAGCCAAACAAGCTTCTGCCCCTTTGAGCAGTGCTCTGTCCCAGTGGGACCGGGGGATGCCATCAGGGTATGTGGGATTGGCAGGTCCTTGGGCACAGGGCACCAGGGAATGGGCAATGATAACACCAATGAGTGCAGCCTCCAGGCACGAGCTCCTGTTGTGCGCTAGGCTGGGTAATTGGAATAGTGCTAACTGGAGAGGATGGCTCCCAGCAGCAGCTGTGTCCCTAGGCTTTCAATATGTGAACCTGCGAAGTGCTCAAAAGACCCCGTGAGGTGGGTTATGGAGGCGAACACAGACCTGTGGAGGGCTTCAGTGACTGGCCTAAGGTCACACAACCAGAAAGTGGTTGGGCTGGGATTTGAACCCAGAGCACCTGATTCCAGAGCCCATGTTCTTACCCACTTGCCATCCTACTATAGCTCAGCCCTGTGGGGCAAAGGCCTGGCCAAGACCTGGAGCCCTCCAGAGCCCAGACATGCCTTGGGCCTCTGGGAGGCGATGAATCTGCCCTAGCTGGCCCTCTGCCTGGAGTGGGCCTGCTCTTGGCAACCCTAGTTCATCTTGCAGAACCCTCCTCAGGAGATACCTCCCTGTCTTGCCTGCCTGAGTCCCTTGGGAAAGAGCAAACTGATCCCTAAGCTCTCAGAGCCTCAGTTTACTCAGATAAGAACCTCCCTGCCTCTAATCCTTTTACCAACTTTGTCACTGCCCGGGGCCTCCTGTGCGATATTTATATACGGAATTTCTTTTGTTTATAGGCGTTTCATACTATATGGGCCCCTAGATGTTAGGTGAGCTAATTACTTGATCTGGCAGCTAATTGAAGACATTTCCAATTTTTTTCCAATATGGATGAAAAACTGGCTGTTGGACATATTGAGAAATGGTACATGTGAATACAGTATTTTATGGGTGACATAAGGAATCTTCCTTTAAGCACCCTGCTGAGAGTGTGAGGCCCTGGAACGGATTTGCCCTGTTGACCCCGCGGCTGGCCTGTGCTCTGTCTGTGGGTAGCAGGGCCATATTAACACGAAGCTGAGCTCAAGTTCACTTCTTGGTGACCACGCCCACTCCCATCCCCAGGAAGGCTCCCTCACGGCCTGGGAGAGCCTCATTTTCAAGTCTGCGGAGGAGACGCCACAAGTGCCCTCGGGGGTGGGAGAGGAAGGGGCCCCCGGCACTCACTTCTGCTGGTCCTTCATGGTCTCGATGATGCCCCACAGCTCGCGGACCTGTGTCTTCAGCTCCTCCACGGCCGCCTGGCTGCTGGCCACAGGCTCCATCTTTGGTTTTCCTTCAGTGCTGAACAGAGACGGGGAGTTGGCTCTGTGTCTGACTGTTCCCAAAGAGGAGGACAGGGGGGAGGGCGCCACCGAGGACAGAGGGGCTTGTCCGCTGCCACCTGAGGCCATGGTCCCTGGCTTGGGTGGCAGGGAGGCTTTGTTGTTGGCCACCTGTGACAAGAGAAGGCAGAGAGGCTTCAGAGCTGGGAATTGGGGCTGTGCTCCCCTCTCCTGTTTAGCAAAACCCTCCATCAACATCACTGTCCCCTCTCTCATTACATACTCCATCCACTCACCCGTCATCCACATGCCACCGAGTGCCTCCCTGGTGCAGATACCGCTTCCCCCTCCATGGGCCTTTGTCTACGGATCTTAACTTTGACCACCTTTCTGGTCAGGTGGTTACTAACTGGTTCCATTTACCTGTCCAGAGGCCCAACTATGTCTTAGGCTCTGAAAACTCTGAAATGAGTGAGACCTTCTCCTGGTCCTTAAGGAGCTCAGAACCCATCAGAGAGCAGACAGACAGGCAGACCAGCACACTGCAGAGGAGGGGAAGACTGCACCAGTGGGAGGCAGAGAGCTGTGGCCACCCACAGAAGGAGCCAGCCATCCGGGGTGGGGGGACTGCCGAGCACTTCAGGGAGGAGGAGCTGGCAGCCCTGTCTTGAGGGAGGACTACAAGGTGGCCAGAAGGAGGGAGGTGTGTTTGGAGAAAGATGTTCTAGGTGGAGGGAATGCCACAGGCAGAGGCTGAGAGAACAGAGAGTGGAACATATTCATGGGAAGCAGATCGCTCCACATGGCTGGAGTGTCAGAGGGGGCAGGAGAGAGGCAGCGTGGAGAGATAAGGCTGGGGAGGCAGAGGGGGCTTGTTGAAGGGGTTAAAAAGGTGGCGTGCCATGTTAATGGTCTTTTTGGCTACAGAAGGGCCCAAAGGATGGCCGGCCACGGGGCAGGGACACTGCTGGGAGACTCTAACATGATCCATGGTAGAAACGGGGAGGGCTTGAAGTAGGCAGTGGCCAACACGATGGAGGGAGGACAGCCTTGAGAGATGCAGCAGAGGCAGGCTGGCACAACAAACAGTGCCAGGCACTGTTCTGAGTGCTGGGGGAAGCACAGGTGGGCCTGGCAGACGCCACGCCTGCCCTCATGGAGCAGACACCCCAGGGCCGGCAGGCCATGGTCCTGGATAGCATGTAGGGGCTGAAGGAAGAAGTGCAGATCATGGACCATGGTTGGGGACAGAGGAACCAGGCCTTAAGGGGGCATCTTTCAGAGGAGGAAGAGCAGATTGAAGGGCTGAATGATGATTTCAGTTTTAGACACAATGAGATTTAGGAGACCAAGTGACAACCAAGGGGACATATCTTGTGGACACAGCCAGCGACCAGAAGAGTAAACTGGGCCAGAGAAATCACCAGGGGAAGTGGAAGCCATGAGGGTGGGTAACACAAAAGTAGAAGAGGCCCAGGGATGGAACCCTGGGGAATTCCCGAACTTAAGAAGCGTTGAGAGAAAGCTGAGCCCTTGGGGACTGGGAGAGAGTAGTGAGAGAGGACCAGGTGAAACCAGCAGAGGGGCCTGGGATATAGACACAGCCCCCCACCCCCACCACTACCACCACCACACCCACCAGAGGAATTTCTAAAAGGAATAAGTGATTGGATAAATGGGTTAAGGGTGCGGAGAGGAATGATGGAGTAATGCAAAGAAATCTGTTTGGGGCAGGTCAATGCTTGAATGGGAGATGAGGGATATGGCCTCCAAGTTTAGAACTCTCCTTCCAGAAGCTGGGCTGAGGCAGGATGATGGTGACTGGGGAAGGCAGGCAGTGTCCATGCAGAAGCCTTAGGAGGACACAGAATCTGCTTTCAGAAATAGGTGGGCCCCTGGGCTGGATGATACGCTGAGGACAAGAGCCCATGACGGCAGACAAGGAGGGAGAGATGGGGGCTGCTGGAAAAGTGTCTCACGGAGGCCAGGAGGACACGGGGAGAGAAGCCCACCTGGCAGGCCCAGGGGAGGCTGAATTGGTAGTGGGTGAGAGAAGGGCAAGCAGCCCACTAGGGCAGTTGGGGGAATCCCCGCCTTCCATGCTGCACTACTCAGGGAAGGAGGCGAGAGGTGTGACAGTGAAGTTGAGGCCGGTGTTGAAGCTGGTTGATGCTTGGCAATGCAGCCGCAGGACTCTCTCCAGCAGCAGGTGCCCAGCCACCCACCCCAGGGCAGTAGCCCAGAAGGGGCTGGGCTGGCCTGCTGAGGAAGTTGAGTCTGGATGCAGGCCTCACTAGAGAGACCCAGCGAGTGAGCCAAAAGCAGACGGGCCATGGTGCCCAGGCTGCCCATCCACCCACCACTTCTCTGCCAAGTCACCACTGAGGAGAGTGATCCAGGCAGGCAGGGCTTTGTTGTCAGCAGGAGTTAGGAGAAGAGGGAGACGGAGCCCACATGAATGAGCCACATGAGACGATGGCCAGGTGATTTCAGTGAGGCTCAATGGGCACACTCATTTTACCGAGCAGGCAACTGAGGCTGTGAGAGGCAGGGTGGAGATTTGTCCCTCCACTCTCAGTGGGACTCCTCGAGCCCAGCACCCTGACTGTGGCTGCCTGTGTCTGAACACTTGCACTGTCCTGTTCTAGTTTTCTGCTTCCTGGGGGAAGTTCCTGCTTTTTCCCATTTCCTGGCCCACCAATGCCCTGACACTGACTGACCTTGGGGTGCCTTCTGAATAAGGATTCTCTGAGTTTTCTCTATAGGACTCACTCTCCTGGTCCATTCAGCTGGCGAGTCCTCTTTTCAGCCCTTGCAGAGCAGAGGACACCACACTCCCTGATCACATTAGTTCAAGTGGAATTTCTAGACACAGTGAAGAACATGACACAATAGTTCCAGGGAACTGAAATTGGCTAACGTGTGAATCAGGCATGTAAAAAGCTGCTGTCCACCAGCAGATGTCACTGCAGACACACCCGGGGTCACCGGAGCAAACACAACTACAGGTGCACCTCAGTGACTAGAAAACACTGGCTAAGTCAAACTTCTGCAAATGCAATCCTTTAATAAAGGAAGGCTTCCTCAGTTTTGTGAATAAATAAAGTTGATCTGTTTTGTAGGATCAGATTTTTGCTTACTACATCAGATTTTTAAGAAAACCTATACATGAAAACTCTTAAATCTATGAGAAGGAAAATCCCACATAACCTTTGACTTTTTTGTTAATTCCTGCTTCAAGTGTCTTACAAAAGGACTCATTTTCTGTTTTTAGACACTAAGAAGTTATTAATACTTACAGAAAATAATTCCGATTGATTGGGTTCTCTCATTACTGGAAAACAATTTTAAAATCTTGGTTCATATTCATAGAACAGAACTTGTACAGGGTACACTTCAGAAGCCACATGCAGCAGCTCAACAATATCATCTTTCCTCACAAACCAATAACTTAAAATAGTGATACCGTTCCCTAGACATACAATGAAACAAAAATGTTTTTTGACTAAATTTATCTAAAACACGATACCAAATTGGCTTTTCTTTAAGAGACTCCATTAGTTATTTAAATCTATGATCTGCCAACTATGCTTTGTGATGCTACCAGGCTTTCAACATAAAGCTCAAGCTCTGTGGGCAGAGAGTAGAGTATTTAATATACTTCATGTATTCTTTCTGGACATCTCTAGGCTTTTAAAGTTGTTTTGGTGGTGGTAGTTGGTGGTATGCATGTGTGTGAGGGCATTTGCACATGTGTGCTTGACAGCATGGAGAGGAGACTAAGCCACAAGAGAAAACAACATGGGAAAGAAACAACTGAACATATCTCAGGGATTCAGTCCAGCTTTGGAGACTTTGTGACGCGTCTTGGGGACTTTGATGACTAAAGTAATCACTGTCTCTAAAGAATGCCAACCGTCTGCACTTTCTGTTCATCCTTGTTTGGTGGCAAACCCATCTAAGAGCAGGCATGAAAAGGCAGGGATCGCAAGCTGTCAAGGCGCCATGGCTGGTCACTCACTTGGGATACGGTAACAGTCTTTGAAGTTTTCTTTGACGCGTCTGCTCCTCTCTGTGCAAGTGAAACGTGTTCCTCTTTTTCTTCTTCTGGACTTGGAGAGTCAAAGATATCAGGGCTTGAAAGGGAGGACTGGATAAGGCCAAGAGAAAATATTGTAAGAATTATACCTTGGCTGACATACCTTTTGTTAACATAATGCTGTATATTTTTCCAAGCACTCGGCACTTCTGTTTCGTTTGTCTCCTCATTATAATCCCATGAGGCAGAAACTGTGTTATTATCTATTCACTAGGGGTTAGAGAATATAGCTGGTTAGTGGCAGAACTGGGAATAAGAAGGAAGGTTTCCTAAACAGGAATCCTTCCACGGCTCCCTGGGATCTTTCCACTGATGCCCATCAATTAATTCATACATTTCATCTCCACAGCTGTCTGTCATCCAGCTTACTCTGCTTCCTCCATGCCTCTCTCCCTCCCTTCCTCCTTTCGGTAAATATTTGCCACTGTGTGCCAGGCACTGAGCTGGGACAGCAGACTCAACGGTGACCACGCCAGGCACGGTCCCTGCCCTCACGGGGCTTCCGGTCCAGTGGGGAAGGCAGACAGTACCACAGGAGGCTGCTTCTGACCTTCCTCTACTCCATCTCCTCCTGATTGTTCTCCTTGCCCCTTTTCGGGGATCACCAAATCTCCTGCACACTGAAGTGTCCTAAAAGAACCTGTCTCAGAGGAAGCCATTTCCAGGGGAAAGAGATCAACAGACAGCTGTTCACTGACCAGTGTTTCCGTCACCTGAGAGCACCATGAGCCCCTGTTTAATTTGGTTCCTCTGCTAACTCTCTGCCTCATTGCAATCAACATCCATTTTGGATTCCATATTTGCTAAAATATATTCACAGAACAGCATCTTTTAGTAAAATATTGGGATAATATCCCTGCCCTTTCTGCCTTGCTGTGAAGATTACTGTGCTGTGAGGCTCAAATAACCTGGAAGACTGTGAAACAGTTTGTTGGAACTTGCTTGGTCATAAATGATTACTGTACCAGAATTTTCCTACTTTAGAACATAGCAAATGAACATAAGAGTTCCCATAGCAAGCCTTCTTTATTAGAAGCAAACAAACAACAAAAAAAGAATCTTCCAGAGATACCCCTGGGTGAGCTCATATTCAGCTTCACCTCTAGGCTTTCTACTCCCGCTCTGGTAGAATCACCACTTGGGAAACCTGCACTTCGTAGGGGTCATGAGGCCTTAGACCCACACTCCAGGCAAGGAAAAGACAATGTGTGTGCGTGGATGCATATATATGAGTGTGTATTTATGTGGAAGGTAAGTGTGCATTTCCCTTTGATCCATTTTCAGAAAAATTTTATCTAAGTGGATCATTTTGGAGCAGGATCAAGATTCTTCTAGTGACATTCACATCAGTGTTGTTTATAACAAAGAACTGAAAACAACATAAATGTCTAATAACCAATGCAATGGCTAGAAACGCTTGTGGGTTGAGGCAGCCGTGATGTTATGGAAGAATGTGTAATGTCTGGGGAGAAAGGCGCGCAGTATAAGGGGATAACACAAGTTCCCAAACACTGGGTACTATGTGAGCCCATTTTTGAAGAAATTATTTTATATATATACAAATAGGAAAAAAACACTAACGATATACAGCAAGGGGTTACTAGTTCTTGACTCTGGGGAGCAGAATGTGTTATAGGTTTGCAATATGAAAAGAAATTATTAAAAATGACTTAAACAAAAAATTTCTGAGGGTCATCCCAAGTGCTCTAATGGGTCTCCCCTACATGACCAGGTACTTCATATGTTTAAGAGAAATCTCCTGAAGGTCCGTGTGGGATTCCGTGGAAGGGCTGTGGGAGACAAATGCTCAGCCCCTGCCAAGCGCTTTATACTGGCAGATCGTTACTACAGTCAAATTTTGTTTTGTTTACAGACCCAACCAGCTTCTCTCTTTCCATGACAAAAGATGATGTTTTCTTTCTCCACAATATCATTTCAGGTTCAAACAAGAGTCAGTCTAGAAGAAGAGGTGGGAAGAGAGAGTGCCCACCTCTCAGGCAGACACACAAAGAGCAGATAATAGGGAGAAATGCTGCTTGATTCCATAAGACTGAAATCACATTTGGTTGGCAGTACATCTCAAGACCCCCCTTCTCCCAGGCTGTCCTCACAGCAGCCACTTGCAGAAGAGCCTTCAGCTAGGGTCATTAGCCTTTCCCGCTTCTCAGCCATAGAGAAGGCAGGAGATACTGTGCAGACACACTTACAGATGTCAGGGACTTGGACGGAGGCTGCCTCCCTGTGGCTTTTGGTTTGCTTGTGGTTGGGTGGCTGAGTTTCTCAGTAGATGACACCATGGAGTCAAAACCTTCTAGGTCTAAAATAAAAGTAAGAACAGATTTTTAAGAGCAAAACTAAGTATGAGGACACGTTCTTCTAATAATGTCACCAACACCTGTTTTCCTTAATCATTGTCCTTGACATCTGAATTACATGTCTTCTTTTATGGAGGCCCTTTGTATCCTTTGGTCATTCAATAAATGTTATTCAAACCAAATGAATAGTCATTTTCTCCTTGGTTTAACAAGCTAGCATGGAGGAGAGCAAACCATGATTTTTCTTTTTCCCTTGAACAGATACATTCATAGATCTTTAAAAAGCTACAGAAAGAAGACTAAAGGAGGAATCCTCTCCCTTCCACAAATCCAAGTAAATTTTAGTGATAAAACATTTTTGCGGCCTCAACACAAAAGGCAGTCATCAAAAGGTACAATATCCAAGGGCAAGTGAATGTTGGCCATTGATTCCACATGACAAAAGAGGAGTGGGCTTTTCATCTGGTGTGCTACAAGCAGCCAGGATCTCCTATAGTGTGTGCTAAATGTCCCTCAGGTGGCACTCTGGCATGTGCTGCCTTGTCCTGCCATGATGCTTTACTCTTGCCATCATCTTTTCACCCTAATGTTAGATTGTAAACTCCTTAGAGATGGAGACTAAGCGTCCACTTCTACAGATAATTTGTGGAGTCCAGCACCATTCTATTTACAGGAGCATCAATCAGTAAAGCCATTATTTTTTTCAGTCATTACTCTGTTCATTCATTCACTCCATTATGGAGTGACTACTCTGTGCCATACGTGGTGCTAGATAATGAGGCTGCCTCAGTGAACATGATAGATACAAGCCTTGCTCACAGAGAGCTGGCAGTAACTGATGTCTCAGAGGGACACAGAATTATTCAGACAGCTAGTCACTGTCCCCCTGCAGTGTGTCTGGGAGGAATGGCTCTGCCATTAATTTGCCACCCTCTTCAACAAATGATAGGCCCAGGAGTTACATGATTCTAGAGACTTCTGGTGATTTAGAAGTCAGGTATAGATAATGGAGGATGTGTGATGGTCAAAGGTATGACTGGCAGAAAAGGGACAACCCTGAGATATACCACTGCTTGTGACTGGGGAAACCCACTTCTTCCCGACAAGGAGACTGTGCTTTCTATGCCATGGTAGGCCCTGCCTTCCCAAACCACTCACGGTTCTTCCTCTAACAGAGCCTCAATTTTGGTTCAAGACAATGTGTCTACCCCTGAGCTGAACTGTATGTGGTTCAAGCTAATGTTGGCAATTCTGCTCCTCTTTGCCAGTGACTGGTCTAGAGGTGAGATGTAACCCAATTCGAGTCACTGAGAAATAAAGGGAAGTCTACTGAGAGCTTCTGTCCAGCTAGAGAGAAGAACGTGAAGAAAAGGTCTTTCGTATTGTTGCCCCTCTTCCTTCTGCCTGGGATGCTACTGTATAAGGACAGGATGCTTGGAGCTGTGGCAGCCATCTTGTGACCATGAGGGGAGGCATGGACAATGCTCTTACAGATCTTGAGGATGGTGGAGCAAAAAAATGGAAAGAGCTTGGGACATTGAAGATCCTGCTGAGCTGCCCACCAACCCCGGAATTGCCTGGTGCCCAGACTACTTGCCATGTGAAACTGATAAACCTATATTATTTCAGCCATTTTATATCAGCTATTCTTTATTTGCAGCTGACAGCATCCTAACTGCCGTAACCATCAATATGCTGGCTCAGGATGGAGAACTTCAAATTAGTTAAGTGTGCCTCCCACCCCCAACCCCCTCAATTTGAGAGCTCTTTTGTTGATGGTTATAATAAATGGTCTGGTTGTGTGACAATCAACTTTATTCTATTAATGAACAGACAGGTATCATTTGCAAACTATTTCCTTTAGTGGAGTATGCAAAACCAAGCACAAGTCACTGGTCAGGAGAAGCCATTAAATGACAGCTGGGATTATACCGACATCATTATTGTATCTGGTGAATGAATACTCAATTAACTCATCTTAAGTCAAGGCAAGTATAACCAAAGGTTGACTATCTGTAGAGACAGCACAAAGAAAAAAATTAATGGTGCGCTGAGCCCAATGGGGACCCAATCAGCATCTAGCACCAGAGTGAGCTCATAAAGCCCCCACCCCCATCCTAGCCAGCTCGGAAGGGCTCCAAGAGGACCCTGGGCCAGGGGAAGAGGCCAGACTCATGAGGCTGAACCCCCACCCCTGCAGGGCCTTTAAGAGAACCTTGTTTTCCTAAAAGAGTCCTCTCCCAACCCCGCCCCAGGACTCACCTCTACTAACCCCATGTTGTATGAAATTGAAATTCCCCACTAAATGCTTGGATTGACACAAAAAGCCATTGTCTGACACTAATATCCCATTATTTTTTTATGATCCCTTTCTTTCTGATTTCAAACGTAATACGTGCTCAATGTGTAATTTTTTAAAAAACATAAAGTCATAACAACAAAAGGCAGTCAACTATAATCTTACCACACAGAGACAACCACTGTTAGCATCTGGTATATTCTTCCTGGCTTTTTTCTATAAATAGCTGATTTAGCTCACACCATAGACAGCATTGCACTCTGCTTATTTCACTTAACATTTGATCCCATGTCTCTAAATATCCTTCATATATATTTTGATGGCCACATAATCAATCCTCTATTGCATTGCAACATGTTTTATTTAACTGATGCTCTATAGTTAGATAATTTGTTTTCAAATTGCCCCTCCCCCCACTTTTGTTTGCTATTATAAAAAACTCTGCGCAAATATCTTTGCATGGAATTTACATAAAATGAGTTGGTCAGATTGTGCCTGCAGTTCCGCAGCAGAGCTCTGAAAGAACAAAGGCATGGACTGTGAGGTATACTGCAGGTGGGCAGTGGAACCCCTGGGGAGAGGAGATGGGGCACAAAACTGAGGAGCAGATGCAGAGTGGGCAGCCAGGGAGGGAGTGGGAGAGATGGGCCGCGAGGCTCGAGCCCGGGAGCTACTGCTGGGAGTCTCGGCTGGGAGCTGCCAGGGCTGGGAAGGGTGACCAGTATCAGCTCTTCTGTCAAGGAAACCAAACAAGCTCTGCAGGCAAAACCTGCTCAGGGTGAAACAAGGAAAGAAAAATCAAAAGCTGATTGACTCTCGTTCTTAGCTTTGCTTGCACACTGGATTCACTGGACAGTTAAAAGAGAAAGAACAGAGGCTTGGCGCCCACCCTGAGGTAGACTTGATTGGTCTGGGGACAGCCCTGGACACTGGTGGGTTTCAAATCTCCCTAGGTGGTACTAGTAGGCAGCAAAATCTGGGATGCACTGCTCTAGCAGAGCCTGGGGGTGGAGGGAAGGGAGAGCTGGGTAAGGATTTATGTGAACGAGGGGAGGGGAGGGCACCCAGGCATGGCCGCCAGGTGAATGGCAGGGGTGTTGCTGGGCCTTTGAGGAGGACACCGACCCAGGTGGGTCATGGGGCAGAAAGCTAGATGGGCAAGGGCGTCCTTGGAGGCCGTGAGGAGGAGCGCTGACTTGATGTAGTGAGGAATGAGGTGCCAGGGCAGTGGTTAGACCTGATGACTGAAGGACAGAGGCACTGCAGCGGGAGCGAGGTGGCCTGTGCAGTGAGACAGCAGGACGTGTGAGGTGGAAGAGGGGTGGGGGGTGGCGAGAGGAGTCATGGGGCAACCTTGGCCCCTCTTGGGATGAACTCAGCACATACCCTGGTATGCAGGGCTGGATGAGTTCACACCCAGGAAACTGCTGTCCTGACCCTCGGGAACACTCCAGCTTCACTACCACCCACTCTCTCAGGCCACTACAGTAATTACTGGAGTCCATCTGGAGCTTTTAGAGCTTGACAAAGTGTGGGACAGTGGTCTATAACAAATTACACCTTCAAAATGACGCAGAGGCTAGGCGTCTGCCTTCCGTGCTTAGGCTGTGAGCCCCAGGAAGGCAGAAATTCAGCTTTGTGCTCTGAAAGTGTAGCATGTGCCTGGCAAAAACATGCTTAATGTCCTATGAATGGGTGGACAAATGAACAAAATGTCTCAAGAAAAAACTTATCCCAGGACTGTAGTTCCCAAACGTGGCTTCTCCACAGGAGCTCAAAGCAAAGGCATGATTGAACTGAGCAAGACACGAGGGGGTGGCTTCAGGACAGGAGGGGTGTCCTCTGCCAGGGCTGCGAGAGTGCCCGCTGGGCCCTGGCATTTCACTGCTAAGGATGGCGCTGAACAGACCGTGCAGGGATCAGCCTGGCTGCGAGGGCCAAGCGTCTCCGTGACAGAGCCCAGAGAAGATCCCCTGGTTTTCGTAACTGGAGAGTAAAAGGAGGGTCAGAGTCACCCTTCTTCTCTTAATGCATCCTCAGCTGTTAAGCCTAACTTTCCTCAGTCTTAGCTTGTAGAAACACTCTTGGGAAAAAACGACAAAACCACGTTGCCATTAGGAAAAAGAGGCATTGAGTCTGAGGTGGCTGGCTGCAAACGGGACCTCAGTTACCCTGCTACACCTTCACGTACCCCAAACTGGGATGCACTTCTGCTTTCTGATAGCTGAGGGGAGGAAACTCTTCAGTGAAGTCAAATAACTTTTCAGTGGCACAGAGCATGGCCCTCATGACTGTGGCCATGGGAGCTGTGATTAAGGCAGAATTTCCATGACTAACCCATTGTGGTGGGAAGAAAATGTCCCAATTTTCATGGTGGTTTTGAAATGAATCAAGCTGAAACTTGATATGTGCTTTCTCAGCCTGGCTGGGAATTTTTTCTCTTAATAAAAAATAGTTTTAAGAGTTATAAGCCGTTCCCAAACTAGTGAACTAGCAAACACCAAGGTATTTTTAAAAAGTTGGTTTCCTAAGGATGAGAGGTTCTTGGCTTTTGTGATCCTTGGACAACAGACCCTTGGCAGACACACAGGGATAATTCACATTGGACACGATGGAGCATGCTTGGAAAGGGCTTCTGGCTCTTTGTGGCATATGAAGTTTGCCGTTTTCCATGAAATTCAAACACTTCCTATTTTGTTCACTTAGAAAATGTAGCATCATGTTCCATGGATGTGATGGATGGTACCAGTGACCATATATAACATATAAAGCACAGCCCTTGAAAGCCCAGAGGAGAAATCATTAAAAGGCTGAGACAGGCCAGCTGTCACCACCAGAGCTATTGGGGAGCTCTGAGCCTGCTCTGTTGTTTCACTGTAGCTCCCCACTCTGGACTCCAAAAAGAGCCCTGGAATGCAAAACCCCTACAGGTAAAGCCAGGCGGTGTCACCATCTCCTAATCCTTCTGCAACCTATCCCTCCTCTTCCATGCCCTGTCCTGGGCCATTCCTTGCCTGTAGCCATGGTAATCAGTTTCTCACTTCAAGCCCCTTCCCAGGACTCTCTGCCACCAGAAAGAGATATGTAAAGGGTCCCTCAGAGTATGTCCCTTCCCAGCTTGCAAAGTTTCCATGACATCCTGATGCCCAAGCACGGCCAGGACCCCCATGCTTTAGCCCATGCTCACTTCTCTGTCTCTGCCTGCCCCTAGCTGTCCCAACAACAAGCTGTGCTTTCTCCCTCGCTCCTGGGCCTCTGAATATACGGACTGTTCTGTTGGGAAAGCTCGCCTCCCCTTCCCTCCCCACCTGGCCAACTCTTCTAGGTCCGCCAAGGTTTGGCTTGACAATTGGGACCTCTTCCAAAAGGCCAGACTGCACCCTCGGGCCTCGGTTGGATGCTCCCTGGCTCAGTCATCACTCCGACCTCAGCATTTGTCACCCTTTACTGCCATTTCTTGTTGTCTAAACAGTCTGCCCCAACAGCCAGGGCAGAAGGCTGTCTCTCTTATCTCTGTTATTCCCAGGCCTAACATCACTCTTGGCTTGCGGTGTGTGTTCAAGAAATGATATTGAATAAACTAACACATAAGCTTTTTGGGCTTCAGTTTTCCCAGCTGAAAAAAATGAGATTGATATCTGGCCCAGCAGCTTCACCACAGGGTTATATTTTTGTGTGTAAATGAGACTATGCGAAAGCCTTTTTGAATCACACAGGTAGAATTTTGTGTTCATACATCATGAATAGAGTTGTGGGATTTGGGAACAGAGATCTGGGAGCAAGGCTAGGAATTCCTTTTTATATTTTAAGATTTAAGATGAGAAAACCCCATACCCACAGAGTTGCAGGTGCCTTCTCTTCAATGAAGAAGCATCACAAGGCAGTCTGTATAGAAGGAGGAACTCTCATTTCTCACACAGATTATTTGACTAACTGGAAAAATCTATGTGGACAACAAAGATGGGCCCTCTATTAGAAGTCAAATGAATATCTGTATTAGCTGATTCACCCACTGAAAACTTCTTACTTGAGCAATAATTAGATTCTGCAGGGAAACAAGCCCTTCACAAAGTGTAAGCATACAGCAGATTAGCTGTTGTGCTTTAATTTATAATACAGGTGTGAAGTTTACGTAAGCTGCTGAGAGTAAACAAGTTTGGAGCTACAGTTTTGACCTCCATGTGCCAGCTACCCTACAGATACCCTACTCCAGGCTGTGCATGTATGGCCTCCTTTAACCCTGAATCCTATGATATATAGGCATTACCTATTCTAGACAGGGAGAAATTGAGGGTTGGAGGTTAGAATACTTGCTCAGGGTCACCACCAGAAAATGACAGGCCCCACATCCAAATGCCTGTCCACCGGACTCTTCCCACAACAGAGCACTGGAGAAAAAGCAGGAACACCTGTCCTGAGTTCTCAGTCAACTGATTGTGAATTCTTGGAATTGTTTCTACATCAGTTAAAAGGAAAGATACTAGTCAAGTTTCTTTCATGAAGAAACTCTACACACTGGCAACAAATGGCCTTTGTTCTATTTTATTAAAATATGTTTTTAAGTGGTCAGCAAAAGGTGTTGGCTTCCCTAAGGAAGCATCTGGCAAGAAACGTCTTAAGTTGGCAGGCAAGTTAAGAGAGAATGTTTGGCTATTCAGTACAAAGTAACTTTTACACCTGAAGCTTGTAGTTCAATTAGAATAAGAGAAGGGGATACAGAGTATATTTACTCATTAATTCAATCACACATTTATTACATATCAACTGCGTGCCAGGCATAGCAACTGTTTCAAGAATGAAAGAACACTCACCCTACGCCATTGCTGTCCAACAGAACTTGCTGTGATGATGGAAATGTCCCATACCTGAACTATCCAAAATGGTAGCCACCAGCCCCAGGTGGCAATTGAGTGCAGGAAACACACAAAATATGGTTGTGACTCTTTAAATGAAGTTAAATTTAAATGGTATTTCTTCTCATGTATGCTCAGGCCCTTCATTCAGTGCTTTTTTTTTGCTGAGAGTGCACCATGAGCCAGGCACTGGGCAGGACATGGGGGGAGAGATGTGGACCCTGCCCTCACGAAGCCTGGAGTCCACTGAGAGTGACAGACATTTTAGATACAGAAGTACAAATTTTGCTAGCTGCTCTGAAAGACAAATAAAGATGAAATTGGAAATGATAGCATGGGGACCTGACTTAGGTCAGGGGAAGGGGTCAGGGAAAGAGGTGGGGCTCGTACTGAAGTCTAACACAGGAGAGGTAAAGTGATTCACTTGGAGAATAGATAGAGGTGATCCTAAGTGGGGAAAAGTGGCACTGCCTGTGTATTTCTTCACAAATTGCTCACTACAGCCCCAAATTTGCTATGCAAAGTGATTTAATAAATAATTTATCACCTTGTTGGAAATAGTAGTCACACTGTTATTCACAGGCTTGTAAATTGGTACAACCTTTTGGTAATGCAACTTGGAGATACCGATCACAAAATGTAAATGTGCACAACTCCAGATATATCCATTCCATTTCTAGAAATTAACTCATCGAAATATGTATGTAAGAGTTAAATGATATATTTATAAGGCCAGTGTTCTTCAGACTTTTTTGCCAGTGTGCCCTGGAAAATAATTTTCAAAACCCTCACACCTCTTACACATCTTAAGTTTATATCATGCTTTAGTTATAAAGGATGTACTTTCTGCCACATTCTAAGGATTGGTATTTTAAAATAGAACTGTTATATCACAATTTTAAATATATTCAACATATATTTGAATATCAAATATCACAGTAATTTAATTTAACTTCATACATTTAATTTCATACATTTAAAAAAATCATGAGTAAATTTTAACAGCTGGAAATTTTACATCCTTTCTTTTCTTCCTGGAATTCATATTTCCATTGTACTTCCACTTTATAATTTTACTCTAATGTAATACATGTTTATGCATTTAAGTCTTTTGTTAATTAATTCACCTTTTTCTGCTATAAAAATGTAAATTGAAATCTGTGATTTATTTCCTGAAATCATTAATCTCTAAGTGTAAAAATTATTTTTCTTCTGGACTGAGTTTTTACAAGTATTATCAGTAACAAATGATCAAAACATACATATACACACATACCACACATTTTGTAAATAATTTTTAAGCATAAAAAAGTAGAATTTTATTGGGCTTTCTCCCCAACCCATGAAGGACGTGTGGATGACTATTAGTTAATACTGGAATGAGATGGTTTGGCATTGATTCTATTCCTATTTCTCATTTTATAGATGTAAGTGCTAAGAAACTTTGTTCACATAAATAGAAATAGATGAGAACAGAAAGAATTTTGTTATCACAATGTCACTCAATTCTCTTAACCCCATCCGAGTTATACACCAAAAATCAGACTGTGGTCCAGCATCCTCAGGAATTATTTTTAACAATCTGTCAACAAAGTAACAGCCTCCTTCAATTTTGGTGGAAGCAAAGAATTAGAAACCTGAATTGTAAACAGGTTTCTCATCCAGTCAGTGGAGTCATTCAATTGTTCGACTTTAACACTGATCTTAGAATTGTTTCTTAGTTTGAATCACGGGTTTTTATACCTCAGGGGTGGACAAGGGGTTGGCCTGTTTGTGTAGATGGGAGAGGGCAACTGGGAAAGAGGAGTGGGAAAGGACAAGAAGGGTGACACCAGGGCTCCTGGGCCAATGGGTTTGAAGAAAGAGCACATAATAAGATTCTCATGGCCTTGGGAAGTCTCCATGCCCCCTACTCCCAAGGGTATGGGCAGCCCCCTTTGAAGATCACTGTCCTAGAATGGTCTTTGCAGCATTGCTTCTAGAGAACTGGTTATGGTGGAATCATACAAGGCAGTATTATGTAGCCTTTAAAGTACAAGGCTGATCTATGGGACTTACATGGAAAAAATGTCAAACATACATTTGGTACAAAAAGCAAGTTGTGGTCCAGAATCATATGTATAACATGATTACATTTTTACAAAATAACCCACCCATCTGTCCATCCACATACAGTAAGGCTTCTAAAAGCTTGTGTAACAAATTAACAGTGATTATCACAGGGTCAGGAAGGTAAGATGCAGGCGACTTTCACTTTCTCACTTTGTGTTCTTCCATTGTTTTTTTTTTTTTTTTAGTTAGGACCTATTCCCTTTGTAATTAGGAAAAGAAAAGCTATTCAAAATAAAGAAAAATACAACTGATTAGATAACGTGTGACATTCTTTCAGATGCAGCCGTAAGGATCTCTGTCAGTTGATTAAGTTATGTGTTCAAGGGTTTTGCTCATGACCACTGACAGTCATCATGGTTAAGGATGCAGGCTGATGTTGTGGGGGCTTCTTTCTGGCTGAATTGCAGCTAGACCAACTCTGCCTTAGTAAGCGCCTGTTTTGCCTCAGCCACTTCACATTGTCATGTCTAAACTTGACAGCAACCCTCTAAGGTAGGTGGGCACCACTGACCTCATGACTCAAAGAGGCAAGTGGAGCTCCAAGAGTCACCTGACCTGGAAAATGTGGAGCTAGGGTTCAACTGGGTTCTCAGGTGCACCTATCTGAGAACTCAGAGTTTATCTGACACACCACATGCCTTCCTTTCTTGCCCTTAGGCACACAAACTTATTTAGGATGGAAAACATCCTACCATTTTACATTTTTGTGTAAGAATTTGGGTGGGGAAAAAATCAAAATAACTGTTTAAAAAAGTAGAATGAATTATTAAAACAATTTTACAAAAAGTTATGCCCATAATCCCTTGACAATTACTTAAACTTCCATGCCCAGCAATTTTTTTAAGCAAAAATCATTAAGCCAAAGACAACCTTAGATGAGATCTTAGAAAGGGCCAAATTATCAATTTACTAGGTTAAAGGAACTCACAGAACTAAAGGAACTGAGGTAAAGGGACAAATGAAATAAGACACTGTTTAATTTTAATAGACTGCGATGCTGAACTGGGCCCCTTCATGATCATTTCCTCCAAACCCCTCGTTGAAAAACCAAGATTAAAGAGGTGTGATGGCAACATGATGTGCAGCCGGCTCAGAGAGCACGTCTCCTTTTGGGGAGCAAGATGTACAGGTCACTTCATCTTATTTAAACAGCACTTTAGTTGGATGAAAAAGAGGCAGTTTGATGCTCATAATATAAAATTTTAATGCATGCATGTGAAACAATAACATGCTAACATCCTGAATTAAATGAAAGCCAGAATTATGCTGAGTACAAAATGTGGGGAGGAAATTCCTCCCAACCTGAAGCCCAGTGCTCCCTTTTCTTTTTTTATAATAGCAGTTACAGGTTTATATGAAAAATCATGCAGAAAGTACTGATTTCCCATATGCCCACCTACACAGTTTTCCCTATTGCTTAACTTTTACATTAGTTTGGTTCCTTAGTTACAATTGATGCAACATCATTATAATAATTGTATTTTAACTATAGTCCATAGTTTACTTTAGGGGTCACTTTGTATTGTACAGTTTTATTCTGGTAACATATATACAACATAAAATTAATCATTTTAGTCACTTTCAAGTATACAATTCAGAGGTGTAAATTACATTCACAATGTTGTTCTGCCATTATCACCATCCATTACCAAAACCTTTCCATCACCCAAAACAGAAATTCTGTACCAATTAAGTCTTAACTCCCCATTCCTCACCTTCACCTCTTAGTAATCTGTATTCTAGTTTCTAACTCTATGAGTTTGCTTATTCTAATTATTTCATATCAGTGAGATCATACAAAAGTTGTCCTTTTGTGCCCTTTGGTGTCTGGCTTATTTCGCTCAACATGATGTCTTCAAGGTTCACCTGTGTTGTCACATGTATCAGATCTTCATTCCTTTTTATGGCTGATTATTCCATTGCATGTATATACACATTTTGTTTATCCATTCATCAGTTGATGGACATTTGGTTTACTTCCATCTTCTGGCAATTTAGTGAATACTGCTGCTATGAACACTGCTGTGCAAATATCTGTTCAAGTCCCTGCTTTCAATTCTTTTGGGTAAATACCTAGAAGTGGGATTGCTGGGTCATATAGTAATTCTAAACTTTCTGAGGAACTGCCAAACTGTCTTCCACAGTGGCTGCACCATTCTACATTCCTACCAACAGTGTATGAGGGCTCCTATTTCTCCATAACCTCTCCAATGTTTGTGATTTTCCCTTTTTTTTAATCTTCATTTTATTGAGATATATTCACATACCACACAGTCATACAAAACAAATCGTACATTTGATTGTTCACAGTACCATTACACAGTTGTACATTCATCACGTAAATCAATCCCTGCCACCTTCATTAGCACACACACAAAAATAACAAGAATAATAATTAGAGTGAAAAAGAGCAATTGAAGTAAAAAAGAACACTGGGTACCTTTGTCTATTTGTTTCCTTCCCCTATTTTTCTGCTCATCCATCCATAAACTAGACAACGTGGAGTGTGGTCCTTATGGTTTTCCCAATCCCATTGTCACCCCTCATAAGCTACATTTTTATACAATCGTCTTCGAGATTCATGGGTTCTGGGTTGTTGTTTGATAGTTTCAGGTATCCACCACCAGCTACCCCAATTCTTTAGAACCTAAAGAGGGTTGTCTAAATTGTGCGTAAGAGTGCCCACCAGAGTGACCTCTCGGCTCCTTTTGGAATCTCTCTGCTACTGAAGCTTATTTCATTTCCTTTCACATCCCCCTTTTGGTCAAGAAGATGTTCTCTGTCCCACGATGCCAGGTCTACATTCCTCCCCAGGAGTCATATTCCACGTTGCCAGGGAGATTCATTACCCTGGGTGTCTGATCCCATGTAGGGGGGAGGGCAGTGATTTCACCTTTCAAGTTGGCTTAGCTGGAGAGAGAGGGCCACATCTGAGCAACAAAGAGGCATTCGGGAGGAGGCTCTTAGGCACAATTACAGGCAGGCCTAGCTTCTCCTTTGCAGCAACAGTCTTGCCAAGGGCAAGTCCTGTGGTAGAGGGCTCAGTCCATCAAACCTCCAGTCTGCTATGTCTGAGAAAAATTAGAAAAATAGTTTTCTAATGGATGTGAAGTGGCATCTCATTATAGTTTTGATTTGCATTTCCCTAATGGCTAATGATGTTGAGCATAATTTCATGTGCTCATTAGCCATTTGTATATCTTCTTTGGAAAAATGTCTATTCAAGTACTTTGTGTATTTTATAATTCGGTTGCCTTTTTGCTGTTTTGTTGTAGCAGTGCTTTATATATTCTGGGTATTGTAGCCTTATTGGCTATACAGTTACCAAATATTTTCTCCCCTTCTGTAGGCTGCCTTTTCACTTCCTTGAAAATGTCCTTTGATGCACAAGAGTTTTAAAATTTTGCTGAAGTTTGATTTGTCTATTTTTTCTTTAGCTGCCTAATACAAGGTTCTGAAGATGTTTCCCTATGTTTTCTTCTAGGAGTTTTATAGTTTTAGTTCCTTTATTTAGGTCTTTGATCCATTTGAGTTAATTTTTGTATGTGGTGTAAGGTAGGGGTCTACCTTCATACTTCTGCATACAGATATTCAGTTTTCCCAGCACCAGTTGCTGAAGAGACTATTTTTACCCCAAATGGATACAGTATCCTTGCCAAAAATCAATTGGCCAGTGTGTGAGGGTTTATTTCTGAACTCTCAATTCTGTTACATTGGTTTATATGTTTGTCCTTGGGCCAGTCTCAGAGCTCTTTTTATGACACTGTGAGGAATGGGGGCCTTCTCCACCGCTAGAAGGCCAGTCAGCTCCCATTCACCAGCCTTAGTAATGAGATGCATTACCTTACCTCATTTGTGAAATTGAGGGAAGGAAGATAGCTGGGGTAAAAGTTATTTAAAGTTCCTTTAAAATCTGACATCCCATGAATAAGTTTTTAAAAAAATACAGGGAATTATATCTCTATTTAAAAAATATGCTAATTGTACATGTCTGGATGTTAAGTTGTCACATGAACTACTGCTTCAACACCTGGCTCTTTCCGGGGCCTCTTCCTTGTCCCCTACATTTCTCCCCTTCCCCACCCCCTACCTTCCATCTTCGCAGACATGTGCTGGACCTGTGGTTTTCAAAAGCTGGCCCAGAACTGGTATGCATCCATGACAACCTTATCACCAGTCGATAAAGCATTGAAAATATAAGGTCAAAGTTGTGAGTTCAATCTTTAAACTTGGAGATTATATCCTTTCTAACACCAGAAGGCACCTGTTTTTAAAATCTGCTGAGTTAGTAAAAGAAAAATCTTCAGTTCCCCAAATTACAAGACTTGTTTTTTTTTGTAATTGAGTCCCTGAAATTCCAAAGAGTAGGAACCACAGGGAGGGATGACTCAGGATGGCCTGGGGAAGGTAAGAGCTTCACTATAGGCCACTGCAAAGGTAAAGAAGCTTCTTTTGGCTTGAAATCCGGGTACCCTGTTAACTTACACCACATCTTTAGTTTGTCACCACCAGATCCAATTATCTTCCAACGGGGCCCACCAACCTCACTCCCCAGCTGTGAATCACTTTTCCCATTTAATGAATCAAAGTTAGTGCCTTAATGTGAGTCCATGGCTAGATAAGGATTTTGGTAACTCAACTCTCCTCCTTACTAAAGTGTAGTATGTCCATAACGCTTTTAGCATGACAAGGGAGCACTTGAGTGAGCATGGTTTGGTTTTCTGGCAGGCCATATAGCCCTCTGGGTATTTATAAGTAAAACAGAAGCAGTAACAGGGCTCTGCAAATCCATGAGCCCACAGCCAGTAGGTGGAGGGAGGCACAGATGCCAAAGAAATGCCATGTGCAATCAGCGAGTTGAGCATCACCTGTTTCCTTCTTGCTTCCACATTCATTTTCAGCTCAGAGGCCTCTGTTGAGCACACTGTGGATGTGGGAAAGGTCACTATATAAACCTTTCTGCTGTTTACAGACAACCTTGAATCCACTGTGTGTACCTGCAGCATTTTATTCTCCAAGCTGAAACAGCTTCAGCATGTAGCAAAAACGCAGAGGCACTCAAGTTGTAGGGATGACTTCAGAAGGCCAGGGTTTTGGTCACAGAGATGAGGACAGCCAAAATATCATGGGACGATGTGGCACCCCTGGCACACAGGTGAGCTTCTGGAGCTGGCTGGAAGTCCATGGGTCTACACAGCACTGTGACGTCCTCTGAGCCAAGAGACACCATGTGAACTGATGCCAGCTACACACCCAAAAGTTCTTCCACCCACCTCATCCATAAGTCACCTTTCCTCATTTCAGGCTGATGGTTGTAGATGGCTTAGGCACAGACAGCACTGTCCACTTTATGCACAATTTGCTTTCTGTGTTTGGGAATAATTCATACCACCAAGTACAACACTCTCATTTTCTCCCCACTGTTTAACCTCCACCCGTGTTTTCCTTGTATTCATGAGACTTGTCTTAGTGGGACATTCAACGGTTATTACTTTTGCACTTCTCAGGTGGGATGAGGTAGAAGATACTTGTAAAACCCTCAAAACCAAGCACAAGCACAGCCAATGCAACAGACTGTCAAATGCCAGGAATGCCCAATTGGGAGCTAGCAGGCAAAGGCAAGCACCTTGGTTCTGGGTGGACCCACGTTTCTAAATGTGAAGGTCTCTAAGTGGAGATGCTGCGTTTACATCTGGGATCAGGCTCTTGGAAGTACAGAGAAGGCCAAGGCCTCAATATCAGCCCACCTCCTGCAAGACTATGAGATGACTTTGAAATCAGCATGGGCTGATAGCTTAGCCTTGCTTACTCAGTGGCATACTTGCACTGTGTGCCCCACAAGTCTCAGATGAGAGGTGGGGGCCCGCGGGAGAGCACAGAACCACTCCCGAATTAACTGCAACCAAGACTGAGACTTGATAAGTGTGGGAAAGGAACCAAAGATGCTCAGAGGACCGGTAGGTTAAAAACCAATCACCCAGAAGTTCAACCTGTTTCACTTCTTAATACAAAGTGTTTGATCCTAAGCACAATCTCTTTTGCTTTAGTCGTCACACTTGCGAACTGCATACTGCTTCTCAAATACTCCTGACATGAATTCAAGTTTTGGTCATGACAGGGCCTAGAGTTATAGAGTTATAGGTGTCTGCACAGCTGTGCCCCACACCCTCAGACACAGACTTGACTGGGGTACAACAGCGACTGCATCTTGCTCTCCTCTGCATGGGTAATATCAACCACATTCCTGATCCCCAAAGGACATGTCTGAAGGTCACTGGGAAGGAGACAGTGTCTGCAGGAGCGAGCTGTGGCTCCCACAAAAGTTCTCACGTGAGGGGTACTAGCCCCGAGAGAGCTGAGAGGTGCACTGTTCACACATGCACACTCAGCCAGAAGTCCCTCTAGCTAGGACCTGGGGTCCCTAAGGCAGGCAGCACAAGGTGCATTTTGTTCTATTCAACCTGAGAAATGACTCAAAAATCTGAAATGCTGAAAAGACCAGCAACTGGCTCTTTGGCTCCAAAAGGGGAAATTCAAAATATATAAAACAGGACAGAAAAACTAAGAGAGCGCAAAGCCAGGGGATCTAAGTCTTCCTCAAAAATCTGTCCAAGAAACCCTGTGAAATGATTTCTTACAGTAAAAGGCAGAACTTACAAAGTAAGGAAGGAAGTTAATCACTTGTTGAAAGAGATTTGGTGTCATATTAACAAAAATTTTGTTACTGGTCACTATTAAATTGCTTCATATGTCTTGTAAAGCTTTATTATGCAGAGTACAAATTTGTAATTTAGCATTGATTAAATTCCATGTTTTTTGTCCCATTATAAAACACTGGGTCTTAAATCGTGGGAGAGCATCTAATCCCGAATATCTGTGCGTAAATCAGATTCAAAGTGTACAATTTTTTTTTCCAGGCCAAGGAACTTGCCACAAGTCTGAAAAACGAAAGGTCTCTCATGTCAACTTTCTTGGTCAATGCTTACATTTATTACTTCAAATATTTTGCTCTGAAACTATTTTCAAACTGTGTTTTACAGATATTCTCAGGAAATAGGCCACTTCACTGAGAACAAGGCTGTGCTGAGTGTGTCCTCAGCTCAGCTGTTCCCAATTCACTGTGGATTCCTGACATAAACCAGGATTTCTCAACCTCAGCACCAGCGATATTTGGGGCTGGATAATTGTTTGGGGGGACTGTCCGCAGGATGTTCAGCAGCATCCCTGGCCTCCACCCAGTAGATGCCAGTAGCAGCCCTCCTGTAAGTTGTGACAATCAAAAATGTCTCCAGACATTGCCAAATGTCCCCTGGAGGACAAAACTGTCCCTGGTTGGGAATCACTGACATAGACCCACTTCATGCATTGAAAGGTTTGGGCTCATGGGTCAGGGAGTCCTGGGTTCAAATCCAATTCTGCTACCTACTTGTTGGGTAAACTTGTCCAAGTTACTCGATTTTCTTTTTTCCCTTGATCCTTCCCTATAAAAACGAGAGGCATTACACCTCCCTCACAGGGCTGTTTGGGTGGTGAGAAGAAATATATTCAAAATGTGTTAGGAGGCACCCAGTGAATATTCGTTCCTTCTTTCTTCCCTTTTGTTCACTCCCACTGCTGTTACTTCAACACTACAACTTCAAGAAAATGGTATAATAAAGGGAATATATTGTTTTCATTGTACTGGAGGAATAATTCTAACACTAGGAAATTACAAAGATGGCCACATTCCTCAGAAGCAACTCTTTGTAATTTGGACTTCAAAGAAGAATCAAGGATTATAAAGGCACGTTGTATTCCCAAATGTGCTTAGAAAACACTCCTGACTCTTTGAGACATGTTGTGATTATTCTATTTCCACAGCTGTGATCAGCTACTTATCAATGTCCAGGTGTGCCTCAATTTAAGAAAATTATGTATTTAAAAAAATACATTTATTTAACAACCTAAGGGGACTTATTTGCATTACAAAATGATTCCTCTACAAGCATTTAGGGAGGTTTCTTAACACATCTAAATCAAAATTCTATTTATAAGAGATTGGTTTACAGACAACTCAGAAACACAAATATAGTGGTTATCACTGTAAACAAACACAACTATTCTATAAAGTCAAGCAAAGTGGCACCTCCACCCCCATATTTATAAATCAGCTGTGTGCGTGTGTATCTTTTTTAACACTGGGACTGCAAAGTGAGTGTTAGGAAAACTTCAATTAGCTCCTTTTTCTTTAATAGCTTCATTAAGGTATAATTTATATACCATAAAATTCACCCATTTTAAGTGTTCAACTCAATAATGTCTAGTAAATTCACAGAATTGTACACAATTTAGTTTTAAAATCTTCTCATCATCACAAATCAATGAGCTCATGGTTCCTGGTCCAAATGGGCCCCAGACCCCAGTGGGAGATAAGGACAGGGTGAAGCCAGCCTTAATATCTTCCAAAGTTGTTACATGCCCTAGGTCCATTACTTTAAACTTAGCAACACTTGCCCTCCAAATTAGCTCTCTACAACGTGAGTGTGCTTCTGTGTTCAGGTTGAAAAGATGGGGAGAAAATCCCGACCTTCCTCAAGTGAAGAGGTGTTAGCTGTGAAAAGAGATGGCAGTGGGAAAAGTCTGATGAGATGCCAGTGGAAAAAGTTTGCTGAGTTCCAAACAGAATGGGAAAAAAACCAATGGTTAAAACAAAGAAGGCAAGCAGCCAAGGAGGAACAAGAAAGGCTTTCTCTAGGTCAATTAGTCCATACAAGATGGCTTAGTTCAAAGGCTGCTTCCCATTTGGAGGCCCACTGCTACGTGCTTCAGTGACAAAGGAACCAAAAATCTCTGTACTGCTGAAGTGTAACAATAAATCCTGCCATGCAGTGGGAACTACAATATAAGGCATGATAGAATTAGATTAGTGGTTGTGTAGGGCTGGGGAAGGATAGAGGGATTGAGAGGTGATTGCTAAGGGGTGTGGGGTTTTTCTTTTTGGAGTAATGAAAATGCACTAAAATTGACTGTGGTGATGAAAGCACAACTCTGTGATTACACTAAAAGCCACTGATTGTACACCTTTGTATGGACTGCATGGTATATGAATATATCTCAATAAAACTGTTTTAAAAAAAAGTAAATGTTATCGCACTTGACTTCATGGCCTCTAATCTCCCATTCAATTGGAACAGAAATTTTTCCACCAGCATGAGAAAGCTGGACAATTTAATTTTCATTTCTATTCATGCACAGGCCCACGTTGGAGCTTATCCATGTTTTCTATTATGTTATTTGAAATATGACCGCATAGTTTGATACAAACGATATCTCAAACTGACATCAGCAGCACAGTTTTGGACCAATTGATTCCATTCTAAATAATTGCTGGCTGACAGGCGCTGGTAGCTGCCTACGCTAGATATAACAAAGCCATGTTACAGAATTTAACATTTTAATAATTTAAAATTATAACATTATTAAGAGGAAACCGATGTATTTATAGTTAACACTGATGGTTTCTAATGCTTTCCGGGCTTATTATGCCATTCACTGCAGCCCACATTTGGACAGCTTCAATTGTCTGAATCACTAACAAAAAGTCTGGCATCAATAATTTCCAAAGCAATGAACCAATGCCACCCGAGCAGAGATATGAAACAGTGCTGAAGAGAGCCAGTCCTCCCCAACGTCCTCGCCTCCTTGGCCCAGGCACCTACAAAGAACAGTTCTGCCTCTAGGCTGAATAGCATTTTGCTTAAAATTCTACCTCTATGATGTCAGGAAGTCCTGCTTTTCCTGCAGAATGTGGACTTGACCTGGGGTTGTCCTCAGCCCTCCATTCTTTCTCTTCTCTCATGAGAAAACTCATTTATCTTTCTGACTTAACTGTTACCTCTATGCAAACAACAACATTAGTAATACATTTTTATAACTTTTACAGCCCACCAAGTGATTCTACATAACTGGAAGAAAATGTGAGGAAGTAGATAGATGTGTTATTTTTTGTAGATAAAGAAGCTGAAGTACAGAGGGTCTGTGTAAATTACTAAGCAAGGTCCTCCAGCCAGGAAGCAGCAGAGTCAGCACTCAACCCAGGGCTGCAGACTCAATTCTGCGTTCTCGTCCCCCCACCAGGAAGCACCCCGTCTCTACTTCCAGTCCCTGCCAGTGTCTCCAGGCTTGGCCTCAGACCTTCAGCCTCCACTCACCATTGACCTGAGAATGTCAGGTTAAATCTCAAAGTTAACCCACTGAACAAATTTCCACACATTTTCCCCAAACCAGCTCCTCCTCCTGACACACTTATTTCTGCCCAAGTCATATTGTATCCCAGTTACCCATCCCTGAAACCTCAGGGCTGCAAATTATTCTCTTCTCCTTTCTGCTCCCCAATCTAACCAGTTACTAAGACCTAGCAGTAATTCTCTTGTATTGCTGCTTCCAAAGCTATCCCTGCTTTCACAAGCCTTTTGTGACTAGCTTAATTCTAGCTCTTACTACTTACTCAAACTCTCAAATAACCTGACTCCTCAACACCCATCTTTCCTTCAGCTGACTTGGCCCCACAAAGCTCTGCCTGTTATCATTTTCAGACTTGATTGTGTCACTTCAGTGTCAACCATCAATGGCTCCTACTTAGCCTGCAGAACTGATTACAAATCCACTCATCTCAAACTCAATCTGGTCCCTACTTACCTTTCAGGTCAACTCCCACTTGATCCCAGCCCAAAGCCCCTGCTGCAGCATGTCCCGAGTGACTGACCTGCCCACCACACCCAAGCACACCTAACTTGGAGGTACAGATAAGACTGTCCCCTCCCTAAGACCTTCCCCATCACCTGGCCCAGGGAGCACACCTCCTCAGATAGGCACTTACACTGACCATGCGTCTGTCATGCATACAGACCCGTGCTCTCATCTCTCCTCATTTGCCATCTCAGGGGCAAATGTCATCTCATTTGCCCCAGAAACCAGGTCCTGTGGGTGAAGTCCTTTATATCCATGCAGCCTTGTTGCATAGTAAGTCCTCAAGTATTTACCAGTTGTTTACATGGCCGCCAACCATTGTTTCTTACCATGCAAGTAATAAATTCATTAAATTATTACCTTAAGGAATTAATCAGAGATTATTGTCTTTTTGGCAAAGTCAGAGAGACTCAAACCCTGGCATTGTCTTTCTGGGTCCTTGAATACATACAACTGGTGCTTAATTTACACAGCATGAAAAATTTCCATAAACTAACATCTCCCCTACACACACATACACCCACACACACTCTGATCAATGCCCTCAATATTTCCAGGTTTTCAGACTGAAAAAAATGTGATTCATATTTTGGAGATAGCCACCTTAATGCTCTCCAGACCCAAAGAAACCAAAGGTCAAAGGTCAATGCTCTTAACAAGCAAAACATACAGCCCTAAGTATTCTGGAGGTGGAAGACGCCTTCCTTCCCCTGTGAGGCCCCACATTACCTTCACCAAGACTTCACCAATTGACTGTCCTGGCTTAAAATGGGGCCCAAATACTAAACTGAAGTTTAGAACCAGAACTTAACTCTGGCTCACTGTGATGATTCCTTTTCATTCACAACCAATCACTGCTCTGCTTCCTGCCCTTTTATCAGGTTAAAAGTTCCAGCAGGCCAGTGTTTTTGTTACTACTGCATTGGTCCAAGCTGTCAGAAGTTCTTGGTTATGCTTTCTGCCCAGGCTTCTCAAAGGCTGACTGAGGATGCAAAACAGTTTCTGGAAAGAAGGCAACTGCTTTTGGCATTTACCATCACAGATGCATATCCTACCCCCAAGCCTTCACAAGGTCAGACCAGAAAACATATGTCAGCTGGGGCAAAGATGAAACTCTATTAACAAGTTCAGAAGAAAACAGCACCCACACAGAGTGCCACCTCCAGGTGAAGAGGATGCTTCTGTCAGGCTCTCTGGTGCCTCTGGCATGGCCTGTCGCCTGTCAGACATTCGGTTCTAAATTGAACCACCAGTGCAGATGTGTTGCAAATATTCCATGGGGCATCAGTCCCTGATAGTGGTCGCCAGGGGTTAAGGAAGATGGAGGGAGGGAGGTGGATGTGGTTATAATGGGGCAAAGCGAGGGATCCTGTTGGTGATGAAATGTTCAGTATCTAGACTGTGGTGGTGGATACAGGAACCTACACATGTAATAGAAATACTCACACACACCAACAAGTACTGATAAAACTGGGGAAATCTGAATAAGTTTGGTGGATTGCATTAAAGTCAATATCCTGGTTGTGATATTCTACACCATTTGCAAGATGTTACCACTGGGGACCTGGGTAAACGGTATATGGGACTTCTCTTTATTCTTTCCTTCAAGCATATGTGCATCTACAATTATCTCAAGATGAAAAGTTTCATTTTTAAAGAGGCAAATTCCAAAATGTAGCTCTTTATATTATGTTGAATATGAGAAAATACTAACAACCATGATAAGTAGAAATACAAAATGTAAAGCTAAAAAACAAACCTCCAAAATCTCAGTCCCTAAATCTGGCCATCCTTACAGGTTGTCACCCAAGTGAGACCCCAGAGGATGCAATAGCAGCCCCACCAACATGGGTGTGGCCTCATGCCCACCAATGCACATCCCCAAAGGGCCTTGGACGGGTTCCCCCAGAGACTTTAGCTCCTTTCCAATTTATTGCATGGTGATGTCCTGACTTTGGGAAAATGCACTCATTTTCTGAACTGAATGGCAATTAGCACACCAATGTTCATTTTAAAGTTAAATTCAAAATACTTTGTGCTGTATCTATAGTAAACTCTGCCATTCTGCATTTTGACCACTCATTCTTCCAGACTAAATATATAAATCCCTGGAAAATATGAATCCAAGTGCTAATGTCCACTTTTACAAAAAGGCTTATTTATCAATTCTTTTCATTAGACCCTACAAGGATTCCTCCTAAAGTCAGGGAGAATAAAAATCCCAGGCATTTTGTTTTAATGTGGAAACCACTGTCACTTCCCTTCTTTACAAAACTGCAGCGCAAAAAACCAACCAAGGGCTGTGAAGCGTGCATCTAAATGGTTGTGCTATTTCTCCTCATGCTGCCTGACGGGGCAAGCCAGGGCTCTGCAGTTCTTGCAAAACATGGCAAAAGAGAAGCGACAGCATGCTCTTTACTCACCGATGTCACTGCTGCGGTCCGAGAGGTCCTTGTCCAGGATGCCAGATAGTGCACTGCCCACCAAGTCAATCTTTGGACCATCACCCCTACATTAAAAGAACAAGTCCAGGCATTTAATGATTGGTGTGCATCCTTGTCATTTTGTCAGCTCTCTTGTTGCACACGTCAAGGAGTGTGCTGTGCATGGGGTGGGGGTGCTGTTGCCAGAGAGGGAGCCAACAAGCTGTCCAACCACATAGGCCCTGGTGCCTGCCGGCCCGCAGACAGGATGCCCCTCTCCAGCACACATTTTCAAAGATGGCTATTTTAATGATGACAGTCCACCAATGCATCTTCAGCCACAAAACCTCCTGCTGAGGACACAGGGTGGCACGCAGGGCCTTCTCCTGCCCCATCACCAAGTAAGAACCAGCAAACAACAGGGAACTTCCCCTTTAAGGAACAAGGTATTTAGCCAATGCTGCCTGTCAAAGGTTGGCCACTTTTAACCTTGAAGAAAAGGTTGTCTGGCCTGGGGTGGAGGCACCAGGCAGACTGTTGACAGGCACAAGGTATTGAGTTGAGGTCTGGCAGCTTGAAAGCTGGCACAGGAGCAGAGGCTGGTAAAATTAGGTGGCTCCTGGACGGGTGCTCGCGTGCCCAGCAGGACACCAGTGACTTCCCTCCATATTTGGCCTATGAGTGGCCCTTTGGGACGGGAGCAGGCCTTCAAAACGATGAGAAAAATGCCACCCACTCACACATGAGCAGAAGCTTCTTCCAAATTTCTTTTGGCAGCTCTTTTGACCCTTAAGAGGAGGGAATGAGCCCCAAAGGAGATGATCCAAGGGCTGTGACAGCAGTGAAATAGGAAAGGATCCTTGGCCATCAAAGGAGAGGGTGAAGCCAAGCAGATATTCCCCACAAAGCAACAGAAAGAGTCAACCTCACAGCTTGTTGCAGTCACTGTGGCCTGAAGCTGAATTGCACAATGAGTAACATATTTACCTCATAAGCGTTTGTCAAGTATCTATTATGCCGGGGGGATTGAGAGGGCCAAGCCAGATGGTACCTAAACAGGAAAAAGAGACAGATAGACAACTGCAAGTCCACATGGCATAGGCTATATATGATAAAGCTGTGTCAGAGTACAATGAGAAGAAAGGGCTGGGGTAGTACAGCGGCAATCTGCATGGGGGAGGGAGTCATACAGAGGTGATGGCATTAGAGTTGGGTTTTGCAGGAAAAGGGAGAGAGGACATATTAGTAAGAGGCATGATGGAGCAAGGACCCAAATGTGAGCAAGGGTGCCTGGCTTGGCCATTGGTCCCAGCGCTGAAGCCTGAGGTACCTGGTGGACAGTGAGAGGAACAAGTCTGGGAAGGTTGGCAAAGGTCAGACTGGGCATAGCTGAGCACACCAGGCTGTGGAGGCTGGTGTGTCCTGGAGGTAATGCCAGCCTCAAAAAGTTTAAGCAGGAGTCCTGGAACCCTGGAGGGAAGGGGGTATGTGGAAGAGGGAGTGGCAAGGCAGACTTCTGGGCTTCTCATTTCAGAAGGGGGATGGGGGTGGCCTTCAGTATGACACACATATCCTTGTAATGGTGGAGAAGGACCAGTGGATGGAGGCAAGTTCTCCTCAGTTCCTGAACCATGCTGACTATTAACCTCAAACACAACCAGCCCAGCCCACCCCAGAGGGTCAGCAGAGGTGGAAAGCCTGGAAACAGCCTGAGCCGAACTGTCTGGCCTCTACTGAGGGAAAATCCAGCTCTAAGACTGGCCTGTGGGCATGTACTACAACACTTTCTGGGCTTCTAAGAGCTGAGTTGAAATAAAGGTCCAGGTAAGGCATGGAGAACTGTACTTGGAAAGGAGAAGCAGCTTGACTGTTGCAGCAAAACCTTTATTTCCTGCCTTGCCCCAACCTCCTAAGACTGCAGGGCCCTGTGGTACCCTAGGCTGGGTTTCCCATAGCAGAATACCCCTACATTCCCTGACTACAAAAGCTCAGGCCCCACAGGGCATACTCCCTGAGACAGATCCCGAGCCCACAGGAGAAGTGGGGATTCAGGAAATTTACTTCAAAACATTTTACTGGCCCTAGCATCCACTAATTTGAATGTTTGCTAAATGAAATATTTTAGAAATACAGTATGATTAGTAGGAAAGCATTTTAAGTTTAAAAACTATTCCTTTCCCCAGATGTAAAGAAATAAGTTCTTGAGGACCCTTAATATTATTTTTAGGTAACTACAGAACCTGAATGATTTGGCATTGTCAGCCTCCAAACTAACAGACTGAACTCAAGTTGTACTCACAGTCAGACAGTCCTGTCCTTTTAGGAACACACCAAGCACCCAAACTTATGAGACCACATGTTCTACCTGGGGAAAGAGGCCACTAAAGCAGAGAAAATCCCTTTGGCTTTTTTTTTTCTTTTTTTGCCATGGGCTAGGATGGCTTAAAGTGACACCTTTGTGGACATCTGGGGAGTAAATCAAAGGAATATTATTGGGAAAAAGGATCTTTGTTCAGCAAATGATTACATGAATCTCAGAACTCCTCAGTTGCTTCTGAATATGTGGTTTATTTGTGTGTTTCAGTAACTATGAACCTTGGAGCTGATGTTTCCCTCTTTGATTTGATGGCTAGGAAGACTCCAGTCAAATGTGAGGCTTATCTCAGGGTACTACAGCACTCCAACAGAGTGCACTGCTTTGCTAATCTTACTTTGGGTTTTAATACTTTTCTACGGTTATCTTCACTTATTTTCTACCCTTATTATCACTCTCAGTTATTTTATTCTTTTTACGCATTGTTGTAAATTACCTCAAATCCTTTTACCTCAAATCCTTTGTGGAATGGTACAAGGTAAAAATAAGTAATTAAAAATAGGATGTATATTGATAGCATTTAAAATGTTCAGATGCTTTGAATGTAACTAGAAGTCAATACCATCAAGAATCTAGAACATTCACAAATATCTGAAGGTTAAACAACACACCCCTAACCAATCAGTGGGTCAAAGAAGAAATTAAAAAAGAAATTGCTAAATATCTAGAGATGAATGAAAATGAGAACACAACACAACTTACGGGATGCAGCGAAGGTGGTATTGAAGGGCAAATTTACAGCTCTAAATGCATACATGAGAAAGGAAGAAAGAGCTAAAATCAAAGAATTAACAGAACCACTGAAGAAGCTAGAAAATGAACAGCAAACTAATCCTAAAGAAAGTACAAGAAAAGAAATAACAAGGATTAAAGCAGAAATAAATGATATGGAGAACAACAAAAAAAAGAGAATGAATAAAACCAAAAGTTGGTTCTTTGAGAAGATCAACAAGATTGACAAACCCTTAGCTAGACTGACAAAGTCAAAAAGAGAGAAGACCTAAATAAACAAAATAATAAATGAGAGGGGGGACATTACTACAGATCCTGAAGAAATGAAAAAATCATAAGAGGATTCTATGAACAACTGTATGCCAACAAACTAGACAATTTAGAGGAAATGGATAATTTCCTGGAAACACATAAACAACCTAGACTGACCCAAGAAGAAATAGAAGACCTCAACAAACCAATCACAAGGAAAGAGAGCCAATCAGTCATCAAAAAGCTTCCTACAAATAAAAGCCCAGGGCCAGAAGGCTTCAAAGGGGAATTTTACCAAACTTTCCAAAAAGAACTGACACCATTCCTACTCAAACTCTTTCAAAAAATCAAAGAAAATGGAATATTACCTAACTCATTTTATGAAGTCAACATCACTCTAATTCCAAAACCAGTTAAAGATGCTACAAGAAAGGAAAACTACAGGCCAATCTCCCTAATGAATATAGATGCAAAAATTCTCAACAAAATACTTGCAAATCAATTCCAAAGATACATTAAAAATCATACACCATGACCAAGTGGGATTCATTCCAGGCATGCAAGGGTGGTTCAAAATAAGAAAATCAATCAAAGTAATACAACACATTAACAAATCAAAAGGGAAAGATCAAATGATCATCTCAATAGATGCTGAAAAAGCATTTGACCAAGTTCATCCTTTTTTGACCAAAAAACACATAAAAAGGTAGGAATTGAAGGAAACTTCCTCAATATGATAAAGGGCATATACGAAAAACCCACAGCCAGCATAGTACTCAATGGTGAGAGACCAAAAGCCTTCCCTCTAAGATCAGGAATGACACAAGGATGTCACCACTATTATTCAACATTGTGTTAGAAGTTCTAGCCAGAGCAATCAAGCAAGACAAAGAAATAAAAGGCATCCAAATTGGAAAGGAAGAAGTAAAACTGTCATTGTTTGCAGATGATATGATCTTATATCTGGAAAACCCTGAGAAATTGATGATACAGCTACTAGAGCTAATAAACAAATTTAGCAAAGCAGCGGGATACAAGATTAATGCACATAAGTCAGTAACGTTTCTATATGCTAGAAATGAACAAACTGAAGAGACACTCAAGAAAAAGATACCATTTTCAATAGCAACTAAAAAAATCATGTACCTAGGAATAAACTTAACCAAAGACGTAAAAGACCTATACAAAGAAAACTACATAACTCTACTAAAAGAAATAGAAGGGGACCTTAAAAGATGGAAAAATATTCCATGCTCATGGATAGAAAGGCTAAATGTCATTAAGATGTCAATTCTACCCAAACTCATCTACAGATTCTATGCAATACCAATCAAAATTCCAACAACCTACTTTGCAGACTTGGAAAAGCTAGTTATCAGATTTATTTGGAAGGGAAAGGGGCCTTGAATTGCTAAAAACATTCTAAAAAAGAAAAACAAAGGGGGAGGACTTACACTTCCTGACTTTGAAGCCTACTATAAAGCCACAGTTGTCAAAACAGCATGGTATTAGCACAAAGATAGATATATCGATCAATGGAATTGAATTGACAATTCAGAAACAGACCCCTAGCTCTACAGTCAACTGATCTTTGATAAGGACCCCAAATCCATTGAACTGGGACAGAACAGTCCCTTCAACAAATCAGGCTGGGAGAACTGGATATCTGTATCCAAAAAGAATAAAAGAAGACCCCTAACTCACACCCTGTACAAAAATTAACTCAAAGTGGATCAAAGACCTCAATATAAGAGACAGTACCATAAAACTCCTAGCAGATAATGTAGGGTATCATCTTTAAGACGTTTTATTAGGAGGTCACTTCTTAGACCTTATATCCAAAGCACAAGCAACAAAAGAAATAACAGATAAATGGGAACTTCCCAAAATCAAAAGCTTCTGTACTTCAAAGAATTTGTCAAAAGGTGAAGAGGTAGCCAATGCAATAGGAGAAAACATTTGGAAACCATATATCTGAAAAAAGACTGATATCCTGCATATATAAAGAAATCCTACAACTCAATGACAATAGTACAAACATCCCAATTATAAAATGGGCAAAAGATATGAAATGACATTTCTCCAAAGAGGAAATACAAATGGTTAAAAGCACATGAAAAATGTTCATCTTCACTAGCTATTAGGGAGATGCAAATCAAGACCACAATGAGATATCATTTCACACCAATAAAAATGGCTGCCATTAAACAGGAAAGTACAAATACTGGAGAGGATGTAGAGAAACTGGAACTCTTATTCATTGCTGGAGGGACTATATAATGTTACAGCCACTGTGGAAGACAGTTTGGCATTTCCTCAGAAAACTACATATTGAGTTACCCTAAGATCTGGTCATTTCACTTGTAAGATCTGAAAGCAATGACATGAACAGATATTTGCATACTGATGTTCATAGCGACATTGTTCACAATTGCCAAGAGATGGAAACAATGTCCTTCAACAGATGAGCGGATAAACAAAATGTGGTACATACATACAATGGAATACTACGGCAGTAAGAAAGAATGAGGTCATGAAACATGACAGCATGGATGAACGTTGAAGACATAATGTTGAGTGAAATAAGCCAGATACAGAAGGAGAAACACTGTCTGTTACCACTAATGTGAACTCCATGAAAAATGTAAAATAAATATCTTATAATGTAGAATATAGGAGACCTAGAGAAAAAAAATGTTCATATGCTTTGAATCAGTTCTGGGAGTCTATGCTAAAGAAACAGTCTGGGAGTAACACCACCAAGATGGCAAAGTGAGACAGTCTAGGGTTCAATCTCCCCACAGAAACTTTAAACAACCAGCAAAACTGGAAGAACCATCTTTCTCAAGCTCCAGAAAACAGCTAAATGTTTCCAGTGACTGGACAAATGCCAATCAAAAAAAAGGCAAAAGTGGTAGGAAAACTTCATTGTACTCTTGCTGGCCCTTCCCCTACCCCTTTCCTGGCTCGGTATAGATCAGCCTGTGCTCCCCAGGCAGGTCTCTGGTCCTGTTGCGGTGGAGGTAGAGTAACCCCTATGCACATATTGGGATGCTTGTATGTCTGTACCAATCTATCAGGTAGCAGCTTGAAGGACTGAAGCAGGATGCTCGTCTCTGGCTCGCCATGCCAGAACTTGCCCCGCATGCAGAAGTTGTTTGTGGGCAGCTAAATCAGTGTAAGAAACAATCAAATGGCAGTGACATGTGGCAAAGGATTACTGACTTTAAGACATTCAATAAAGCACCTGGGACCATGAAGAAAGACTATGGGGAGAAGAGAGAGCATTCATATCCATGTAAATGGGGGAATTCCTAAGGCTACAAAGGCTACAAGTGCATGCCTAGGAAAAGACATATGCTCAGAAAAGACTGGAGAGAACTTTGTGCTTTTACCTTGGGCTGTTCTTTGGGTTCACTATTAGGAGGGCTAAGCTCTGAAAGAGAGCACCAGTCAACATGGGGACCAATTTGCAAAGAATGTGAAAGGAATTTTTTGTTAGCTCCTGGCATTCAAGGAAATCTCTGTCATATTACTAGCTGGATAAAACTTAAGGAGTAGACTCCTCATCCAGAGTTAAAACATTAAAATATTAAAATGTAAAGTGTGCAGCAAAAGATTACAAGGCATACCAAGACACAAGAAATGATGGCCCATCCAAAGGAACAAGAGAAAACATCAGAAACTCTCAATAAAGAAGACCAAACTTTTGACATACTGGACAGAATCTGAATATGCTCAAAGAGGTAAAGAAAACATGGACAAAAAACTAAAGAACATCAGGAAAACAATATATGAAACAAATGAGATTTTCAATAAAGAGACAGAAATGATAAAAAGGAACAAAACAGAAATATTAGAGCTAAAGACCACAATAACTTAAATTAAAAATTCTCTAGAGGGGTTTAACAGTAGGTTGGAGCTTGCAGAAAGAAAAATCAGTGAATCTGAAGATAATAAGATAGAAATTATACAGTCCAAGGAGCAGAAAGAATAAAGAATGAAGAAAAGTGAACAAAGCCTGAGAGACCCATGGGACATCATCAAGCATACCAATTTGTGCATTATGGGAGTTGCAGAAGGAGAAGACAGAGAGAAAGGAGCAGAAGAATATTAGAAGAAATAATGGCTGAAAAGTCCCCAAATTTAACAAAAGACATGAATATATACATCCAAGATGTTCCACGAACTCCAAATAGGATAAACCCAAATAGATCCACACCACAGCATATTATACTCAAACTGTCAAATGCCAAAAATAGAGAATTCTGAAATCTGCAAGAGAGAAGCAACATGTCACCTACTAGGGAGCCTCAGTAAGATTAAGTGCCAATTTCTTAGAAACACAGAGTCAAGAAGACAGTGGGACAACATATTGAAAGTGCTGAAACAAAATAATTGCCAAAATATAATTCTATATCTGTCTTTCAAAAGTGAGGTGAGGAAGAGTTTAAGACATTCCCTGACAAAGAAAAGCTAAGGGTATTCATCACCACTAGACTGGCCCTACAAAGAGATGCTAAAGAGTATTCTGTAAGTTGAAAGGAAAGGACACTAGACAGTAGATTAAAGCTGCAGAAAGAAATAAAGATATCCAATAAAGATAATTACATGGGTAATTATAAATGCCAATGCTATTGTATTTTTGGTTTGGAACTCCACCTTTTACTTCTTACAAGATCTAAAATGCAAATACACCTAAAGTGATGATAAATCTATGATTTTGGACATGATGAATAAAGATGTAATTTGTGACAAGGATAATATAAAGATGGGAGGGTGGAGGCGTCCAGTAACATAGTTTATGTATGCTATTAATGTTAAATTGGTGTCAAATCAAAAGGAAATATTGTAGATTAAGGATATTAAATTTAATCCCCATGGGAACAACATAGAAAATTTCTGAAAAATATTCACAGAAGGAATTAAGGGACTCTAAATGGTTCACTACAAAAGAAGAACTAAATACAAAAGTAGGAACTAATGGAAGATTGAGGGACATAAAAGGTACAAAAACCAAGTAGCAAAATGGCAGAAAAAAGTCCTGTATTATTGGTAGTTACTTTAAATGTAAATGAATTAAATGCTCCAGTCAAAAGGCAGAGGTTGGCAGAATGGATAAAAAACCATGACCCAAGTATATGTTGTTTACAACAGACTCATCTTTAATTGAAACACACAAGTAGGTTGAAAGTGAAAGGGAGGAAAAAGGTATTCCGTGCAAAGAGCAACCAAAAGAGGGCCTGGGATAGCTATACTGATAGATTAAACAGGCACTGTTTCAAGGGACAAAGAAGGACACTATATACTGATAAAAGGGCCAGTTCATCAAGAAGATAAACAATTATAAATATATGTGCACCTAACAGCAGAGCCCCAAAATGTATGAAGCAAATATTCACACATTTGAAGGGAGAAATAGATGGTTCTATATTACTAATAGGAGAAGGCAATATACCGCTTTCAATATTGGATACAACATTTAGACAGATTAATAAAGAAATAGTAGGCTTGAACAATACTACAAACCAACTAGACCTAACAGACATTTATAGAACACTTCACCCAACAATATCAAGTGCACATGGATAATTCTCTAGGACAGACCCATTGTTAGGTCACAAAACAAGTCTCAAAGTTAAAAATAAATACTGAAATCATACAATGTCTCTTCTCACCACAATAAAAGGAAGGTAGAAATCAACAGTAGAGGGAGAACTGGAAAATTCACAGATATGTAGAAATTAAACAATACTCGTAAATAACAAATGGGTCTGAGAAGAAATCACAGGGAAAATTAGGAAATACCTTGAGATCAATGGAAATAAAAATGCAACACACCAAAACTTATGAAATGCAGCACATGTGGTGCTCAGAGGAAAATTTATAGCTGTAAATTCTTACATTAAAAAAAAATCTCAAATCTGTTACCTAATCTCACACCTGGGGGACTAGAAAAAGATCAAAATAAAGCCAAATTGAGCACAATGAAGGAAACAGCCAAGATTAGAGCAGAGATAAATGAAATAGAAAAAGCAAAACAATAAAGAGAGAATCAATTTGAAACCAAAAGTTTGTTATTTGAAAAGATCAATAAAATTGACAAACTTTAGCTAGACTGACAAAGAAAAGAAGAGAGAGGATGCATATAACTGAAATCAAAGATGAAAGAGGGGACATTACTACCAACTTTATAGAAATAAAAAAGGATTATAAGAGAATACTTGTGAGAACTATACATCAGCAAATTAGATAATCTAGAAGAAATGGATGAATTCCTAGAAACACACAAATTATCTAAACTGACTCAAGAAGAAATAGAAAATCTCAACAGTAAAGAGATTGAATCACTAATCAAAAACCTCCCAACAAAGAAAAGTCCAGGTCCAGATGGCATCACTGGTGAATTCTGCCAAACATTCAAAGAATAGTTAACACTAATCCTGCCCAAACTCTTCCAAAAACCTGAAGATAAGGGAACACTTCCTAAGTCATTCTATGAAGCCAGCATCACACTAATACCAAAGCCAGATAAAGATATCACAAGGAAAGAAAATTACAGACCAATATCCTTTATGAAACAGATGCAAAAGTCCTCTGGAAAATACTAGCAAACCAAATCCAACAGCACGTTAAAAGGATTATATGCCACAACCAAGTGGGATTTATCCCAGGAATGTAAGAGTAGTTCAACATAAGAAAATCAATCAATGTAATACACCAACTTAATAAAGGAAAGGGAAAAACCACATGATCATCTCAATTCATGCAACAAAGGCAACTAGCAAAAATCCAGCACTCCTTGAGAAAAACACTCAGAAAACTAGGAATAGAAGGAAACTTCCTCAGTATGATAAAGGAAATTTATGAAAAGCCCGCAGCTAACATCATAGTCAGTGATGAAAGAATGAAAGCTTTCTTCCTATGACTAGGAACAAGGCAAGGATGCCCACTGTCACCACCATTATTTGACAATGTACTGGAAGTTATAGCCAGAGCAATTGGGCAAGGAAAAGAAATAAAAGACATTCAAATTGGAAAGGAAAAAGTATAACTTTCCTCATTCACAGATGATACAATTGTTTATACAGAAAATCCCAAAGAATCTACTAGAATGCTACTAGAGCTAATAAATTAATTCAGCAAAGTGGTGGGCTATACAAGATCAATATACAAAAATCAGCGGCATTTCTATACACCAGCAATGGATAACCTGAAAAGGTGATCAAGAAAACAATTCCATTTACAATAGTAACTAAAAGAATAAAATATCCAGAAATAAATTTAACTGAGGCTGTAAAAGTCTTGTACATGGAAAACTATAAAACATTGCTGAAAGAAATTAAAGAAGACCTAAATAAATGGAAAGACACTCTGGGCTCATGGATTGGAAGAGTTAATATCACTAAGATGTCAATACTACCCAAAGTGATTTACAGAGCCAATGTAATCCCAATCAAAATTACAACAGCCTTCTTCACAGAAATGAAAAGCCAACCATCATATTCATATGGAAGGGCAAGGGGCCCCAAATAGCCAAAACCATCCTGAAGAAGAATCAAGTTGGAGGACTCACACTTCCCAATTTCAAAACTTATTATAAACGTACAGTATTTAGAACAGTGTGGTACTGGCACAAGGACAGGCATATAGAGAATGGAACAAACCACAAGTTCAAAAATAAACCCTCATCTCCATGGCCAATTGATTTTTGACAAGGGTGTCAAGTCCACTTAATGTGGAAAGAACAGTCTCCTCAACAAAAGGTGCTGAGTAAACTGGATACCCACATGCAAAAGAAATGAAAGTGAATCCCTACCTCACACCATACACAAAAATTAACTCAAAATGGATGAAAGGCCTAAGAATGAAAACTATGAAACTCCTAGAAGAAAACATGGGGGATATCTTCAAGACCTTGTATGAGGCAATTGATTCTGAAACTTTACACCAAAAACATGAGCAACAAAAGAAAAAATAGATAATCTGATCTCATGAAAACTACAAATTTTTGTGCATCAAAGGACATTTTCAAGAAAGTAAAAATATACTCTACAGAACAGGAGAAAATATTTGGAAACCATCTATCTGCTAAGGGTTTAATACCCAGAATATATAAAGAACTCCTATAACTCAACAACAAAAAGACAAATAATCCAATTTTTAAAAATAGGCCAAGTACTTGAATAGACATTTCTCCAAAGAACCTATACAAATGTCCAAAAAGCACAAGAAATGATGCACAACATCATTAGCCATTAGGGAAATGCAAATCAAAACCAAAAGGAGACACTACCTCCCATCCACTAGAATGGCTATTATTAAAAAAATGGAAAATAAGAAGTGTTGGAGAGAATGTAGAAAATAAGAACCCTTGTGCATTATTGGTGGGAATTTAAAATGGTGCAGTCACTGTGGAAAATAGTTTGACAGTTCCTCAGAAAGTTCAGTATAGAATTACCATATGACCTGCCAATCCCACTTCTAGGTACGTACCCCAAAGAACTGAAAGCAGAGATTCAGACAGATATCTGTGCAGACAGATATGCGTACACCAATGTTTACTGTAGCATTATTCACAATGGCCAAATGGTAGAAGCAACCTAAGTGCCCATCAACCTATGAATGGATAAACAAAATGTGGTATAGGAATACAATGGAATACTATTCAGCCATAAAAAGGAAAGAAGTTCTGATACATGTGACAACATGGATGAACCTTGAAGAGAACGTGTTGAATGAAATAAGTCAGACTCAAAAAGACAAATATTGTCTAAGTCCTCTCAGATCAAATAACTAGAATATGCATACTCACAGAGACAAAAAGAAGATTACAGAGTACCGGGGTGGTGGTGGGAGTGGGGAATGGGGAGTTAATGCTTATTTGGTATAGAGTTTCCATCCGGGATGATGGAAAAGTTTGGGTAATGGATGGTGATGATGGTAGAACAACATTGTGAATGTAATTAACACCACTGAGACATTATCCAAAATATTAACAGTAGTTTTCTGTGGGATGAGACTATGGATGAATTTTTTCCTTCCTTTTAAAGTTTACTTTTGTAATAAAGGCTAGAGGCTCATACAATCCAGTCAGCTCATATTCTCTCTCCTTTCAGCCTGGGTAGTATCACTAAGGTAAAAGGTGAGACTGCCCCCATCCCTGCCCCACAAACTCTCCTTAATAGTCTCCCTATCACAGGTACCCTGTGTGGTCATCTCACGTGCAAACAAGTAGGGTGTGTATGGAGTAAAGAATTTTAGACTTAGAAGTCCCAGTCCTGGGGGCCATGTATAAACCTGCTGTTTCACCTCTCGTGTGACCTTGGCCAGGTGACTTCTCTGGAACTTGGGTGCTTCATCAATAAAAAGACAGGGGGTGGCCTGGTGTGGCCAGAATCCCCTTTGCAGGCCTTCCAGAGCTCTCATCCACAGTTTCAATACTGGAGAAATGTTGGAAGTTGTGATGGGGGCTGGCCATGTGAGTGTGGGCAAATTCCAGGGCATTTCCTCATCTCCTTTGCCTCCAAGCCTTCACATCCCTGTAGATGTCTGGAATGCCCTCCCTTTGCTCTCTGCCTGATTAAACGTGACTCACTGTTTTGCACCCAGAGATGCTCCTCCTGCTTCCACCCCTAGCCGGATCACAGCATTTCCTAATCAGATGTGTACATACTGATCATCTGAATCTCTGCTTCAGAACAGGACCTTTTTTTTTCTTAACTAAATGAGTAAGCAAACATTGTGACCATCTCAGTTTGGTACACCATAGGAATAATCTGTATATAAAGTAAATTCTTGATCCTGTTTCCTTCTGTTATTCTCTAGTAAATCATTTCTCAAACTTGAGTAATGTATGAATGAAAAATAATTTAAATGCAACAATTTAAACAATAATCAAAAAAGTTCTCACAGATCTCATCCCTGTTTAAGAAATACTAGAGACATTCCATGACAACATCAATGGGAAACTCGTGCTATTGGAGCATTTTGTCTTTACAACTGTTAAAATTATAAAGAATATCATGCTAATGAAGAACAAAACCTCCTATTTCTTGTATATATTGGAGGCTTTACCCCGGTTCCCAATTTGGGGACACTGCTTGAATGGTGCTAGATAAAAGAACATGCAATTAGGCACCAAGGTGGCCAGGGGTGACCCCTTGCCAGGGTGACTCAGGGGAGAGTGTCTTGTGTCTGGGCTCTTTGCAGACAGTCTGATACCCTGCATCACGAGGGACCATCCTGAAGAAGTAGGAAATGACCACCTGGGCAATCTCTCCTCCATTTCTACAGTGCCAGCCCTATTTGGCAGGAAGGAAATTGGGATCCCCCATCTCTCCGGCTGAGACCTGATCCCTTGTGCCAAGAGGCAGACACAAGCTGAAATTATCTTCCACAGGGGGCCAGAAGCAAGCCTATTTTGAAAACACGGTAGGTGTAGTTTAAAAAGGGTTCTGATCCTTCCAAGTAGGGAAGATACAGCTCGTGTTTTGACAATGTTCAGACTGTGGGTGTGTAAGAGTTTTACAATGTCTATTTGTAAATGCCTTTTGCTGTATTTATAGAACCTTACAACAATGCTAATGTATTTCAGTTTTGAAAAATACCAGATTTTCTGAGAGTCTTCAAAGCATGTGTTTGGAGGGGCTGACTGGGCGATGGTCCCAGCTTTCCCACCATCTGCCCAACGGAAGGGCACCATTTTGGCAACAGGGACATTACTATATTCAAAGAAAGAGGAAAAGTTCACCCTTTTGTAACTTACTAGTTTCTGAAAGTGTTTTTTTGTCTGGTGAATTTCTATGCCCATAGCTGTTAAATAAAAGGAGAAAGCAGATGATGATAGGCAAATTTCCCATATATCCAACCATATCAGAACAACGTGGCCCTCATTCTGATTTTTGAATCAAAATAATGTTATTTCCTTGTATTTTTCTTGGCACTTTTAGTTATGGACACTTCTCAAACATGACTTGGAGAGATAGGCAACCAGCAGTTGTGAGTCTCCTTGCTTTACTGGACAGGGAACCTAAATCATGGAGAAGGAATACATTAGCCCAAGAAGGTAGAAGTAGAACATTCGGCCCCATGGAAATAGAACCACCAGCTACTGTGTAGTGAATGCTTACCATGTGCCAGGCACTAGGATACACCTTCCATACATTAACTTTTTAATGCTCACAGCCACCCAGCTGCCGCGAGTGCTGGTGGCAGGCAGTGTTCGCCTGGCAGCCCCTCCCAGACAAGGAGTTTCGCCTGGGCCACCCTTGGGCAAGGAGTTTCCCTGAAGCTGTTTTCCAGGGATGCACACAACTGGACTTCTCCCTCTGCCCAATGCATCCTTCCCTTCCCTTCCATGGCTATCGAACCCTAAAATACATCTTGCATACTAAACTCGTCTCAGAGTCTGCTTCCTTGGAGATCACCGTGCCCCCTGCCCACCCCCATGCTCTTATTTCCATTATATAGATAAGCAAAATGAGGTTCAAGGTGATTAAGCCTCTTGCTTGCAAAAGCTCATAAAAGTAGGAGTGCAGGGTACGGATCTGAAACCACTAAGTCTGAGTCCAAAGCCCATGCTCTTGCCCATGTCTCTAAGCTGCTTTGCTCAGCCTCCTGGGCTTCTGGGCTGGGGATGAGCCATCAGGACAGTGAATCACTGAGGATGCCAGGCAGCCTGTGTCACCATGGCTCATTGCCAGCCTGGGAAATCATCTTCCTTCACTGGGTTAAAAATAATAATAAACAAAAATTACATCCCCTGCCTTTCCAGAGGGGTCTGCTTTTCCCACTGAGACCCAAGGCCTAAGACATGCAGAGAGGGATGGTGGAAGATGCAATATGTGCATCCCTGGAAAACACAAATGCTGATAGTGGCATGGCCCAATTTAGCCCAAGCCAGGACGGTTAAGCTGAGACATGTGGCCTGCAAAAGGTGTTAAAGTGCAGAGGAAGCCAAGACAAAAAAAAAAAAATTAGCAGATAACAGCACCCACAAAAAACAACCAAAAAGAACCACAACCCTTCCAGAGGTGAGGGAGGATGAAGAGAAAAAAAACCCCACTGATTCTTATTGAACAAAAGGTTCCACAGGCATCTAATGACTCTTTTTTGTACCTCCCTCACCCCTACCTCAAAAAGGATGTATTATCATCATAATGGAAATGTTTGTGCTTTAACTGTCTAATTTTTTACAGGGGGAGAAATAGCTGGGAAAAAAAGGAAAGGAAAAGAAATGGAAAAGTCCCCTCCCCTGTGCTAAGGAACTCATGGAGCAGCCTGCACTGTGCAGCCTCTAGTTTTCCCCTCACCCCACCCAGGATCTGTCAGCTTCTCGGGACAACGGCAGACGTCACATGAGAAGAGCAGAGAGAAACCACATGAGTTACACCATCTTCCCTTTTTCTGCTCCAGCTCTGCAACCTTCTTATATCAATCCATTGTCTTATAAACCATTAAGTCTTACTGCTCACCCTGTTATCCTGGACCCATCACCTTTGCTTCACAAAAGCACCCAATGATGCAAGACCCACGGAAGTGATCTCTCCCTCGCTGCTCTCCTGGCCACTGACCCAGAAAATCTCTGACTTAGGCTCTGACGATTAAAGCTGTGTCGAGATTACCGAGTTCAGGCCCCCATTTAACAGACAACTGTTCTGTGCTCTGGGTGGCAGTTATGTGCCAAAGTCCACACAGATAATTAGTGGCAGAGCTCCAACTAGGATGCAAGCTTGCAGACTCCGTGTCCAATCTTTTCCTGCGACACCAGGGATGGCAATAATAAAAATGAGCCCCCACATGCACATGTTTTATGTTCTGAGAGATTTTTTTTTTCCCTCAAAAAAACAAAGCAAAGCCAGTCATTTCGAAGCATTCTGGCCCAGGGTGTAGCTGAAACCTTCCATCAGGAACGGACAAAATCGAAGCACCAGTAACCCCAGCTCCCTTCACTCATCAGCTAGAGGGCAGAAGGAGCCTCCCTCTCCTTTCCCAGAAATACAGGATTCAAAGGTCCCGCTGCTATCTGTGGAGTTCCCACATACCCACCTGGTGGCCAAAAATGTCCCAGGAATCACAGGTGCTTTCAGACTGCAAGCTTCCTATTTTAATGTGGGGACAATCCGAGGCCAGGGGCACAAGAAGAAGGAACCAGACCAGTTTTCCTGGCAGCTCTCCCCTTTCACTGTGTCCTTGTTCACATGAGCACAAACAAGCTTGGCTATTTATAGTTGGTGAAGACACTTGCCAAAGGGCCACGTTGGAAGGTGATGGGATGATGCCCATCTAAATTCCCCTCCAAATTTCTGTTCTTTGTGCAGACTCTGTAGTATGTCTGGAAAAAGGCCTCAGTTCAGAGCCCAGCCAGGGCACAAGGAACCCCACAACTCTGTATGGCAAAAGGATGATGAAGTCTGCATGCCCAAAGCTTGGCATCTCAGAGAAGGGCAAGGGGCTGTGAAGAGGCTGCAAACAACTGAGGCAGTGTCTGGGGGAGGGGGAACTCATCACTGTGCAACTCTGAGAAGTGCTGGAGGGATGCCACTTTGAGGAAGAGTATTCAAAAAAACAGCCCAAGCGTCATATTATTATTAGTGTAAAGCGCTAATACGTCCTAGTGTTTCACTGCCTGAGTTTGGTCACCAGTGGCAGGAAAATCAATGTGGTTCAGTCTGGGCTGGGGCTAAACCTCTCTCACTACTCTGTTGGTTCTTGCTGTGGCAAATAAATTCATTCTATGTGTGGGTGGAAAGAAGTTAAGAGAGAAGATAACACATACAAATGAAATGAGGGCAGCAAATAATGTAGACATCACTAAAATACAAGCCACTCCCCCTGTACCCTAAGGGATTCCTACACTCCCTTGGTCCCTGCCTTCCCTGAGTTCTGATCTCCCTGATGACGCTTCCTTTTTTTGGCCGGGGGTGGGCACTGCTCATGCTTCTACACACTAGAGACCTCCAGATATGCTGTCTGAGGATGTTCACATATCCTCACTTCCACGAGGCTCCACCAGGTGGAAACCCTCCTCCATCAAGGTCACCTATGGAGCTCTCTAGAGGGAGAAAAAGAAGCACACATCTGTTAAGTTAAGCAAAGAGGTAGGGGCCTTACGCGTAGTGGCTTGTTTAAACTCTCCACACATGAGCAAGGTAGGCCTTACTAGGCCAAGTTGCAGATGAGCAAACTGAGGTGCTGGGGAGGTGAGCACTTTGCCCAAGACCACAGGGCAGGTGGAGGGAGGGACTTCAACTCTGTTGTGCCTGGCTCTGAAGCCCAAGTAAGCATGGCAGGAACCATGTCTGGCTTAGTTGGCATCTTGTAACTACTACCTACAATAGGGCCTGGCCAAATGTCAGCCCTTGATAAATATCTGAAACAAATGAATCATACCCCCCCAACACACACACAAATCCTCTCTTATACCGAATCTATATCGAACAACCATTTTCCATTCTTTTTCCATAGCAAAGTTTCTCAAAAGAGAAGTCTACACATGCTTTGCCTTCCTGCCCATTTGTTCTTCAACTCACCCCAAATCGCTCTACTGCCTTCAACCATTCCACAGAAACTACCTGACAAGGATTACCAAGAGCTAGGTCATGATCAAATCCAGTGGGTGCCTTTAGTGTCTCTGGCTCGCTCTCCAGCAGTGCTCAAGTGTGGTCCCCTGACCAGCAGCACCCCCAGGATGCTTGTCAGAGATGCATATTCTTGGGCCTTAACCCAGACCTACCGAGTCAAGTGTGAGAATTACTGCTCCATAGTTGTTCTACGCACCCCCCCTTCTTCTGCTTCGATGACAGCACACTCTTTTTACGCTTTTCCATGGCTCCTGGTCCTCTGACCACCTAGAATTAATTGTATCCCCCATGGTTGTCTCAACTCACTCTTCTTCCTCTTGAGTGGTTACATCCATTCCATACTTATAACTGCTATCTATGAGCTGATGACACCAACTTCTATAATTTCTAGCCAAGACCTCTGTCCTAACTTGTCTCTGTCCTAACTTGTAGAAAAGAAGAGAAATACTTCACATTCACACAGGACATTACTAGGAATCTTTGGAAAGAAATCTAGAAGACCAGAGTAATTAAAACTCAAAATTATGGCCTGATCATCCAACTGTACATTATACCTGATGACTTAGAGAATATTTACATGTGCTCTCTAGCTAGCTTTCTCTCTCTTTTATTAATTGATTAATTTATATCTAATAAGAGCAGAAAGGTCTTTCTAATGCTTTACTTTGGTGGGCATGGGGGCTATACATCTCACAGAGTGATCACGACCTGGAAGTTTATTTCCAGCTAATTTGTAACCCCAGGGAGCTAAGTAGCCAGGATGTCACTGTAAATCTAAAAAAAAAAAAATGAACTTCCATGTGGGTAAGTTGGTCTCAGGAGCGGCATCTGCCTAAGTAATTAGTTGATGTTTGCCTCAAGTTGAAAAGTCTCAGAGCCCATCAGTCATTAATCTTACCAAGTTTCTCTGAAATCATCATTACTACTAAAAAATTTGCAATTCAGCTGCCCCTAACCCCCATCCCCAAACTGGATCCCTTGCTCCAATTCTCTTGATCTAGCCTACAGCCTTTCACAGGAAAGGTACCTGGTGTGCTTGATATTTAAAGCAACAGGCCAGCTCCAAGAGTCACAGGGCTGGGCCATCACTGGGGCCTTCCGAGCACATCCCTGGGTCTACCACCCAGCTTCTTGCCTTCTCCATGGAGATTTCCCCTCTGACACATACTTCACCTCTGAATTCAGTGGACAGTGCTCTCTGGGAGGCTTGAGCCATGGAAACCAATTCCTCCACATTGGGAACCTCCTCACTGAATGGCCCACTACCACTAGATGCTTCCAGCCACCAGTTCTACCCTACACAGGATGGAGCTAGCAGGTCCCATCAGCAGTCCCCTCCCTGCAACTGTAAGGTCATACATTCCTGCCCACCTACAAAAGCCCCTTCCTGCTTCGAGCTTCAGGCTACCTGCTATGGCTCTGTTGGACCATTATCACCGACAGCCATCAACTCTCAGAACACACTGTGATTCAGCTGGGAGGCCACTGGCTCCCAGAGCCCTAGCCTCCCCATTTCAGGGCTTGCCATCTTCCTGAGTCTTTTTTGATGGCCACGTGGGTGGTCCATTCTTTCCCTGGTCCCTTTGGCCCATGACTGTCATTCATCTTCAGTCACCCACATTTATGACCCTGAAATGGTAAGTACTCATCTCCCCTCTCTGACCACCATCTCCTGGGCTTCCCGCCCTCGGCTTCTCTCACTCCTGCTCCCACTACATCCTTGTTCTACTCACCCAATCATCTACCTTCTAGTTTCACTTCCTTCCCCTCCACACTAGATACCCTCTGGAATACTCGAGGCCCTCCTGTCCCCCCACTGACGGTCACCTGCCCTCTCTACCAGGAGGGCATGGGCATGCTCTGTGTTGCAGCAAACGATGAGCAAGTCTCCCTCACTACTCGGAGCAATGGCTCTGCTCCAGCTTCCCCACTCCTTGGGAAGAAAAAGAAAAATGATCACAACCTGGGGTGTCTGGGAGGATTAGCAAACCTGCAGTCTAGCTAGACTGTGCCTACCTCTTTACTCATCGGGTTTATTTTCTTTTGAGGGCATGCACCTGCTCTCACCCCTCAAGTATCTGGCCTGCTGGCTCCCACTGCATGCAATTATTAGAGCTCAGGGCAACCTGTTTTCTCCAGCACTTCCTTGGAGTCTGTTTTTTCTCTTCTCCCAACAGGATCTCTTCTCACAGAGGTTTCTGAACCCATTTGTATTAAACCCATAACACACATTATTAAACATACAGCACTGCATATTCATGTGTGTGTACATGATACGTGTACAAAAAGGTTTAGATGTCTGTTGTTATTTGAAACACATTTGTTCAAATATCAATACAAATGAGTACACTTTATACTTCTGAGCCCCCACTTTCTAAATATAAAAATAGGGGTAGAGAGAATGTTCTTTTCTCCACAATCTTAAATATGTGGTGGGATGAAAAGGATCAGCAAACCCTAGCTTTGCATACTGTGAAATAATAACCAAGGCATTCCCAAGGTGCATACTTAAGAAAACAAAGGGGGGAAAATAAAGGTAACAAACTGAAGTCACAGTGGCTAAGAGATCCCAAATAGAGTTGAGAGGCTATCCTGGAGGTTTCTCTTGTGCAAGCTCCAGCTAGACATCCCAAATGGCCACAGTATGCTATGCCCTTACCAACAGTAGTTCCCAAATACATAGGCCCCTATTTGAGATTCTATAAAAGATTCTCTAAGTTTTACCTCTCAGAAACTTAAATCCACCAAGGTTTCCTATGCCAGACAACATGCCAGAACCCAGAGGCAACAGCCTCTTTAAGAACATCAACCTGATGCAGCCCCCTTCCCCATAGTGTCGACACCCCCTTTCAATAAGAACAAGTTAGGGTGTTCACTGCCTAGACACCCCTGAAGGTGGAGAAAGTGATTAAACAAGAAGAAGGGGTAGCAACAGACAAGACAGGATTTCACAAAGGATTACAAATACTTTATAGATATTTTTAGATGCTATGATATTAGAATAGCTAGAAGGAAATATCTGAAATTACGGAACTGTAACCGTAACATTCTTTGAAATTTGCTCTATAGCTGTTTATTGAATTGTGCTTTGAAAGTTACCACCTTTCTGTATATATCCTATATTTCATAATAAGGAAATAACTGAAACCGTGGAACTGTAACCCATGACCATTTTTTTAAAATTACCTACAGAACTGCTTGTTAAGCTGTATTTTGAAAGTTAACACCTTTCTCTACATATGTTATATTTTACAATAATGGAAGTAACTGAAATTGTGGAACTCTAACCCATAACATTGAAATTTGCTCTCTAACTACTTGTTAAATCGTACTTTGAAAGTTATAATTGTTATGTATATATGTTGAAGATCACAATAAAAGAATGCATAAAAAAAGCAAATAAAGTTGGCACTTATGGCCCAGGGAAGTTACTTAATATCATTCAATTTATAAAATCAACCCTAGTATTAAAATTTGTTTGAAAAGTATTTTTCTCTGTTAAAAGTCCATATCAACTTAGTTTCCAGAAATTGGAAGAACATTTTAACCAATGGTTAAATTTACTAACAGTCTGAGCATGTGCAATCACTGGATGGTCTTTAACACGTGCTTCTACTTGCTCAGACTGAACACAGATCTGCTTATGCACGTTGTTCTCTTTCACCTAGATAGAATTCCTGACAACTATGAACTGGAACAACTGGGCCCCCCACCCTTACTAAGATTCAGGATGGTGCCTTGCACATAGTCCCGCAATATATTTTTGTTAAGTGAACGTATCTAAAAAAAAGACTTAAATTCTTCCTAAAATCATGCATTCCCTTTTTAAAAAGATGTTGGTTCCTGTTTAAATAGAAATCAGTCTCTCTGAAAGCCACATTTGGCAGCAGCTTTCTGGCTGGTGAGAGTAAGCTTGAGGCCAGATGATGCAGCTGGAGCTGCAATGCCTAGTTTCCTAAAAGAGCTGCGAATGATGGCTGTGTGTCCATTTGCTGGATCCAAATTGTTGGGACAATCCTGGAGAGGATTTGGGTTCACATAGCATCCCCCTTTTTTTTCCCAGAGGACTACTGACACAAAATTGTTAGAATGAAGTTAACATTCCTTCCTCAACTAATTCGGCAGAACAAGTTCATAAACCAATATATGGGTTGTTCAATGTAAATTCTTAGCATAAAATATGAAGTGCATTAAGTACTAAGAAACAATAAACCTTTTTTTGATTTCTCTATGTTGAAATCCATGGCACACTCCGTTACTTAGAAGGTAAGACACACATGCTAAAGAGCTCGTGCACACACCGAGAAGGATGATAGGAGAGGCAGAAGTGAACAAAACAAAAGAATTGGCACCTCTCCCTCTTTCAGGAACCACGGCATTCAACAAGTGTTGGTTAAATGAGGAACTACCATATGCTCAACACTGTAAGGCATGTGGAGATGACAAAATACACTCTGGATCTGCTTTAAAAATGGTAAAGGAGTCCGGGGGTGTGAGCATCCCAAGTGGCACAGCATGGGGTTGAGTAGGCTAAATGTGGTGTGTTAGGCGTTAGGAGGAAAGAGTGAGCAATCAGGATGAACTCGAGAGATAAGGGAAGGCTCCAGAGGCGGGGGTGTGCTAACTAGGCTCCGAAGTTGGGGAGGGTTAACGGGTGCATGAGAGGCAGCCACGGAAGGGGAGGGCACCATCAAAAACTTGGAAGAATCTAGAGCTATGGTTCTCAAAGTGTGAACATGGACTAGCAACACTGGCATACCCTGGCATCAGTTAGAAATGCAAATTCCCAGGCCCACCCCAGAACTTCTGAGTCAGAAATTCTGGGGGTAGAACCCAGCAATCTGTGTTTAGCAACTTTTCCAGGGGATTCTGATGCACACTCAAGTTTGAGAAGCACTGAGTTACAGCAAGCATTGCCCTCCCTTAAACGGGTGAGCAATTGTCCTGGCTCCCCCAAAAGGCTCCTATCCTTGCTTGGGTCTGCCACTTCCTGGGATTGTCAGAAAGGAAATCCCAGGGCTTTCCCCACCCCAAATCAGTCCCTTGAAGGGGAGGGCTGAGTAGCCAGAGGGTGAGTGGGAGGAGGGGTCTGGTCACCCTTTCCCAACCTGCTCAGCTGGCATACACAATATTAAGAGCAAATACATTTCCCACTGGCTTCCATACAAACCCCTCATGCATCTTCCTTAGGGGTCTGTACTTCTACATCTGGATGCTGGGAAAGCTGGAGACCAAGAAGAGCTAAGCAGAAGAAGAAGGTAAATAGGACTCCATGAGCCCAGTTCAGATATGCTTTCCCTATGCTCACAGATCTAATCGACGGCTCACAAGCCTGCACATATCAGATACCGAGAGGTTCTAGAACAACCCCAGAAGGCAAAGGAATAGTTGGAATTCCACTGCTCTTCAGATCAGGTCATTAGAGAGCACAGCAGGAATATTTTGGAAATTGTTACTGAGTTAATTGAAATGTTTGTAGTCCCTGGAAGACTAATAGAATTTGGCAGAGCATGGCTTCTGCTCTCCTCTCACCAACCATAAAGGGATGTGTAACCTTTTCTGCTCTAAATCTTCTCACTGTTTGTGTAGCTCATATTCTTTTCAGAACCACTTAGGTTTACATAACCTTTTTCTTCTGAAATGTTAGCTCCTGGGCTGGCTGCACCACCAGTGAGGCCCTTGCTAAGGTCACCGGGGCTGTCAAGTTGCCCTGTCACGCATATGTACAAACAGCCTTCTGCTATCAGTCAGCAGAAGACGGTATAACGTGTAGGGACATGACAAACTCAGCAGTGGCCAGAGTTCTATTCATTACCCCAAGGGCAGTCAGATGGAAGCAGTTGTTCGACTGGACCTTGGTAGACCACCTGCAGGATGGCACAGGGGTGCCAGCTGCTACTCAAATGGGCTTCCACACACCTGAGATGGCTGCAGCTGCATGCTCAGCTGGGCCGCTGGCCTCCTGCATCTGGGTTTGTGTGCCCACCTCCGCTGGCTGAAATTCTCACCTCTCTCAGCCACTTGCATAGCAACCTGCCTCAATATTTGGGCAGCAGTTTTGTGGTGGTGGTTGTTAAAATAAGCTATTCTTGTCTTTCTGCAGTATACCCAGTTCGATAGAAAATAACAAAGACCACAATGAAAATAACATTGATGTACAGGCATGGTGCTAAGTACTTGGGAATGACCTCATTCCATCCTCTTAGATGCAATCCATTATTATCTTCAGTTTCCAGATGGAGAAAGTGAAGTAAGAGAGGGGTGGTAACTTGCGAGGCTGACACTCACAGGAGGTGGGGCAAGAGGAAAGCTCCAAAGCTTGTCTGACTCCAAGTGCAGTAGAACACCCCACACACACACCCAATTCCCACCAGGCAACTTAGCTTATGAGAAAAAAATCAGGGGAATAACGGTGCTAACAAGTATACATGGATCCTTGTTCTTCTGTATGACACCAACACATATAACACATACATAGTGGAGAGAATTCAACAATTTCCTTGATATATGGATCTTAGTTTTGGAATGCACATTGTCCAACCCTGATTTTGCATTACTGAAACATGAGTCTGGCCAGCCAGACAACAAATGTTCATTTTGCCAGGCTGATCTCAGAACATGTGCCTGAAGAAAGTGCGTTCCTTGCCTGTGAGGTCTCCTGGTTTATAGATGGGTACACTGAGGAAATATCTGCACTGCCACAAACTAGGTCCCTCAACAGGGCTGGGTAGCTAAGGGCAGGTGAGCTCCAGAGTGTGGGAGGGGCACACAGGGCAAGGAGAGGGTCCCAGGAGTTCCCCGTCCGAGTGTGCCATGCATACCAGAAGCTAGGAGGGCCTCTGGGGGGGCTGAAGGAGAGCACACTACTGCATTTCTGCCTGAGGGGCGGCTGGCTGGGCTCAAGGAAGCATAGGGGCAACTGCCTGTGTGGCGGCAGCACCTAGGGGCTGGGCACCCAATCCTTGGCTGTTAACCTTGAAAACCCACACCACATCTCCTAACCTTGCCCTCACTGCTGCCCAAATGCTGGAGTCTTCAGATAACTCTTCTAGAAGGCATAAGAGGGGAGCTCTAGCCCACCCCCTGCTTCCCTTCCTCCCCTTTCAGTTTCCAACATCCCTCGCACTTGGGGCCCCTTTCCCGTGCCATGGCCGCCCCACATCTGTCCCCAGGAGTGAAAGTGGAGTAGTACCTGGTGTGTGTCAGGGGACCCACTGGTCGCTCCGGCCTTCTTGGGGGCAGTGCGCCTGGTCTGTTGAGAGAGTTGGTCTTAGGTGGCCGAGGTTTTATTGGTGGTATGGCAGGGACAGAAGGCTTCTGTAAATTCAGTTTTGGCTCTCTCTCTGGTCTTTCTTTAAATCATTGTTTAAAAGATGACAAAGAAAACAGATCTAGTATAAGTGACAGTACTTCGGTGCAGGTTGCTTGTTTCTTGCTTAAAAAAATATCACTGATGCCGTTTGGGAAAGAGAAGTGGGGAGGAAGAGAGCATCATTTATTTATTCTTTGGCATGTTGGAAACAACTGTACAAAGCAGCAGCTCACCATTCTTTTCTTCCATGCCTTTGCTCATGCTGGTCCCTCTGCCTGGCATGCCCTTCCACCCATTGCCAACCCTGGCACACTCCTATTCATCCTTCAAGGCATGGCTGAAACGTGTCATGTCTTCTCAATAGCTGGACCCACACTCAAAGGCAGACTTATTCACATCCTTGACTGAGAATCTAAGGCAGCCCTTTGACATAGGCTCTACTTGGACTACGGTCCCTTCCAGGTGTTTGCGTGTTCTGACAGCTTGCTAGGTCATATCCCTAAACCCTGATGTCAACCAGCATATGGCAGGTGCTCAGATGATGGGTTTGGTAAGTGGCCACAGGCCCTGCTGGGTGAGGGGAAGAAAAAGGTCTGATATCTCCCAGGCCAGCATGCAAGAAAGGTCATGAGCCAGTGAAAGGGGGAAGAGTTTCAGAGAACACTTAGTTCTGGATTCTTTTTGTGCACAAGTTAAAGTTGGGAGATACCTGGGACTTCACAGGTATTTTGTTTCCAAGGCTTTCTGGAGTCTTAGAATGAAGTTGAAGCCAAATATGGTGGCAAAACTGTGCAGTGTTGAGTGGTAGCTTTGTGGTTTCTGCCCCCAATCGCCTTTCCTTGTGTGTGGTGTAAGAAGCATAATCCATGTTCTTCTTTATAAAGATGGAACTTCAGAGAGTTGCCAAATGGAGTATAGGTAAGGTGATAATCAGAACACATTTTACCTGGAAACACAACTTAACAGCATTGACTAGGTCCCCAGGTAAACTGGCCCAAGCTTTAAAAAGCCCATCAGGTATACTACAAACATCACTATGCTCATCCTCAAAATGTTTCTGTGGGTAAATGTGTTTCAACCAGGAATGCTGGGATCTCATTTATTGGCACGCAGGCCTCAGATGAGGAAAGGCTTGTGTGAAATACAAAGGAGGGGAGATTTTTCCTGTTGGACAGTGGAAGAGGGACCAGAACTCCAGCTCCCAAACAGCCACAAGAAGTCTCAGGGCAGGCCTGGGCCCCTGGCTTCCCTATTGCTCCTGACCAGGGCTTCTGCCTTCCTGATCCACTGTGACACATAGCAAGGAATCATGGGAGGGGAACGAAGCAGGTGGTATGTGGCCACTTGGTCAGCCAATGCAGGCAGTTGTTCACGTAAGCTGAGTCCACAGAGAATGTCCTCATCACGAAGCCTGGCTATTATACAAAAATCAGCCATGTGTCATTCTTGAGGACAGGTGACAGCACCTGGTTATCTCATAGTGCACACTTTTATCAAAGAGATCTTCATATGGCATACAATCTAAAACTATTTTCTTACTGATCTGTTATACAGACCTGGAACTCAAAGTGAGGTTCTACAACTTAAGTTTTAACTGTTCACTATGAAATAAACAGGTGTAACTTCTTAAGAGCTTGCAATGTTGACAAAACTTTTGGCAGCTTGATACAAAATATTAGCTTTCAAAATAAAATTTCATGAGGCCACCACCAAGAAACACCTCCAAATAATTACATTAATTCAGCATTTCTCTTGTGACTCAAAAATAACTGTGTTTTAAAATGGAATTTGCCACACCTCCTGTTCATAACAATAACACAAGCACTTTTCCCATAAAATGAATAACAATCAAATCTTAGACACCTAATAAAATAAGTCCTTCCACAGCACGGTTCTTCGGGAGAAACACTAGGAGAGTAGAAGTCAAACATGTTTGCAAAACTTGACTTAGTGAACAGTAAGATATGCTGGGATGCGTCCCTGCAAATGACATTCCTGACCACTTTCAGGGGACTCTAGGCCCTGATTTGCTTTTCCCAGTTGTGCCAAGTCCCCCACCCCCAACATTCTTGACCAAGGTCATGTGTCTGGAGCATAGTTAGCCAGGGTCAAGGGTGCAGCAGAGACTGAGGACTAGAGCTATCATTTGTCTGAATGGGAATTTAGCTAAGTCATGCCCATCCTTCGACAGTTAGCGAGCACTGTGGGGCACTAGACATGGGGCCTATGACACATTCCAGGCCCTCCAAGAACTTCCAGTTGTCATCATGACTTCAGGATGCTGCTGGCGTTGGGAGGGAGGTGATCACAGAGACATCACTGAAGAGCCCCAATGTGTTAACGGACTGTGCTGGCTTGTGAAGCTTGATGAGAAATTCTGGACCAAAGAAATGCCATGTAACCCTCTATTTCCTTTGAAATGGAATATTTAGAGGCAATCAAAATGAAACCATAATCCCCAGATTTCAAAGAAACAAATTCTGTGGGTAATATGGACTAGCCCTGTGACAGCTGTGTCTACTGCTGCTCTGGAGGCACTACTGAAGAACTGATTTCATACCTTTTTCTTCTGTTCTGTTTGGAAGCGTTTCTGGTCTTTCGGGAGGTATCTTCTTAATTTCATGTTTTCTCTCGGTGGTACCTAGTGGGGAAAGGATAATAGTGGTAAGAAAATGCTTCCTCTTTTCATTTGTTAGACACATGAACATTTTAAATATTTATCAGTTGCAACAGAGTCAACAGATTTTTTTCCTGAGCCGAGTACTGGGGCTACCTGGCAAATGTGAGCTGCTTAGAAACAGAGCAGAAGTCATTTCTGGCCTACGCTACCAAGTTTGCCTTTATACATCCTTCATTTACAAGAATACCACTAATATTTTCTGATCTTTAAACTGGCTGCCTTAGGCATCAAAATTAGTCACAGGAAATTACTGGGTGGGGTTGTAGAATGTACATAAATAAACAAGCTAATCGTCAAAATATACCAGTATCACTGGGTATTGTGCTCTACAAATAAAAGGAGTTTCTCAGGGACCTGGATTCCATTTTATAGGAGTTTCAAATATGGCTTCAACTTGTCTGATACTCCTCCCACAAGGAGGTGAGGGCTATAGCTCCCAGCCTGGAATGTGGGCAGGCTTATGGCTGCTTTGACCAATGGCTGAAGTGAAACCATATGTTTTCTGAGGCTAGGTCATAAAAAGCCAGGTAGCTCATGCTTTGTTTGCTGGAATATGGAACCGACATAAGAGAAGCCCAACTACCCTAAGGCCTCCATGCTGGAGAGCCCATGTGTAGGCACTCCAGCCAGTGACCACAGCCGAGCCCAGCTTTCCAGCCATCGCTGCCAAGGGGAGCCAGACATGTGAGTGAAGAAGCCACCTTTGAAAAGGATCTTCTAGCTGATCCAGCATCCCCAGCTGAGCTCCCAGACATCATGGAGCAGAGACAAGCCATCCCTGTCATGTCCTGTTCAAATCATGACCCACAGAATCCCTGAGCATAAGACTGTTGTTTTATGCCACTCAATTTGGGGCAGTGTGTTATACAGCAATAGTAATTAGAACATATTTTTAAGTTGAGGGCTGTGCAGAGAAGATATGATGGTTCTCCTTATGTCCTTCCTATTTGCATCTGATTCCCTCAAGTATTGCATTTTCCAAATGCAATATTAGCCTTTCATCTTTATGCATATGGACAGCAGCTGCTCCCTCACACAGGTTCCTCAACAGTGCCAGTGCCTTGGGGATGTAAGAACACTTGGGAAATAGTTAAAGCATCAAACATATCAGAAATACTACTTTTATTTATGGACTTGGCTGAGTGTTGGACAAATTCTTTATATGACCTGAACCAAAGATGGGTGCTAGGTGCTAAAATCTCAATTAAACAGCATCAGAGGCCAAAAGAATGTAAAAAAAAAAAATCCACTGAGCACACACTTTACCTAAATTCCCTTAATAACTCATTACAAATTAAAAACTCTGTATCTGATTTTTGTCAATTCCACATCTGATTTTTTTTTGGTCAAATAATGAAAGACAATGAAAGCTGATGATGAGAAAAACATGAATACTACCTCCTCATTCCAAAACAGTTTCCAGGATCATTCTTCAGGATAAATGAGCAGTGGCAGTAAGCTAGCAAGCCTAAATGCCATCTTGCCTTGCCCCACAGAGACCACCACAAACTTTGGTAAAATTGTTTTAAAAGGTTAAGAATTTGCTTACTATGCTACAATCTAGTCTCCTAATTATAATGAAGAAGTTCAGTATCACTGCTAGAAACACAAAAGGATTTGACAATCCTAATATGAAGAATCCAATCCCAGTTACAGTCTAGGTGACCTGAGCCTTGGACCACTAGACACACCTTCTTGGTCTCTTAGCGATTACCAAGACCTCTAGGGAAAAGGGTCTTTAGAGAAAAGCAAACAGCCTGCTTTAATTTCAGCACCATAAAATACTTATATGGCCGGAACCACTAGGTGGCAAAATTAAACTGCTCAATGCAAACGAGGAGCGGGGAGGGGAGCCGGAGATGTAATTAACATCCCATTTGAGGGGGTTAATCTTTGTAATTCTCAACTGTGCCAAAGGAAACGGGAAAGCAATGTGGGGTCAAGCTGATTTTTCCCCCATCGTGGTGGACCAAAAAAACTTTTGAAAAAAAATCACTCCTTAAGAAATCTATGAACAAACCAATTTGGAAGTTTATTTATGGTTAAATGAGATGGAAATATCATAATTTTGAACACAAACTAAAAAAAAAAACCCTTCTCTTCTGTTTTAGTTTACCTTTTTAAAATGCCATTTAGCTAGTTACTCATGTCAGAATTTATCCCCAAAATTTATTTGTAAAAATTCTTGAGAGGAATTCTATCAGGAAATATGGATTAGCATCTTTATGCAGGAGAACCTAGTGTGCAACGAGTTACCCAAATGTCCACCATCAATTCCACCTATATTATTCAACCTTGATATCTCAACTACACAGAAAAAGTGAATTGGACTCTTTTCAAGATTAAAAAAAGTATCATGGAGAAAAGAATTTGTTGCTAGAAAAACTTTTTTTGGGGTGGTAAGTGAAGTAAGCATAACTTTTGGTTAACCACGTGGGACAGACATTGAACATGCAGCAAATCTATACACGCACAGCTGACCTTTGCAGCTGATTAACAGGATAAAACAAAAACCAACCAAACAAAACTGGTTTATTTTAAAGATCTTTCTGGCCATTCTCTTTGGAAGTCCAGATTTTTTCACTCTATCAGGGACACATTTTAATGTATTTTTTTAAAATAAAAGAAAAACAAGTATCTTAAAAACCTGTCTGCTTGGACCAGATCCTAATTTTCAAATTTGGCCACTTGTGGCATTCAAATCCAGGAATCTTGAGCTTTTCCAAGGATGATTTGAATATCAGCAGAGCGAAAGACACATATCGTGTTGATGGAAATGAAAGGTACATTACCTGCCCCTTGTTTGATGACAGGAGCTGATGGAGGAGGTAGCTTCTTGGGTCTCTGAAAAATTAATCAAAATTGTATCACATGAGATGACTGGCAAGCCTGTCCTCTCACATAAGGACCACAGACATTGTTTTCTAGATGCAGTTTGGACAATCCAGAGAATCTCTCCAAAAAATTGAGCAATTCTCTCTCCAAGGATGTCAGTTTTTGGCACTCTTAAACAAACACTAAAATAAGTTCAGTCTGCAAAAGAAAATTCCAATTGGCTAGTGAAATGCCATTTCCCTCCTTCTAAATTTGTAACAGCCTTCTGAAAAAGCTTGGCTCAGCAAAAATGACCTGCAACCAGCAAGCAAGCACAATGGTACTCCTACGCTGAAGCAGCATTTGCAATTAAGATTTAATCTGCTGAATAACCAAGCGATTCAGAAAGAGTCACTGGAACGACTTGAAATAAAATCTGCCCTGGATATGGGATCTTCAATGAAATCCAGGCTAAGGGCCCAGTGCCGCCAAGCTGGGTTCCAAACCTTCTGCCCCTTTCCACCATCTGTGAGGCTCCCAGGCAGGCCAGTTGCACCCTATCACATAGGATAACATGGAACAGATTTATTTTTCCCCACATCAGCTGCTGTTTGCTGCTCTCTAGTACCCTGTCATTCTGTAGCTAAAGGAGGCAGCAATGCAATCGATGGCATTCATCCCAGAGCCAGTTCCAAAGGAGACTGGCATCTCCTTAGTCACAAAGGAGTAAGATGGTCAGGCTGGACTTGGCAAATGATTCAGTGGCCAGAAAATCCAACAAGGGCACCATTCCAGGATGTTATTACTACCGCTATTTGTTGGGAGGGACAGCAGAGCAAATGCAATGGAAGAACCATCTCCATGTCAAAATCATTAAGGAGACCTGGGGATGGGGAGAGTTGGAGCACATCATGGCTGGTGCTTCTTCTGACACTCTCTGGGTATCATGCTTGGGCCTCTATAAGAAGCTCCACTGAGTCTCTTCTGCACTCTGAAAATGAACTAATGTGACATTACAGCAGAGAACAGCCCATCACCAGCCCCGACCCACCAGTGCCCGGCACAATACCAAGGCAGCGAGAGAAAGCGAGAGAAACAGTTTGAAGTGAAACCTGGCGATTATTAGACCCACAAGGAACTTGCTCAGGAAGTATCACAGCATTTAGGCTTTGCTCTTTCCTAGCTGGGTGACTGATTTCAGCTGAGTTTCTCTGAGTAAACAATAGAGCATAGTGGGTAAGACGTGAGGCTTCAGAATCTGTCTCTTCAAATCCTGGCTCTTCAGTTATTGCCATGAACTCTGGGCAAATTATCCCACCAGGTGAACCTGCTCAGCTGTGAAATGGTGATAATAGTGTTATTTCCCTTTCAGGGATGATGTGAGCATTCAGGGGCACACAGTAAGCACTGACTTGTTTCATCCTCGTAACAACACTGTGAGGTAGTCATAGTATTACACCCATTCTGCAGATGAGGTCTTTGAGGCTTCCAGAGATTTACTTTTCCAAGGTCACCCAGCTATTAAATGGGGACTAGGAGTCAAACTGAGAGCTGTCTACCTCACAGGTGTGCCCTTAACCACTATGAAAAGTACCCCCCCCCCCCACGGTGCATCCACAGACAAACCATCATGCCACATAAAACCACTCAAAGAGTTTAGAAAAACATGGGGAGTGGTCTGTATTATGTTAGGGTTAAAAAAATGCGTATCAAATTGTAGCTACAGTATGAATTCAACTATATTATAAAATTCACAGAAAGAAAAAAATTGGAAAGAAATACATTTATGGTGATGATTTTTGTCTAGTGAGATTATGGGATTGTGTGGGTGTGTGTTTCCCTCTTATTATTTTTCTGAATTGTCTATATGAGGACAGATGAATGCATTTTATTTTTAAAAAAAGAAAGAAAAATGCACTAAGGGCCACCTCCCCTTGCATACAAGTCCTCCACTACTTTTTATTTTCTGGCTCACAGGTCTCACACTACTCTTTCCCCTCTGCCAGCCTCTTCCAGCTCCCTACCCCAACTTCCTCCCTTTTCTTCCTCCCTTCTTTGTCATATAAATTAGACTGCGGGCAGAGGTGTGTTTACCTAATGAAGTTACCATTGAAAGTCTGCCAATTAACCTTCCCTTACCTCAGGACCAGAGTAATTTTGTATTCACAGAACTGCCAACACCCTGTGGCCTAATTTTTCCCAGCCACAACCCGACAACGCCTACCGTCTAGATGTCTTCCTCACACCCCTTGCTGGTTTGAAAATTTTTATAACCAATTTCACATGAGCCTCCTCTCGCTGAGGCGGCTACCCCAGAGACCGTGCCTCAAACCTCAGGGCTCCAAATAAAAACAATTACAAGTCATCACATTTTCCAAGATTACTGTGCTAGCAAGGAAAAGCAATCCCTTCTTGTTGTATCATATTCAGTATGTAGGAGACACACGAAGTGTGACAGGGCAAAGCGGAGGGACACCAAGAGAGGGGATGGGGAATGTGGCACTAACAAACAGTATGCGAAAAGCGTGACAACAGCAAGTGTGTGTGTGAACAGTGGCAGAGAAAGGAGGCAGAGGTGTGAGTGTGGATTTTGAGCCTGGCACTTGGAGAGATGGTTGGGGCATGGTTTCGAGAGGCAGGAACAGTTTGGGAGCTGTCTCTTTTGCATCCTCCATGCCTGATTAACGCTGGCCAAATGCCTGCTTTGCTTAATAGCAGAGGGGGCTTGCAGATTTGCCTTCATGGCTTTTGTTTCTGTTTTCCCGTTTGACTTCACTTTCTCTGGTTCCATCAAACTCACCAGCCTTCGTGGCCTCCTGGATGAGAAACTACACCACATTTTCAAGGAAGATGTTTCTGAAGGGAATTCCAAACTAGCATCAGGGCCAGAGTTCTGTCTCGCTCTAGACCACAACTCAAATGATTAATAAAGTGTTGCACATGTGCCTACAATGCTTTTTTTTTTAATGCAACAAGAAGACAGGCCAGTGAGAACTGAATTGAGAAGGCAGACTGACTGGATAAAGCTGTAGCAAAATGTGACAGTAAAAATTCATCACAGGAGGCCATGATCCTCAAATAAAAAGACATGAGCACATCACTTAGTAATCTTCCCCAAAATGTCAAATTGTAACTGGAAAAACAAATGGGACTGTGGGGACCTTGGTTAAGCAGTAGGTCAACATTTCCTCCACCATGTTTAACAGCAACAAGATATTAACGAGCTCCTATAAGTATACAGACAGAAACATCCTTTTAACTCAGGCAAGTATTTTAAGTCATGAATTTTTAGAGGCACTTGTTCTATTTACTCTCTTTTTCCTCCCTCTATGGTGAAAGTAAAACGCTAACTCTGAACTCAGCCTCAGTCTGCTTAACTTGCAAGTAAATGTTAAAAAAAAAAAAAAAAAAAAAACACTGAGGACTTTAGAGCTACAAGTGACCACAGGGGTACCCCTTACAGTTGAGAAAACTGAGGTCCAGAGGGACTGTGTCAACAGCTGGTTGGAGGCAAAATTGGATCTAGAACTCATGTCGCCCAATGTCCACACTGTGGCAATTCATTAAAAATGAACCAACATGAGAACATTCATAATAAAATATACAGAATGAATGAGCCAACATTTTCCAATTTCCTGGGAGAGTAGAATGTCTTCCTTGGTCTTCATGCAAGCAGGGAACATATGTCTAAGCACGTGTGTGTGCCTCTATGTTAGTGTGTGGTGTTGTTGGCTTAGACAGAGATGCAAACACAATCCTTCAAAGGATATATTAAGGCTAAATTTGATTTACCATTACTACCAGGAAAGAAATAAAACCGAATTTTCTGGAGCAAGGACAGCAGGAAGGCAAGCTTTGCTTCCTATTGAAGGATTTTGGAACCGACTCTGTCCTGTTTGGCAAGTTTGGCCAGTCTTGAGCAAAAGATCTCATTAGCTGGCTCAACTGTTCTCCCTGGCAGGAACTTTGATTTGCAACTTTGCCTTCAGAGCTCTGGTCCTAGAAATGAGACGTGTTGAACACAACCACTGGGGTGTAGCCCTGGTGGCTGAGTACCGTTTAGGGGTGCTTTGTTCAAGGAATATGGTAAGATCCTAGAAGAAAATCATAGCTTGATTTTGAGAAACTCCAGGCCTTAGGAAGCCTTCCTCCATGCATTCAGCTGTTAAGTTCTCCGGAGGTGCCTGTGTATGAGTGTGGGTGAGGGATATAAATGGATGGTTTCTAGCCAAGGCACACCTCACACTGTAGAAACACACAGGAGCCTCTGCTCTGCCCTTTTTGTCTCTGCCCCTGCCCCTGGAGGACCCCTTTGAAGTGTGGGGCTGGGGCTATGCTAAGGGTAAGGATAGTGATTATAATGCCCCTTCCCTACACCCTGCGGAGCCCCCAGCAACTGCCTGCCCTGTCATTAGCACAGAAGACCCCCAGGAACCACCACACAACCTGCTCGTGGGAGAGTCTCTTTCTAGTTTCCTCTCCTTAGTCTCTGGCCTGGTGGCTTACATCCACGGTCTTCCATTAGACTGAAAGCCTTTTGGGTGGCCCCCCAGGCTTTGGCATTTGTCTTCTCCCTAAGATACTCTCTCAATTCACCCCCTTGGCTTACCCCTTTTCTCCATCCACTCCACCCTGGAAGGGATGCTTCAACTCTGTGCCCAGACCCTACATCTGGACAGAGGGACCTGGGAAGGGGAATCTGACAAGTGGCCTGGCTTCACTCTTTGCCCTCTTTTGCACTAGTATAACACAGAGCAGCAAGCAGGAGGGGAAGGAAAGGGAAGAAGAAAAGGGAAGGCACACATTAGGCCCACATGGTCAGAGGACAAGTGCTTTCTGAATGCTGTGTACTGTGCACTGTTAGCCCATGAAGGAGCAACTCGGGACATGGGCTCCGCCTTCAAAGAGATTACAATTCTGGTGGAGCCATGAGAGAGGATCACTTCACACACAAGTTTACTCAATGAGGTGCTCAAGTGGGAGAGCACAGGCGATGAGTATCAACGGAGAAGGGAGAAGGAGCACCACCCAGGCCGCTTCAGGGAAGCCCTGTTTGGGGCACAGTCAAGAGGCCAGACTTGGGCCACACTCACACCGGAGTGGTGCCCCTCCTCTGTGCATGTGGAACACTCAGAAAACCAAATGTACAAAACATATGAGAGTCCTTCTCATTACGCTGCCGAATTCAGTCTCATACTTACTTTCAGCGGACTAAAAAAGGGAAATATATTAACTTTGTGGGATTCTTTAGAAATTGGAAGGAACAATGGTGGTTCCAAAATGTTTCTGCTTCACAAGACATGCTGAAGGACATATAACTAGGAGTGAACAAAATTTTGCCTAAGGACAGCCTTTAGAAACTAGGTTGTCAGATTTTAGGGCTTTCCTAAGAACTTGAAAAAGAATCAAACCAGCAAAATTCACCGACAATGGATAATAGTCACTGCCTGGAGTCATCCAAAAGACTTCCTTTTCTGCACAAGTTTGGAACATGCACAATTCCTGCTGAGTGATCTACAGTGATCTGAAGAGGCTGGATTGGCACACAATTGCAACTGAGAAAGCCAGAAACCTAAGTGATTGTATCATAACGCATCTGGAGATGGACGGTGAGCAAGAAGGGGCTGGTCAGTCATGAAATCAGAGAAAAATGGAGAGTTGCCAAGCCAAGGGTATGTGCTTTTCTGGGCTTAGCTGAACTCAACCTGCAGCTCCTTTGGCAAATCTTTCCCACTTGAAGGTGAGGAGGCCTCAAGCTCTGGCTGAGAAGACACTTCTTAAGAGCAACTAACTCCTCTGGTTTTCACTCACTGTGCTCCCAGCAAGCATCAGAAAATGTGGTTTCCAGAGGAATCTGGCTTCTAAGGAATAGGCCTACAGGGAGCAGATGCCCAGGGCAGGCAGACCCATGTGTTCCAGACTGGCTGCAATTAGTAAGTTGGCAGGCAAATACCCAGGTAAGTCTCTGTGATTTGGCAAGGGCGAGCCTGCATCTCAGTCACAGAGACATCTTCCAGGGCAGGCTTCTGAGTCTCTAAGGCTGAAAGGCAGATCCTCCACTGTGGAGAATTCACTGGGGAAACACCTGTGGGAACCTTAGGAGCACCCATTCTTGACACTGCACAAACTGTGACGAGCCCTCCAATAAATGCATGCTAGAACATTAACACCTTCTGATGATGATTTGACCATTGTCTCTGAAAAGAACTAGAGCCCGAGACCTGATCTAGCACTATCTTTCACAATACCTATTTTAATTTTGTATAATGACAGTGAGAGGTTGTTTCTGCTATTCTTTATAGAGTCCAAGTTCCCTGTCATCCTTCAGGAATGATGATAGAGCATGCACGTTGCTTCAGTAAAGCTCTCAGAATATTTCATCTTTCTATTCAGTTACTTGATCTTAGTGACAAGGCTCAAAATAAAAAAGACAGCCACTAAATCTAGGTTCTCTCATAAATAGATTACATAGTTGCCCTAAAATATGCACCAAGAGATAAAAAGGTACTCTTGGGGAATATCTTGAGGGAAAAAAAAAAAAAAAAAACAAAACCCAAGAGTCTGTCACCGTGCTGGGAGAGAATCCACTGAGCAGTCTCTGGAAGAGTGATGGCTAGATATTCCAAAAGGCCTGGTGGGGACCGCCTCAACCCACATCCCAGTGGAAAACACGCCAGCCTCTTCAGAGTGCTTTGGAGATGTCGACTGAATCAGGAAGGCCTGTCGCTGAATAAACGTCATTTGTTGCTGTCTACCCTAATCATCACAGAGTGTCCTCTTTTCTGGGTGAATGAATTGTAATCCCAGTTACTGGCAAGACAAGATGACATCTGCTTGAAACCAGTGGCAGAAAAATGTCTCAGATTCTGTCATTCACTCAGTGACTTCATGCTAATGATTTTGATCATCTTCACACCCTCAGCTCAGCACACACCAACCCCGTCTCCAATCACATTTTCACCAGCCCACCAATACTCTGGGTGCAGCAATAAAGGCTTGTGTTTCAACCAATGCAAAGCTTGTTGGCTGATTTTAGATGCTAGAGAGGATAAAGAAGGATGTAATACTCTGAATTCTCTAAAAGCTAAATGTCACCTTATATGATTACTTTTCAGCTGTAGGAATTACTTTGTCTGACAGGTATTGCTATTGTTTTCCAAAAATTGGGTTTTCTGCTGCATATGGCCAAGATTAAAATATCTATCAAAGAGATATTTTGTCCAGGGTTGCCAAGAAGCCAACGAGGACCCAAAGAGTGTGCATGTGCCAATGAACAAGCCAAGCCGAATCTGCTCATTACTGACAACATCACTCTCACAGCAGAAGTGCTCCCCTAGCACCTTATATAACAGAACAGACCTTCTAGGAAAGTACACCATGGAGTCTCTCTTGCCTGAGTGAACTGATTGCCCCACTAAGAAATGTCTGGGAACCAGAAGGCAGGCTGCTACCAGGTAGGCAACCACAGGTTTTGCACATTTGTTAAATGAATGATCCAGAGTTTACCTCAGCCTTCCAAACAGTATAGCCTCAAACAGAACCATGAAAAAGGCAACCATCTAGTAGGGCAGCATGCCTGCTAAGATTCCCTGGCCATAAAGGTCTTGGTGTGAAAATGCTTCAGAAACCACCACCTTCTTCTCCAGCTGCACAAGAACAAGTAAGAAGGGTGAAATAGGCAGTCGGGAGTGGTCCTCTCACCTCCACTCACTCGGAGAGGCCCACACAGAGTTCCTTCAGAAAGTCTGGCAGATCTGCCTGGCCCTTAACACTAATCCTGCTGCCCAACTCTAAGCCCACAGGGGCAGTAGCGGTATGTACTCTTCCCTTCCTATTAACCAGCATGGTAGCCAGCCCAGAGAAGGAACTCAATAAATACTGAGTGAATGAATGAATGAACATAAAACATAATTATTAGGCAGCAGATCCAGGAAAAATGTGGGAAATAGCATGAAGATTATGCCATTCTGTGCTCACCTGTCTCTACAAATGTATTTTATAAGTCACTGGACTTCTTTTAAATGGATGTCTATCAAAGTTCTTAGATGCATTTGGATTCCCAAGGAGGTTCACCAAGACACCCAGATAACCATGTTGATTTGACCATCTGACTGGAAACACAAAGAATCAGAGTCAGCCTTCCATCATTCCTTTACAATTTTAGCTTGAGACGTCCCAGAGTCCCAGTAATAGCCATCATAAAGATTGCAACAGTTAACATGTACAGGGTGCTAACTACCATGCACTATGCTATGGAATGTGTGTGCATCATCTCAGTTCATCTTCTCAACATTTTTACAAGGTAGGTACAATTATTCTCATAATTTTATGGATGAAGTGTGCTGAAGCTTAGAGACACTCAATAACTTGACCTTGGCTGCAGAACAAGTAAGTGACAGAGCCAGGATTTCAGCCCAGGTCTGTCTGATTCCACAGCCTGGAGTCATAACCACTATACTCTATAAATGTTTGTCAAACTTATTCCTACATCTTACTGTTTCCAAATATGTAATATCTACTCAGCACTAAGTGTTTAGTGCCCTTATCTCAGCAACTAATCCTGTCAACTATGACAATCACCATTGCATTGTGATCAGTAAAAACAGTCTGTGACTTTTGCTTGGTGAAAAATTTCCTTATTGAATGACATGTTCTGTGAATTTATTCCCCTCCTAAAATATGGTTGGAAACTGGAATGTGGGATTATTGTCACTTGGACCAGTGCCTCTCAAAGCTGTAATATGTCAACAGATCACCTGAGGGTCTTGACCTGGGGTAGGGTTTGAGCATTTCAGACAAGCTCCTGGGTGATGTGGATACTGCTAGTCCATGGACCATACTTTCAGTATCAAGGATCTAGAAAATATCAGGAAGCAGAATTCAGATTCTCTGGACCCCAAATTCAGATTCTAAGAATGAATAACAGGCGTGGAAGAGACCATCCTTCACCTGAACAAAACAAGAAATCAAGCTATTAAAAGGCCTAAAATGTGTGGCCTTAGACTTCAAACAAATCTAACAATCTGCAGGACATAATCTTGGTGGTTACAGACACCATCTAGCTTCTTGGATAGTTACATCAGTTCACCTAAGCAGCATGCACACACATCAGATGCTAGTTTAGTGTCCTTGGCAACCAATCCACCAGTTCTGTAACTATCCTCCCTGCACCTCAGCTCTATGGAAATGGTGATGCATTAAGACTTGGGTTCAGCACAGTCCACTAACAGGGCCACATGGGCATGGAGAGGGCCCAGGTCAGGAAAGGTGAGCAGAAGTCATGCGAAAGCCTGACTCAATAGCTCTGATGTGCAGAACTGGATGGATATGTCCAAATCACTACCCCCTTACACAATGAAGTGAGCCTAAGTTTTCAGCATTTCATGTTACATCACAGACAAGGGAAACAATGTACCCGGAGTTAGGTAAACAAAGAACTGGCTCATTTAAACAATGGCATTGTTAAATGGGTTCTCACAAAGGATGAGAAAGGAAAGATCAGAGGGGTATGTGTATACATACATATACACACACACGTGTATGTGTATATATACATACACACGTGTATATAGGTGCATATATATATATACACACATCTACATATACAAACATATACATACACGTGTGTATGTATGAAAGATTACCAGGCCTGGCTCTGAGCTCTTAGCCTTACAAGGTGTTTTCAGACATTCTCATAATATTGGCCATTTCGCCACCACCAAGGACTATGTTACACAAGACACAGGTAGTCCACTGACCAAATGGGGAACCCAAGGGTTCTGGTAGATTATCTGAGTGCTTAAATGTCCAGTACAGTATTAAGGGCTTCATGCACATTGTCTTGTTTATTTATGCAACAACTGTAGAATAGAGATCACTGTCACCAGCTGATGGATGAGGAAACTGCGGTTCACATTGGTTAACAGACTTGTCCACAATCATGCATCGGGTAGATGGCAGACAAGGACTCGGGACTTGAGTCCATGGGACTCAAATGTCAGTGCTGTTAAGCATTATACCAAACTTCCCCACCCCACATCCCGAGCCCTGTCACAGGAGCCACCATTCTGACAATGTATAGAGCACTGGGATCAAAATCACAGACAGTTACATTTCCTTCCTTTTCAATGTCTGGTGGAAGTAACTTCACAAAGTTATCAGGGAATACTCCTCGTCTGCCGTTGAGCTCTCCATCCCACCAGCCCACATCGATGCAGTCCTAGGAAAGAACAGAACAGACAGTGAGCAATGGGAGGCAAGCACCTTCCAGGGAGGTCTGACATCCCTTTCTGAGATAATAGAGGCTGTTTCCTTGCAGCCAATATCAATGTGACAATGGTTACTAAGACTAAGTCAGCACAAACCCCTGTCAGATGGGCAAACAAAATCTTAAGTATGCTAGAGCTGCCGGCTGGTACTCAAAACCAAATGCTGCTTTTAGATGCCCTGAATCAGTAAGGTCTTTTTATTATGATTATGATTATGATTATGATTATGATTTTAAGATGGAAGGATATGTATTTTCTTAGTTTTAATTTTACTGAAATAAAATTATCAAATTTCTCAATGTGGCTTAGAAAATATCACATGCACAAATGTCCTCTTTGATGAGCCTGCCACAAAGCTTGTCAAAATTAAAAAGGGCCTTGCGACAGCCAAGCATAAGAAAAATCACACTTCACGCAAGCTCATTAAAAATGCACTGGAGGTGGGGCAAGATGGCAGACTGGTGAGCTGTATGTTTTAGTTACTCCTCCAGGAAAGTAGGTAGAAAGCCAGGAACTGCGTGGACTGGACACCACAGAGCAATCTGTCTTTGGGCATACTTCATACAACACTCATGAAAATGTCGAACTGCTGAGATCAGCGAAATCTGTAAGTTTTTGCGGCAAGGGGACCCGCGCCCCTCCCTGCCAGGCTCAGTCCCGTGGGAGGAGGGGCTGTCAGCTCCGGGAAGGAGAAGGGAGAACTGCAGTGGCAGCTCTTATCACAAACTCATTCTACTGATCCAAACTCCAACCATAGACAGAGATCAGACACCAGAGAATCTGAGAGCAGCCAGCCCAGCAGAGAGGAGACAGGCATAGAAAAAAAACAACACGAAAAACTCCAAAATAAAAGCGGAGGATTTTGGAGTTCTGGTGAACATGGAAAGGGGAAGGGCAGAGCTCAACCCTGAGGCTCATATGCAAATCCCGACGAAAAGCTGATCTCTCTGCCCCGTGGACCTTTCCTTAATGGCCCTAACTGCTTTGTTTCTTAGCATTTCAATAACCCATTAGATCTCTGAGGAGGGACCTTTTCTTTTTAATCCCTTTTTCTCTTTCTAAAACAATTACTCTAAGAAGCCCAATACAGAAAGCTTCAAAGACTTGCAATTTGGGTAGGTCAGGACAACAGCAGAACTAAGAGAGCTCTGAGACAAAAGGCAATAATCCAGTGGCTGAGAAAATTCACTAAACACCACAACTTCCCAAGAAAAGGGGGGTGTCCGCTCACAGCCATCATCCTGGTGGACAGGAAACACTCCTGCCCATCGCCAGCCCCATAGCCCAGAACTGCCCCAGACAACCCAGTGTGACGGAAGAGCTTCAAATAACAGGCACACACCACAAAACTGGGCGTGGACATTAGCCTTCCCTGCAACCTCAGCTGATTGTCCCAGAGTTGGGAAGGTGGAGCAGTGTGAATTAACAAAGCCCCATTCAGTCATCATTTCAGCAGACTGGGAGCCTCCCTACACAGCCCAGCAGCCCAGAACTGCCCTGGGGGGACGGCACTCACCTGTGACATAGCACAGTCATCCCTCAACAGAGGACCCGGGGTGCACGGCCTGGAAGAGGGCCCCACTTGCAAGTCTCAGGAGCCATACGCCAATACCAAGGACTTGTGGGTCAGTGGCAGAGACAAACTGTGGCAGGACTGAACTGAAGGATTAGACTATTGCAGCAGCTTTAAAACTCTAGGATCACCAGAGAGATTTGATTGTTAGAGCCAAACCCCCTCCCTGACTGCCCAGAAACACACCCCATATACAGGTCAGGCAACACCAACTACACATGCAAGCTTGGTACACCAATTGGACCCCACAAGACTCACTCCCCCACTCACCAAAAAGGCTAAGCAGGGGAGAACTGGCTTGTGGAGAACAGGTGGCTCGTGGACGCCACCTGCTGGTTAGTTAGAGAAAGTGTACTCCACAAAGCTGTAGATCTGATAAATGAGAGATAAGGACTTCAATTGGTCTACAAATTGTAAAAGAACCCTATCAAGTTCAGCAAATGCCAAGAGGCCAAAAACAACAGAAAATTTTAAAGCATATGAATAAAACAGATGATATGGATAACCCAAGCCCAAGCACCCAAATCAAAAGATCAGAAGAGACACAGCACCTAGAGCAGCTACTCAAAGAACTAAAGATGAACAATGAGACCATACTACAGGATACAAAGGATATCAAGAAGACCCTAGAAGAGCATAAAGAAGACATTGCAAGACTAAATAAAAAAATGGATGATCTTATGGAAATTAAAGAAACTGTTGAACAAATTAAAAAGAATCTGGACACTCATAGTACAAGACTAGAGGAGGTTGAACAACGAATCAGTGACCTGGAAGATGACAGAATGGAAAATGAAAGCATAAAAGAAAGAATGGGGAAAAAATTGAAAAAATTGAAATGGACCTCAGGGATATGATAGATAATATGAAACGTCCAAATATAAGACTCATTGGTGTCCCAGAAGGGGAAGAAAAGGGTAAAGGTCTAGGAAGAGTATTCAAAGAAATTGTTGGGGAAAACTTCCCAGATCTTCTAAACAACATAAATACACAAATCATAAATGCTCAGTGAACTCCAAATAGAATAAATCCAAATAAACCCACTCCAAGATATATTCTGATCACACTGTCAAACACGGAAGAGAAGGAGCAAGTTCTGAAAGCAGCAAGAGAAAAGCACTTCACCACATACAAAGGAAACAGCATAAGACTAAGTAGTGACTACTCAGCAGCCACCATGGAGGCGAGAAGGCAGTGGCACGATATATTTAAAATTCTGAGTGAGAAAAATTTCCAGCAAAGAATACTTTATCCAGCAAAGCTCTCCTTCAAATTTGAGGGAGAGCTGAAATTTTTCACAAACAAATGCTGAGAGAATTTGCTAACAAGAGACCTGCCCTACTGGAGATACTAAAGGGAACCCTACACACAGAGAAACCAAGAAAGGACAGAGAGACTTGGAGAAAGGTTCAGTACTAAAGAGATTCGGTATGGGTACAATAAAGGATATTAATAGACAGAGGGGAAAAATATGACAAACATAAACCAAAGGATAAGATGGCTGATTCAAGAAATGCCTTCACGGTTATAACATTGAATGTAAATGGATTAAACTCCCCAATTAAAAGATATAGATTCGTGGAATGGATCACAAAAAATGAACCATCAATATGTTGCATACAAGAGACGCATCTTAGACACAGGGACACAAAGAAACTGAAAGTGAAAGGATGGAAAAAAAGTATTTCATGCAAGCTACAGCCAAAAGAAAGCAGGTGTAGCAATATTAATCTCAGATAAAATAGACTTTAAATGCAGGGATGTTTTGAGAGACAAAGAAGGCCACTACATACTAACAAAAGGGGCAATTCAACAAGAAGAAATAACAATCGTAAATGTCTATGCACCCAATCAAGGTGCCACAATATACATGAGAGAAACACTGACAAAACTAAAGGAAGCAATTGATGTTTCCACAATAATTGTGGGAGACTTCAACACATCACTCTCTCCTATAGATAGATCAACCAGACAGAAGACCAATAAGGAAACTGAAAACCTAAACAATCTGATAAATGAATTAGATTTAACAGACATATACAGGACATTACATCCCAAATCACCAGGATACACATACTTTTCTAGTGCTCCCGGAACTTTCTCCAGAATAGATCATATGCTGGGACATAAAACAAGCCTCAATAAATTTAAAAAGATTGAAATTATTCAAAGCACATTCTCTGACCACAATGGAATACAATTAGAAGTCAATAACCATCAGAGACTTAGAAAATTCACAAATACCTGGAGGTTAAACAACACACTCCTAAACAATCAGTGGGTTAACGAAGAAATAGCAAGAGAAATTGCTAACTATATAGAGACGAATGAAAATGAGAATACAACATACCAAAACCTATGCGATGCAGCAAAAGCAGTGCTGAGGGGGAAATTGATAGCACTAAACGCATATATTAAAAAGGAAGAAAGAGCCAAAATCAAAGAACTAATGGATCAACTGAAGAAGCTAGAAAATGAACAGCAAACCAATCCAAAACCAAGTAGAAGAAAAGAAATAACAAGGATTAAAGCAGAAATAAATGACATAGAGAACAAAAAAACAATAGAGAGGATAAGTATCACCAAAAGTTGGTTCTTTGAGAAGATCAACAAGATTGACAAGCCTCTAGCTAGACTGACAAAATCAAAAGGAGAGAAGACCCATATAAACAAAATAATGAATGAAAAAGGTGACATAACTGCAGATCCCGAAGAAATTAAAAAAATTATAAGAGGATATTATGAACAACTGTATGGCAACAAACTGGATAATGCAGAAGAAATGGACAATTTCCTGGAAACATATGAACAACCTAGACTGACCAGAGAAGAAATAGAAGACCTCAATCAACCCATCACAAGCAAAGAGATCCAATCAGTCATCAAAAAGCTTCCCACAAATAAATGCCCAGGGCCAGATGGCTTCACAGGGGAATTCTACCAAATTTTCCAGAAAGAACTGACACCAATCTTACTCAAACTCTTTCAAAACATTGAAGAAAATGGAACACTACCTAACTCATTTTATGAAGCTAACATCAATCTAATACCAAAACCAGGCAAAGATGCTACAAAAAAGGAAAACTACCAGCCAATCTGCCTAATGAATACAGATGCAAAAATCCTCAACAAAATACTTGCAAATCGAATCCAAAGACATTAAAAAAATCATACACCGTGACCAAGTGGGGTTCATTCCAGGCATGCAAGGATGGTTCAACATAAGAAAATCAAACAATGTATTACAACATATTAAAAATTCGAAAGGAAAAAATCAAATGGTCATCTCAATAGATGTTGAAAAAGCATTTGACAAAATCCAACATCCGTTTTTGATAAAAACACTTCAAAAGTTAGGAATTGAAGGAAAATTCCTCAATATGATAAAGAGCTTATATGAAAAACGCACAGCCAGCATAGTACTCAATGGTGAGAGACTGAAAGCCTTCCCTCTAAGATCAGGAACAAGACAAGATGCCTGCTGTCACCACTGTTATTCAACATTGTGCTGGAAGTGCTAGCCAGGGCAATCCGGCAAGACAAAGAAATAAAAGGCATCCAAATTGGAAAAGAAGAAGTAAAACTGTCATTGTTTGCAGATGATATGATCTTATATCTAGAAAACCCTGAGAAATCGACGTTCCAGCTACTAGAGCTAATAAACAAATTTAGCAAAGTAGCGGGATACAAGGTTAATGCACATAATTCAGTAATGTTTCTATATGCTAGAAATTAACAAACTGAAGAGACACTCAAGAAAAAGATACCATTTTCAATAGCAACTAAAAAAATCAAGTACCTAGGAATAAACTTAACCAAAGATGTAAAAGACCTATACAAAGAAAACTACATAACTCTACTAAAAGAAATAGAAGGGGACCTTAAAAGATGGAAAAATATTCCATGTTCATGGATAGGAAGGCTAAATGTCATTAAGATGTCAATTCTACCCAAACTCATCTACAGATTCAATGCAATCCCAATCAAAATTCCAACAACCTACTTTGCAGACTTGGTAAAGCTAGTTATCAAATTTATTTGGAAAGGGAAGATGCCTCGAATTGCTAAAGACACTCTAAAAAAGAAAAACGAAGTGGAAGGACTTACACTGCCTGACTCTGAAGCTTATTATAAAGCCACAGTTGTCAAAACAGCATGGTACTGGCACAAAGATAGACATATAGATCAATGGAATCGAATTGAGAATTCAGAGATAGACCCTCAGATCTATGGCTGACTGATCTTTGATAAGGCCCACAAAGTCACTGAACTGAGTCATAATGGTCTTTTCAACAAATGGGGCTGGGAGAGTTGGATATCCATATCCAAAAGAATGAAAGAGGACCCCTACCTCACACCCTACACAAAAATTAATTCAAAATGGACCTAAGATCTCAATATAAAAGAAAGTACCATAAGACTCCTAGAAGATAATGTAGGAAAACATCTTCAAGACCTTGTATTAGGCGGCCACTTCCTAGACTTTACACCCAAAGCACAAGCAACAAAAGAAAAAATAGATAAATGGGAACTCCTCAAGCTTAGAAGTTTCTGCACCTCAAAGGAATTTCTCAAAATGGTAAAGAGGCAGCCAACTCAATGGGAAAATTTTTTGGAAACCATTTATCTGACAAAAGACTGACATCTTGCTTATATAAAGAAATCCTACAACTCAATGACAATAGTACAGACAGCCCAATTATAAAATGGGCAAAAGATATGAAAAGACAGTTCTCTGAAGAGGAAATACAAATGGCCAAGAAACACATGAAAAAATGTTCAGCTTCACTAGCTATTAGAGAGATGCAAATTAAGACCACAATGAGATACCATCTAACACCGATTAGAATGGCCGACATTAAACAAACGAAACTACAAATGCTGGAGGGGATGTGGAGAAATTGGAACTCTTATTCATTGTTGGTGTTCAGCCACTCTGGAAGTCAGTCTGGCAGTTCCTTAGAAAACTAGATATAGAGTTACCATTCGATCCAGTGATTGCACTTCTCGGTATATACCCGGAAGATTGGAAAGCAGTGACACGAACGGATATCTGCACGCCAATGTTCATAGCAGCATTATTCACAATTGCCAAGAGATAGAAACAACCCAAATGTCCTTCAACAGATGAGTGGATAAATAAAATGTGGTATATACCCACGATGGAACACTACACGGCAGTAAGAAGGAACGATCTCGTGAAACATACGACAACATGGATGAACCTTGAAGACACAATGCTGAGCGAAATAAGCCAGGCACAGAAAGGGAAATATAATATGCTATCACTAATGTGAACTTTGAAAAATGTAAAACAAATGGTTTATAATGTAGAATGTAGGGGAACTAGCAATAGAGAGCGATTAAGGAAGGGGGAACAATAATCCAAGAAGAACAGATAAGCTATTTAACGTTCTGGGGATGCCCAGGAATGACTATGGTCTGTTAATTTCTGATGGATATGGTAGGAACAAGTTCACAGAAATGTTGCTATATTAGGTAACTTTCTTGGGGTAAAGTAGGAACATGTTGGAAGTTAAGCAGTTATCTTAGGTTAGTTGTCTTTTTCTTATTCCCTTGTTATGGTCTCTTTGAAATGTTGTTTTATTGTATGTTTGTTTTCTTTTTAACTTTTTTTTTTCATACAGTTGATTTAAAAAAGAAGGGAAAGTTAAAAAAAAAAAAAAAAGAAAGAAAAACAAGGAAAAAAAAAAGATCTAGTGCCCCCTTGAGGAGCCTGTGGACAATGCAGGGGTATTCGCCTATCCCACCTCCATGGTTGCTAACATGACCACAGACATAGGGGACTGGTGGTTTGATGGGTTGAGCCCTCTACCATAAGTTTTACCCTTGGGAAGACAGTTGCTGCAAAGGAGAGGCTAGGCCTCCCTATGGTTGTGCCTAAGAGCCTCCTCCGAATGCCTCTTTGTTGCTCAGATGTGGCCCTCTCTCTCTGGCTAAGCCAACTTGAAAGGTGAAATCACTGCCCTCCCCCCTACGTGGGATCAGACACCCAGGGAAGTGAATCTCCCTGGCAACGTGGAATATGACTCCCGGGGAGGAATGTAGACCCGGCATCGTGGGACGGAGAACATCTTCTTGACGAAAAGGGGGATGTGAAAGGAAATGAAATAAGCTTCAGTGGCAGAGAGATTCCAAAACGAGCCGAGAGGTAACTCTGGAGGGCACTCTTATGCACACTTTAGTCAACCCTTTTTAGGTTCTAAAGAATTGGGGTAGCTGGTGGTGGATACCTGAAACTATCAAACTACAACCCAGAACCCATGAATCTCGAAGACAGTTGTATTAAAATGTAGCTTATGAGGGGTGACAATGGGATTGGGAAAGCCATAAGGACCACACTCCACTTTGTCTAGTTTATGGATGGATGAGTAGAAAAATAGGGGAAGGAAACAAACAGACAAAGTCACCCAGTGTTCTTTTTTTTTACTTCAATTGCTGTTTTTCACTCTAATTATTATTCTTGTTATTTTTGTGTGTGTGCTAATGAAGGTGTTAGGGATTGATTTAGGTGATGAATGTACAACTATGTAATGGTACTGTGAACAATCAAAAGTACGATTTGTTTTGTATGACTGCGTGGTATGTGAATATATCTCAATAAAATGAAGATATTAAAAAAATGCACTGCTCTCCTTCACCTTCTCTTCTCAGTTCAATGTGATGGGGCACAGTTGTCAGCATGAAAGGCAGTTCCCCCACTTTACAGAGCTCAACGTTTGCTTATGAAATGAATGAATAAGTAGCTTCATTCTTCCAACCTGCTTCCCTTTGAATAATGCGTATCCTGCTCATTCATTCATCAAGCATTTACTGAGAGCCTACTCTGTGCCGGGTGCTGAGCCAGGTGCTCTGGAGAGAGCCACGAAGAAAACCCTGGCAGAGCTTCCATCTGGGCCTGACGGCCCCTGGTTTTCCTGGTTCTCATGCCACAGAATCATTCCTATGTTTTCCCCTATTCAATTGGTTTCACGTCCTTTTTGCTCTGCTTTTATAATGTATCTTGCATTTGTCTTCTTCTGTATCCAATTCCACTTCTGCCCTGATCAGGGCTTGCCTGGCCTACTGTAAACCTCCTTGCTTGGGCATCTCTTCTGGCCCAGTGTTTGGACACTGTACATGCCACTGTCAAGCATAGCATCCCTGAGTAAAAATCTGATTCTCACACTTGTGATCAAAAGCTTGTGAGCTAAGGCTTTTCCCAAACTGCTAGTAACACAGAGGATTTTTAAAGTCACATCTGGAGGAGGAAGAGCTCAAGGAAGCCAGGCGATCATGCTCAGGGCCCAAGGAAAGGTGCTGATCATCCTCCATACACCTGCAGGTTTGGGCAGGGGCCAGGAGGGCACAAGCATCTGATACCTGGGGGCCTGGCTGTAGGCCCCTGGAGGGCCACGGCATCCACGGCTCACCTGTCACCCCAAGGTGAGGAACAAATCTCTTTTATTTGCCATTATAACCCCAGCAAATTACACAATTTCCAATATAATATCTGTGGAATCAATGAGAACTCTTTCTCGTCCTGAGTTCTATGATCTCCTACAGCCCAATACTTTGATTTCTACAGGACAAAATAGCCTCGATCTACCTTAATTCATGGGGATTCTACAGAGTTAACATGAGGCCCACTTCAGGTAAAGAAGTAACTGGTCACCACCTCCCCCTCTCCCAGTGGCATCTGTTACATGGACAAAGTGACTGCTAAGAAGAGAATGCAGATTTTGGAAATTGGCCCTTAATCACAGACTGTAAATTCTAGTCGAGTCAACAACAAAAGACAAAGACACTAGAAGCATCAAGTTCTGATCTACCCAGAAGTAAACAAGGCTCAAAAGACCTCTAACATGAGAGAATGCTGATCTTTCTTGGAAAACAATGATGAGAAACCCAGGAAAATACTGTGATCTTGCCTATGTCACATCACCCCCTAAAAAATCCAGCATCGGTCTCCAATACAAGGGATTCAAACATGGGGAGGAGGGGTGTAGGATTTTTTGACTCCTGAGGGTCCTCCACCCAGAGATGTTAGAAATATCATCAACGGTATCAGAAAAATATATGAAGGAAGTTGGGGGTGAGATTTCTTTACTCCTTATCCTTAAAAATTAAGCCTCTCAATCCAGAAGGCTCTGCTTCCAGGGAAATGCCTGGCACAATTTTTACTCCTCTTTTCCTTCACGTATCCTTCTCATCTACAAAACCCTAGAAAACTCAACTTAAAGCCCACCTTTAGGGAGGTGACTGGGATAAATGTTTTTACCTTTTCGCCACCACTCAGTACTGTGTTAATTTATACTTCATGATATTCAATTCAACAAACATCTATTAAGTACAAAACATAAATTTAAGTTCCTCCTGTAGACACAGAACATTAAACATGTAAAGAACACAGTTCATACCCCCAGGAAGCTTAGAGATTTATGCAAAAGACAGACACATTTTGGTAACAGGTATCAACCAAGTGCTCTGGTATCAAAGAGGAGAGAGCCATTAACAGCTCTTTAAATAACCTTAAATCTTTTCCCGTGTCCAGGGGTTTGCTTATTTGAGAACTGGGCTTCCTTCCACATTCCTTTCAGATTTTCTGACATAGAACTATGTCCACAAAAGGCACTCAAATATTACTTAGTGCTACATTTCTTTTAAATGCTTGCTTTCAAATTTTCTAAATGTTACAAATCCATGCTTTACCTTAGCATTAGGCAAGCAGTATTCCAAAAACCACTGTAATGAAGGCTTTTTTGGCTTCATGTGTGTGTGAAAAACAATTAAGAATATTTTAATAAGCAAAAGCATATCCAGAATAACTTTAGAACTAACCCAGGGGAAAGTACATAATGACATTATATGGTGGTTTCTGGTTTGGGTGGCTATCCATACTCTGCTTCTTACGGCAAACACAACAGTGCTAATCATTGCATAATTCAGAGGGAGAGAAGGAAAGCCCGAAGGGAGAGCACAATATGTCTCATTGTTCTGATTGGTGTAAGAACCAATACCAGGCCCACGGATGAGACAAGCACATTCAAAAATGTCATGTTGCCAGCATGACTTGAAAAACTAAGAGAAATGAAGAATGGAGCCAAAATGGCTGAGAGGTCATGATATGGAATGGGATAGTGATTTACAGAGGACCTAGGTATTTTTTCCCCCAGCTATTGAAGCTAATTTGAGGGAAGCAAGAATAATTTTGACAGCAAAATGAGAAGCAAAGATGAGACCTGTTCAACACACCAGAAAAAAGAACTGCCCTTTCTGATGGTAGAGATGAAGAGAAAATTATTCACATGAGGGCTGTGCTTCCAGAAGTGTAAAACAGCAGCAAATTCAATTCAGTTATTGAGGACCTAAAGCGTGCAGGATAGGAGAAAAACTCAGGGGCAAAAAAAGAGATGAAAACCACCACAGCTTCCTGGGGCTCACAAGCTTGCAGTCACCGTGAAAGGATCAAGATGGCACAGAAACACTAGCAAGAGTGCCAGGCTGGGTCCAACAAGTGGAAGGACAGATTGCAGGCAAGAGCCCGAGGTAGCAAGAAAGGGAAATGGCAGAAACACTGGGAGTGGAGGGAGGGAAGAGGGAGATGGATAGCTGTGGTCATGGAAGTTAAAATTAGAGCATTGGAGCTTAGAGCTATGGCAGTGCTTGGCTCCAGGAGGCCCCCCTCCAATGTCTACTGAACAGTGGTGTGAGGTGTGAGGCAAGACGGTACCCACGAGTGACAGGGGCAGATTGGAGGGACAGGTGGTCAATGACCTGTGAGGCCAGAATGTCATCAGGGTGGAAGTGGATGTCCCCAAGGAGGATGTCAGGAGGTAGGTGAAAGCAGGAGTACAAGGCAGGAGCTGAAGCCACTGGAGAGAGGGGCAGTGTGGCCAAGACACTGGAAGATTTTAGGGTGACCATGTAATTTATTTCTCAACCTGGGGCACTATTAATAATTATGCCAGGACCACAGATGTAACCCAAGATCATGGTCACCCTAGTGGATTTTCAGATTGCAGAAAGGGTCAGGCTTCAGCATGGAGACCAAAGCTTGCAGAGAAAAGATGATCAGAAATAAGTTCTATATTCATGAAGGAACTTACCAAGAGTCAACAGTACGGAAAGAAATCATATTTCTAACACAGAATGTTCACTCTTGTCTGATCAAGCCTGGAAAGGCCCCAGATTGTTTCTCTGTGTCTCATCACCAGGCAGATATTAGAGTGAAATTGATTTTTCTTTATCAAACACAAATGAAATTTTTCCATCTAAAGGATGCATAAACAGGGCTTCGGGTGTACTGCGGTCCAAGCTCTGCTTCCTGCACTATATCCTGGTTATCCGCTCCCTGCTAGCACACCACTCACTTCTGAGAACTCACCGTCACAAGGTAGCCCATTCCTTCATGTGCATGACATGGTTCTGTGGAACTCAGTGAGGGGGCAGAAGGCAAACTTGGCCGGGGGATGCTTAAGTGGTCCACAAGTGTGGAATACTTTCTGGGTCTATTTCCTGAGTGAGTTGTAAAGCGCAAGACACAAATGATGGTTGTTGTTGCTATAGTTATTACAGTGGTTACACAGACTGTTCCCCGAGTCCCTGAGGGGGAGCGCAGCTGGGAATGCGTCTCCATTCTGCTTGCAAACATTCATCATGCGACTCAGCACCACCGTCCAGACAAACGATCCACTCCTAGTCCAAGCTGCCTCAGGTGAAACCAGCTGGCAGCAGCTCACACACTGCCAGCTGGGAGGCGGAGGCACCAGGGCTGCGTGGTGTGTCTTAGAGGGGAGGCCTTGCCCGGGCCTCCACATCATGCCCCAATCATTCGAGCCTACCAGAGCAGCCCCAGGGAGCTTGGTTGAAGTGCTTCAGAGCTCCACATGGCTCTGGCACTAGGAACCAGCTAGAGCGACCCCCTGATGCACCACTGTTGGCACAGAGAGGGCTATAGGAGCTAGAAGTCACCATTGGGCCCCAGGGGACCCTGACGTGTTCACCTCTAGTCAAGGCACTTCAAATCTCTAGAAAAGACAAACTTGTCACCTAGCTTTTAAATTAGTTTAAAAAAAATGAGCCATATTCTCATCTCGGGTTCTGTTTTGCCAACAGAACAAAGCTATACATTAGGCCAATGGTTCTCAATTGCTGCACATTTACAATCACCTGCGGAATGGTTTAAAAATCCCTTATGCCTAGGTCATATCCAGGACCAATTAAATCACAATTTCTTGGGGTGGGACCAGGAAATCAGTGCTTTTAAAAGCTCTCTAGGTGGTTCCAATGTGCAGGTTTAATGATACAGATGAGTGCTTCTCAAACTGCGAAGTGCATACAATTCACTTGGGGATCTTGCTAGAATGCCCATTGTGATTCAATAGGTCTGGGGCAGGGTCTCAGACTCTGCATCTCTAAGAAGCTCCCAGATAATGCCCATGCTGCTAGTCCAGGGACTGCACCTTGAGTAGCAAGCTTCCCAAAAATGGTAAGCTTGAGAACGAGGAGCTCATCCTCAACACCTTTGTAGCTACCACATACCTGGCACAATGCCTGGCACATGTAATTCTGAGTAAGTGCTGGCTGGACCAATCGCCCCCAGACTGTTATTCTACTTTGCTCAGTTTTTACACATCAGAAATGAAGCCAAGTTGAACCAGGAGGAGGCAGGTATAGGTTATCTATACAACATAAGCTTAATCTACATGATCAGGCTCGCCTGACTGTTGGTTTATACTGAATTTATTATTTGTTCATAACCATGGTAACAACTTAAAATGTTCACCCAAAACGTGGGCCATGTTTCCTTAGGAAGTATGAGTGTCCTAGTTGAATTCAGACCAGAACATAAAACTTAAGAGATGGATATTTCACATCAGATAATAAAAAGACAAAAAATGGTTTCACTATGTGGCCCAAATTAAAAAGAAAAGCACTCTGCCCAGTCACTTCTCTTTGTGGTCAGCTGTCACCATTTTCCCTAGGACCGATTTCTCTGAAGGTATCCAGCATGGCTGTTTATCAAGACCTTGCCAGATGACTGAGATACCATGCGATGAGAAAATGAGTGTTGTGCAGATTTCTGAGGCTGTGAAGTGAGTCTCCGGGTGCCCAGAGAGGGCCTCATGCCCTCAGCATGCCGCCAGCAGTACAGAAAATGCCGTTAATATTTATTAACAAACGCCTTCTGTGTGAAGCTTCAGGGGGTTGTTGAGCGAAAGTGCCATTGAAGCCAGAGCCCAGGAGCACTTAGCTCTGCCTCTGCTTGCTAACACCTCCCCAAGAGATGCAATTATTGTGAACGGCTGGGATTTCAACACAAAATTTCCAACATCTCCATCAGCCAGTTACTAATGCAGGCTCATCGATATCACAGTTTATGAGGTAATAGGTGGGGTGGGGGGGAGCACTCCAGTCTATCTCAGTGTCAGAAAAAGTGCCTGGAGAACACAAATAACAAGGGAAGCCCAGGGAGTCAGTCCCAGGAACGAGCCCTCCCAAGAAACGAGCCCTTCCAAGAAAACACCATGTTCCAAATGCCACAAGGCAATGATCATCAAAGCTTATGCCATCACTCTTTTGTGACACAAAGAAGTCATGACCTCAAAGAGTTCATCTACATGTAAAAAAATCCCAACTTGTTATTGGGCAACAACTAGCAACAAAAAATTGGATGGATAAAAAACAAAAAGTGGTAATCAATCTTCCTTTTGGTCATGCCAATAGTAATCAAAACATGTATCAATGCCAGAAAACTGTACCCAGAAATGCCTCCATGTCTTTTACAAGCTACCTATACCACCACACCTCATGAAATTCTAAAGATAAATAGGCTCCTAACAGTGAGCTGGTCTCTGAATACTTCCAGTAAGAATTTTCTCTAGGTTGGGGGCTGACTTATGGGCCACAAGCCCAATCCAGCCCATCCCATTTCTGTAAATAAAGTTTTATTAGAACATGGACACACCCATTCATTTACCTATTGTCTGAGACTACTTTCATGCCACTAGGCAGAGTTAAGTACTTGCAACAGAGATGGGAAGGCCCACAGGGCTTAAAATATTCACCATGTGGCCCTTTACAGGAAAAGGCCACTGGCCCCTGCTCTAGATCACTGCTGATAAACGGTTGGTTTCCTCTTCAATTGACTGTAGAATTTTTGTAATCTTCTCCTCTGGGTTGCAATAGTCAATTTTGCTGGTAAACTATTGGTCGTATCAATAGTAGTATTAAAGAATTGTTTCAGGTTTTGGGGTTACAAAATGTTTTCATGAGTATCCAGTTTGTCCTAGTGGCAAATCATTGCTAATCCAAATGAACTATGGGCTACAATATTAACAAAGTATGAATGTTATTTTTAAATCTGCCACTAAGAGTCATATATGCTGTGCTGGTTTGAATCTTATGATGTCCCCCACAAAAGCCATGTTCTTTAATGCAATCTTGTGGGGGCAGACGTATTAGTCTTCTGATTAGGGTGGGACATTTTGATTGAATGTTTCCATGGAGATGTGACCCACTTAACTGTGGATGAGACCTCTGATAAGATTATTTCCATGGAGGTGTGGTCCTGCCCATTCATAATGGGTCTTAGTTAGATCACTGGAGTCCTTTACAAGGCTCAGGAAGAGAGACAGGAGCTGGAGCCAACAGAGATACTTAGAAGTGCTTGGAGATGTGGACAGAAGGATGTTTGGAAATGCTAAACTAAGACATGAAGCCAGAGTTTGCTCCGGAGAAGCTAGGAAAGGACTCCTAGAGGCTTTGATTTTTTATTTGGATTTATCTGAAACTAACCGTTTATCAGCAGTGATCTAGAAAGTCACTGGAATCAGAAGCGGAAAGCAATGCAACCTAGGAGCAAAGGACTAGCAGACACCACCCATGTGCCTTCCAAGCTGACAGAGGTGTTTCAGACGCCATCGGCCAATCTTCAGTGAAGGTATCCTCTTGTTGATGCCTTAGTTCGGACACTTTTATGGCCTTAGGACTGTAAATTTGTAACCAAATAAACCCCCTTTATAAAAGCCAATCCATTCCTGGTATTGTACATAACAGCAACATTAGCAAACCGGAACATTTGCTGAAATCAGAAGTTTGGAATAATTCAGTAGCCTCAAGGCATATGAATTTCTCATTCCTGTTGCTGCCACCGTTATTCTTCCTACCATTATCACATTTCCACAAGCACCACACCACCTAATGTTTATTGGGTGATTATCATGTATCAATCACAGGGCTAAATATCTTCTGTTGATTATCTCATTTAATTCTCACAACAGCCCTAAAAGTTTTCATTATTCTCATTTGATAAATGAGAAATCTGGGACTGAGAAGTTAAGTGACTTGCCCAAGGCCAAGTAGTACGTGGTGAAGTTGGGATTAAAAAATAGGTAGCCTTAAAAATAAATTCCTTAAGTTGAAGAAAAAATCCAGAAAGTAAATCATTGTTTAAAAGAAGAAACAAACCACATTAGGTACAACTATTTTGGCTTCTCACAGAAGCCATTTTAAGCATACATTTCAAAAACTCTTTAGAAGCAGTAATTATCACAGCGTAAGAAATAAAATAGCTTAAAAAGGCTTCTGTATTGACCATACTGGTTTTCTGTTGCTGTGTAACAAATGACCACAAACTTAGTGGCTTAAAATAACACACATTTATTATCCCCCAGTTTTTGAGCCCAGAACTGGTGTAGCCAGGTCTTCTACTTTGCAGTCTCTCAAGGCTGCAGTTAGTGTTGGCCAGAGCTATGGTCTCATCTGAGGCTCGAATGGGAAAGGATATGCTTTCAAATTCATGTGGCTGCTGGCAGCATTCAGTTCCTTGCAGGATACTGGACCGAGGGCCTCAGTTACTTGCTGGCTGGAGGCTACCCTCAGTTCCTTGCCATATGGGCCTCTCCATAGGGCAGCTTACAACATGGCAGCTGGCTTCTTCAAAGCCAGCAGGCGAGAGCATCTCCTTGCAAGATGGGCATTAGAATCTTACATCATGTAATCACGTACATCTTAGCACCTTTGCCAGACTCTGTTAGAAACAAAGGCCTGGCTCACACTCAAGGGGAGGGGACCACACAAGGGTGTGAACATCAGGAGGTAAGGATCATAGAGGCAACCTTAGAGTCTGTCCACCACATTGTCAAAAGAAAAATCTGAGAATTACAGTAAATATATAGGTATTTAATTATAACACTATCTTTAGAAACTGCTTTAAAGGTAACATCAGCCTATAAGTAGTTCAGTGATTTATTCATAATACACCTTGCTTGCTGAAGGAAAGAACTAAACTCTTTTATTAGAGTACAAGAGGCTCCAGTGTTTTAACTTTGATATTTATCCATTTATTTACCACTTCCAGTGCTTTTCATTCTTTTACAGATCTGAATTTCAGTTGGGTATCATTTGTCCTGGAGAATTTCCTTAACATTTCTTATAGTGAAAACCCTCTAGACAAATTCTCTTGCCTTTGATTTATGTGGAAGTTTCTTTAATTTGTCTTCCTTTTTTGAAAGATATTTTCACTGGATACGAACTTCTACGTTGACAGCTTTGTTGTTGTGTTTTCTACTGACAGCCCTTTAAAGTTGTTCCATTTTCTTCTGGCTAGAGTGATTCTTATGAGAAGTAAGCAATCATTCATATTGTATATAACATGTGCTTTCCTTTTTCTTTGGTTTTCACCAGTTTAACTCTGATGTGTCAAGATGTGATTTTCCTTATGCTTTTCGTGCTTGAATTTGTTGAGCTTCCTGGAACTTTGGGTTATTTTCCACAAATTTGTCATATTTTCAGCCATTATTTCTTGAAGTATTTTTCTGCCCAATCTCTCTCTTTTCCTTCTGGGACTCCATTTGCATGTATGTTAGACCATTTAATACTGTCCCACTTAGATTCTGTTCTTTGTTTTCCCCCAGTCTTTTTCTCGCTGTCTTCAGATTGGGTAGTTTCTATTGATCCTTTCTTCTACAGTGTGCAATATGCAGTTAATCAATCCCATGAATTTTTCATTTCAGATATTTGAATTTTTATTTCTAGAAATTGTTCAGTTCTTTTTTATAGTTTCCATTTCTCTGCTAAGATTCCCCATCTATTCATTCACTGTTAACATATTTATTACCTCCAGGTCAGTCTGTTTCTATTCACTACGTTTTTCTCTTGGTTATGAGTCACATTTTCCTGCTTCTTCACACTCTAGCAATTTTTTATTATATGCACTCAACAACTGTATGTAATACATTGTTGAGAGAGTGGTTATTGTTGCCTTCCATGCAAGAGGGTTGAGGTTTGTTATGGTTGGCAAGTTATTTGCAGATCAGCTTGACCGGTCAAGTCTTGGTTTTAAGTTTTGTTAGGATGATTCTAGAGTAGCCCTATACATATGGCTGGTTTTGCTGGGTTCTTGATTGAATGCCAGGGCTGTACAACAAGGTTTATCTACTTTCAACATTTCCCAGCACTGGTGACCTCTGGAATATCCACCTAGCTCATAGCTTCCCAGCATTTATTTTCTGCCAGGCCTGGTGGAGTCTCACCCTAGTTATGCACAGCCTAGTATTTGGCCAAAGGCTCAAAGTGCCCTTATACAGATTCTGGAGCTCTTTTTCTGAGTAGCCTGCTCCTCTGCAGTTCCCTGCTCTGCAAATTCCAGCCACCTCAGCAACCCTGAATTACAATCTCTGTTTCCTTGGCCCTATGAGTCTTCTGTTCTCTGGACTCTACTTCCCAGGGCTACAGTTTAAAATACACAAAAAGCCAGGGCTAACATGAAACTAACTTTTTGCTTCCCTTCTTTCAAGGATCATGTCCTTGTGCTGTGTGTTGTCCAATGCCTAAAAACAGATGCTTTATATATTTTGTCCAATTTTACAGTTGTCTACAGCAGCAGGGTAAATCTAATACACTTTACTCCATCATGACCACAACCAGAAGTTGGACGGTCACTCAAAAAAGTTGTTTCTTTAATTAGAATGAATTTATTTTATTCTAAATACAATAAAATTTTAAGCTCTATCTTTAAAAGTCTGAACTATTTCAAGGTCTAATTCTCAGAATAAGTCCGAGAGAAAGGATTCCTTAAATGAAGATACATACATGGGTTTTTAATTATCCTGGAGTTTCTTTTGCTAGTTGTAAGTACCTTTCTCTAACAAGGAAGGTGAAGTACTCCCTAAGGTAGAGTAATTGTTAAACATTTGCATACAGAAAGGTTAAATACATGGAGTAAGTTCGTGCTGCCCATGCTTTTTTTTCAGATAATAGCACACACAGAAAATGATAATATTTTTATGACATATTACCAGAGGTCATCAGCCCAGAGGAGGTTCCAACCACCTAAGGCCCTTCTCATCCACCCTGGAGAGCTGAGGAGAACACTATCCCACACTCCTATTATATATTCATAGCACACGGGTTAGGAAATGCTACAGAAGCAACCTTTGAGTCCAGATGTCCCTAAGTAATGAGAAAAAGCTTAACCCAAATCCCAGTCCCCAGAAGGACAACAGTTTCCACAGGTGTTAAGTCAGGTCAAGCAGGAATGGGGAAGACCAGTGGGGATTTTAACAGGAGACAACCCAGAGCAGAAGCCCCAAAGGCCTCAGTGTTCGTAGCCTGGTTTCCCTCTTAGAAAAAGAGGAATGTCACCATTCACATTCAGCATCTCCCTGGAGTTGTAGTTCCCAGCTGTCTAGTTTGTACACAACACATACAATACAAGAATTGTTTATGGATTTAATTATTTCATTTGCATCTTATGCAATTTTTCATCTTCTCAGCAAATATTTATGCTATTAGCCTTTTTTTTCTAATGGCAGAATAAAAGACTTTCTATCCCCATAATCCCATTTCAAAGATCATTAATTCTGTGAAAGGAGATATTTGCACAATGAGGAAAGCCTGTGTATTTGCAATTTGGCTTTAAGTATGACAAGAGTCACTGATTGTATATGAGGGCACATGAACAAGTCGTTTGCAAGCACTTTTACATTTTTAGTCCATTTAAACATAATCAAGTATGCAAACTCAGGTAACCATATGTTTTCATGGCAACTTCCCATTTTCTACTTGCTATGTCGTTTACACTGAGATGACCATGTAACATGAAAATTTAAAAGCTATTTCTAACGACACCTGTATCTCATCCAACAGCACATGATTAAAGGCATAACTTACTTCTCAAGGGCATGCATCCTATAGCTGAGTTTCCATTTTCATTTATGTTTAGAGAACTATATTGACTCAGCATCCAAATACATGCTTTTCTTCCACTAAAAGTATAGTAGATACGACAGAAAATCATTTTGCCTCTTTGATAAAGACAATGGCACTTATAGAGCATCTTATTTTCTTAGCTCCTGAACTACCTCTAAAAGATACAAAGAAGGCTTTGAAAGGAGGCAGGCAGTGAATCTTCATTTCACATTTAAAGAATGGGAAGGAATAAGAGGTGACAGGCATATCCATGATCATTATGAAGGTCAAGAACATCAAGCCAGCAGCAGCCACTATTAGTAAATCCCTAAATTCCTACCTTCTACCTCCATTACCCACCAGACAAATCTACATTTCTTCATACAATTTTTTTTCTATTGGGAAAATCCAGCTTGTTCCTTGGCATAAAATTGGTTTGGGGCCTTCTTTTCCATACTCATCAGAGTTATCTTCTAGGCCCTGTGTGGGGAGCAAAAAATATAATTTCCAAGTCAAACGCAGGCCCTCAGGCTGCTCAGCTAAGCTCAGGTCTAGCTGGTGGAGTGTGGCTATGTCTGCCCACAACTCTGAGGGGCTCGGAGCCCAGAGGCAGAGAAAGGCTACAATATGGGAGAGTCATGGCCCTGTTTTACAAAGAACATTCCCAGGAAGACTCAGAACAAAACCAAGGTCCTTGAAATCCATTCATTTACTTATCAAGCAATTATTTACTAAGCACTGGGTCTTGGTCAGCCACCTTGGCAAAACAGACCAGCCAACAACAGTCTCTTAACAGTGTCATTTGCAAAGCAAAAGATCTGAATTTTGCTGAAGTCCAATTTACCATTTTTTTTCTTTTATGGATTATGATTTTGGTGTCATGCCTACCAAATCTTTTCTCCTATTTTTTCATAAATAATGTTTTTATGCTTTACATGTAGACCTAAGGTCCATTTTAAATTAACTTTTGTATAACGTATTAGGTTTACATTGGGATTAATTTTTTTTTTTTTGCCTTTGGATGTCCAATTGTGCCAACTCTATTGCTTGAAATGGCTATCCCTTCTTTCTTAAATATTCTTCGCACCTTTGCTGAAAATCCATTGGCCATATTTTTATGGGTCTATTTCTAGACCTTCTATTTCAGGAACCAATGAACTCCAGTCCATGGGCCAAATCTTGCCTCTGCCTATTTCTATATGGTCCACAAGCTAAGGACGGTTTTTACATTTTCAAATGGTTGAAAAAATCAAATGAAGAATAATATTTGAAGATGTGCAAATTATATGAAATTCAAGTTTAAGTGTCCATAAATAAAAGTTTTATCAAATCACAGTCACGCCCACCCAGGCTGCTTTCCTACATAGTAGTGACAGAGACTGCATGGCCCAAAAAGCCTAAAATATTTACTAACTGGCCCTTTACAGAAAAAAGTTTGCCAACCCCTGGTCCAGGACCTGGTCTAGGATATGAAGATCCTTATATGCATCCAAGCAGAACCTCAAGGGCTTTCTGAATTCCCCTATTAAAAAAAATATATCGTAGGGATAGAAGCTTTAAATAGAACCTCTGAAAACCCAGAGGAAGAGAGAAAAGGAGTGCAGTTAATAGCCAGTTACCCTTTCCACCTAGGGCTAAAATATAAAAAGCCTTAAATATAGCTATTCTTCAAAGGATGAGTTTTACTGCACTGTATAGTTAACTATAAAATGGGAATATTTTAAATCTAAAAGGTATTTATTTTTAATGACTTTTTTCTCTAAATGTCTCCATCTGTCATAAACTAAGAAAAAATATTTGCAATATGAAAGATGATAGCTTAATGTATGAATATAAGGTTTTTATATAAAATTCAATTAGGGAGTGGGTGGGGCAAGATGGCGGACTGGTGAGCTGTATGTTTTAGTTACTCCTCCAGGAAAGTAGGTAGAAAGCCAGGAACTGCGTGGACTGGACACCACAGAGCAATCTGACTTTGGGCATACTTCATACAACACTCATGAAAACGTGGAACTGCTGAGATCAGCAAAATCTGTAAGTTTTTGCGGCCAGGGGACCTGCACCCCTCCCTGCCAGGCACGGTCCCGTGGAAGGAAGGGCTGTCAGCTCCAGGAAGGAGAAGGGAGAACTGCAGTGGCAGCCCTTATCAGAAACTCATTCTACTGATCCAAACTCCAACCATAGATAGACTGAGACCAGACACTAGAGAATCTGAGAGCAGCCAGCCCAGCAGAGAGGAGACAGGCATAGAAAAAAAACAACACGAGAAACTCCAAAATAAAAGCGGAGGATTTTTGGAGCTCTGGTGAGCATAGAAAGGGGAAGGGCAGAGCTCAGGCCGTGAGGCGCATATGCAAATCCCGAAGAAAAGCTGATCTCTCTGCCCTGAGGACCTTTCCTTAATGGCCCAGGTTGCTTTGTCTATTAGCATTTCAATAACCCATTAGATCTCTGAAGAGGGCCCTTTTTTTTTTTAATCCTTTTTTCTTTTTCTAAAACAATTACTCTAAGAAGCCCAATACAGAAAGCTTCAAAGACTTGCTATTTGGGCAGGTCAAGTCAAGAGCAGAACTAAGAGAGCTCTGAGACAAAAGGCAATAATCCAGTGGCTGAGAAAATTCACTAAACACCACAACTTCCCAAGAAAAGGGGGGTGTCCGCTCACAGCCATCATCCTGGTGGACAGGAAACACTCCTGCCCATCGCCAGCCCCATAGCCCAGAACTGCCCCAACAACCCAGTGTGACGGAAGTGCTTCAAATAACAGGCACACACCACAAAACTGGGCGTGGACATTAGCCTTCCCTGCAACCTCAGCTGCTTGTCCCAGAGTTGGGAAGGTGGAGCAGTGTGAATTAACAAAGCCCCATTCAGCCACCATTTCAGCACACTGGGAGCCTCCCTACACAGCCCAGCAGCCCAGAACTGCCCTGGGGGGACGGCACTCACCTGTGACATAGCACAGTCATCCCTCAACAGAGGACCCGGGGTGCACGGCCTGGAAGAGGGGCCCACTTGCAAGTCTCAGGAGCCATACGCCAATACCAAGGACTTGTGGGTCAGTGGCAGAGACAAACTGTGGCAGGACTGAACTGAAGGATTAGACTATTGCAGCAGCTTTAAACTCTAGGATCACCAGGGAGATTTGATTGTTAGAGCCACCCCCCCCCTCCCCGACTGCCCAGAAATATGCCCCATATACAGGGCAGGCAACACCAACTACACACGCAAGCTTGGTACACCAAATGGACCCCACAAGACTCACTCCCCCACTCACCAAAAAGGCTAAGCAGGGGAGAACTGGCTTGTGGAGAACAGGTGGCTCGTGGACACCACCTGCTGGTTAGTTAGAGAAAGTGTACTCCACAAAGCTGTAGATCTGATAAATTAGAGATAAGGACTTCAATTGGTCTACAAATCCTAAAAGAACCCTATCAAGTTCAGCAAATGCCACGAGGCCAAAAACAACAGAAAATTATAAAGCATATGAAAAAAACAGACAATATGGATAACCCAAGCCCAAGCACCCAAATCAAAAGACCACAAGAGACACAGCACCTAGAGCAGCTACTCAAAGAACTAAAGACGAACAATGAGACCATAGTACGGGAGATAAAGGAAATCAAGAAGACCCTAGAAGAGCATAAAGAAGACATTGCAAGACTAAATAAAAAAATGGATGATCTTATGGAAATTAAAGAAACTGTTGAACAAATTAAAAAGATTCTGGACACTCATAGTACAAGACTAGAGGAAGATGAACAAGGAATCAGTGACCTGAAAGATGACAGAATGGAAAATGAAAGCATAAAAGAAAGAATGGGGAAAAAATTGAAAAAATCAAAATGGACCTCAGGGATATGATAGATAATATGAAACGTCCAAATATAAGACTCATTGGTGTCCCAGAAGGGGAAGAAAAGGGTAAAGGTCTAGGAAGAGTATTCAAAGAAATTGTTGGGGAAAACTTCCCAAATCTTCTAAACAACATAAATACACAAATCATAAATGCTCAGCGAACTCCAAATAGAATAAATCCAAATAAACCCACTCCGAGACATATACTGATCACACTATCAAACACAGAAGAGAAGGAGCAAGTTCTGAAAGCAGCAAGAGAAAAGCAATTCACCACATACAAAGGAAACAGCATAAGACTAAGTAGTGACTACTCAACAGCCACCATGGAGGCAAGAAGGCAGTGGCACGATATATTTAAAATTCTGAGTGAGAAAAATTTCCAGCAAAGAATACTTTACCCAGCAAAGCTCTCCTTCAAATTTGAGGGAGAGCTTAAATTTTTCACAGAGAAACAAATGCTGAGAGAATTTGCTAACAAGAGACCTGCCCTACTGGAGATACTAAAGGGAGCCCTACAGACAGAGAAACAAAGACAGGACAGAGAGACTTGGAGAAAGGTTCAGTACTAAAGAGATTCGGTATGGGTACAATAAAGGATATTAATAGACAGAGGGGAAAAATATGACAAACATAAACCAAAGGATAAGATGGCTGATTCAAGAAATGCCTTCACGGTTATAACGTTGAATGTAAATGGATTAAACTCCCCAATTAAAAGATATAGATTCGCAGAATGGATCAAAAAAAAATGAACCATCAATATGTTGCATACAAGAGACTCATCTTAGACACAGGGACAGAAAGAAACTGAAAGTGAAAGGATGGAAAAAAATATTTCATGCAAGCTACAGCCAAAAGAAAGCAGGTGTAGCAATATTAATCTCAGATAAAATAGACTTTAAATGCAGGGATGTTTTGAGAGACAAAGAAGGCCACTACGTACTAATAAAAGGGGCAATTCAGCAAGAAGAAATAAAAATCGTAAATGTCTATGCACCCAACCAAGGTGCCACAAAATACATGAGAGAAACACTGGTAAAACTAAAGGAAGCAACTGATGTTTCCACAATAATTGTGGGAGACTTCAACACATCACTCTCTCCTATAGATAGATCAACCAGACAGAAGACCAATAAGGAAACTGAAAACCTAAACAATCTGATAAATGAATTAGATTTAACAGACATATACAGGACATTACATCCCAAATCACCAGGATACACATACTTTTGTAGTGCTCACGGAACTTTCCCCAGAATAGATCATATGCTGGGACATAAAACAAGCCTCAATAAATTTAAAAAGATTGAAATTATTCAAAGCACATTCTCTGACCACAATGGAATACAATTAGAAGTCAATAACCATCAGAGACTTAGAAAATTCACAAATACCTGGAGGTTAAACAACACACTCCTAAACAATCAGTGGGTTAACGAAGAAATAGCAAGAGAAATTTCTAACTATATAGAGACGAATGAAAATGAGAACACAACATACCAAAACCTATGGGATGCAGCAAAAGCAGTGCTAAGGGGGAAATTTATAGCACTAAACACATATATTAAAAAGGAAGAAAGAGCCAAAATCAAAGAACTAATGGATCAACTGAAGAAGCTAGAAAATGAACAGCAAACCAATCCGAAACCAAGTAGAAGAAAAGAAATAACAAGGATTAAAGCAGAAATAAATGACATAGAGAACAAAAAAACAAGAGAGGATAAATATCACCAAAAGTTGGTTCTTTGAGAAGATCAACAAGATTGACAAGCCCCTAGCTAGACTGACAAAATCAAAAAGAGAGAAGACCCATATAAACAAAATAATGAATGAAAAAGGTGACATAACTGCAGATCCCGAAGAAATTAAAAATATTATAAGAGGATACTATGAACAACTGTATGGCAACAAACTGGAGAATGTAGAAGAAATGGACAATTTCCTGGAAACATATGAACAACCTAGACTGACCAGAGAAGAAATAGAAGACCTCAATCAACCCATCACAAGCAAAGAGATCCAATCAGTCATCAAAAATCTTCCCACAAATAAATGCCCAGGGCCAGATGGCTTCACAGGGGAATTCTACCAAACTTTCCAGAAAGAACTGACACCAATCTTACTCAAACTCTTTCAAAACATTGAAGAAAATGGAACACTGCCTAACTCATTTTATGAAGCTAACATCAATCTAATACCAAAACCAGGCAAAGATGTTACAAAAAAGGAAAACTACCAGCCAATCTCCCTAATGAATATAGATGCAAAAATCCTCAACAAAATACTTGCAAATCGAATCCAAAGACACATTAAAAAAATCATACACCATGACCAAGTGGGGTTCATTCCAGGCATGCAAGGATGGTTCAACATAAGAAAATCAATCAATGTATTACAACACATTAACAAGTCAAAAGGGAAAAATCAATTGATCATCTCAATAGATGCTGAAAAAGCATTTGACAAAATCCCACATCCCTTTTTGATAAAAACACTTCAAAAGGTAGGAATTGAAGGAAACTTCCTCAATATGATAAAGAGCATATATGAAAAACCCACCCCCAGCATAGTACTCAATGGTGAGAGACTGAAAGCCTTCCCTCTAAGATCAGGAACAAGACAAGGATGCCCGCTATCACCACTGTTATTCAACATTTTGCTGGAAGTGCTAGCCAGGGCAATCCAGCAAGACAAAGAAATAAAAGGCATCCAAATTGGAAAAGAAGAAGTAAAACTGTCATTGTTTGCAGATGATATGATCTTATATCTAGAAAACCCTGAGAAATCGACGATACAGCTACTAGAGCTAATAAACAAATTTAGCAAAGTAGCGGGATACAAGATTAATGCACATAAGTCAGTAATGTTTCTATATGCTAGAAATGAACAAACTGAAGAGACACTCAAGAAAAAGATACCATTTTCAATAGCAACTAAAAAAATCAAGTACCTAGGAATAAACTTAACCAAAGATGTAAAAGACTTATACAAAGAAAACTACATAACTCTACTAAAAGAAATAGAAGGGGCCCTTAAAAGATGGAAAAATATTCCATGTTCATGGATAGGAAGGCTAAATGTCATTAAGATGTCAATTCTACCCAAACTCATCTACAGATTCAATGCAATCCCAATCAAAATTCCAACAACCTACTTTGCAGACTTGGAAAAGCTAGTTATCAAATTTATTTGGAAAGGGAAGATGCCTCGAATTGCTAAAGGCACTCTAAAAAAGAAAAACGAAGTGGGAGGACTTACACTCCCTGACTTTGAAGCTTATTATAAAGCCACAGTTGCCAAAACAGCATGGTGCTGGCACAAAGATAGACATATAGATCAATGGAATCGAATTGAGAATTCGGAGACACACCCTCAGATCTATAGCCGACTGATCTTTGATAAGGCCCCCAAAGTCACTGAACTGAGTCATAATGGTCTATTCAACAAATGGGGCTGGGAGAGTTGGATATCCATATCCAAAAGGGTCCTACCTCACACCCTACACAAAAATTAATTCAAAATGGACGAAAGAGCTCAATATAAAAGAAAGTACCATAAAACTCCTAGAAGATAATGTAGGAAAACGTCTTCAAGACCTTGTATTAGGCGGCCACTTCCTGGACTTTACACCCAAAGCACAAGCAACAAAAGAAAAAATAGATAAATGGGAACTCCTCAAGCTTAGAAGTTTCTGCACCTCAAAGGAATTTCTCAAAAAGGTAAAGAGGCAGCCAACTCAATGGGAAAAAATTTTTGGAAACCATGTATCTGACAAAAGACTGATATCTTGCATATATAAAGAAATCCTACAACTCAATGACAATAGTACAGTCGGCCCAATTATAAAATGGGCAAAAGATATGAAAAGACAGTTCTCTGAAGAGGAAATACAAATGGCCAAGAAACACATGAAAAAATGTTCAGCTTCACTAGCTATTAGAGAGATGCAAATTAAGACTACAATGAGATACCATCTCACACCGGTTAGAATGGCTGCCATTAAACAAACAGGAAACTACAAATGCCGGAGGGGATGTGGAGAAATTGGAACTCTTATTCACTGTTGGTGGGACTGTATAATGGTTCAGCCACTCTGGAAGTCAGTCTGGCAGTTCCTTAGAAAACTAGATATAGAGTTACCATTCGATCCAGCGATTGCACTTCTCGGTATATACCCGGAAGATCGGAAAGCAGTGACACGAACAGATATCTGCACGCCAATGTTCATAGCAGCATTATTCACAATTGCCAAAAGATGGCAACAACCCAAATGTCCTTCAACAGATGAGTGGATAAATAAAATGTGGTATATACACACGATGGAATACTACGCGGCAGTGAGAAGGAACGATCTCGTGAAACATATGACAACATGGATGAACCTTGAGGACATAATGCTAAGCGAAATAAGCCAGGCACAAAAAGAGAAATATTATATGCTACCACTAATGTGAACTTTGAAAAATGTAAAACAAATGGCTTATAATGTAGAATGTAGGGGAACTAGCAATAGAGAGCAATTAAGGAAGGGGGAACAATAATCCAAGAAGAACAGATAAGCTATTTAAGGTTCTGGGGATGCCCAGGAATGACTATGGTCTGTTAATTTCTGATGGATATAGTAGGAGCAAGTTCACACAAATGTTGCTATATTAGGTAACTTTCTTGGGGTAAAGTAGGAACATGTTGGAAGTTAAGCAGTTATCTTAGGTTAGTTGTCTTTTTCTTACTCCCTTGTTATGGTCTCTTTGAAATGTTCTTTTATTGTATATTTGTTTTCTTTTTAACTTTTTTTTCAAAAAGCTGATTTAAAAAAGAAGGGAAAGTTAAAAAAAAAAAACAAGGAAAATAAAAGATGTAGTGCCCCCTTGAGGAGCCTGTGGAGAATGCAGGGGTATTTGCCTACCCCACCTCCATGGTTGCTAACATGACCACAGACATAGGGGACTGGTGGTTTGATGGGTTGGGCCCTCTACCACAGGTTTTACCCTTGGGAAGACGGTTGCTGCAAAGGAGAGGCTAGGCCTCCCTATGGTTGTGCTTAAGAGCCTCCTCCCGAATGCCTCTTTGTTGCTCAGATGTGGCCCTGTCTCTCTAGCTAAGCCAACTTGAAAGGTGAAATCACTGCCCTCCCCCCTACGTGGGATCAGACACCCAGGGGAGTGAATCTCCCTGGCAACGTGGAATATGACTCCCGGGGAGGAATGTAGACCCGGCATCGTGGGACGGAGAACATCTTCTTGACCAAAAGGGGGATGTGAAAGGAAATGAAATAAGCTTCAGTGGCAGAGAGAATCCAAAAGGATCCGAGTGGTCACTCTGGTGGGCACTCTTACGCACACTTTAGACAACCCTTTTTAGGTTCTAAAGAATTGCGGTAGCTGGTGGTGGATACCTGAAACTATCAAACTACAACCCAGAACCCATGAATCTCGAAGACAGTTGTATAAAAATGTAGCTTATGAGGGATGACAATGGGATTGGGAAAGCCATAAGGACCACACTCTACTTTGTCTAGTTTATGGATGGATGAGTAGAAAAATAGGGGAAGGAAAGAAACAAACAAACATACAAAGGTACCCAGTGTTCTTTTTTACTTCAATTGCTCTTTTTCACTCTAATTATTATTCTTGTTATTCTTGTGTGTGTGCTAATGAAGGTGTCAGGGATTGATTTGGGTGATGAATGTACAACTATGTAATGGTACTGTGAACAATCGAAAGTATGATTTGTTTTGTATGACTGCGTGGTATATGAATATATCTCAATAAAATGAAGATTAAAAAAAAAAAAAGACGTAATGCTGAGTAAAATAAGCCAGGCACAAAAAGAGAGATATTGTATGTTACCACTAATGTGAATTCTGTGAAAAATGTACAATTCTTTTATACTGTAGAATGTAGGGGACCTAGAGATACCAATTAGTGGAGGGGGAATGATAATCTAATAAGAACAGATAAACTATGGAGGGTAATCTCAATGTTATGGGAATGCTCAGGAATGATTATGGTTTGTAAACTTTCTTGGATGTAGTAAGATCATGTTGGAAGCAATAGAGTTATCTTAGGTTTTTTTTTCTCTTATTCCTTTGTTTTCTTAGGGGTTGTTAATTTTCTTGGGGTATGGTAGGAACATGTTGGAAGCAATGTAGTTATTTTAGATTATTTGTTTTTCTTACTCCTCTGTTTGGACATGGTTTATTAATTTTCTTGGGGTATGGTAGGAACATATTGGAAGCAAAGTAGTTATTTTAGGTTATTTGTTTTCCTTAATCCATTGCTTTGTTTGAAATGTTGTGGGGTTTTTTTGGTTGTTGTTTGCCTGTTTGTTTTTAATTTTTTGGTAAACAAAGTTAAAAAATTGAAAAAAAAATCAGTAGAAAAATGGGAGTAAAAACTAAATGACAAATAGGGTGGGATGGGGGGATGGTTTGGGTATTCTCTTTTCACTTTTATTTTTTATTCTTATTCTGATTCTTTCTGATGTAAGGAAAATGTTCAGAAATAGATTGTGGTAATGAACGCATAACTATATGATCATACTGTGAACAGTTGATTGTATACCATGGATGACTGTATGGTTTGTGAATATATTTCAATAAAACTGAATTAAAAAAAAATTCAATTAGGAAAACAGAAACCTACAATTTTCAACTTCAGTAATAATTTTTTTAAATGCAAATGCCTATCAGATTAGCAGAGATTAAAACCAATGATAATATCAAGGGATGATAAGAAGAGGAAAACACATTCTCATACACTCCTGTGGAGAGACTAAATTGGCACAATCTTTCAGAGCATCACCTAAATGCCTTTAACAAGCATTGGTGGAGTTTTATATTTAAGAATTTATCATAAGGAAATAATAACAATAGCCAATATTTATACAGAAGTTACTATGAGCAAGACATTCAAAGGGCTTTCCCTACTTTAATACATCTAACCTTCACACCAGGAAGTAGGTACACATTTTACATATCTGGAAACTGAGGCACAGAGAGATTAAACACCTGCCCAAGGTTGTACAGGTAGTAGAAATTGGCAGAAATAATTACGTGCATGAGGATTTACAAACACGATGATGACTACATGCAACATGGTCTACATAACAGGGAAAAACAGGAAACAATCTAAGTGTCCAATAAAACAGGATCGTGGTACTCCATCAGGATACTAAGGGACCCTTTAACCATGTTGTCAAAAATAGGATATATTTTGGACAAAGAAGTTTACAAAATAGTATGTAAAGCATCATCCTATTTTATTTCAATCTGTAATTATGTGTCTGTATAGAAAAAGTCTGGAAGGATAATTGTTAAAATGTTAAGAGAGATACCTGAAGGTGGTGTGATAACGAGAAATTTTGACTTTTCTTCCTATTTATTGGTTTTGTTCTCAATTTTTCTTCAAGAGCAAGTATTATTTATTTAATTATAAAGTACATCCCAAGCTGTTTTCCATCAGAGAAACAGTATATTTTAATAAAATGTAAAACTGAATGGAAACAGCTTTGAGATACTTAATAAGATAGGGACTCTCTATAATAAGTAACTTTCACCCTAAGAAAAGTTAAAGTAAATAATAAAGAAGAATTTCATGGAAAGTACTGACCTTAATTTCAGGACAATTCAAAATACTAAGCAAGAACTTTCTATCATCAAGCATTTGTCTTTTCTTCTTCCTATAAAAACTTACCACTGTAAAAGCTATAATTTAACTCATTATTTCTAAAGCACTTTCAGCCATAACATCTTATTTCATCCTCACAAAAATCCTTTAAGAGTAACACAAATAGGTTGGAAAAAGAAACAGGGGAAAAAAAAGGAGTTTCTCTAATTCCTTAAGACACCTGCATATTTTCTGTGTGCTGCAGAAAAAAAAATTGTTCCAAGATGGTGTCACAAGGATTACTGATGTGCTTGTCACTAAAGCATAGCACTCAGGAGAGATACGACAAGTAGGGTCAATAAACACAGGGTCCCATTAGACTGTTTTATATAACTTGTGGAGGCACATGAAGTTGGGATTCATATCAACTGCAAATTCATCTGTCTATGACAGCAAAGCAAAAGTTTGCAATAATGACTATCAAAATTTGAGGTGGCACTGCTTCGACTATCTACTGGTAAACCAAAAAGAAATTCTCTCCCATCCCAAGCCCTAGGTTTAACAGTTTCGTCCAATTTAAAAATGTGTATTTTTGATGGCAAACAAGTTTAGTAAGGAAGAATTTTATTATTATTATTATTATTATTCATTTTTATTGAGATATGTTCACATACCACGCAGTCATACAAAACAAATCGTACTTTCGATTGTTCACAGTACCATTACGTAGTTGTACATTCATTACCAAAATCAATCCCCGACACCCTCATTACCACACACACAAAAATAACAAGAATAATAATTAGAGTGAAAAAGAGCAATTGAAGTAAAAAAGAACACTGGGTACCTTTGTCTGTTTGTTTCCTTCCCCTATTTTTCTACTCATCCATCCATAAACTAGACAAAGTGGAGTGTGGTCCTTATGGCTTTCCCAATCCCATTGTCACCCCTCATAAGCTACATTTTTATACAACTGTCTTCAAGATTCATGGGTTCTGGGTTGTAGTTTGATAGTTTCAGGTATCCACCACCAGCTACCCCAATTCTTTAGAACCTAAAAAGGGTTGTCTAAAGTGTGCATAAGAGTGCCCACCAGAGTGACCTCTCGGCTCCTTTTGGATTCTCTCTGCCACTGAAGCTTATTTCATTTCCTTTCACATCCCCCTTTTGGTCAAGAAGATGTTCTCCGTCCCACGATGCCGGGTCTACATTCCTCCCCAGGAGTCATATTCCACGTTGCCAGGGAGATTCACTCCCCTGGGTGTCTGATCCCACGTAGGGGGGAGGGCAGTGATTTCACCTTTCAAGTTGGCTTAGCTAGAGAGACAGGGCCACATCTGAGCAACAAAGAGGCATCCAGGAGGAGACTCTTAGGCACAAATATAGGGAGGCCTAGCCTCTCCTTTGCAGCAACCGTCTTCCCAAGGGTAAAACTTATGGTAGAGGGCTCAACCCATCAAACCACCAGTCCCCTATGTCTGTGGTCATGTTAGCAACCATGGAGGTGGGGTAGGCGAATACCCCTGCATTCTCCACAGGCTCCTCAAGGGGGCACTACATCTTTTTTTTTTCCTTGTTTTATTTCTTTCTTTTTTTTTTTTTAAACTTTCCCTTCTTTTTTAAATCAACTGTATGAAAAAAAAAGTTAAAAAGAAAACAAACATACAATAAAAGAGCATTTCAAAGAGACCATAACAAGGGAGTAAGAAAAAGACAACTAGCCTAAGATAACTGCTTAACTTCCAACATGTTCCTACTTTACCCCAAGAAAGTTACATAATATAGCAACATTTCTGTGAACTTGTTCCTACTATACCCATCAGAAATTAACAGACCATAGTCATTCCTGGGCATTCCCAGAACATTAAATTTACCCATGATAGCTTATCTGGTCTTCTTGGATTATTGTTCCCCCTTCCTTAATTGCTCTCTATTGCTAGTTCCCCTACATTCTACATTATAAGCCATTTGTTTTACATTTTTCAAAGTTCACATTAGTGGTAGCATGTAATATTTCTCTTTTTGTGCCTGGCTTATTTCGCTCAGCATTATGTCTTCAAGGTTCATCCATGTTGTCATATGTTTCATGAGGTTGTTCCTTCTTACTGCCGTGTAGCATTCCATCGTGTGTATATACCACATTTTATTTATCCACTCATCTGTTGAAGGACATTTGGATTGTTTCCGTCTCTCAGCAATTGTGAATAATGCTGCTATGAACATTGGCGTGCAGATATCTGTTTGTGTCACTGCTCTCCGATCTTCCGGGTATATACCGAGAAGTGCAATCACTGGATCAAAGGGTCTCTCTATATCTAGTTTTCTAAGGAACTGCCAGACTGACTTCCAGAGTGGCTGAACCATTATACAGTCCCACCAATAATGAATAAGAGTTCCAATTTCTCCACATCCCCTCCAGCATTTGTAGTTTCCTGTTTGTTTAATGGCAGCCATTCTAATTGATGTGAGATGGTATCTCATTGTGGTCTTAATTTGCATCTCTCTAATAGCTAGTGAAGCTGAACATTTTTTCATGTGTTTCTTGGCCATTTGTATTTAGTAAGGAAGAATTTTGATTGAATGCACCTATGGTGTCATGATTCTTCTCACAGTCCCAGTCTCCTGGCTACTTATAAGAGGGAGACAAAATAGCAGAAAACTGTACTCCTTTGGCTTGCTAATGCACTGAAGAGGAGATGTGTTATGATTTCTGTCTCAAATAAGGGCATATGCAGTTTAACAGAACAGGTCATACTGCAAGAAATATATTCTGTGACATAAAAGACTCATTTGCTGAACACTGACATTTTTCAAATGTATGTAAACCCAGATGATCCCAGACCTATGCTTAACTGCCTCATTCACTCATAAAACATGTCCTTCTAATGGGGCTGTCAGCATGCCATCATTTTCAGGGTGACACCTGCTAATTTACTCCTTACCCTTGAAATCACACTTAATCCTAGCATTTTAGCTCTGCTAAAAGCTTCAGCTATGCAGAGAGAAAGGGTCAAGGCCAGCAATCCATTCAGCTGATTACCTTTCCTAAACCAAGCCAAGGACCTTTCTTGAGATCCCTAAAGCTATGCCAATTCTTGTGGGAGCACCCTTACTTTCTGTGGGGAGGAAAGCAAGGAAATCTGAAAATATTTTTCTCATGATGAAATGTTATAATAAATTAATGAATTAATGGAAGGAGAGTGGGAGGGAGGAAATAACCATCAGAACAAAAAAGAACATAGAATCATAGAATGACTTAGGAAGGAGCTCAGGACTCTGGTCTCTCTCTCTCTCCTTTTTTTTTTTTTTTCATGGTAACACCCAGTAGAAAACTAAGTGGCACATGGAGGTGGAATAAAAGAGGAACTCCAACTAGGCTGGGTGTGGGAAGAAAGAGTAGGAAACAATTGAGAGAGGAGGACTTGGGGAACAACAGGGACCTGAGTCAAGCTCATCACTTCCTCTGTGTGCAGTCTCATTGCATTTATTAACAGTTGACAAGTATAGAATCAGAAAGTCATGGATGAACCAGAAACCACTGCAGTCTCCTTCTAAGAAACATGGATACCAAATGTGATGGTTAGGTTCATGTGTCAACTTGGCCAGGTAATGTTGCCCAGTTGTCTGGTCAAGCAAGCCCTGGCCTAACCATTACTGCAAGGACATTTCATGGCTGGTTACTAAACCAGAAGGCTAGTTTATTAAATCATCAGTCAACTGATTGCATCTGTGGCTGATTACATCTATGATCAACTAAGGGAGAGTCTTCCGCAACAAGAGAATCCAATCAGTTGGATTTAATCCAATCAGTTGAAGACTTTCAAGGAAAAAGAGAATTTTTACTTCTTCAGTCAGCCAGCCTCTCCTGGGGAGTTCATCGAAGACCTTCTTCATACTTGCCAACTTGTGGCCTGCCCTACAGAATTTGGGCACATGCATCCTGCCCTACAGAATTTGGACCTGTACATCCCCACAGTTGCATGAGACACTTTTATAAAATCTCATATTTACAGGTATCTTCTGTTGGTTCTGTTTCCCTAGAGAACCCTGACTAACCCTCCAAAACACAGGCCTCAGAAGTAAATGGATGGGGCAATGATGTGATAGCATTATTTTTCTAATAAAATAACAATGATAATGTCATTAACTTAGAAAGGAAACTCCACAAGGCACTTGCCCTAGATATCCAGTAACTGGTAACAAGAGGTGGCTAAGAGTCACCTCCTGGGAGTAACTGAGCCCCACCTACCACAAGAACCCTACATCCCCACAGGCTCAGCCCTCAGCTACCACCCCGTCCAGTCCCAATGGTCAGAATTAACAGAGTGCTCAAGACGGAGTCAGGAGATGGCTTTTGCTCCAGCTTTGCCACTACCTTGCTTTGAGTCCCTTAGGAAAGCCACTTTAGTGCTCTGTGCCTCTGTTTCTCCTTTGTAACCTGGAGAGAATATCCATTGTCCCACCTTACTCATAGGGCTACTGTAAGGATGAGATGAGATGTTGGGCTTGGGAGAATTTTGTGAGGAAAAAGGAGTGGATGATGATGAGGGGTCCTGGGCTCTTAGTGCCAGTGGCCCAGAGCGGTCTGGCAGGTAGAATCATGCTCTGCCCATTCCTGCCCCTGAGTTCTAGTCCTGTCTTTTTTGCCTTTGTTGAGCAGATACAAGATTCTGGTTTTTTGAAGAGCTCTTTTAAACACACAATCTCATTTCCTCCTCACCTATAGCATAGGTAGGGTGTTGGAATCCTCTCCAGTTTATGAATTAGGAAACTGAAGCACAGAGTACTTAAGTGATTTGCCCAAGGGATTAAAGCAAGTGAGTAGTAGAATCTTGGTGAACACTGGCCATCTGCTGGGGCCCTTTGCCCTCCTTTCCTGCTTCCTTTCCTGCTGCTCTCCAGCCCTTGGCCACAGGCCAGTTTACTCATGGAGCCCCGAATGCTCCACACTCTTTCATGCACTTCTGTCCTCGACTCACTCTGTGGCCCTTGTCCAGCACATGCTCTCTAGAGCCTTTATTCTAAGCTCAGCTCACAAGTCTCCTCAGCATGGGAGGGGCCTGGGCTCACCTGCCCACCTCCCCCCTGCAAGGAGCTGTGCTTCCTGCATCCTCTGAAAAGTTTGTGCTGGCCCAGGCTCTCACTTGGGCTTCTATCTCACCATCCTCACTCTATCCTATGCTCCTGAAGGGCAGGGGCAACATTTGTCTCATCTTTGTATCTTTCCTGTTCCAAATGTTACCCTCCCCACTCCAATCAATGCTCTCCTTTACAGCTCAGTGCTGACCTCTGTCCCAGCCCGCACAGGTTTACTCACCTGCCCCCTGCCCTAGACTGTAAGCTCCAAGTTGTGGGTCCCAGGTCCTGGGTGTGGGGTCTGGGGCTTGACTGCCTGGGACAAAACCAAGCTTCACAAACTTACTAGATTTTGATCCGGAGCAGGTTATTTAGCCGCTCTGTGCCTCAGTTTCCTTATCTGTGAAATGGGACTGATAACAGATCTCCCTCCTGTAGCTGTTGTGAGGATTAAATAACTTAATACATGTAAAGCTCCAGAAGCAGTGCCTGTACCTGGAAAGCACTTGGAAAACGTTAGCTATGATTAAGTTAAATGTCAACCACTGTCTGGGGAAGGAGGGAGGAAAACAAGTTGAGACTGAGATGAAGGAAACTGGGTTAGTATTAGTTCTAACTCTGCCCTTACAGCATGTCCAGCTTCAAATATTCTCCCTAGGAAAAGGCCAAAACTCCAGGTTTGTCTTTTTTTTTTTTTTTAGTAGTTACCTTTATATAATACTCTGAGTCCCCTCTTTTGGGTTGCAGCCATTGGTTTCCTGCTAGCTTGCATTATTACCTTCTTCCCCTTCCCTCTGTCTCTACCACTACATGACCTTGGTCAATGCTACTACCTTTCTGAGTTTTTATATTTATGCTGCTGAATATGCTTTTAACAGTGAAGAAATAGGGGTGCTGTGTTTGCTTTGCCAAGGGTCAAGGACGCAGCTGCCTGGGGAGTCTTTTATATAGGAACTACCTGAAGATGCTTATTTCTAAATTAGTCAGCTCAGAAACCCTTCCTCCCAGGTGAGAGGCAGCTGGGAGAAGGGTGCTATGGCTCTGAGGCAGGAGGTCACTGACCCAGGCGGATGCTGCCCCTCCGCCAGCTGGAATTGTTCTGCCCCAAGGGGCAGTGCAGAGGGCTTGGTGCTGTCTCCAATCACGGCGACCCTCATAGCTGAGCCCGGCCTGGCTTCCACCATGCTGCTCTTAGCCCTTCTCCAGGGAGCTACAGTTGGAAAACTGACCCTGAGGCTTCTGAATCTTTTCAAACCTGCTCTGAACACAAATCAGGAAGGCAGGGATTGAGGGTGGCATGAACACAGAAGAGGGAGCTATTTTTGAGTGCCTGGAAATAAAACCTAAACACAGGTGTGTTCCGCATGAGTGGCAATTTTCCCAAATCCACAAGAATTCTTTCTAAATAAACTAAAAAACAAACCATTCAGGTTGCCACATTTAATCCTGGTTTCCAAGGACACACAAATAGTTCAGGTCGCTGCACATCATTACAGGAACTGAGGAGGGTTTTTAGGCAATCATTAACAGTATATGACTCATTTTCTAGAAAGCTACATGAACTGATGATCTGGGACTAAAAATGAGGGCAATATGTGTCCTGTGACTCTTGCCATAGCTCAAAAAGCAGGGCAAAGGGTAACACTTTAACTGAGGACAAAAGGAAAATATCAGTTGGAATTTGGGTAAATTGAGAACTTCTACAGCAAGAGCAACTGAATTTAGAGAACAGCCAATTCAGGTCTCTCAGCTCAACTCACATATACACCAAATATGCTACACTACAAAAAATACCAAAATGCATATTCAATAAATTATGGTGAAATGCTTCATCTTACAATAGCAAGAGTGCACCACCATCTAAATGAACTTCTAGGTGATTCCTAACTTGGAAGAATGGTAGTAATGTTGGCAGAGCTTCAAGAACTCAGACTCCATTTTTCCCATTTTCAGCAGACAAAAACCTTATGGCATGTTTTCTTTCCAAATTCATGCTAAACTCTCAGCCACTGTGAATACTTATGAATTTTAGGTGAATTGTTCACTGTTTTACTACTTAATGCAATGGCATTCCAGCCCCAGCAACAAACTGGGTCCAGTCACAAAAACTCTGCCATTCCCACTTACAAGGTCCAAGAAAGAGACAGACTGTGAAAGAGAAGCCAAAGATGAAGTGACGATTCCTCAGGTTACAGACAGCATGGTGGCCCCCTCCCTGTGAGAGGCACTTTATGCACAATATCTTAGCAAATCCTCACAGTATCCTGCAAGGTCGGCACATGGCCCTTGCTTCACGGCTGAGGAAACTGAGGCACGGGGAGGGGTTAAGTAACATGCCCAAAGACACAAAACCAGTTAACGGTGGAGCTGGGATTCAAACCCTGGTTTCCCTGAGCTCATAGCATACATGGCGCTTGCCATTTTAATATGCTGCTTCCCACAATCAGGAATGCTAGGTCATGACTGGCAGGCATTTTTTTTTGCATATAAAAGTAAAGTAAAACTCTGTACAAGTATAAGATAGCAAGAGACCTGATTTCACAGATCATATAAAATAATAATAAAAATAAAATGACAGAGTGAGCAAGGGTTTTTTTTTATTTTTTTAAGCAACAAGCTCAAAATGGGCCCAAGCACATGATGTGGCATAAGTTAAGACTGGCTGTGTTATCAGCTATCAAAAGAATAGCTAAGTGGGAAGGCAGAGGGCATCTTGGGCCTCAGGAGCATGGTCTCCATCAAGGCAGTGATGCTCACACAGGATTGAGGAACTGTGATAGGACGGGAAGAGTTCATGGGGACAGCCACGAGGACTGACGCCAGAAAGACAGACTGAGGCCAGATGGCTTGGGGAAATGAGTGCCAGGATAATATCTCTGGATTTTCCAATAAAGAAAAGGAAAGTTACTAAAGACTTTTATTGGTGCAGAGGGATTACATGAGCAAATATTCTGAGATAATAAAAAGAAGGGGCTGGGGTGCCAAGGGTGAAGTGGGGAGAAACTGGAGCTGGGGAAATCCTTCACACATCCTTCAGGACCCCAGGGCTCTCCTACAGACCAGGCTCTGTGTCTGACTGCTGGGAAAAAGAGGAGGGATGAGACTGAGCCCCTGCTTCCCCCTCCCTGGCTCTATGAATGGGAACAAAGTGGCAGGGGCTTAGCAAGAAAGAATCAACAGGTTCTGGGGCCACTTGGCTCAAGGATGTGGGCAGGATAGGACCAGCGTCAAAAAGGAACACTAGGCCTGAGTAGCAAGCAAGATAAAAGTGCAGGTTAGGCCAAAGAACCAAGTGTACAGGGACAAGGACAAGTTCACATTTTGGAAATGTAATTTTAATATCTGTAGGCTGCTTTACAGTTTCCAACCTGCTTTTAAATACATTCATTTCATAAACTGGGTGGGATGGTGAAGCTCACGTAGTTACTTGCTAGGTTATGTGTCCAGTTGTTTGGTCAAGCAAGAACTAGCCTGGTTGCCACTGTGAGGGTATTTCATAGGCAGATTTACGTCTATAATCAGTTGATTACATCAAGGCTGATTGCATCTACAATCAACAAAGTGTGGGGAGCCTCCCCGTCCGATCTGTTGGAAGTCTTAAAGCCAGAAATGAGGATTTCAGAAGTCAGAAAGAAGAATCCCTGCCTCTATTTCAGCCAGCCAGCTTCTTCTTGGGAATTCAACTTCACCTTCTTCAGAGTTTCATGTTCAGACATGCCAGAGTTCAGAATCACCTTCATGGGAGTTTCCAGCTTGCAGCCTGCCCTATGGAATCCGGTCTTTCCAATCCTGTTGGTGCTGTTTCTCTGGAGAATCTTAATGCACCAGGGGAATCTGCTGTAGCCCTTGGAGACTCTCGAAAGCAGCCTTCTACATCCCCCTGTGCATTTCTCCCTGCTGTGTGGATGGGACCGGTAGATATTCCCTTTCTAACTAAGATCTTTATAAAAATCAGATTCCTTTTATCAGACTGGCTGGGATGTAGGGATGTGGTGATCTGCCAAGCAGGGAATAATCTCCTATTCCAGAAAAGTACCTTTACAGCCCTAGCATCATTCAGCAACCTCTTTCATGTGGGTGGGTGAGAAGACAGCTTTCTCACTAAAGAGACTTGACCTTGGGCAAGTTACTGAAACTTTGTGGTCATTACTTCCCCAGCACCTTTGGATTAGGCACTTAAAACACACACTCGCTAAAGCTCTTTCTTAGAGGTAACTGTCCTTGATTATAAAGGTAATCAAGGTATGGTCACTTTTGGGACAAATCCTGGAGGTGGGGGCAGGCAACACCAAGGTCCCTTCCTTCTCAGTATAGCTAGAGGCAGAGGACCCTGGGCCACGCCTCATCCTAAGCTCCTGTTCTTTCTCCTCTTTCCCAGCATCCTCCATCCTGCCAATGCCTTCCAGACCTGCAACAGCAGAGGCAGCTATGATCTCCCAAGTCATACTGATGCCAAGGGAATTACCTTCCCTGCCACGCACCTGGACACAATAATAAAACCATCATAAATACCTTAAAGACTGTCCAGCTTTTCATTGTATTAGACCATCATAAAAACTCTGTACTTGAGACAAAAGGCCAAATATTCCAGGGATCACTTAAATAAAATGTTTTTCAACCACCTACCTAGGAAGCACCACTGTATGAAAACAGAAACATTACATGGCCAAAGCCATCAAGCTGTGCCACTTTGCACAGATTTTAAACTCTCAGATGCTTACAGGGCTATGCCTGTAATGATGAGAAAATCATCCCACCTTCTTAGCACAGACAAGGCAGGCAAAATTCTCTTGGGCATGCTATCTGCCTTTGAGAGAACAGCAAACATTCTTTAAGTGTTTTCTGCCTGTGAGGCATGGCCTACTTTTTTTATCTAGCAGTTTAATTTTTAATTTTTTAACAGCTTTACTGAGCTATAATTCACATACTATACAATTCATCCATGTTTCAATGGTTGTTAGTATATTCATAGAATTGTGCAACCATTGCCGCAACCAGTTTTAAATATTTTCATCACCCCATAAAGAAATCCCATGTCCATTAGCAGTGACTACCCACTCCCCCAGCCCTCCAGCCCTAAGGAACCACTAGTATATATTCTCTCTATGGATTTGCCTATTCTGGATATTCATATAAATGGAATCATAAAATATGTGGTCTTTTGTGACTGGCTTCTTTCAGCATAATGTTTTCGAGGTTCATCGATGTTATAGCATGTATCAGTACTTCACTCCTTTTTATGGATGAATTCACATCCATTGTATGGCTATACCACATTTTATTCATCCATTCATCAGTTGATGGATGGTTTGTTTTCATTTTCTGGCTATTATAAATAATGCTGCTATGAACATTAGTGTGTAAATTTTTGTGTGGATGTACATTTTCATTTCTCTTGAGTATATATCTAGGAGTGGAATTTCTGGAACATATGGAAACTCCGTGTTTGACCTTTTGAGGAACTGCCAAACTGTTCTCCAAAGCAGCTACACTATTTTACATTTCCAACAGCAGTGACTGAGTGTTCCGATTTCTCCACATCTTTGCCATCATACGTTTCTACCTATCAGTTTGATTCTGCCCATCCTAGTAGGTGTGAACTGATATCCCATTATGGTTTTGACTTGCAGTTCCCTGATGACTAATGATGCTGCACATCTTTTCATGTGCTTATTGGCCACTGCATATCTTCTTTGGAGAAATGTTTATTAAGATTCATTGCTTATTTTTTTAAATTGGGTTATCTGTCTTTCGATTACTGAGTTGTAAGTGGTCTTAAAATATTCTGGGTACAAGTTTCTTATTAGATATATGATTTGCAAATATCTTCTTCTATTCTGGATTGTCTTTTCACTTTCTCAGTGGTATCATTTGCAGCATAAATGTCTTAATTTTCACAAAGTCCAATGTATCTATTTTTTCTTTTGTTGCTTGTGCTTATGGTGGTTTTCTTTTGTTGCTGTACTTTTGGTGTCATATCAAAGAAAGCTTTGTATAACTCAAGGTCACAAAGATTTAATCTACTATTTGCTTCTAAGAGTTGTATAGCTTTAGTTCTTACATTTAGGAATGGCCTGCTTTTTAAAAAGCCCCTGCTTGGGCACCTAATGACACAGAACTTGGCAGCGGGCAGAACTGGCCAGCCAAACAGGCTGCCTTCAAGGTTTATTCTTTCTGGGATGGAAGGTTTCTGCAGAGCCATGCAGCTCTGCAACTGGCCTCTGAACAAAGAGAATTTATTCGATTTTCAAGAAGTCCCTTCACCTGGATACACCAAGTTTGGCCTGATGAAGAGGAAAGATGTTTTGCCACAAGATTTTTCATCACAAGTTTGGGACATGAAAACCAAATGCTTCAAGGGCTGAAACAAAAGCTTGTATTATACCCAAAGAGTCACAGATTGTATGGCAGGAGAGAGCCTTCATTTACCTTATTGATGAGAGTGACTGTATCTCCTTCTTTGATTGTCAATTCATCATCATTTTGTGCCTCATACGGAAATATTACTTTGCAGTAATCCTTAGCTGTGAAAAGAAAAAGAAAACACAACCTTTATGTACCAAAATGGTGGATACAAGATGTTATACATTTGTCAAAACCCACAGAAATGGTATATACAAAGAATGGACCCTAATGTAAGCTATGGACTTTAGTTACTAATAATGTGTCAATATGGGTTCACCATTTGTAACAAATGTACCACGCTAATGCAAGATGTTAATAACAAGGGAAACTATATATGTAGGGGGTGGTATATGGGAACTCTGTACCTTCTGTGCAATTTTTCTGAAAACCTAAAATTGCTCTAAAAATAAAGTTATTATTTTTAAAAATGCTTTATCTAAAGAGCTGGCCCAAGAAAGGATGTTTTCTATCACATTACTTACAGGAAAAAACACACTTAATAGGTAGGATACTACTACTGTATAAAGAGAGGGTCAAGCCCTCTATCATGGGACTTGCCCTTGGGAAGACTGTTGCTGCAAAGGAGAGGCTAGGCCTGATTATAACTGGGCCTAAGAGTCTCATCCTGAATGCCTCTTTGTTGCTCAGATGTGGCCCTCTCTCTCTAGCTAAGCCAGCTTGGCAGGTAAAATCACTGCCCTCCCCACTACGTGGAATCTGACACCCAGAGGTGTAAATCTCCCTGGCAACGTGGAATATGACTCCTGGGGAGGAATCTAGACCCAGTATCATGGGATGGAGAACATCTTCTTGACTAAAAAGGGTGGTGTGAAATGCAATGAAATAAGTTTCAGTGGCTGAGAGATTCCAAAAGAAGCTGAGAGGTCACTCTAGTGGGCACTCTTACGCATAATATAGATAACCCTTTTTCTAATGAATTGGAATAGCTGGCAGTAAATACCTGAAACTATCAAACTACAACCCAGAACCCTTGAATCTTGAAGACGATTGGATAACAACGTAGCTTATGAGGGGTGACAATGTGGTTGGGAAAGCCATATGGATCACACTCCCCTTTGTCCAGTGTATGGACAGATGAGTAGTAAAATGGGGGCAATCAATCAATCAATCAATAAATAAATGGATAAAAAAATGAATGAATAAATGAATGAATGAATAAATGAATGAATGAATGAATGAATGAATGAATGAAGAATGATGGGGGGACAATTTGTGTGCTCTGTTTTTACTCTTGTTCTTTTTTATTCTTGCTTTCACTTTTTAAGGTACAAGGAAAATGTTAAAAAAAATAGATCGGGGTGATGAATGAACAACTATATGATGGTAATGTGATCAATGGATTATATACTTTGGATGATTGTATGGTATGTGAATAAATCTTTATAAAAAAATTAAAAAAAACTACCTAAGACTGCTCATTTTTGGCTCATGCATATTCTCTTCATTTTTTTTCTCACAAACCATGTGATGTCAGGAAATACTGTTGACTGCTTTATTTTCCACAGGCAGAAAAGTAAAAAGGTTTTCTTGGTCTCAGGAAAACAGACATGTGCCATTTTATATACTCTTTGGGTACATATATAAGCAGACACAATCTACAAAGAGCAAAAAGTTTAAACTTTGCCTTTCTGTCTTCTTCCCCACATCACTAAATTAGGAACACAGTATTTGTATATGCAGCAAGGGTGGGAGGTTTGTGAACTTGTTCCAGTATGTTCTGTGGCCTCCCTCAGTAAACCTTCCTATTTACAGATGGGGCTGTTCAAGTAGATGCACCAGCCCTCTCCAAAGAGGGAAAAATATGAAGGCCACTCAAAAAATAATTTCAAATAGGTCCTGAATCATATGCTTTTGAAAGCCTATCTGATTTTGTATATGTTAAATCTTATCTATTTACACTAAGGCACCAGTTAAGAAAACAGTCAACGTTTGTAAGGTACTTGGGAAATTAAGACTTGGAAAACTGGATTTTGATGAATCAGGACAGAAGGCAGAAAAAAAATACATAAGAGAATTAGCATCTACTGGGGCAGGCATTTATTATTCTGCTTCAAAGTCAACGATTCTAATGGCTTTGAATGGTCTTATATATTTCCCAAGGATTAGGCCAGCTCCTGCAAACAGTCATAACCATGAGCTAAATACACAAGTATCCATGATCTTGTCCCTGGTACAACTGATACCACATAAATATGTTTCTTTATTAAAGTCAATGTCCCATCAATCAAAGAAAGGGATACATAAAGGTCATCAGAAAATCCATACTACAGAAAAAAATGTGGGTCTAGAGTTGAGATATGAGAGAGACAGACACAGATCCCTCACTCTGTTTCTGTGTGTACTCTGTTTTCTGCCCAATGGCTTGAAGGTATCAGTTACACCCCCACCTTAGTGTTGCAAGCCTTCCGTCTTAGGTAGTCTGTGCCCCTGATGGTTTTTGCTCATTCATATCAATATGCTTAAATATTCCTAAGCCTACATAATTACTGAAGTCCTGTCTCTTTTTAATTAATTACAAAAAATCTCCAAATTCTGAATCAAATGTACTAAAGGGAGGGGAAAAGTTAAGTACTGTTAAATTGGATGATAGTCCCTTATCAATTTTCCTATTGACTATGCTAGTGAAATATGACTATCCAACTTCAAAACTTACAACACTGAAATAAATACAGTATTTTAAAAAAACTGCCCTGGCTTTCAGAATAATTCTTTGGATGTAAATCATGGAGACACTTTACAAAGATCAGGTACCCATGGTCAACAAAGAAGGAAGGAGCAGGTCATGTTTCTATTCCTTTTAATAGTTAAAAGAAGTGAATTAAATGTGACAGCAACTCTTGGGCAACTATCCAGCAGCCACTCACTGCCCCCTTCCTAGTTCACAGAATCCTAATTTGTTCGGGCATTACATTCAGGAATAGGGAACCCTCCCATAGTCCCAGGATGAGCAAAAGATGTCTAAGTAAATAATGTTAATCTCATTCCACTTTGTTGGTTTAGAGGTGGGCATGTGATCTACTTCCAGCCAAAGAGATGTGACAGGAAATCTAAAGGGTGGGGAGGTTGGTTCGTTTTTGTGGTTTTTTATTAAAAAAATTTTTTTTATTAGAGAAGTTTTAAATTTACAAAAAAAAAAAAAAAGCATGCAGATACAGGGCTCCCATATATCCCCCTCATACTCACAGTTTTCCTATTATTAACATTTTGCATTAGTGTGGTACCTTTGCTACAGTTGATGAAAGAATATTATTGTAATTATGGTCCATAGTTTACATTAAGGTTAACTGTATTGTACAGTCCTATGTGGTCTTTTTTTAAAAAATTTTATTCTAATAACATATATAGAACCTAGAATTTTCCCTTTTTAACCACATTCAAATATATAACTCAGGGATGTCAATTACATTTTACTCCCCAATAAAAAGAGAGACCTGAGGAAAACAGTTGCCTTTGCCCTTCTGCCGTATTTCAACCGTGAGAAGAAAGCCAAGAAAATCAGGGAGGTGTTGACCCTAAGCCCTGACACTGTTGAGCTATCTGTCCACCTCTTGTTACATGACTTAATAAAACTCTATTGTTTAACACTACTTTGTGGTCAGATATTCGTTACTCAAAGCAGAAGGCACCCTGACATGAAGGAACAGGGGAGAAGAAAGAAACTTCCAGGGACCTTCTCTGAAAAACTTGACTATAATCTGGCAAAACAAACAAACAAACAACAACAAAAAAAAAACAGCCTCTTTCTATGCATCTTTGCCATCCCTTCCCCCACTCCCAACTTTTCTCTTGCTACTTCAGGACCCAGCAAATAGAAAGGTGTCAATAAATGACTGCAGAGTGGCCTTGTAACCAACCCAGTGAGAACACATTAATAAGAAGTAGTTTTACATCTTTAAAATGTTTCATGTGACCATTTTGTTCCATGCTCACAATGTCCCTAAGCTGGGGAGGGCAGCATCCATTTGCCTTTTTTTCTTGTCAACAGGTATAATGAAGTATAATTTATATACCATGAAATTCACCTATTTGAAGTATACAGTTTGATGAGAGTTTTAATAAATTTATACAGTTGTATGATCACCACTATAATACAGTTTCAGAACAGCTATGCTGTTTAATGAGTAAGGTATTAGACACAGAATCACCTGGAAAGCGCCAGAAAAGGGGGAATTTTAACTACCATCTCCATGAAGCAGCATGTCTCACCCCTTTTTGGGTTCCCAGAACCTGACACAAAGCTCCCCCTCAATGTCTCTTGGTGATCCCCAAGTGAAACTTAAAAGGTAGAGGAACATTTGAGGGGCAGCATGGTAGAAGGAGAGGATTCTGGTCCAGGAGTCAGGACACTTGAGACTGGGTTCTAGGTGCAGCTGGGCGTTACCAAGCACGTGATCCTAGGAAACCACATTGCAGCTGGGGACCTTGGTGTCCTCAACTATAAAATGAAGGGCTGGGCAAGGACAGGCAAGATGACAGTTTGATTAACTTCCAAATTTTCTTTAGAACACTTTAGAACACTTCTAAACTTACTCCAGAACTCCAATATACAGTCACTAAAAACAGCATTGCTCTGTTTAAATTGGAGAGTAGGGCTGTTCCATCTCCCACCCAGGTCCCCAAAAATATCTCAGTGAAATTCTGGGGACTCCAAGGCACACACTGGGCTCAATCTAAGTTCCTGTCAACTCTACTATTTGATGACTCTCATCATAGACACTATAACCCAGAACTCCTGACCCAAAATGTCAACCATCAGCCTCATATCTTAATTTATTATAATATATTTTAAAATAAGATTTTTACTTACAAGGCATTTGGTCCTAATTCAGCAGTATTGGAAAATAAAAACATTATGCTGGTTTGGGTGCACCAATGGTTTTAAGATGCTCAAAAACAAATGTATATGCAAAAAGGAAAATTATTAACTCTGAGACTATGATTTTAATTTTACACTATATGAAACAAAGATGTTCCTTACTTCAATCCATACATTTCTTGAGAACCAACATGAGAAAGATTGCCATCAGAGCCTGCAATATACATGTAAATCCAATCACCCTCTCACACCCTCACAAGGAATGGCAATCTAACGTCTGGGGAAAGGCAAGGAGAGAGTAATGACAGGAAGAAAAGGCAAACACACGAATAAACATAGAATAACTGTAAATACTGTTGTGGTGTTTTCAGAGAAAGGCAATACTACATTCAAAAGAGGGTTCACAAAAGAGGAGGCATTTGATAGGTCTTGAAAGAAGAGTAAAATTCCAAACCCTTTTTGGATCTGGGAAGATTATAAATTTTAAATAAATAGCAGACAGAGATGGAGAGAAAGGGAATGAAATTAATTTTCAAAGGTAGGCATTTTCCATCTATTCATCAATTAGATGAATTTAATTAGTCTGGGATCAAATACGCATGAATACACACACACATAAAGAGGAAAAGGCACAATTTATACAGTGATTGAGATTATTTTGTCTCCATTTTTCTTTAGAAGGATTTTGAAAGCCTAATGAATTAGCATAAGACTTAAATCCTAACCCAGTTCTTGGGCTTTTTTTGCTTGGAATCCTTTAAGAATTTGATTAAAAGCAATGACTGTATTCCCAGAAAATACACACACACACACACACACACACACACACACACACACACACACGGTCAAACATGCAGAGAAATTGGTGCGTACAGTATCAGAAGGTTCAAGGATTCAAGGAGCCTGGTGCCCAGATCAAGAGCCCCTGTGCTAATGATTGGCTTTCAAATTTTAAGAAACTTGCTACATTAAAACCACCAAGAAGTCCAGTTATGATTCAGCCCTCATCCCAAATTATTTCGATCTCTAAACTTCTAAAAATTTACATGAGATTAAAAACAGACTGTTTCAGGAATTGAATTCACATGCCCATATCACATGACTCCCTTCAGCTGGTTTTATAATCCATTCACATAAAAAACAAACAAAAATCTAAACCAAAACAACCCTTGGCTAAAAAAAAAAATAAAAGCAGAATAGCAAGCAGATCTCTCTCTCTCTGTTTCTGTATTGCTCCGTCCCTCTGTAGATGTCTCTTTTGCACACACACACATGGGAATAACAATAAATTCAGGACAACACTAGGGCTCAATGTTATGAAACAAAGATCAAAACCCCATGTGTCAGTCAGATCCAGAGAGGCAACCTTCCAGGGCTTTCAGCACGGATGGAAAGTATCAGGTCACACTTAAAACTGAAGTTTTCTTTTCCTTTGGGACACTAGAACAACAGTATCAGGCTCAGTGAAGTCTACTTTCACCAACATCATAGTTCTTAATTCTTTCTTCAAACCGACAAACATCATCTGCAACACTATTGGTTCACAGTCCCTTATACAGAACCACTGGGGTCAGAATTTTTCGGATTTTAGATTTTAGAAAGGAAATATATTGCACATACCATATTATCTGTAACCTCCCAAGTTGGGGTCTGGGTATACACCGATCATCAAATGTATTACAATTTCTACAGCAAATGGATGACTAGTCACCCTAAGAGGGCTAAATAAAGACTACATAAAGATGCATGTCAGCCCAGAACAAATTCTGCCACTCCATAAGTGAATAAAACATTTTAGCTTTCAGAGCTTTTGTATTTTGGAATTGCATATAAGGGTGTGGACATCTCTTATGCTCTGGGGAAAGGAAGAGAAGAGATGAAGTGAAATAAGACTAAGGTCTAGTTCTCAAAGAATTCATGGGCAAGGTAAGGATATAGGCACATCTACAAACAGCTCCAAATGAGGCCACAGTGAGGAGAGGGTGAGAGTGATGTATCTGGCTAAAGTATCAGAGCATCAGAGATGGGGAAATTGCTTCCATACCAAGAGACTCAGGATCCCTTCTTGGAGAAGTAAATGGTACTGGGCTATGTTAGATGTTCTACGACTTTGACTCAAGAAGTAAGAGCGGAGGTGAGAAGAAATATTTGCTAAGCTTGGAGTAGTGTGTCCCAACTACTCCCTGTGATGAGAATTATGGGGAGCACATGCTGATTCTATTCCTTTACCAGACCCCTTCATTGGGGTCTGAATCCACAGATCTGAGGGGGGCATAGGAATCCATGAACTAACCAAACACCCTGGCTGATTCTCATCGTGGGGGAAGCTGAAAACACACTGATCTATGGTAGCAGCCCTCACACTGGAGCATGCATCAGCATCACCTGGAGAGCTTGTGAAAGCACAGATGGCTGGGCCCCACCCCAGAGCATCTGGTTTGGTAGGTCTGAGGTATGCCTGGGAATTGGCTTTTCTAACAAGTTCCCCATTGATGCAGAAGCTGCTAGTCTTGGGCCCACACTTTGAGAACTACTGATCTAGGGAATGGTATTAGCAAAAGTTCAATGCTAGGGAGGAGCAAGACAACTGTGGGGACCTGGAGAGTGGACCGGTGTGGTGGTGGTGTTGATGGTGGGTGCTCTGTATGATCTATTCAGACTAGAAGTTGAGTTTTGGGTCATTCTGAGGATCCAGGGCTAGGGGAGAGGGAGAAGTATATACTAGACTTGCCATTTATTCAATAAATAGTAACTGAGTGTCCACTGTGCGCCAGGCAGTAAGACATGGCAGTGCCTTCATGGAGGTTACTAGAGTCTACACCAGTGGTTCACAACCTGGGCACTCTTCCCCTCTCCTCTGTCAGGGGGCATTTGGCAATGTCTGGGGACATTTCTGATTGCCACAACTGAGGCAGTGCTAGTGGGCAGAAGGCAGGGATACTGATAAACATGCTACAATACACAAGAGAGCCCCTCAGCACAGAGAATGACCTGACCCCAAATATCAATAGTGCCGAGGTGGAGAAATCTTGGTCTTCCTTTAAATTCAGATAAGGAAACGAAACTCAATGTATGTGTCACTCTGTTAACTCCAATCTAACACCTTCCTTTATTAAGATGCTAGCTTCAACTCAAAATCACTACTGCCTTTGGTCTTGGTCGCTGCTGTGAATTTGACTTTCAAATTATTTCACAAGTATTAATTATGATACCTTCTACTCTTTCACTTTAAAATGGAATTTTTTTAAAAAAAGAGGAAATAAAAATCTGACAGACGAAACCTTTCTGTCCTCTACTATGGATCAGAGGCCTGATCACTGCTCTTCTCAAGGGCACTTTCTTCTTCTCAAATGAGGGAAAGCTCTGAGAGTCTTTGGGAGAAAGGAAATCCACTAGGATAACAAAAGAAAGAGTTCACTTGTTTCCTCCCAGAGAACTGGATTTGCAGTCCAGATCTTCAGCAACCTAGGTTGGCTGGAGACCATCAGGGCAAGGTCCCCATGCTGAATCCAGACCACCTAAGGAGAGGTGATTCCTAGAAAGGAGGACCCCTGGGTTATCTAGCATGCAGCTTTAGCACACAGCAGGTGTGGGAAGCATGAAAGCAGTGAGTAGGAACCATGTATCAAACTGGATACGCCCAAATTCCCAGGCCCAAGAACAGGTGAGCAAAACCACCCAGCATGGAAAATTATAAGAGAGTTTCAAGGTATATATCATGAGGCTGAGGAAAAAGCAACATAAGGGAGTTGACCCCCTTTTTTCTGCTATTTAAACCTGTGGAAAGAAAGTAAAAATTAACCTGGACTGAGAAGGTAAAAATCTACCCAGCCATTTCTCAGGCTGGGATAAGAGACACAGCAGCAGCCAGCTACAAAGTGAACATTTCTCCCAAGGATGAGCTGCATCTGGAAAGGTGTCATAATAACCCCATTCTTTGAGTGACTACTACTTTCTTACTCACTGAGAAAGTCTGGCCTCTAAAATCACAGATAATCAGAAATTTTGCTTTTTAGAGTTCTGTAAGTAAAATGAAATTTCCCACTCTTGCCTGAAGAAACAAAGTCCCTTTGACACAGAGAGGCAGCCTTGATTTCCAACTCAAGTGCACGGCCTCAGATCAGGGGTTTCTAGATATAACATTGCACATCTGTCTAAACTTGGTGGTCTCCAAAGAAATAGGACCTGGATCCAATTCCAAGTGCAGACCTGAGGCTGAACTCCTTATACAGAGCCCTTCTCTGCTTTCAGCCAATCAAAACACTGCTTCATTTAAATTTTACCAAACTCCACTCTTCCTCAAAACTTACAACCACTCTTTTTTCTTTTATTTGGTGAAACACCCCACAGTTCCACTGATGCCCAGTCTCCCTTGCTACAATGAGCCAATGAACCTGACACTGGTCCCTGATGGTCTCAGGCTGACTGGACCAGAAGAGAGGCTAGAAAGAACAAACGGCCTGTCAAGTCCCAAGGGAACCCTGGCAACCACTGGTAACTACTCAGAAACTGGAAATAGGCTCACAAGTCTCATGTGAACGAAAGTGTTTTTCTTCCTAACAACTGTGAGCTTGGAAAAGGGGCCCCATGGCTAATACTACGCTTTTAAAAATCTCTGTCCAATGTAGAGCCCAATAAATTGTAAACCATCAACAATTGTTCATTTACTCAACCGACATTTCTTATGTGCCTTCTGAGTCCATGGCACTTTTCTAGGCTGTGTGGTGGGTACAGAGAGTAGAAGATACAGCTTCCACCTCAGGGGACCAATGATCTAATTATAGCCACAAGGCACAACGCATCACCATTATGGAGGACAATTCCCAAGAAGCAAATTGATGGACAAACTGATCATACAGGTGGCAGAAGTGTCCCCTTACAAAGTGAGGTGAGGCAGGGAGTTTAGCATTTGCAACCAGCCATAATTTATTCAGAAGCCTGATGTGTCCTTGTACAAATTCTGTCAAGGAGTTTTTTTTTTTTTAACCCACCTGCTCAACTGGTCTTCTGAATCTATAAGACAAAACTATTTGTTCAGAAAGATACTAAATAGCTCTTTCGTCGGGCTACTTTTCTATCCCATGAGCATCAATTGTAATAAAAAGAGGAAAACTCCAGATTGGTGAGCTGGAGGAACCTCAGGGCATTTCATTATGAATCTTTAGACAATTTTCTCTTGTTATGAAAATCATGGCAATCTGTTCCCCAGCATGTGTTTCATATGAATTTCAATATCATAAAAGCTTTCTGGGGGGTGGGAGGTGGGGGTGAAGGATAATGTTATTTATTTAAATAAATCCTGATCAGATGAGTTTCACTTTCACTCAGAAAATACCAATTTTCACGAACACTGAATCATCGTGGAACTCTTTATCTTGTCATGTGCTTGTATTTTAGCATGCTAAGGAGACAGCTGAGCAGGAAAGGGCTTCCCTCCTCTGTACTGCTAGGCAATCTGTGTCATAGGTTTGTCTTCCAACAAGGAGGAGAAAGGAAAGTGGCTGCTCTTCTCCCATTTCTACCTGGCATGCACTCTGTTTCCTTCCACATGAACACAAGTGTCCAACCGAAATCCTGCAGCAGTAAAATACTCCAAATAGAGGGGGCTTTCTAAGTGAACTAGGTGCCATATGGAATTCATGGGAGAAGACTACTCCAGAATTTGCTCTTTACAATGAAACCACAAGAATGTGTGGAGTGAGATTAAACTGCAGAAACTGTTGCTCTGGAAGTTCATGAAAAATGTGTGTTAATAAATATCCCTCAAGGCTTCTCTGACAATTCTTGCATATAGTAATAACTCTCCTTCCTGGTCTACCACTCACTTACATATATGCTCACATCTATACCCAGTAACATGTCTCATATTCCTATCTAATTGCTCACATCTTCCTCTAGTCTCTCCCATCCTGCTGCTCAATTTTTTGAATGCAGAAACTTTTACTCTGAATTTGAATCAGGGGATGAAGAGGCTGGGAGAAACCTCAGGGATTATCTTTAGTACAACCCTGACTTCACAGACAATGGAGACAATGAGGAGGAAGACCAGAGAAATGAAATTATTTGCCCAAGTTTACATGGCTTGCTAAAAGAGAACTGGTCCTAGAGTTCATGCTTCCTAACTGTCAGGCCAAAACATACCACCCAACCTCTGGAAAACCACATTCTTCATTCACAACATGCCACCACCACTACCACCACCACTATGAGGCTTCCAGAGGACATGGATACTTGTAGGTCTGCATGAGGCTCGAGGTAGAGCCAGGATTCTCCCACATGCTTAAGGGAGTGGAGAATCCCAGGGAGTCATCTTAGACCTCAGAATTACTCTAAAATTACCCTGTTCAATTTGGTAGCCAATGTGGCTACTGAGCAGTTGAAATGTGGCTAGTCCAACATAAGATATGTCATAAAGTATAAAATGCACACTGGATTTCAAAGATTTCGTCTGGAAGAAAAGAATGAAAATACCTCATTTAATAATTTTATATTGATTACATATTAATAAAATACTTTGGACATGTTGAGTTAAATGAAATGTATTATTAAAATTAATTTTAATGTGGCTTCTAGAAAGTTTTAAATTACATTACATATATGCCTCACCTAATATTTCTCTCAGACAATGCTGCTCTGAAACACACCAATCCTTCCCAAAAGACTTGGGCTTCCTGCCTGCAGACATTACAGAGGGTAAACAAAGAGCAAGCATCCGGGCCAAGCTTTTATCCTAAGGCCAGTCCTGAGACCTAAGGATCAGTTACTTAACCATTCCCTCCTGCAGACTGTCCTGTTTTATGTCACATCCTACAAGCAATGCTCTGGTCCCTCCCACTTGGCCTCCCCAAAAAGCAACTGACAATTCACCCAAGGGCTTATTTACTCTGTACAGAGCTGACCAACCTACAAGAACTTTCCCTTTCACTTGTCTTGAAACTCCTTTTCATTAATAATTCTCTGCTTCTCAGATTATTTCTGAAAATCAAGAATCAGGTTGGTGAAGGCCACTGGTTGTCACACATGTCCCGAGGACACCTGTCCTCGGGACCACAATCCAACTACCTTTGAGGTTTGATGCACCTTCCCCTTTTCCTTCTCCTGCCTATTTTCCACTCCACTCATCCAAACAACTTTTCTAAAAATGTTCTCATCTATAGAATTAATAGCTGTAACTACAGAATGAGCAGTTTGAACGATTGGAAGGAAATGCTACTGACCAACAAGGGAAATATTTTCAGAAGGGTTAGTTTAACTTTTAATTCTTTAAAAAAATTTTTTTCAGGACTCTTCAAGAATCTTAAAGATTTTGTTGCCTAAAGGTAGGCTTAGCATGATAACCCTATAACCTACATGAATCAACACAGGTCTAGTTTCTCCTTTGGAACATTTACAAGTTAAGAACACTGGTTCTCAAAGGGTAGGCCCCAGACCAATTGTTAGAAAACAATTTTTCAGGCTCCATTCCAAACCTATTGACTCAGAAATCTGAGGGTAGAGCCCAGCAACCTAGATTTTAACCAGCCCTCATGGTGATGCTGATGCACACTCAAGTTTGAGAACCATGGAACTAGAGCATTAGACTAGTGGGCTTTCTGCCCATTATGCTGAGACAGACTAGACCACTAACAGATGGAAGGCATGTAGACCTCATCACAGCTTTAACTGTTAACAGAGCTCTAGCATCTGCATCTGCCATCCATGAATTTATCTAAACAACCTGAGCCATCATTTTGGGCTTGGCAAGTCCCATAAGTTCATTTTCTTCTGTCTAAGGAAATACTCTTATTTGCTTTCAAAATGACCCATTTTGCACTGCAGAAGGAGCCCCTGGTATGTTATTTTGTAAATGAGTAAATCTATGTGTGCCTTTATGCTTATTCTTTAGATATCTTCTCTCAATCTTTGGCTCTCCAAACTGATTTAAGCAGTCTGTCCACATTATCCACATATGGAAATCTTAAACTGAAAAATAACATAAAATATAAGAAGGAACTTGAAGTTACTTGTTTCTGGGAAGAGACACACTGGAACACATTCAGAATGATTCAGTCATTAGAAGAAGGACTAAAGGAATTGTAGGAATGCCAGGTTTAGCAACTACAAATCCATGAAGCCCAGTTCAATTTGAATTTCAGATAAACAATGAATAATTTTTTCATCTAAGTATGTCCCAAGCAATATCTGTTGTTTATCTGAAATTCAAATTGAACTGGGCTCCTGTATTTTACCTGGCAACTCTAGAATTAGGAATACTGACTTTTGGGAGTATTTTGGGGAGACAACTGCCTTCAAATATTTAAAAGGTTCTTATGAGAAAAATGGGCCAATATTAATATAAACACAGAGAATAGAAGCCACAAGTAAAATGACAAGAAAAACTGTATTCTTCACAGTAGAAGAAAGAAATGTCTAAAAAGTTTGAGTCATCCAAAGACTGTGAGTGGCCCTGGTAATGACTTGGCAAAAACTTCCCCGTCTCTGGAGATATTCAAGCAGAGATGTGCTGAGGATGCTTGGGGGAAGTCAAGGGAAGGTAGACTTGGTTGAATCATTAGGCTTAAAGATGTAAAAGGCCCTTCCGACCTGAAGCCTGTGAATCCCTAAATTGCTCAAGTTGCCATTCTCCAGAATTTTTCTGTCACCCAAACTATGCAAAGTACTATGGGAATATACAAATAAACCTTCACTCTGCACATGGGTGAAATAAATAAGGCAGGAAAGAACCATGTCCCATAAAGGCAAAAATCCCAAGAAAGTTCTGAATCTAACTTGTGCCCACTCTACTGAAAAGGACTCTAAACACATTTGTATCCATTTTTTTCTGATATGCTTGATAAAACTATCAAGATTATGTATATTTCAAAAGCATTTCAATTACTGGAAAGCCCTTAACTGCTTTCAAATGTAAAATGGATAAATAAGGAAACTTACTCTTTGTCCTGCTGTCCATTTCTGTTTTTGGTGGCTCTTGAGGTGCTGTAGTTGGAGGTACCTTCTTCCCAATAGTCTGGGGGTAGAAAAAGATGATTTTACTTATCAAGATGATTCTCTCCATTAAGAAAAGGAATCAAACGAAGATCATAAAAACAAAATGCTCAAAGCAGGTTCTAAAAACCAGACGTGCACATTTTTTCACTGTTCTGTCTATTGGCTGCCATTTTATAATAGTTCTGAACCTCAATGACAGACAAGCCAGAAAACTAAGTAAAAAGGGCTTTTATCTCTGTTCTTACTGAGTATCTTTTATTCCTTTTCTTCCTTGATGTTCATATTAAAAGGTTAATTATTTTTAGCAGAAAAAAAATAATTTCCCTTCATTCTGTGAGAAGCTGAGGTAGTGCATAACCCTACAGAGGCACAGTGCCTCGCCCACAGGAGGTGCTCAAAAGTATCTGCAGAGTGGAAGAATGGAAGAAAGAAGGAAGGAATAAAAAGACAGAAAGCAGGAAAGGATAAAGATATGGAGGGCCAGAAGGACAGATGAACAGGTAGAAAAGTCAGGTTGGCCAGGGCAACTGTGCCTTATCGCATCTTCTTCCAGCCACTTACAGTTGTGAGCTCACAGGTTATAAATGAATACACTTATGTTCTTGGGGGCAGGTCCTATGACCACACTCATGTTCTCCAGGACAGGTCTAGTGAATACACTCCTGTCCTCTAGGACAGGTCCAGGTGTCCCAAAGGTGAAAATAAGCAGCTCCCTTCCCATCAGTCTTCAAACCCTCTAGGGCGTTGAAAAGTTTAACTGACCTACTTAAAAGAAAAAAGATCATGAGTTTGTTTTGAGTTTATTTGCTTTCTTTAATTTTTTTTTCATATGAAGCTAATTCTATTATTGTTCACTATTCACCACCCATAGAGAAGACTGGATGCTGTCTCTGCCTAAAGATTTTCCTGATTACTCAGGCCACTCAGCAGTTCAAAACACACACACACACACACACCACACACAAAATGGTTCCAAAAGTGAGGCCTGTTCTCACTCCTCTCTTTTATTACCACATTTGTGTAATCATGATTAACGCCTGAAGAGAGTGTCTAGTGACACCATGGAAACAGCTGTCAAAATCAAATAGCGGGTAAATCAACCTGGCCAACAATGAAGGGTTTCACGAAGGAGAAATCCCCAAATATATCTGCCCCTTGAACAAATGAAGAGGGATGAACCACGGAATTCAAAAACTGGCATGGTGGAGTTTTTCTTCAAACCAAACTGATTCATTAGTTTTTAATGTGAAAAAGTTCTTCATGCTTCAAATGTAGAAACCAACATTAAGTATGAATAAATCACAGAAAGGGGATAAGCTAAATCAAATTCTCAGCCCCTCATGAATTTTTAAAACATTTGTAAGAGAGAGCCTTTACATTTTATGTGGTGACATTTTTATTTAGTGCTGCAGGGCATTCTATACTGGATAAAAAATGAAACCCAAAATACTATTCTGCCCTTCAACTGCCATTAGGTGCTCAAATGAACAACATTTCATGATTCCAGGGAAACATCAGGGTGGAAAAATGTTTGATGTTATTCTGCCATAGGGTCAAATTTGATGAAAAGCTGTTCTCAGGATTATCTTGAAAAACCAGGTATTGACAGTAAAGATAGAAGCCCTCAAAGTGTCATTCACATTCCTTTCCTCACTTCTAACAGTATCCCCGCCAATCTCTGTTCTTCCCTTTAGGGAACCAAAATAAAGCATCATCATTGCTAATATATTAGGAAGAAGAAAATAAAAACAACATATACTTTGATTATCACTGACAGAGAAGATCGAAACTGGGAAACACAATAGGGAAACACCATTCCCAAGCTGAACTTTGCTTTCCTGAAAAAACTTGAGCTTTAAAGCTAGATGCCTTCCTTTAGAGAAACTTTCAAGAGTTATCTATTCTTATAACTTCCCCTTATTCAGTAGCAAAAGAAAGTTTGCCCATTGTTTCTGAAGTCCCAGTTCACCAGTCCATCCGAGCTAACAGACGTCAAAAAAAAAAAACAAAAACAAAAACAAAAGGCCACCCATCGAATACACTTACTTCTGTTCAGGAAGACATGGAAAAACAAAGTGTAATCTGTTGTTTCTCCTCACTATTTGAGAAAATCCAGCACACTGGCCTCTGAGTGGATTCCAGCAACAGAGGTGATTGTGAAGCTGACACCAAGGGCCATCATCTGGAGGGGTGTAGGGACCTTAATTCCTTCCTTCTTTTTCATGGGCCATGATTAAAAGTCAAGAGGAAGGACAGCTCCCCTGCCTCCCACCCTGGTTCTACAGGGGTTCCAGAGGTAGAAGTTGTTCAGGTGTTTCTCTCTGCTCTAGGTCCTAGGCTCAGAGAAGTGTGGTCCTCGGCCAGCAGCAGCAGCAGCAGCAGCACCTGGGGACTTATTAATCAAGCAAATTCCCAGGCTCTACCCAAGACTTTCTGAATCAAAAACTCTGGGGATGGTGCTCAACAATGTGTTTGAACAGACACTCCACGGGATTCCAATGCACACTCAAGTTTGAGAGCCACTGGCTGGCTGGTGGCAGGCTTTCCATTACTATAAACTATGCACTTTTTCCTGGATTAAAAACTTCGGTGCCTATTCTAATATCTAGATAAATTATAAAATGTCTTTTTCACTCTTTTCTTCCACTTTTTTTCTTTTCTTCCTTTCACCTAACTCCTTCCATTTTCTTCATTCTCACTGGTATGAACGTGGTATAAGAAGTCATGGTTACTAAATGAGTCAGATTAGAGAGGAACTTCAGTTTACTAGAGCAGCCAATATGACAACATCACTGAAGGAAAAAAGGGGTTATCATAGGGCAGCCTTGCTGAAAGGAAAGGAGGATGGACCAACAGATAGACAGATGGTTTTGAACTGAAAATGGAAGGCTGTATCTAGCCTCTCTGGGTTCAGGCGATCTCAAAGGCCAGGTGGGTAAAGTCCCATGATGGACTAACCTTCAGGGACAGCAAAGCTCTGCTGTTCCTTCCCACTGGTCCCACTACTGGCATTTTCAGTGGGACACTTCTTTGTTGTAGAAGACTGTTCCACACACTAGCAGATATTTAGCAACCCCGGTCCCTGCTAAAAGCCTGCAGGGTTCCCCATCGTGTCCACCCAACCCCTCTCCCACACCTTTCCAAACACCCTTAGCTGAGAGCCCCTAGGCCCTGTACAGTTGAACCCTGCCCTTCGTTCTAGATATGAGAACAAAGACAAAGGGCAGTGAATTACACCTTTCCAACCAGTCTTCCCCCTACCTCTGAAAACACCTTTGGTCCACTGGGCAGTAGGTGAACAGAATCCCAAATTTTTAAGGGTTAGCATCATGAAAGCCACGTCTAGCTCCAGTACACACACATGCCACATACAGTTGAATGTCAGCTATGATGCAGGCTTACATGGACAGAAAAACCAGGGAATCACACCCATACACCTCTCATCCACCTAGCAAGCAGCAAAGGATGCTAGGCTTGTGACGGCTGTGGAAGCAGATTCAGGATCCCTGCTTGTGGCTTCCCAGGCAGAATACTGAGTTGCTGCATGCCTGGGTGCACTAAGGGAGATCACTTAGCCAGAACAAGCCCAGCCACACACTTAGATGCTGTGCTGACACTGCACAGGACACAATTTGTTCACTTTCCATGAGATCTGCTCACAGGCCCATTTTCCATTTGCCTCTTGAAGGAAGAGACATTCAAGGGCTCTTCTCGATAGCTCAAACCAACGTTGCCTCTTCCCTTCTGTGTTGTGACTAAGGAGAACCTAGTACATGCATCCACATTAGTCTGTTGGCTTGTCTACGAAACTCATAAACACTGCTTGGTCTGGCAAGGATGCATGTCTATAGCTGAGAGTTCTACAAACAGACCATGGCTATGGATCTACTTCAACAACCAATGATACCAAGTTGGTGTCAAGCTTCATCTCTCCTACCACATCCCAATCTTCATTTAAAACCTGATAATTTTTTAAATAAATAATTCAGAACACTCATTTCTTTGATATTTACTAAAAGAAGTACCTGTCCCTTTAGCTCTCTTGCTAAAAGGATTAAAGCAATGTTTTGGGGTTCTTCTGTACAATGGAAGCATCACCTCTACTCCCGGCTCGCCACCAATATAATTCTGTTGCGGGGGAGGGGTGAGTAATTTTTTTTTTCTTTACTGTGACCAAATGAAGAGACCAATATTTTTAGTAAAGAAAATCACTGGATCCCAATCCAGTGGAATCCAGCCTCCTAATGACTACTGTTCCTGTTTGTGACTACTGGAGCTTGAAACCAGGATCCTGCTCAAATTGACAGTACAAAAATCACTCCTCTGACTTTATTCAAATTCAGATGCACACCCCTTTGAGTGTAAAAAGTTTCTTATGATGGGACAATTCTAAGGAGAAGAAAGTTTAAGTCCTATCTCTGGAGGTCTCCTCCCCGAGAACACCATACACTACTCTTCCATCACAAAGGCAACCAGGTTTGATGAGTCGGGGGAGGAGGGAGAAAGCACCCTGAATTCAAGCAGCTGGCAAAGCCCCCATCAGTAGGCCAGGATTTCTGATCGCTATTCTAGAAGGTGGTGACATTCTGAGACGTCATACGTAGATGTTACTCAAGGGTTCACACAAAGGTAAACACAAAAGATGAATTTTAAAACAGCTGGTAAAACAGAAAACAAAGGATGGCTCTTTGAAGGCATTCCTTTCACAACACTGACATCTGACAATACTCCTCCCCTTCCTGTTCACATTCAGATTTATTAGTGCCTGTTTGACAGGAAGCAGAAAAGCAGAGGAAAAGACAGGGGTGCTGAATATCAACTCCCAGTGCTGAAACAGCAGTATGTGGGTGGGGGGTGTTCTCCAGACTCGTACATGGAGGTGGGCCCAGCAGTTCAGCTTGCTTATACCCAATCCTGGTCATAAACAGGATATGGGGGGATAGAAACAGGAGACAGTGAAGAGAAGCGTGAAGAGAAGCGGGACAAAACAGTATCCACATCTGACCATTTCTATGCCTTTCAGTTTCCTTTTACTACTATAACTCAGGAAGATACAAAAACTGCTATTCAAACTCACTCTATATATTTTTTGTATTTATTTTCAACAGAGACACTTAAAAACATACTCCTTTTATGAACACCTATCAGTGATGGCATTATGACAAGTATTCTTGGCTCTCATCAGGGAGCAGGAGGAGCAGAGCAGAAGCCCCACCAGCCAGCTCAAGTCAGAGCCAGAACAGAAATATCACAAAAGAGTGTCTAGACAATGGAGCGCCTTGTGCGCTTCTAATGGAAGGCTTTTCTACTCGTTGTGAAATTTACATTAGCAACTATCAACTCTTCCACATTTGACCCAGCTTAAACTATCTGATGTCAACAGAAGATAGGCCAGAGTAAACTACAACTTAAATTTCTAAAAGTAAAATGCATGGCCCAGTAAAAGAAAAATATATTTTCTTATATATTTTAAAATATATATTGCAGTCCCATTCCAGGGCAGGAGTTACCTTTCGAAAACCTCACATACCACGATGTCCATTCCATCTTCCTCAAAGAAGCAGGCTTTACAGTCTACTTTCAATCTTGGTGACACGAAAAAATAAAACATAAAAAGTAATTTTCTGATTATAAAATTGAGTCTAAGACCTGCAGTTGTTCATCATAATCTTTATTTCCTTGGTTGCCTAAGAAAAGTTAGAGATAATTCAAATTAGATTAAACCTCTTTGCCCAATGACAGTTAAAGACCTCGAAAGACACACAGCTGTTTTAGAAGCATTTATACTACATGTAGAAGTTTAACTTTGCCTTTCTCCCCCTTTCTCTCCAGAACTAGTACCCTCCTTGAGAGCATTTCTCTCTCATCCCTCCCAAGTGAAGAGACAGTAAATGTTTGTTGAATGGGACAGGGAATTTTAGAAATACCATGCACTCGGCCCTTGACCTAGCACCAGCATCCCACCACAATGCAACAGGTGAAATGAAAGCAGACGGCAGCCTGGAGGAACCCGAGAGCCTCTCGGCTGCTGAGTCCCACCATTTTAGGTGCAGCCATGTATCAGCTCTTCCCGACAAGGTCTCTGGTGACAGCTCATGGTCCACATTGTCTTCCTAGGCTTCTGTTGCCCCTGCCTTACTCCCTCTTATTCCCCATAACACATACCCCAACCTTCTATTAATTACTGGTAGCCATACAAAAGAATCTATCCCATTTGCCATGTTTCTGGTGAGGACCTCTCTGCCGATGACTAGCCTGCTCCCTCACATTCTCTCAAGTTCCATATCTATTAAGATCAAAAGAGCCTCACTTGGATGGGCCATTATCGCCCAGATGCATTAATACATACACACGCCAGTCTCTTGTCATGAAATCATTTTCCAAAGTGTGTTCCCCAAGGTGCTCTACTAACCAGCCAAAAGCCTAATCCCATAATCTGGTAAATTTGAGAAACACTGACTACTCAATCTAGTCAATGCATAGTAGCATGTTAAAGGATCTGAGAAGTCCTGTAGTTACTGTTTAACTTTATCATTAACTTTATCTCAGTATATATCAAACATATCTGACCACAGAATTCCTACTTCATGTGATACCACAAGAATATAGAATAATTGGGTGAACATATAATCACTTCCCCTCCCAAAATTCTCCATTCTTGTTCATCCCCTCTGTCTCCCAGGCTCACAACTTGGTACTCACCCTTGATTACCCTTTTGTGTTGAAGATGGAATCAAAACCCACTTAAGCACTCAATGAGGTGGAGAATGTACATTCAGACAGTATTAAAATCAGAGATGGCAGCTCTCCAAATGCCTGACAGTATATGAAAATACTGTTTATATTTTACCCTTATCTGTTCCCAAGAGAGATACCTGCATGCTGTTTTGTTGTAGGATCATCTTCTTCACAGAAGCTGAACAAGCCAAAGTAAATTTTCATTTCTTATATCACTTTGCCAAAACGCGATTAGCCATTATACTTTCAAAGTCTATTTTCCATTGTTACAATAGATACAAGGAAATCGTAAACCTTCCTTCTTTCAGAGCACTAGTTTTATTTTTTTGATTAACAATGCCTTCCTTTAAGATGCATTTGAGGAACTTAAGAAGAACATGGGTGAGGGAGAGAGAAGGATGGAATGGCAGGCATGAGTGGTAAATGGCCAGTTCGGGTTTTGTTTGTTCAGTGATTTAACATGAAATGTGCTGTCCACACATGGAATGAGTCATAATTCTCCTATAAAGTAGCTGTATGACACTGGACAACCTAATTAATCTCCCTAATTAACCTATGGAGATCCTTTCCAGATGTAAAACATCTGATTTATTCAATCATGACATAGTCCAAGCACTTCCCTTTACCTGGGGATGGCACCTCTTCCCCCAATATATTTGAATCCCATCAAACCTTCAAGGTTTTAACTAACATCCAGCCTGCCAAATGATGGAACTTCCAGGAGTGATTTCCACTGACATGCATGTCACACTTGTTCGTGACATTTTTACATGTATGAGATGCTTGAGGATAAGTCACATTTTATTCAGCTTTCCTTTACATTTCTAAAATGGAGGTTTGCTTCAGTCACCTATCCATTTATCCTTCCATCCATCCATTCATTCATGCTGGATATACCAAGATGAGAAGGGCAAAGTCCTGGATCTTTTTTTTTTTTTTAATATATAGTTTTCATTAGAGAAGTTGTAGGTTTACAGAAAAAGCATGCAGAAAATACAAAGTTCCCATATATCTCTCCTATTAGTAATAGCTTGCATTACTGTGGTACCTTTTTTACAACTGAGGAAAGAATATTATTATAATCATACTATTAACACATTAGGGTTTATTGCTTGTGTTGTACAGTCCTATGGGTTTTTTAATTTTTATACTAGTAACATACATATAACCTAAAATTTCCTCTTTCAACTACATTCAAATATATAATTCAGTGTTCTTAATTAATTCCCAAAGTAGTGCTACCATCACCACCATCCATTACCATAATCCTAAACAGAAAATTCTGTATGAATTAAGCATTAAGTTTCCATTCCCTATACCCACCCCAGTCACTGGTTACCTATATTCTATATATATTTTGATTAACAATGCCTTCCTTTAAGATGCATTTGAGGAACTTAAGAAGAATATGTGTGCCTAAGAGCCTCCTCCCAAATGCCTCTTTGTTGCTCAGATGTGGCCCTCTCTCTCCAGCTAAGCCAACTTGAAAGGTGAAATCACTGCCCTCCCCCCTATGTGGGATCAGACACCCAGGGGAGTGAATCTCCCTGGAAACGTGGAATATGACTCCCGGGGAGGAATGTAGACCCGGCATCGTGGGACGGAGAACATCTTCTTGACCAAAAGGGGGATGTGAAAGGAAATGAAATAAGCTTCAGTGGCAGAGAGATTCCAAAAGGAGCCGAGAGGTCACTCTGGTGGGCACTCTTACGCACACTTTAGACAACCCTTTTTAGATTCTAAAGAATTGGGGTAGCTGGTGGTGGATACCTGAAACTATCAAACTACAACCCAGAACCCATGAATCTCGAAGACAGATGTATAAAAATGTAGCTTATGAGGGGTGACAATGGGATTGGGAAAGCCATAAGGACCACACTCCACTTTGTCTAGTTTATGGATGGATGAGTAGAAAAATAGGGGAAGGAAACAAACAGACAAAGGTACCCAGTGTTCTTTTTTACTTCAATTGCTCTTTTTCACTCTAATTATTATTCTTGTTATTTTTGTGTGTGTGCTAATGAAGGTGTCAGGGATTGATTTAGGTGATGAATGTACAACTATGTAATGGTACTGTAAACAATCGAAAGTACGATTTGTTTTGTATGACTGCGTGGTATGTGAATATATCTCAATAAAATGAAGATTAAAAAAAATGACAAGGAATTGATAGTTATTTCTCTTCTGAATACAACTATTTAGCTCTTGGTCCAGTTTCTAGCATTCATGTGATTCTTTCATTTACTCATCAGCTAGGCATTGGCAACTTTATTCCAAGTATGGTTCCAAATACATGGCAAATAGGTTAATAAGCCATGTCCTAGTTCTTTTGGAGGTTTCATTCTAGAAGTGGGGAGACAGACAGTAAAACAGTAAACAAATAAGTAAGAAATTGTCAAATCATAACAGCCAGAAAAAAAAAACAAATGTGAAAGAGAGTGAAAGGGATGGTTATGTTAGACTGGGTAGATAGGATAGGTCTCTTTGAGGAGGTAAAATTTAACTAAAGACCTAAGTAATCAAAAAAGGAGGCAGCCATGTGAAACGCTGGGTGAAGGGTGTTCCAGGCAAACCAACTTCATCAGAGAACTTCTAGCATTGTGCTCATTTTGGAAATTGCAGATGTCATCGATAGTTTTGATAAATTTCTTTGCCACACAAAGCTTCAAATGGTTAAGCAATCTTGTTACTGGATGCATCGACTGAAGAAATGTTACACTTGGCAATACATCTGATTGAGCTGCTTTGGTGAAAAGAAGATTGTTATTTCGTAATGTTTCCATCATCTGCATATAAAAATGCCAAATATTACCCAGCAATCCTGAAAGAAGAATTATCCAGTCACATGAAATTCTATCAACTTCATCACAACCAAAGCCTTGAATTGTGACCTTTAAGAAGAGAATTTATTAAGAAATAGGAGCAGAATAAGAAGTTTTTCTCTACTTCATTCACATACAACTTGCTGGCATTCTAGAGGCCACGTCTTGAAGCACTTGTTTGATATTTAAACAAATGATTCATTTAAAAAATAAAAAAGGAAAACTTACTCTTAGAATAATTAAACAGAGATGAGCTCATCAATGGCTTGTTTGATGGCATATGATCATCAAACATATGAATGAAAGAAACCTTTCAATTAAATGCAGTCATCATGATTAAAACTGCTAGGAAATACAGCATTTTTTGCTGTTCTGGACTAGAAGATCAAAGGCAGACAGCTATTGAACATTGCAAAGCTAGAAGAAGCACCTTTGTATAACCTAGTTGAAGGGGCAAAGCTTTGGCAGTTACTCCACAGCCAAAAATCTGTAGATACCACTTGAATACCAAACACCTTAAAATTAAAGCAGGAATGCTGATGTATACTTTTGTAAATGGCATAATGATATAGATCCCATTGACTTGAAGACAATGAAACATGACTTAAACCTAACTTTGCCTAGCAAAATAGCTGGATGCTCTGATTCTACTGGCTACAGCATAACTTTATGAATTAGGGTTTTCAGACATTATTGCCTCAAAAAGAAAAGATGAATCATTTGGGTTGCAATTGCCTTCCCTCAAGGAAGGCAGAAGAGTTTGGAAGTTAAGAGCACAGATATCAAAGGCAGAATGACTTAGGCTCAAATCCACACCTGATGCTTTCTACTATATAAACATGAAAACCATCCCTAACTCTGTTTCCCCATCCATAACATGGAGATAACATTAATACCTGCCTCAGAGGCAGCTGTCAGGATTAAATGAGATAAGGCATGTGAGGTGCTTAGCATAAACCTAGAAGATAGTAAGTAACAATTTTTAAAAGTTTAGGCATTATAGTCACTAAATGCTTAAACAGCATATACAATGTTCACTATACAAACAACAGTAACTTCTCATGGAAATTTAATCTGAAAATGTATTTTTTAAGAAAGAGGGCATTAATTTTTCATGAAAAATAAGTGATATATATTCATTATAAAGACTTTTAAAATTCTGTTTCTGTTGACAAAATTAACATCAAATGCAGTATAGTAAATTGAACCAAAATTTAAAAAAAAAAAAAGAAGAATATGGGTGAGGGAGAGAGTCCTGGATATTTAATGAGTTCAAAATTTGGGAGCAGAGACAGACTCATTAACAGACTATGGTATTGCACAACCATGACAATAAAGCCATATATAGAAGAGAAAAAGGAACCATGAACAATTCTACATGGAGAACTAAGCCTCACAGCAATGATGAGGCTTGAGCTAAATTCAAAAGGATAAATGGGAATATGCCAGGTAGAGAATGAGGAAAGGGTATTCTAGCTGAAGAAAAGCAGGAACAAAGGCAAGTATGCATGAAAGGATGTTGGCTTCCAGGAAAATAGCCTGGATGCCTAGCATTGGAATTCTCTCTCCCCTCTCCCAGCATAGGGAATGGGAACTTCTAAGCACAAGGAGAGGTAGATTCTCAATGTGGGGGTGGGAGCATGGAGTGAAGGGCAGGAGAAGTGCTCGGGCCAGGAGGCAAGAAAGGGAAATTGGAGCCAACATGATAAGGTTTTTGCCTTGTCTTAAAGGCAACTGGTAGTCATGAAAAGTAAGCAAAGGTGTGGCATGACCCGATCTGTGACTTGAAGATCAATGATCTGGCAGTATTATGAAGAATGAAGAAGAAAAAACATGCAAAAGTCAAAGAGACCAATTAGGAGTTTAATACAGTAATCCAACTGAGGCAATAAATCTAAAGATGTAGAAGAGGGAATAAGTTTGAGAAATATTTGGTCTGCCTACCTAGCTGTTCCAGTTTGCTAATGCAGCCCTTTTGCAAAAAACCAGGAACGGATTGGCTTTTATAAAGGGGTTTATTTGGTTACAAAGTTACAGTCTGAAGGCAATAAAGTGTCTGAGGTAAGACATCAACAATCCAGTACCTCCACTGAAGGATGGTCATTGGTGTCCGGAAAACCTCTGTCAGCTCAGAAGGCATGTGGCTGGCATCCGCTTGCTCCCAGGTGGCGTTTCAAAATGGTGTTCACCAAAATGTCAGTGTCAGCTTCCAATGGCTGTCTTCAAAATGTGTCTCTCAGCTGCAGCTAGAGCTTCTGTCTGAGCTTTTATAGGGCTCCAGTGAACTAATCAAGGCCCATGCTGAATGGGTGGGGCCACACCTCCATGGAAATTATCTAATCAGAGCTATCACCTACAGTTGAGCAGGTCATATTTCCATGGAAACAACCTAATTCAAAGTCTCCAACTTAATCAACACTAACATGTCTGCCCCCACAAGACTATATTAAGAATATGGCTTTTGGCGGGACATAATATATCCAAACTAGCACACTAGCCATAGTTCATAGACACCACAAGGATAAATCGTTGATTGTTAACTGGTGTGAACATAGATGGAAAAATCCCAAATTCTGTTATGTTGTTGAGTCTACATATATGCATTCCACATAGTTATTGAGTGTCAATTACGTGTAAAGGACAGCATTAAGTTCAGACTCTTGACTAAAGAGTTGAAAGAGACAGATACAGAGGTTCAAAGAATCCATCCTAATGTGAACAATCACAGTGAAGGTGTTTCTCAGTGCTCTGATGCTGGTGTGATAAAGTTTAGTGGAAAATAATAGGCCCGAGATAGTTTTTGCATAACTTACTGTTAAAACACCCATCAGTCTACCATTTGAGAACTAAAACATTTTTCAAAACACAGACATGTAAGAAGCTCTGACATGAAAGAAAAAGCATCTTCCCAATCTGACAAATTTAAAGTAAACAGTTCAGTTAAATATATCTCTAAAAATGTCTTGAGCTACAGACAAAAATGGGAAATTTGCTTCTCCAAAAGAAATTTCCAGAGGAGCTTTTCTGTCTTTGAGAGTAGGAAAGGGATATGAAACAGTTTCAACTGAAAAAGAATTAATACTTGGAGCAATGTTTTGTTTTCAAGTACAACTGCTACTTAGAAGGTTTAGGGCATACTACATTTTCCCTGAAAGCCTCTCTGTGCCTAAGAATGTTGACTGGTATGGCAAGAAATTGCTTATGAAGCTCTGCTATCCTGACACTTGATATTCAACCACTAAATAATCAGGGGTACAGACAACGTATAATGAGTTGAATAATAGAACAGGCCCATCTTTGTCAAGGAACTTTCCATCTCAGGACTGCCTGCTGTGTTCATTCACCTCAGTCTTACCTGAAGCACTCCTTCCATCACTAATATAAAGATAACCCAGTGCCTCAATAACAACGATCTCTAAACCTGGTTCATACTAAATAGCTCCAGCTTTAATATTAATTCTTCACTGTAATCACCTGCTCCACAGAGTCCCAAACAACATATTTTTTTTAATCATCTGGGCTTCCCTAAGTAACAGAAGAAGGAAAGAGAAAATTACTTCAAAAGTCACTTAAAAGAAGACTCAAAACAGTATTTTTTTCATATTTTGTTTCCATTAGAAAGTACAAGTTCATGTCACATATTTATTCAAAACAGGAACTTCCTAAATATACCCAGAGGTCAGGAAGCCAGATCTTCTACCTGATTCTACAGTATAATGTTTAGCAGGATGACCCTGAGGTACTTCAAGAATGGAGAGCCTCAAAGAGAAGTCGAATTAAGCTCAGGGCACTCGAGTTACTACTACTCATATTCGACAATGAGGGGTGAACCCAAAATGTGGGCCTTCCATGAAAATATCCTCGCCTCCAATTGTTGGAATTCTCTCCCCTCCCCCAACTTGTTACTGACTTTTCTGTGAGTCTCTAGACCAGCACTCACTATCTGCCTCGTATTTGTGGCTATTTACCTGGGTGTCTGTTTAATTCACCAGAATGCTAAGCACTGGAGGGCAGGGACCATGTCTTGGTAATCCTTGTCTCCTTCAATGAGCCTTGCACACTGGAGATGCTAAATATTCTAAATTACTTTAGTTGACAATAAACTCTTTTAATAGTCATCAAGAATATTTAGATTTATGGGTTAAGTACTCTGTGCAATGCACTGTCTAGGTGCTAGAGCTATTACAACAAAACAAATAACCCCTCTCTCTCCCGTGGTAGCATCTAGTGGTTAAAGTGAATTTGTTTTAAGTAGAAATAGTCTCTAAGAGCACAGATTTGCCAGGTGTGTGATCATGGGCAAGTTATTTAATCGCTCTATACTTCAGCTTCACCACCTGAAATGATGATACCTCATAGATTTTCCAGAATTAAATGAAAAACTGTATGTAAGGTGCTTGGCCATTATTACTGTTACTGGATTTCACCGGGTAAAAAAAAATCAATCATCATAATGCTTCTTTATGAATTCTAGTTACGAAGAATTAATGTTTCGATCACAACCGCTTTTTAAAACAGCAAGTTAACTGCCCTGTTCCTTTGTTCAGGGAATGGAGAGCATGATGCAACTTTTACAGGACAGTTACACAGCACAGACAAGCTAGGAGGAAAGTGATCACTCCGCAAAAGGAAAAAGGAAGAAAAGCAACAGCCGTCACCATATAGTCCTAGCCTGGGAAGAAAACCAATGGGAGAAAGGAAGAGGGCCAAAGCCAACAACCCACAGAGCTTTCAGGTCAGTAGAGCTGTGTTGAAGGTGGCACCCTGAGTGGCCGGAAGAGGGTCCAAGCAGCCCCTCAAGTAGAGGCCCATGCCAACTGCTTCTGGCTGCACCCAAACTGTTACCTACTGTCAACAATGGAAAAACAACAAGGCATATGTCTAGGAAAAAAATGGCCTATTGTCAGAGAACAGAAAGTCTTTTATTTAGAATTGTGATACTCAGGAGCAAAGACACCACCATACAAAATTACCCAAAGCCATCTTTTACAAAGCTTGGCATCCATTCAATAACGAATAAAGAAATTCTAAATCGCGAGGCCAAAAAGATACTCCTCCCCAAGGCAGTTAAGAAACAGGCCAAATGAGACCAGACACTCATGTGGCACAGATTTCTAAAATCACTAGAGGAAATCACTGAGAGACATTTAGATGTGAAAAGGTGAATTCACAGTCCTCTATCTGGACGTGGCCAGGCCTCCTGCCACAGGCTGCTCTTAAAGACTTCTCTGAATATCAGCAAGGCAGAACTGGAATCCTGTTTGGATCCTCTATACGGAGTTCATTAAAGTCAACAAACCTTTGTGGAAAGCCTACCACTATGCAGTCCACAAGCCAAAAATGCTTTTCCATTTTATTTTTATTTTTTTGTTGTCAAGGAAATGTTGTGTGCTCAGCTATAATATGGGAGATTTAAACATAAGGTGGACAGGAATCAATGCAACCACCAAATTCTAGTTTTCCCAAATCTTCTATGTATCTAGATCCTTAAAACTGAACATTACATGGTCTTTTAAGGAGATGTTTATAAAAAGTTTGTACTAACAAGGGAAATTTTATATAATGCTAAATGAAAAAACATACAAAGTTATGCATGTGAAAAAAAAAAAAAGTGGTGTCCGTGGTATGATGTCAACCAGTTAAAAATGTATGGTAACTTCTCTCTCACTGCCTCCACCATCCTGGTGTGTGCATTTGACTCCCCCATCCTGACCAAGTCTTCTCACAAGACTTTTAGACTCAAGTGGCTCGAGGCCAAGAAAAGAAAACAGAATTGTCCCATTCCCCAACGGATTTGAATGAAAACTGGCAACAAAATCAGGTACAACTCCAAGAGGAGACACTGGAGAAAAACCAACCTGGTCTGTAAGGAATCACACGTGGTTGCACACATATTTATGCTGTGTCAAGGTCCCTAGCATCTCGTCATATCAAGTTGAAAAAGTCACCCTTTCAGAATATTTGAATTTATTTTATTGGGAAAAGAACTGGATTTTTCTTTGTTTTTATGCTTTTTCATAAATAAGTTGGTTTAATAATAAATATGTGAGACCTTTTGTATGGAAAAAAAATATGGCAAAAGAACTAAAATTAAATATTAAAAAAAATGTTAACAGTGGTTGTCCCCGCATGATTAAATTATTGGTGCTTTTTACTTTTTTAAAAATCTACTTTCCGTGTTTCTACAATGACCAGTTATTACTTTTCTAATCAGCAAAAAAATTATGTTTTAAGAAAATAATGTATACTAATGTAACTGAAAATGACAGTCTATCTCTCCACATTATTGATGTCTTTCCATAAAGTCTCATTTGATTTGTAAAACCTCCTAACTAGAAAACACATGTGGCTTTCAATAGTGTGTCATTATATTTCCCTTTCCAGGTCATTAATAAGAACGTTAAGTACATCAGATGTAAAATGAGTCATGACGGTAATTCGTAAGACACCACCCATATAGATCATTCCTGCCATTTATCAGCACCCTTTACTTATAGTTATTCATCAGTTCATATACTTGGTGACTAAGTGGATGAGGTAAAGTCACTTCCAATTACTGTTCCAAATATAGTACTGAGACATTTTATCAAATGTTGTCTAAGTCAAAGAATTATTTCCTGCTGCCCTAACCAACCCCATGAATTCCTCTTCCATACATTTGAAAGGGAGTGAAAAATGTTAATAATAACTTCACTTTGCAATTGTTTTCCATGTATGATCAAAGACCATGCTTAGAGATCCCTCATTTCCCAGCATTTGAAGTTTTAAGGGGTGTGATCTATTTGCATGGGGTCTATAGCTTTACTTTTCTCAGTTTTCTAGTAGTTCTCCAGTGCTTCCCAAGTAAAAACTCTTTCTAAACAGAAATCTAACTAATTATTACAAACATTTTCTCAAATGTGAGAAAAAAACACAGCATGATAAAAATCAGGCCCCAAAAGTTTTGATGTTCCATTTCTGCCCCGCTACTCTTGAACTATTTACTTAAGTATATCTAATGTTAAAATAACGCAGATTTCACAGATATTTCCATTTCTCATGTCATCTCCACTTGACATGAGCATACTTTGATTTTGCTGACTTTTAAAAACCAAGATTGACTTTTCTTAAGGATTCAAGTTTGGGGTACAGCAGACTGAGTAAGAGGAACCTTACTGTAAAGCAATTTCTTATCTGCTGAAGCAAAAGTTCAATTCAGTCTGTGCTTGGCTGTCATTCACACTCATTCATTCATTCATTCATTCATTCATTTTACCTTCAGTTTAACAGCAAGTCTCAGGAGGAAGAAAAGAGGCTTCTAAGGGCTATAAATTCTAGTTAGGATGCCTAACTTTTAGGCAAATTTGATTCTCCCCATATGAGTAAATGGCAGGTCTTTCTCTATTCATTTTGTATGCTCTCATTTTCCTGTTCTGAAGTATTTCCCCCTTCTCTTCTCTTCTTTCTGTAATATACACAAAGACAACCAACCACACAGAATAGGGGAGAAGAAAACCCCCAGAGAAAAACAAAGAAATATGAAATTACCTAGTTTAATCATGTGATTTCTTAAACGTCACTGTATGCCATGATGATGTGTATCATCATCGTCAGATGAGAATAATAATATCCTTTTCCCTTAGTGCCAGGCAACATGAACACATGTTAAAAAAACCAATTCTACATTTCTACAAGAGTAGACCTTTTATGAAGATTTCCACTGGGAAGCAAAACTGAGTGTCTGGAATTGAGAAAGTCTTACTTTTGCTCTGTTTGGATTTCATACCACATGCTTTGGTTAAGTCAGCCTTTAATCTGGAAATTCCTCTTCTAAGAATTTAGCCTAAGGAAATAATCAGGGGATGCTCAATGATGCATATACAAGAATATTGTTTCTAATAAGAAAAATCTGGAAGCAACCTAAATAGTTGCAAAGTGGGGACTGGCTCAATAAATGGTGGTACATCTCCACATGGATGCAAACCCTAAAAATAACCATGTGGCTATCTGATAGAAAAAGGGGGCTCATAATACATTATATTTAAAAATAACTGACCCCATTGTTGTACTACATGCACATTCAGGCTCAGAAAAAAGTCTGAATGGATACATATGGAATGTTAACTATGGTTGTTCCTGGATAATAGGCCTAAAGGAGATTTCTGTTTATTTCTTTATATTCTCCTATTTTGAGTCTTTATTATTATTATTATTATTATTATTACAAAGAGCTGTAATCAGAGAAGTAACAGCAATTTCCATTTTGAGAAACAAACAAGCAAAGGGTTCCAGAAGCACTCAACAGTACAACAAGTAGTTTATAGGTCATGGAACGAAGGACCCCTGAGGCTGCTTGTCCTTTTCTCATCTCAACATATTGGTCTGAGGGGGCCAGAGAAGCTACCAAGAAAGCTCAGTGTCACTGCTGAGACGTTTCTATACTTCACATCTTCCAATCAATCATGCTTTCATTCATTTGCCAAAGGAAGAGTCATCATCTTACTTCTGCTCATAGATATCTAACTCTGATTTCGACTTTTTCAGAACTCAGAATCATGGCACCCAGCAATAAGATCAGAAAGTTTAAGCTATCTTTCACACCACTGTAAGAGAGAATAGAAAAATTCTCTCAAGCCATTGCAGGTGAATACATCTACTTTAATGAACAACTGCCTGCACTCACCTCATATTCTGCCTCTGTCCTCCTCCTAGGCCAGCAATAGATGGCCATTAAAAAAACCCTTCAAAAAGTTCTCCTACTCTTAAAATAACGTGTTAAAACAATGTGCTTCCCAACTTGAAAGGTGAAATCACTGCCCTCCCCCCTACGTGGGATCAGACACCCAGGGGAGTGAATCTCCCTGGCAACGTGGAATATGACTCCTGGGGAGGAATGTAGACCCGGCATCGTGGGACGGAGAACATCTTGTTGACCAAAAGGGGGATGTGAAAGGAAATGAAATAGGCTTCAGTGGCAGAGAGATTCCAAAAGGAGCCAAGAGGTCACTCTGGTGGGCACTCTTACGCACACTTTAGACAACCCTTTTTAGGTTCTAAAGAATTGGGGTAGCTGGTGGTGGATACCTGAAACTATCAAACTACAACCCAGAACCCATGAATCTCGAAGACAGTTGTATAAAAATGTAGCTTATGAGGGGTGACAATGGGATTGGGAAAGCCATAAGGACCACACTCCACTTTGTCTAGTTTATGGATGGATGAGTAGAAAAATAGGGGAAGGAAACAAACAGACAAAGGTACCCAGTGTTCTTTTTTACTTCAATTGCTCTTTTTCACTCTAATTATTATTCTTGTTATTTTTGTGTGTGTGCTAATGAAGGTGTCAGGGATTGATTTAGGTGATGAATGTACAACTATGTAATGGTACTGTAAACAATCGAAAGTACGATTTGTTTTGTATGACTGCGTGGTATGTGAATATATCTCAATAAAATGAAGATTAAAAAAAAAACAATGTGCTTCCTTTTTTTCATGCTATTTTTCTCTTTTTTTATAATTTTGAAAATATTGTAAGTTAAAGTGGACAGAAAACGACATTAAGTGGCATATGTTATAGACAGCATCAACTGTCACCTTTAAAACATTTTTTAAATGAGAGACAAAAATACAGAAGGCATATGACGCATTGTAAGCCTTATTTATCTGTAGTTTATTCAGAGAATTTTAGTTCATGCTTAGAAAATGACAGACTTCTGCTTTTAGATAGACAAATATGAACAATTCACACAGAGAAATAAGATTACCTATTACTTTCAAACTTTTAGAAACTCAAATAATTTTGCGTCTTCATTTTACTTCATAAGAAGTACAAGAAAACACATGCTGAGTAGTATAAAATTAGCCAAATATCTTTACCTCTATAACAAGCAGTTCAGCTGCACCCAGAAGTCCTACTCACAGCTTCTCCTTTCACAAGGCAAACTCCAAATATCAATGTCCCCAAAGAGTACAATGTCACACAGCTGGCTCACTTTGGGTGGACATACATAGTCTTTTCTCCTAAGCTAACCTGAAACTCAAGCTGGATTTGGTTACTGCACAAACATCTGTAGTTGCTAAACATCTCTGTGACATGGTGTAACAGTTACTGCTTATGCAAACTGTCCATCTAAATTACTCTCTGCAGTATGAGCACATGAAAACACAAGACACTGAGATATCGGAAACATCTGTAAAGATTAATGGCTCACTTGGCCAAAGGAGGTGAAAGGATAAAACAGCTAAATAGTTACAGTCCAATACTTGATTTTAGTAAATAATCCTTCATTTTATAGGTTCCTCCTTAGCATATCCACAATCCCCCACCCCTGCATGGGATCCTAACCAGCACACACCTCATTTAAAACCACCAGAACCAACCCATTACAAGTCTTGTGACAAATGGTACAGATAAGATATCAGCGAAGGGGATTTATTACATCTCTAAAAGCAAAAAAAGAGAGAAATACCTCCTCTCCCATCATGCAGTCAGCCTCCCCTCTTCAGTTTGAAAAGGTCCCAGAAACACCCTGGAATCCTCCCACTTCCTTCCAGCAGCCAAAGGCACGGAGCCTGAAGAACCCAGCCTAACCCTGAGTCATACTCGGGACCAAATGAGCAATGAGGAGAACAAAGCTCGCATTTGTTTATGGCTCAGGAAGCCAAGGCCAATCCATGGCTTGGGTGGCTTCATGAGAAGTTTCCCTCCCTTGCCTATGTCCCTGCAGGAATCTAGCCTGCCTCCTGGGGCCCACAGGTGTGACCATTTGAACAAGGAACACACTGAGGGAGTGTTTATTTGGCAGGATCCAATGAGCACTTCTCCTTAAAAACATCAGAGAGGAAATAATAAGCAAATATCTTTCAACAGATATTATGATTGGGGAGTGAGGGGTGTCTAGAATATGGTTTGGATATGAAATGCCATTCGTGAAAATGACTGTATTTTAAAGAACTAAAATTGGTTTTCTGACACAAAAATTACTCATAAAAAAAAAACCTGAAGAAGGAAAAATAGTCATGGCTTTATAGAAACATTTCTCTAAGGAAAAATACAGTGATATTATTGCCTGCCATCCCAACAGATCGGAATGAAGTGTTTAAATAGCAATCTTGGTTTTTCTCCAAATGAAATACCATTTTAATCACCATCTCAATGAATTTAGAGCCCAGTAGTTAAGAATTCAGAACTCTGGACCCAGAGGGTATGAGATTCGAATCCCAGTGGGGCCACTTCTAGCTGGGAGACCATGAGCCACTTATTTTTGCTCACCTCATTTTCCTTATCTGTAAAATGGAGATAAGAATAGTACCAACCTATAGGGTTGTTTAAGGATTAAATAAGTAATACATGTAAAGTGCCTAGAAAACTGCCTAGCACATAGTAAGCGCCATTTCAGCAACTATTACAAATTCAGGAGGACTTCACAAATCAGGATAGCACATCAACACTATCATCATCTTGATTATCACATTGCTCTGTATAGTTAGATTTCAATAACCTGTTTCAGTTATTAACCACAGTTTGAAAAACTTTAAATTTAACTACTTTTAAAACTATTCAATATTTATTAACTGCCTGCAGTGTGTCCAATTCTTTGACTGAGGTGCTGCCCCAGCCTTCAAGAAATTCACACTCTACTCAGGTAAATATGACATAGATCTGCTTATACATCACACATAAAAGATGTGGGAGATGTCACTAGGCAGTAAATGACAAGTGTGATGCAAATGCTATAGAACCAGCACTTGGAATTCAGAGGACAGAAAAGAAATCACCTTTCCGAAACCTAATTAGGATCGGGGAGAACACATGGATCTCCCTGCAGAATTCCAAAAAAGTTATGTAGATAGTCTTCTCTCAAGGAGGTGGAATATAACTCCCCACCCCTTACACATGGGCTGTACTCGGTGATTCCCTTCCTGAAAGCAAAGTATGGAAAGGGGAGAAAACCAGCATGAGATCATAGTGGAGAAATCTGGCCAGGTGTTCAAGGTCAACATCATAAGAGATAGGTCATGTTGATAGCAGGTACTCTTGATATGACGCGATGAGAAGGGTGCTTCACCTCAGCAGCTTTCCTCCCCCAAACCCACAACCCCAGTCTAACCAGGAGAAAAACATCAGACAAACCCTTATTGAAGGACATCCCACAAAACTCCTGAGCAGAAAATACTGGAAAATTTAAAGACAAGCCTGTTTAAGGGATGGCAAGATGAACAATAATTTTTTATCTTACAGGTATCTTTTACTCCTAAATATCCCACATTATTTTGCCCACTGATATTTACAATGTCCAATTCCTACCATAGGCTAACTATAAATCAATTTTCCTAAACTTTATTCTCCCTCCTAAATGATTTCTAGCCTCTTTTCTATAAAGGTACAATTCTTCTTTCTAAATAAAAAAACAACTCCTTAGTAGCACTCCTCAAAACTGCCAAGGTCATCCAAAACAAGGAGAGGCTAAGAAGCTGTCACAGACCAAAGGCAACATGACAACTAAAGGTAATGTGAGACCCTGGACGGGAACCAGGAAGAGAAAAAGGACATTAGGGAAAAACAAAGGAAATGGGGATACAATATGGACATTGGTTAATAATTATGTATCAATACCGGTTCATTAATTGTGTAAAGGTACCACATCAGTGTAAGATGTTAACAGTAGAGGGAGCTGGGTGTGGGACATGGGGGAACACTCTGTATCATCTTCGCAACTTTTCTGTAAATCTAAAACTCTTCTAAAATTACAACTTTTTAAAAAAAAACTGATTAGGAAAACAAGCCTGCTGATTTGTGTGTCTGTGTGTGTGCGCACACACACACACACACAGACATACAATGTGGATATGCATATATATATATATGATTATAAATATGTATGTATGTAAATGTTTTAAATTGCCCTCCCAACTTGATTTTTTTTTAAATTATATCCTTAGCCCATCTATTAACAAAGATAGTTTGCTGACTCCTGGCTTTTTGGATCCAAAATAAACAAAAGAATTTTCTTTAAAAGGAAACTTGGCTCTTCTGTCAGTTCTGCTGCCAATCCTGGCTATGGCAGACCAGCTTAAAGAGTGTGCATCAGGTGGGCCCATCTGCCCCTTTCCAAGAGCTACTAGAAGTTCCTGGTGCCTAGCCAATTAGTCAGCAACCACGGAACCCCAGGGCTGGCAACAATCCCAGCTGCTTGCTCTCCCATCTTCAGTCCCCGTTCCATGTTGCCTCCCCAGTTTTCCTTCCAAAGTGCAAATCTGCTCATGTCATTCCCAACTTAATTCCTTCGCTAACTCCCCAGCCCACCCAGGAGGCACACACCCTGACAGTGGGCTGACAGTGTCCTGTGTGAAGAGCTTGGTCTCCCCTCAGCTTCCCTCCAGGGACTTACCTCCACCAACACCATGCACCCTGCATTCCAGTCAAACCCCTCTTCTCCACCCCTTCACCATAACCACAATCTCTCTATGTCCACATGCACACCATGCTCTCTGCCATTCATCTTTTAATACTTTGCTCAAATATCATTTTTCCTGAAAAGATCTCCCTGACATCTTATCCCTTCCTTCTTGACCTCCAAGAAAGTTATGGGTTTCTTCCTCTCTATTCTCCTTAATGCTTTGGACATATCTTCTGAATTATAATGGCCTTTTTACATGCCCACTTCTCTCAGACCCAAGGACAATCCAAAGCACTAAAAGAGAGGCCTGTATGTGACAGCTGCTCCACAGCGGTGATGTGGAGGAGGTGTTAACTCTATTTCAGTAAACTATACCAGGCCCACCCCACCCCAAACAAATAACCTGTTGGGTAAAAAAAAACAAAAAAACAAAAAACAAAAAACACAAACCTATCCTTATTATGGAAACAACAGCTTCTAGACATGTCACCTAGTCAATCCTCTTCCAAACAGATTGCCACCCCTTAGCTCTTTTGTATAGAAATTCTAGAGCTGCTGCCGCTGGTCCATGAAAAAATTCAACAAAGCTTCAATGAATGAATGAATGAGTGAATGAGCAAGCCAGCCAGTTAATGAACAAATGGAGGAGTGAATCTGTAGTAAGACCTCAAGCAGGCCCCAAACATAACGAGTCTTCCTTTGAAATTTTGATTGGATTTGGACAAAACACTATATTCATTCATCCATTTGACAAATATTTATTGAGGGACAATTATAGTTTAACAGCTATTTACAAGGAATTGTAAATACAATGGTGATTAACACAGACAAGGTCCCAAATGCATGGTGCTTATTTCTAGTGGCTGATATTTAATACTTGGTGATGTGAAACAAACAGCTACCACAGATATAGCAAACTTCAAGTCCTAGCTAAGGTGTTAATACTACTTCTCTTCTGAGAAGTATGAAAGGATATAAAAGGCTAATTTGTTTTAAAGGACCTGCCACTGGCCTTCCTAAGGCTCAGTCTCTGACCACTGAATACTAAAGAAAGAAGGGTTGGCTGCAGCTATAACTATCACACACTAATCAAAAGTAGCCTGGAAAGTGCTGAGGCCAGGTGTACATAAGAGTCCCTTATATTGCTCTATTTGCTTCCTTGAGTTTGGAATTTTCCATAATAAAAAGTTAAAGATAGTATCCTGGAGGCTACAATGTTATTTAGAGGCACTCCTTCCATTATAATAATAAGCTCAACAACAATAAGAACAACGGCCATTAATCAAGGGATTATTAGATGCCAAGCACTATTCTAACCATTTTGGTGTGGGGCAGGGCTTTGTCTTATTCTAATTTTGCAGATGAGGAATCTAAACACTGAGAGACTTGTCAGAGACAAGGCAGAATTGGAATTTGAATCCCCATTGTCTGGCCTGCACTAACCACGTTTTTAAAGCCCTCTGAGAATGTGATTCTTGGTGATGCTCTGGCTGCAGTTCAACGTTTCTTAGCTAATACACATTGGTGGGTGTTTTACAAAGTGTATGTAAAGCATATGTAAAACAATAAATGGCACCCAACATGTCAGAGTAACCCTGTAATAATGTTTCTGTTTCCCTTTCCCCACACCCCTCCCCTCATCCTTACTTTTCCTAGATTAGGAAACTTAGCAGAAACACTCTGGGAAAAGATAACACATAAACCAAAGTCTGAAAATTCCAGACATTTCATTCAGGCAACCAGTAAGTATCTTAATAATGTCTGCTCATTAAAAATGGACTGTCCAGGGAAGAAAGAAGATGGCAGCATAGAGAGGAGTAGAAGTTAGTTAGTTCCCCTGGAACAACTAATAAACAGCCAGGAACACCCAGTATATAATCTGGAATAACTGTGGGGGGATAAACATGACCGTCCACACATCATACACCAACCTGGATTGGGAGGAATGCCTGAGATCGCAGCATAAAATCTGTAAGTAAAGACTGCAGACACACGCCGAGAGCCCCTCCACCACAGCAGCCCAAACTGCAAAGCCTCACTGTGCTAGAGAGCAGCATTCTCTGAACAAGTGAATATACCTCAGTCTAGCTCCAAATGTGGCTTTGATTAACAAAAGTGGACTGCTCAATACAAGCTACAAATCCCCAAAAGGCAGACAGAGGCTTTTAGTGACAACTGACCTTAAAGAGCCAGCAGAATTCTCTAGGCTGGGAGGGGGAGCCTAGAGGACCGGGTGCCATCTCTGGCCTGCGGATGAAGCTGGGAGGACTGTGAACTGGTCCTGAAGGGGGGCTTTCTGTCCATTTTATTCTCCCTCAGCCTGGGCGGCTCAGTGGAGAAAGCCACAGCCATTTTCAGTTTGCAGCTCTCTGATCCAGACAAAGGTGGAGATAGCAGAGTCAGAGAGACAAGGAGCCTATTTAAATGCAAATGAAAAACTCCCTAGGGGGTGTATCTTCCCTAAGAGGAAGGAGGTGGTGCTCAACCCCACTACTCACCTTCCATTCAGAACCAGACCCCAGAGCCTGAGAGAAAACAGCCAAAACAGAAACTAAGCGGGCCATACCTCCTTATACCAGTCAGGAGTGACAGGCTGACAGGTGCCACCTGCTGGGCACAATAGGAAAAGCACAGTGACTAGAGGCCACATAGGGTGTGTCACTCTTCTAAGACACACCCTAAGGGAGACCTGATACTGAATATTGCCCCCTTCTGAGATCGGAGCCTGTTCTGGTCTGGGAATACCTGATTGGGATAACCAAGGAAACCAGGTGCCTACACAACAGAAAATTACAACCTACATGAAGAAAAACGAAGTTATGGCCCAGTGTAAGGAACAAACTTACACTTCAACTGAGACACAGGAATTGAAATTAATGCTAAATCAATTCAAAAAGGTTAGGGAAGATAAGGCAAAAGAGATGAAGTGTATAATGAAAACACTGGGTGAATAAAAGGTAGAAATCTAAAGTTCGAAAAAACCACTGGCAGAATCTATGGAAATGAAAGGCACAACACAAGAGATGAAAGATACAATGGAGACATACAACAGCAGATCCCAAGAGGCAGAAGAAAACACTCAGGAATTGAAGAGCAAGACACCTGAAATCCTACACACAAAAGAACAGATAGGGAAAAGAATAGAAAAATATGAGCAAAATCTCAGGGAATTGAATGACAACATGAAATGTAAAATGTACGTGTCATGGGTGTCCCAGAAGGAGAAGAGAAGGGAAAAGGGGCAGAAGCAATAATAGAGGAAATAATCAATAAAAATTTCCCATCTCTTATGAAAGACATAAAATTACAGATCCAAGAAGCGCAGCGTACCCCAAACAGAATAGATCTGAATAGGCCTACACACTTAATAATCAGATTATCAAACATCAAAGACAAAGAGAGAATCCTGAAAGCAACAAGAGAAAAGCAATCCATCACATACACAGGAAGCTTGGTAAGACTATGTGTGGATTTCTCAGTAGAAACCACGGACACAAGAAGGAAGTGGTGTGATATATTTGAGATAGTGAAAGAGAAAACCTGCCAACCAAGAATCCTATAACCTGCAAAACTGTCCTTCAAATACGAGGGAGAGTTTAATACATTCTCAGACAAACAGACAATGACAGGGTTTGTGAACTGGATACCAGTGCTACAGTAAATACTAAAGGGAGCACTACAGACAGATAGGAAGAGACAGGACTGAGAGGTTTGGAACACAATCTTGGGTGATGGTAGCACAGTAATGTAAGTACACTGAACAAAGATGACTGTGACTATGGTTGAAAAAGGAAGGTTAGGGCCCTATGGGACACCAGAAGGAAAGAGGAAAGATAAAGACTGGGACTGTATAACTCAGTGAAACCTAGAGTGCTCAACAATTGTGATAAAATGTACAAATACATTCTTTCACGAGGGAGAACAAATGAATGTCAACCTTGCAAGGTGTTAAGGATAGGGTGGTATTGGGGGGAAAATGTAATCAATACAAATTAGAAGCTATAATTCACAGAAACATTGTATTATGCTTCCTTTAATGTAACAAAGGCAATATACCAAAGCTAAATGCATATAAAAAGGGAACATAAGGGAGGTTAGGGACTCTTGGCATTGGTGATGTTGTCTGACTCTTTATTCTACTTTAGTTTAATGCTATCTTTCCCTTTTTTGCTTCCCAGCTGTCATGTTTTGTTTTGTTTTATTTCTCTTTCCTTTTTTTTTTGTCTCTCTACCTTCTTTGACTTGACTCTTCCTCCTTTTTTTGGAAGAAATGGAGATGTCCTTATATAGATAGTGGTGAGGTTGGTGAATACATAAATACATTACTATACATGTTTACTTAGAATGGAATGTATGGAGTGTGAACAAAACTGTCTTAAAAAAATGGGTTGATGAAACCCTGAGAACACTATATTGAGTGAAATAAATGAGACACATAAGGACAAATATTGCAGGTCTCATTGATATGAACTAATTGTAATATGTAAACTCATAGACATGAAATATAAGTTATCAGGATATAGAATGAGGCTAAAGAATAGGGAACAGTTGCTTATTATGAGCAGAATGTTCAACTAGGTTGAACTTAAGTGTCTAAAAATGGACAGAGGTGATGGTAACACTTTGTGAGAATAACTAACAGTGCTTAACAGTGTGTGAATGCAGTGGATGGGTAAGCTCAGAGTCCTGTATGTCACCAGAAGGAATGCTGAAGGTTAAAAGATGGGAATGTATAAAACAGTGAATCCTGTGGTGGGCAATGTCCATGATTAACTGTACAAATATTAGAAATCTCTTTCATGAACCAAAATAAATGTATGACACTATAACTAGAAGTTAATAATAGAGGGGCATATAGGGAGAAAAGTATACCTATTGCAAACTATATACTACAGTTAGTAGTATTTTAACATTCTTTCATCAACAGTAACAAATGTATTATACCAATACTATGAAACAATAACGGAGGGAGGTGGTTAGGGGTATGGGAGGATTTAAGTTTCCTTTTCTTATTTTTATTTCTTCTCTGGAGTAATGAAAATGTTCTAAAAACTCAAAAAAATTAATTGTAGTGATGGGTGCACAGCTGTATGATGGTACCGTGGGTAACTGATTGTACACTTTGGATCTTTGGATAATTGTATGGAATGTGAACAATCTCAATTTTAAAAAATGGGTTGTCCAACAGGTCAAGAAGTATCACATAATCTTACCTTTCAACCAAAATGAGAGACATCCAATACTCCAGGTCCCAGATAATCACAACAAGTTTTGATCCGGTTGTATTTCATTAGTCAAAGAATGTATTATTAGCTCCTGGAGATCCACAGAGCTTATTTCCAGTCTCCAAAGGATTAGAGACACAGATCTCTTATTTTTAAGGCACTAAGAGCATCAGTTTACATGTTTAGATGCTTTGATTTTACATAAGTACACAACCTGATCATTTTTTACCAGGATGGGTAAAAAGACTACCTGAGAAATGTATGAAAATATTAAAGTTTCTCTCACTGCAATTTGGCTGATTAAAAAATTAAATATGATCAGTGACTCTCATTTATGTATGATTTTAATTTTAATTCTCTGTTACTAGTAAAAGTCATAATGTCGGTATTACAAAGGCATTAATTTGGGCAATTGTGATTCTGTAAGTGAGATTCAAGATGACAAGAGGTGAAAAAGAAACTGTCAGAAACACAATGTCTAGTTGTGGAAAATGGTAGAAAATATAAAAAGAAAATAGAACCATTTCAAGAGAGAGATGTCAGATGCCACTAATGGAAACCAGCCAAGACCAGAAGATCATGGGAAAGGAGCTTTCTGAAGGATTTCTTGGTAGGGAATCTAGCAGAGTAACCAACTGACCTGGCAGACCATCTTTTTCAATCTGACTGAAGAGACAGGGCATGAAAGGCTGCCTTTCCCAACATTTAAGGGAGTCAATACTGGTAGTGCTTAGAGAGCCTGGGCATGGAAGGAGCTGGCTCTGAAAAGCCAGGATGACTCTATTTAAAGATATGTCAGGTTGGGTCTGGAGACTCACCTGAGTATCTGTAATACACCCACTCATGTGTAATACCTGACACTCCTTTCCTTAAGCGGTTAGCCAAGAGCGACCAACTAAGTGACTCATAAAAACAGGAGTTTAGAAAAAAAAGAGTGGGGATAGGCTGGGGTCACAGGGAAGCAGCAATGAAGAAATTCCCTTCAGGTGGGAGACAGAAGCACCCAGCAGTATTTGTGAGCATGAGATTCTACCCTGGCCCCTTCTTTTTTATATTACACTCTTCCAACCCAGCTTATAGGCTGATGACTTCCAAACCAACATCCACAACCCTCTCCGGAGCACCACACTTGTTTATCCAACTGCCTGCTGGATGTGTCCACTTGATGGTCCTACAAGTACTTAAAAATACAGTTAGTCTAAGACTGACCCCATGACATTTCTCCCCAAATATCTTCCTCCTCCAGTGTTTTCTAATCAGGGAATGGTACCAACATCAACCCAGTTGTCCAAGGCAACACCTTCAAGTCCTCCCTTTCCTTCATACCTTCACATACTATCCATCAAGTATTCCTCTTGACTCTATCTCCAAAATATTTCTCTCAAAATATTTCTCTCCATGATAATAGTTCAAGCTGTTAGAGAGAAAAGCTCTTTCCCTTATCCTTCCTTCCATGTAATGGGAGTTCAATTGGTATAATATTCCTGGACCCTCCCTGTCTCTTTATTCACTTTCACCTGCAAAACTGAAACGACTTATCTGATAAGCGAATTTGGGAAAAATAAACTCGGTATGCTGAGCTCAGCTCTTTTCTTTATTCCTTTTGGGAGGTGGCCTTCTCTGCTGCTCTTCAAAGGGTAGGTCCTTCCACTTCACACAGGCCTGCCCTGGTCCAGTGTTGCTGAGACTGAGTGAGTGAGTCTGCCTAATTCTGGGGACCAGCTAGCAGACCCTTCTGGATTGCACATTAACCTATATCCTCCCCCTTTGCCTTCATCAATAATAACATTGCAATATGACATACATATAGAAAGATGCAAAAATAGTGAGTGTACACCTTGACAAATTTTCACAAAGTGAAATAAGACTGACATAAATGAAGGAATATACCACGTTCATGGACTGCAAAGGTGTCAATTCTCCCCAAAAGCATCTATAGATTCTGTGCTGGTTTGAGTGTATTGTGTCCCCCAAATGCCATTATCTTTGTAGTCTTGTGTGGGGCAGAAGTTTTGGTGTTGGTTAGATTTGCTTGGAGTGTGCCCCACCCAGCTGTGGGAGATAATTTTGATGAGATGTTCCCATGGAGGTGTGGCCCCGCCCATTCAGGGGTGGGCCTTGATCAGTGGAGCCATATAAAACATGCTGACTCAAAGAGACTGGACGGAGTGCAGCTGGGAGTAATGTTTTGAAGAGGAGCAAGCTTGCTAGAGAGGAACGTCCTGGGAGAAAGCCGTTTTGAGTCCGGAGCTTTGGAGCAGGCTTCAGCTGCCTTCCTAGCTAACAGAGGTTTTCCGGAGGCCATTGGCCATCCTCCAGTGAAAGTACCCGATTGCTGAGGTGTTACCTTGGACGCTTTGTGGCCTTAAGACTGTAACTGTGTAGCGAAATAAACCCCCATTTTATAAAAGCCTATCCATCTCTGGTGTTTTGCATTCTGCAGCATTAGCAAACTAGAACAGATTAGATGCAATCCTAATCAAAATCTCAGGAGCATTTTTATGCATGTGGGATTTGGCAAGCTGATTCTAAGACTTATATGGGAATGCAAAGGGCCAAGAACAGGCTAGACAATCTTGAAGTAAAGGAACAAAGATCGAGGACTTACACTGCCAGACATCAAGACTTACTATAAAGGCTACAGTAGTTAAGACAGCACAAGGACAAACAGACCAACAGAACAGAATACAGAAACAGATCCACACATACACAGCCACTTAGGTTACAACAAAGATGGAATGGCTTCGCAGTGCAGAATAGATGATCTTTTTGCTAAACAGTGCCGGGTCAAATGGATATCAATACCGAAAAAAAAAACTAGTAAAACTGATATTTTGATTCTCCATCCACTGACATGTCTTAGTAATTAATTTTAGGACCCTGGTGGGAGGGATTGGTATTTATCAGGAGAGCCAATATAAGTTTCTGTCACCTCTCTCTTGAATTTCAGTTTCCCTATCTTCTATAATCCACTCCTCATACTGCAGCTGGAATAATTTTTCTAAATCACCTACCTGATCATTTCACTCTCTTGCTTAAAACCCTCTGATAGCCCTCCACTGCCCTCAAGATCAAGTCCGAACTCCTTAACAAATCTCACAAGGCCCTTCATGATCAGGCCCTGCTTTTTCTCTATTCTCATCTTTCTCCACTTCCCACTGGAGCTTCTATGTACTCTCTGTGCTATCTCTTTTCCCTGTCTAGTCACTTATACATGCTGCTCTTTCCACCTTGGTAACTCTCTGCTCCTTCACTTGATGAATGCCTACTGGACCCATGGTTCTCAGTCTAAACATTACTTCCTGTAGAGCTAAACATATTTCCTGTAGAGCTACCCATCACTTCCTGTTGGCACAAACATCACTTCCTGTAGGCACAGACATCACTTCCTGTAGGAAATAAGTACACACGCATGTGCATGTGCATGTGCATGTACACACGCACACACTCCCCAGACTCCCTAACAACTCACCACCTCCTGCCATACCAAAGGGCTCCTACAACACAGCAAAGTATTCTCAGCCTGGTCACGGCATTTCCCTGTCTTACCACTGCTTGTTTACTTTCCTGTAGCTCCCTGAGGGCAGAGACCTGGTCTTGTTTACCACTGTATCCCCAGTGCTGAGCATATAGTGAGCACTTAAAAAATATTGGTTGAAATGAATTAAACTTAACAGTGTACAAGATATATAAAAATAAAAAAATAACAAAATTAAAATAAAACAAAAAAAAATAAAAACAATGTGCAAGATATTTTCCACTACATATCATTTAATTGAAAAAAAAAAAGAAGTCCTGAGGGGGAGGATATGTATAAAGAGTATTCCCATTTTTCACATGGCCCAATTGAGGCTAAGTGACTCTGTCAAGGTCAATCAGCTAGGACAACAGTATCCACACCCTTCTAATCTTACAATATTTAACTTGGTTCATTGTTAGCCACACAGTATTTTCCATTATTTTAATACAGCATATCAAAACTTCTGAGCTTAGTTTAAAGGGTACATTTTTTCCCAGGGTTCTTTTTTTTGTCTTTAATCTTTTATCAAGGAAAATTTCCAACACATCCAAAAACAGAGTATAGTGTAACAAACCCCCATGTATGTATCACCAACTTTCAACAATTATCAACTCTCATGACCAATCTTGTTTCTTCTATAACCCCATCCACTTTTCCACCTTTAAGATTATTGGATGCAAATCCTAGACATTACATAGTTTCTTCTGAATTATTTTAGTTAAATGGTCAATTAAAAATCATTTACAGGAATCAAAGACCTAAATATAAGAGGACTATAAAACCCCTAGAAGAAAATGTTGTGAAGCATTTTCAAGATCTTGTGGCAGATCTCGACAGGTGAACTTGCTGCCTTCCTCCCTACGCGGGACCCAACGCCCAGGGGTGTAAATCTCCCTGGCAAAGCAGAGTATGACTCCCGGGGATGAATGTGGACCCAGCATCATGGGACTGAGAGTATCTTCTTGACCAAAAGGGGGATGCAAAATGAGATGAATAGTTTCAGTGGCTGAGAGATTTCAAATGGAGTCGAGAGGTCACTCTGGTGGACATTCTTATGCACTATATAGATAACACCTCTTAGGCTTTAATGTATTGGAATAGCTAGAAGTAAATACCTGAAACTACCAAACTCCAACCCAGCAGTCTGGACTCCTGAAGACAATTATATAATAATGTAGATTACAGGGGGTGACAGTGTGATTGTGAAGACCTTGTGGATCACACCCCCTTTATCTAGTGTATGGATGAGTAGAAAAATGGGGATAAAAACTAAAGGACAAATGGGGTGGGATGGGGGGATGATTTGGGTGTTCTTTTTTCACTTTTATTTTTTATTCTTGTTCTGGTTCTTTCTGATGTAAGGAAAATGTTCAGAGATAGATTGTGGTGATGAACACATAACTATGTTATCATACTGTGGACAGTGGATTGTATATCATGGATGATTGTATGGTGTGTGAATGTATTTCAATAAAACTGAATTTAATAAAAAAACAATAATAATATAAAAAAAAGACCATGTGGCAGGAGGTCTCTTAGACCTTACACCTAAAGTACAAGTAATGAAAGAAGAAATAGATAAATGGGACCTCCTCAAAATTTAATACTTCTGTGCTTCAAAGGACTTTGTCAAGAAAGTGAAAAGGCAGCCGACTCAATGGGAGAAAATATCTGGAAACCACATATCCAATAAGAGTTTAATATCCAGAATATGTAAAGAAATTCTACAATTCAACAATAAAAAGACAAGCAGCCCAATTTTAAAATGGGCAAAAGACCTGAATAGACATTTTTCCAAAGAGAAAATACAAATGGCTAGAAAGTACATGAAGAGATGCTTAACATCACTACCTATTAGGGAAATGCAAATAAAAACCACAGTGAGATATTTCACAACTACTAGAATGGCCATTATAAAAAAAGCAGAAAGCTACAAGTGTTGGAGAGGATGTGGAGAAATAGGAATACTTATGCACTGTGGTGGGAGTGTAAAATAGTGCAGCCACTGTGGAAGATGCTTTGGCAGTTCCTCAGGAAGCTAAGTATAGAATTGTCATATGATCCAGCAATCCTGCTACTAGCTATATACTCAGAAGAACTGAAAACAGGGCCATGAACAGACATTTGGACACCAATGTTCACAGTGGCATTATTCATAATTGCCAAAACATGGAAGCAACCCAAGTGCTCATCAACCAATGAATGGATAAACAAAGTGTGGTATATACATACGATGGAATATTATTCAGCTATAAGAAGAAATAAAGTCCTGAAGCATGCAACAACATGGATGATCCTTAAGAACATTGTGTTGAGTGAAAATAAGCCAGACACAAAAGGACAAATATTGTATGGGCCCACTGACATGAACTAATTATTATGAGCAAATTCTTGGAGCTAAAATCTGGAGTGTAGGTTATCAGAAGACAGAAAGAGGGTAGAGAATGGATAGCTGGTGCTTAACTTGTACAGAATTTTTAATAAGGTTGACTGTAAATGTTTAGAAATAAACAGAGGTGATGGTAGCACATTACTGTAAGGGTAACTAACAGCACAGAATTATGTGTGTGATTATGGTTGAAAGGGGAAGTTTAGGGTTGTGTATGTCACTAGAAGGAAAGCTACAGGATAAACCATGGGACTGTATAACATAGTGAACCCTGTTGTGGACGATGATCATGGTTATTAGTACAAGTATAAGAATGTTCTTACATGAACTAGAACTATTACAAGATGTTACTAATAGGGTAGTATACAAAAAATACAACTAATGCAAACTATGGACTATAGTTAAAAGTAGCATTGTAATATTTTTGCATCAGTTGTAACAAAGGTACTATACCAATGCTAATCTCAATAATAGAGAGGAATCAGGAGTATGGATTTTTTTTTTGGAGCAATGAGAATGTTCTCAAATTGACTGTAGTGATGAATGCGCAACTCTGTGATTATACCAAGAACCACTGATTGTACACTTTGGATGGACTGTACGGTGTGTGAATAAAAACTGTTATATATATATATGTATGGTGTATTGCTCCATAATTGTTTCTTGTGGGTAACTCTTTACTCCCCACTGTGATTTTAATTAATAGTCCTAGAGGGCAGGCATTATGCCTTAACACATCCTTTGAGAAGAAACCCAAGAAAAAATAAACAGAATCTGTCTTTGAAAAAAAATCATTCAGAAGCTTATCCATTTGGTAGTATTAGAAGCTTCCATAAATGGAGCCCTTTCTTATAGCTCAGTAAGAGAAGCAGAAGCAACACCTACACTCATGATTTCCTTATTCAGGGTGGGGTGGGGGTTATGCAACATCCTTCCTGGTGTATAATCTAATCTTGCTAGCACTTTCCACAGTTAATATCACAATTATCAACATTCAACCACTTTGGACAGGGTGACATGGATTAAAGCAAAGGTAAAATAAGTATGAAATTATCTACTGATTCAGAAAAGTGGCTCTGAATACTACACAAATCTTGAATGGGAAGTATAATATTACGCTTCCAGTTGTTAATAATCATCAGATTCCTTTTTCACCTATTCCAAGTTATCAAACTAGCCATGTGAGAAAACCAACTGTTAGAGCCTGAGTGGAAGACCTGCTTGGGTCTAACCAAACAAACACTGTCATAGTGCAATTCAATTTGTGCTTCTGCAACAACAACAACAACAACAACAAAACTGCGAGCTCAATTCTCAAAGGAAGTAATGTCCTTCCTTAAACATAAATCTTAGAAACAAAACCATCTGAAAAGTGATGAGAAACAAGTTGCTCACTGATAAAACAATACCACACTCATCAGGTCTGTGCCAGGTTGTGCAGTAACAAACTGGATCCTAAAACTATTTAACTACCCATGGTGCCAACAATAGGGGGTATAGACAGTTTCTAATCCTCTCCTATGCTGCAAAAACTGTCTGCAGCCAGTAAGGCAGGCTGGGAAGCTTATGTTTTCCCCAGAGGCTACACAACCAGAAGTGGGTTAGGGATCTGCCCACATGTAGTTTCATTCTGCAAACAAATCAGGGACCAGGATGCACATACATTCATATGCATACACACAAACACACAGACACAACTCTGATGAAGTTAAAATTTCATGTCACCAAGACCAATGTAATAATCTTTTCTCTGTTTCACAAAGACACAGCAAACTATACAACTTCAATATTTTCAACTATGTAACCATTATAGCACCAACCCAGTCCCCTCATCTTACAGATGTCTGTAATCTTTGAAGTGCTGTGCTAATACAGTCTTTAAAACTATTCATTCAGCAAATATTTACTGAGCACCTACTATGTGCCATACATTACATCAGTGACCAAAATAAATAATAAACATAGTAAGAATAGATGTTATATAAGAAGGTGGTCCATGCTATGGAAAACAAAAGATGTAGTGTGGAGTCAGGGGGACAGGGAAAGAGGACAGGTTTCAGAATTTGTGGGGCAGGTGAGATTTGAACCAAGCCTTTGAACCTGCTCTCATGGAGCAGGTGAGATTTGAACAAAGCTTTCAAGGAGTAGAGGGAGGTAGCCAGGTGGGGATGTGGGAGCAAAGTGGCCCAGGCAGAGGGAACTGCTGTAGCCAAGGTTCTAAATTGGAGCATGCCTGGTGTGGTGGGGGAGGAGAAGGGAGCCCGGAATGGAGTGAGGCAGGGGAGAGCTGCAAGAGATGGAGCCAGAGCAGTGCCAGGGGTCAGATCCCCCAGCACGTGGGCCACAGGGAGAACTCTCACCCTGTTCTCAGTGAAGACTTCACTGGGGGATGAGCAGAGGAGTGCCATGATCTGATTTTGCCTTCAAAGGACCACTCTGGCTGTGCTGCAGAGAACAGAGTCCAGGCGGAAAGGGAGAAGCAGGAAGACCTAGCAGGAGGCGCTGCCATGCTGGTGACAGACCACGGTAGCAGGGAAGGTGAGGAGATATGGCCGGATTCTGAACATATTTAGGAGACAGAGCTGATAGGGTTTCCTGACAGACTGGAAAAGATGTGAAAGAAAGAGAGGAGTCGGGGACAATCCCAAGGTTTTTGCCTGAGCAATGGGGAGGATGGCACTGCCTTCAACAGAAATGGAGAAGGCTGGGGATGGAGCAGTTTGATGCGATAATGAGGAGCTCAGGTTTGGTATATAAATTTAACATCTACAAGTGGGGATATATTAAAGTAAGCAGTTGGACATATGGCTCTGGGATTCGGGGAAGAAGCATGCTGAGATGTAAACTTAGGAGTATTATATCTGATAATGATAATGTTAGTAAATTTATCATTAGCAGTCAAAACAAATAGCAATAGCAATAATAAAGGTCACACACACAACGCCTTTCTACACAGAAAAGAACAGGACCAAGAACCATTCAACAAATGAAGGATATTAACTGTTCACTGACTGAGCCAGTGGTCACATTCATTTCAACAACTTGAATAAAATGAAGAAAAACCACACCCATTGTCCCTTCCTAAGACCGGGACTTGCTCCTTTGTAACTATTTACAGGAGTCTGAATTTGACCATATGAAACAGAATTGAGCTCACAAGCTGGGATATTAACCAGACAGTTTCCAGATCTTGAGCAAAATCACTTATTGATTACTGAAAGAAACAATGCTAGCTCAAAGAAGCATCCACAAAAGAAGAGTTTCAATGAAACAGTCTCTAATTTCAAAGTGTCTACCCTTTCAGCCTTCTTCATATCTAAGGGTAATAAATGTCCAAAAAGCTTCCTTTTCTTAGATTTGGTTTCTAATGCATGATGACACCGGAGAAGGCTGCTGGGAGGTGGAAATTATACAGCTGTGGAAGATGACAGAACCTTTAAAATTTCATCTTACTGAAAAATGAAAAAGATTTTAAAACCACCAATAAACCTATGCCAGCAATGCTGCCACTGCCTCCTCCCCCAAGCCTGCTGGCACAAACATTAGAGCAAAAATTTCAGTACTCCACCAAATTAACAAATATTCCATGAGCACAGCCCGAGCGTAGTTTATTACTATCTGGAAAATTCCACAGTATTTATCAAATGGTAAGCAAGAGTAAAATGCTTAGAAGTGTGCCACAATAGATGTCACGGGCAGCCAGGAGTGTGGATGGCTCTGGGTGTGTTGCTGTGGGAACGTGTACTCAGCAGCACCCACTCCACCTGCCTCTTGCCAACCCAGAATAAGGCAGAAGAAAACAGCCAGCTTCCTGATGGGAATAATCCAGGCCGCGTCCCAGTGCTGGCCAGCTCCATCATTCACACACACAGGAGGCTTCCTTTCAGCAGTCTGAAATCATCTCCACCTAACTCCTAGAGAGAAAATACCTAATTCCATTTCTCTATTACAGAACCACAGTCACCACAAGCCAGTGCTAAGCACCAGAGAAATGTAAGAAGAGACTGGCGGGCGTCTGAAAGGGGTCAGGGCCAAAACAACGGGTTCTATTTAGCTACGACCAGGCGTGAGGGGCTTTGCTGGGGAGGAAATAGAGACGTGCTGCTCCACTGGAAAAGTCACCCTGAGCAACACACCATAAACGGGAGATTGGTAAGAAAGGAAGCAGCAAAGTAGAGCATGAGCCTTTTGAGGGAGAGATCCAATGGGAAGAGGGCAAACAGGACATTGAAACCCCAAAAGCGGCATCAAAAACCTCAAATTCTAAATCCCAAGGGCACATTTTCTGGGTATTTCATGTTATAGTGGAAAAAACAGATACTGTCAAACATACCTTTTCTACTTGTAGAAAGTCATTTTCTACTTCGATCAACCTTGGTCATAGCTTTATTGGCTTGTCTTTGAAAATATCTCCAAAGCCCACTCCCTTAACTTCATTCGGCTGGATCGCTGCAGTTGTGACGGTTCCGTTGGCACCTTCGGATTTGGTACTGCTCGAGTCACCCCCATCACTCTCGGAGCCTGTGGTCTCCCTTAAACCTGCCAAGAATGGGGGGCAGGGAGAGAACAAGTCTCAGAAGAACTTCACAGCCAGCCAGGAACCACCTCTAAATGCATTATGGGGTTCACAACCATTTGCACTGGGGTTGTGTATTCAGCATATTCAGCATGTTGAGTTTGGGTGGCTCTGAGTTTCATCTGATCTCTCCAGCCCCAATCTTCACTTTGGGGTTTTTAGTTTTTGTTTTAACATAAATTTTTATTAGAAAAGTTGTAGGTTTACAGAAAAATCATGCCGAAAATACAGAGCTCCCATATACCCCACTCCACCTTTGCTACAATTGTACCTTTGTTACAATTGATGAAAGCCAAACTTGACTTTTAAAAACTGAATAAAAAACAACTTTCAGAAAAGCGAATTTCAAAGCAGATTTCTTTGTATACATGGAATTTCACCTCTCTTCAGCCAGCACCTGGTTCTGATCCAATTTTTTTTGCCACAGTTTGTGTAACAACCCTTCACACCCCCACCCACACCCCTCTCCTCACCTCCCACCCAGTCAGTACCACATTCTGTACCCCCAATATCTATGACTCATGTCAATTAGCAATTAGCAATGAAAGTAACATTTCCTAAAGGGAAACTGTAAAGCTAAAAGCCATTTAAACAAATTAGCTATTAAAGAAACCACACAAAATTATGACTGCCAAAGAATTAAATCTCTTTGGACGGCTTCACAAGGAATAAATGCATGCAGACATGTTTCTCCAGGAAACCATTAAACTAAACTTGACATTAAGATGGTTTCACTAGCAAGATGACTGTGTCTTTTAAAGAGGGGAAGGAAGCTCCCTGCCAAGAGGCCATACTCTCCCAAGCCTACAGCTCTTCTTCCTCCTCAATACTATCATTTTCCCAAAGCTGAATCCCTTTCCAAAGAAGAACACTGAAGACATGACACCCTTCCTTTGAACTCTTGGGTATATGCTGAAAGTCATAAAATAGTCATCAGCCAGACAACATGGACACTTACCTCTCCAGATTCTTTTTCCCCCAGGCTCTGCCCTATTCCTAAAAGGAAGAGCCTATTTGTATCTAATTCATTTCTGAAAGGACACTTTTACTTTGATGGTCAGTACATCGGCTATGCCATCATAGGGCAGAACTCAGAGGATATTTTATGCATACTAAATGCTATCATTAAACCTGTCTCTAGATGCCTCTAGGCGTACACATAGGACACCTCCTGAACATTTATTACGTATCTCCTAACAATGCCCTTGGGACGAAAGTATGCCACCAAATTGTGTTCTCTATTAGCCAATAGTGCATTAACTCTCTATAGGCAATGTGGCCTCCTAGTACATAAGAATGATACACCAAATAATTGCTCACATAAAATGTCATATAACGCTGAAGCCATTCTAATAAGGAAGTTTCAGTGCAGGAAGAAACTGTTAAATGAAAACAGACAAAATGTAAAAAGGTCATTATAAATTACTAACAAGTCTAAAAATCAAATCCTTAAAACAATGGTTTTGTTTGTTGTTGCTTCTGTTTTCAATAAAATAGTATGTATAAGCCAAAGGGGAGTGGGGGGGGGAATCCCTGGTGCACATTTGAATTAACTAAAGAACAGCATTTGTGATCAAGAACAGAGGGCAGAACAAGGAGAAGCAGCCCACAACAAGGGGATGTGCTGCAACTGACAGGGCTGGATTTGAGTAGGCAGAGAGGGAGAATCCCCCTGGATTCGTGTGTTTATTTGTTATCCCTGCTGGAGATATAATTTTAGAGTCTAAATATTGTGTCATTTCCCCCTTTAACATGTTCTCATTTTGCCATTTAGAGTCCTTCTACAAGATAAATGACTTGGACGGTCTTTTCTGGTTTGGGAAAAACCATCTGAGGCTGGGAAAAAGAAATGATGGAAAGAAACCGTCACAGCACCCCTCCCTCCCAATGCCACCATCAGCAGAAGGCTTCAGGGCAAATGGATTAGGGCAAGTCTGGGGAATTTGAAGGGTTCTTCCATCATTCCTCAGTAGCTGGAACCATAACATTTTCAGTCACTGCCATCCTAACTTTCACTGAGCTTTTCTTCTTAGGTATTTACTGCCTTCAGGCCCATCTTAGTAACTTTCTATTAATCACTGTTGAGAAATGGTTTTTACATTACACAGGGTGAAGTTGCACAGTCATTCAACCACACAGGCATGGCCTTGGAAGGAAATACACTGCAAATTTTTCTTCTGGAAATTCTGGCAGCCTGAACATATGACTTTTAAGCACTTAAATATCTAAATATCTGTCTGGGTTGGTGACATAACTGAAAATCTAGCTCCTTCTGTTTGGACAGAAAGAAGGGTAACTTTTCATTTTCATGTCTGTTCCTTTTAGCTGCTGGTGCCCATCACACACATTACCCCATATAATGCCTTCTTGTCATTCTCAGCATGCCAGGTGATGTTCCCATGAGGTGCCACCCAAAGGGTGATCTGTGAATGGGGGCCAGTCCACGAAGGGTTTATTAACAGTCTGTGGCAAGGTAAGTTCAGAGAGGATGAGTGGTTCCAAAATGTTTACGGCAATGAGCATTAGTGTCACTTCCCTGATGTGTGGCCAGTGGACTTGTCTCTGGAAACAGGGCACAGAGCAGTTCATGAAGTGTCAATCTCCTGTAGTGAGGCACAGGCAGCACACTGCCTGTGTAGCAAAGTCATGTACAGTGGGACCATGGACCTGCCCACAACAGGATGGCAATAAACATAAACCTCACCACAGACAGTTGAGCAATTTGGCTCTGGTGTTCCTGCCTGAACATTCGTTTCATCATTTATATCTATACACATCTCTAAGGTGGATGTTTTTTCCTTCAAGGTGACAAAAAACAAAGCCTCCTCAAATTTGCCATCCAGTCATACAACTGGCCCTTTTGTGTGCTTTACCTTTCTATGCCAGCACTGATTGACTCAGATCCATGAGCCATTTTTATTTGTTTTATTTATTTTTAATTTAATACACACCTGTAGTGCCTACTATGTGACAGGAACTGTTCTAAGGGCTTTGTGAGATTAACTCATCAGTCTCATACATCTCTCTCTTCTCAACCTTTGGCAGCTTTCTTTCATAACACAAAGGGCTACACATTGGTCCCACCAAAAGAATTTTGCCACTTGGTGACTGGCTGGACGAGCAAAGCAAAACACCATTACTGTCACTTAACTTTCAGGCTGAATACTTGTTTCTTTGACCCATGCAATGAATAAATGGTTTATTGGTTCCCAATGATCCTACCCACCCAGAGAAAGCGATAACCACAAGAGGCTGACATCTCCATGGGAAGCCATCTTACACCACCCCCCAGAAGCCCAAAGATACTGGTACAAACACATATGCCAAGGCAAATGCTACCACTCCTCTCTCTGCATGCATGGCTCATGCACACATGTCACATATGATAGAGGCACAAAGCAAACAAGGAAGCACCAGGGGCTGGTGGTGAGAATGAGCCTGTAGCACACACCAAGGAGATGGGACTTATCTCAGGCAAATAAGTACATGTCCTTGGGTCAGAAATTCACACAGACACTTGGCATAAGCATAAGCAGCTCAGAAAGCACAGCGGCATCAAAAAACACAAGTACCCAGATCTTATCTTTACAATTGCCTCCTGCAGTTAAGGTCACTCACTGTAACAGCGTCTGTGGCCCTCCGTCTTTCCAGGTGCAGCTCGGTACAGAATTGTCCCTTCAAAGGTAGTCCTTCCTGACAGTGAATGAGAGAAGACAAGGGGAGAGAAAAACAAGAGAGAGGGGAAGGGGAAGCAAATGATGGCAAAAGAAGGGAGAGGAAGAGTCTTTAACTGAACTTGCCTTCAATGAATCCACTGCAAGAGCTTCATCCACAAAATTCATTAGAGAACATTAGGCAGAATTTAAGATGATTACAGAATGAGCCCAAAGTCCCCATGCAACTGTGATGGCAAGAAGCCCCCAAGATCAGGGCTTGCCTTGGCAAATGACCAGCTTGTAGATTATGCCCAATTTAAATCTGGGGGCCATCACAACATTATAATTCAAGAACAGGAAAACCTCCTTTAACCAGCGAGGATCCAATTAGCCATTTTCCTTAGTTAATTCAGTTGTACAGTGCAATCTTCTCTTCGGAGAGTATGACCCAAGCTTAAGATAGATTTAGGTCCATTACCCTTCATCTTCTACTCCTAGAGCCCTAGATGATAAAAACTGGTCATCATGACCCTAAGATCCTAAACAAGATATCTTTAAAAGATTCAATCATCTTCAGCACCTTTAAACAAGAAACTATATTAATATATTGGAGGGAAGGTTTCAACAATGAGGCTTGAATCAAAAGTGGCATATGTATCAATAAAAAAGTTTTCAGCTTAGCACTGAGGAAACCAGAAAAAACTCTACTTCTTGAAACATCTTAACTGAAGTTTTGTCCCTATCAGTCATGAGACTGTACTTAAGCATGACGACATAGGACTCATCCAGTGCAACGTGCCAAAAACTTTTTTTTTGTTCCAAGTAGAGGGTATCAATAGCATAAGGCTGGACACACAGCTACAGCCCAATATCTCTGGAACCACAATCAAGTGCACAGGATATTCACATACTGCCCTGCTTTGTGTGTACTCGCACACCCACACACTCACACAGGACCTACAGAGAGTACCAATGGTGGGTAAAATGAAACGTATTGCTATCAATTATCCAAGGAATAAGTTCTATTATGACTTGAGACTTAAATACCAAACTGGAGGCTGGTAATATGGTTTCATAGTAAGTCTGAGGAATGAGAAGGTAGACTATGTTTACAGAGAGGCTGAGAGTGTAACTGAGAGGGAAGAAAGCAACTTGTCTCATCTCACTTCTTAGAAGCACTCCATATGATAGCGGGAAACCCAAGTGGAACCAGAGTATCAGCTTCTGGGTCCTGTCACTCTCAATACATGAAGGCAATTGTGATTCATCAGCAACAACCTAGGTAGAATCAGATATTTCTAAGCCCTACAGGCAAGGTGGTACCTCTTGTTTTGAAAGCTACCCTTTTATAACAGACATGCTCTGTCCAATTAAAACAAAAGGCTTGACATTCAAAACACTGGTTAAACAGGACTAATCCAGAGAAACAGCAAAGTGCTTCAAGTGTTCTTGTTAGACTTGTGGCTCTTGAGGGCACTGACAACAAAAGCAGAGCAAGTAACAGTAGTTCGTTTTTATTTAGGTACATTTTTATTCTGCTTAACTGATGTCATTAAGTTGACATTAAGTCAAACGATGCTCCTAAGAAACACAGCTGTCTTACAAGCTAGGCCCTCCAAATCTGGAAGGCACCTAGTCCTCTTGGTTCACAGAAAGTAAGTGTAAGAAAAAAGCCAAATTTTTGATAATGTTCCTCAGTGTACAGCATAACTTCCACATGTCCTTCCCCAGGAACAGGTCTGAGGATCACTGAGGTGGCACAAGCCCTGATCACTCTGAATGGTGAAGACTTCCTGCAAAACCTCACTGTGTGCTGGCAGCAAGGCGAGCTGCGGCCAGGGGATGGCATTGATGAGGATACCCAAGTATTCTATCTGAAGAGCCAAAGATAAGGGCAACTGGAAGGTTCATGAATGTGAGGTATGTTTACTTTCTGTGGGGGAATACTCTACTGTCACTATTAAATATTAGTTCTTAGAAGCAGCAAATACTATAAAGGGGAAGAATTTTAAAATCCAAACATAATCATGTGCTTATGTCAGCATTTAATTTTGCCTGAAACCCTTTAATCAATCTGCTAATTGCTCGTCACTGCTAATGGAACGACCTGAAGTTCGTTCTCACCATTTCAGAAGAACACACATGCTCCACCCAAGGTGGGGCCTGAACTCTCAATGGTCTTCTCCCACTTTTAGGGGAATTGGAATGCATTCATCTTGTCTATAGCATTTCTCTCCACCAATGACTTTTTCTCGCTGTTGCCATTTTTCTCCAGGTTCTTCAAGGGATGCTGAAAACCTCATCTGGTTCATTTTAAAAACAATTACCAACTTACACTGAGCAACACCTTAGAAGTATATAGGGGCACACCAACATGGGCCACCCATGAGACAGGGTTAGCACAGTATGAAGGCTGACTATCACTTATCTGGAGTTGTACAGACGTATGGCTGCAGGTCACATCTTTAGAGTGCCAGACTTGCTAAGCCAAAATGTGTTATGGTAGTGTAACCAAGAAAATACTTGTAAATTTTTGTCACAGCCTCTCAGAAGGGAGGCTAGGAGCAGAGCCTGACAGTCCCCCCACCCCTTTCCTGCTTGGTGGAGTGAACTTCCTTACTTGACTTGGAGAGCTGCTCATCCTGGGAAATGCCAAGATCATCTGACTCCCCCGACAGCTCCTTGATGAAGTTGGAAGGAAACATTCCAGTCTTTCCATTGAGAACACCTTCCTACCATCCTTCCTCTACCTGCACAGATGTAAACAGAAGCAAAAAGATGTAGGATCAGGTTAGACACATCTGTATGGTACAGAGCACAGAACCTACCCAGGGAGAGCTGAAGGACCCAAAGCTTAAAAGTTAATGGGGAGCATGGAAAACAGACCACATAGAGTCTTGAGAATCGGTTGTAAAGGCAGGGGTTTTTAACAAGAGTCCATAAACTCAAATGGAAAAATAAGTAACACTTTCTTTTCACCAACCTCCAACTGAAATTTAGCATTTCCCTCTATCATAAATGTAGGGTAATGAGCCACAGTAATATTACAAGTACCTGTGACTTACCAACAAACAAATCATGGATATTTTCATAGCACATCATAGATGCAGCAGATGTCTCTAAATATCATTTCCACTCATCACTACTCTCAAGTGGTGGCAGTTAGCCACCTGCTGGGAGACCTTGTTCTTTAATGGATTACTAAAGAAGCACATAGATTTCTACATCAAAATTTGTTTTTAAAATACTTTGATAGCTACTTCCATATAATTGGCTTTCTTTGAAATCCTATGTGTTTTATTTTATACATTTAAAAACAGTATTTAGCGGGGAAAAAACATTATTTAAAAACTGAAAATGGCTTCTCCAGACTGCCAAAACTAACTAGACAGAATAACAAAAACAGTTAAGGACCCCTGGACAAGGACTTGAGACCTCCATCAGAAGGTAGAAGGACTCCTTGCAGGTTTCTGCAGGGTTCTAGATTGCCCTTGAATGAACAGAAATGGAGTGAAGGGAGGCAGGGAGGGCTGTGAGACTGAAGTCTTCTGGGTAGGGGAGTGAGGGTTGGAACTGGGAGAGGAGTGAGACTGGATAAGGCAGATGCAGACATGAGGCCCTCTGAGGGACAAGCTGACCTTGAGTAACCAGCTAGCCAGGACAGGCAAGAGAAGGATAAAAAAAAAAAACCATCCTAAGAGTTTGTGAAGGAGCCATTAACAGAGCAGCAGGAGCCAGAACAGTGAGCTAGCTTCTTGGAGGTATATGAGGGTATTTTGAGAACAAGCAAGTATTAAGTTACTAATATGGTGTGGTATTACAGAAAGAGACCTAGAAGCTCTGGAATTTTTTTACCATATGCATGCATTACCTACCCAAATCAATAAATACAATTTAAAAGCAAAAAGAATTAAAGGAAAGAAAGAAAGAAAAGTAGTCAAAAGCCCAGTTCAAAGTCTATCCTGGAACTTAGCAGCTGTGTGAAATTATTCAAATTTCCTATCAAAATGAGCCCCCAGTTTTCCCACCTGTACAATGGGGCTAATCACTACACCTCACAGTTGTTCACAGTTGTAGTGTTTAGGACAGCACTTCTATCAGTGTTAGAGATAGATGCATTATAATTCTATGCTAGGGGCTGGGGATACAGAACCTATGGGACGGGTCTTTTTTTTTTCCTGAAGAAGTTGACAATCCACCAAGGTAGAAATGGCACATGTTTTATAGGTGGGGAAGAGGGGTGGGTATGACTGAAAACTAGTAATGCAATAGAAGAGAAAATGCCATGATTTAGTACAAACCAAAACTGTTACACAAAGTCAAGCTCACCAAGATCTAAGATGCTAAAGGAAGGTTTTGAGAAAAAAAAGAAATCAAATTAAGAAAGGCCTTGAAGAGCAGAAAACATGCATAATTAGGGGAGAGGGTGTGGGGTTGGGAGACATTCTAGAAAGCGGGAGGCTGACAGAGCCTTTGGAATGGAAACAACCAGAAAAGTATGTTTAGAATATTTGTTAGAGAAATCATGGGATACAGACTTACATAGTGGCAATTACATTCCTGTGCTTACAAAATCTTCATGGAAGAATCCAGACAACTGCATCCATGCACAACTGTCCTAATGATTATTCAAAACGTGGCAGTTAACAACATTTTATTTTAAATCATTCTGTGTTTCTATGCCAATTCCACTGATATGTATTATTCTTTCAAGGAGCTTTTTATAGGATTAAGATGCTTTGGAAGATTCACCATTGTGGGAAACTGAGTCTTCCATGTTGCCTGAGGCATATCTGGGGTGGTGGCTTAGAACACTGAGCTGCAGGCCTGCATAGAATGCCATGCAGGCCCACCCTGTAAAGATGTGTAACTTGTGACTACCATTGTCTTAAACCTAGATTGTATGCACCTGATGTAAACGTAAGTATCCGGTGGGCTCTCTCCTACCTGAACACCTTTAGCATATACACCTGATCTTCTGAAATAAATAGCTGGAGCAAGGCTGCATTGCTGTCCACTTAGCATGAGATGCAAGTGGGCCCCCTGCTCCCTTAATTCTTAGCTTTGTGTCCGTGTCTCATTCCTGCGTCACCCTGTCAGCAATACACCATGAGCCTGAATATAAATAGCCACAGAATTTGTATCACGGGGTCCTCTGTGCTAGTCTTGAATAAGGAACCATAAATGGCCTCCTTTCTCCTGGGAATGACAGGACAGGAGGAAAAAAACAAGGGCACAGACCACAAATGAGCAGTCCTTGGCATAATCCCTGACAGCGCAGGCAGCTAGGCCAATTCCATTCCATTCCATTTGATGGTCTCTAAAACGTTCCCATTCCCCAGTAATGAGTGGCTGCAGCCTGAGATCCCAGAGGAAAGCTTTCCTGATGCGTGGGATCAGCAGGCTGCCTGCTGCGAAAATGGGTGTCTTCACCACACCACACCCCCAGATGCTTGTATCACTGTCACAGCACACTCTGAGAGGAGTGGCCAACAGGAGGTCTATCATTAGCCACGTGGTGAGTGGAGGGGCGGACAACAAAACCACTGTTTACTGCCTGGGGGGCGCACTCAGAATCCCAGGCTCCATGAACGGGAGGCTAATTTTCCTGTGAGCTAGAGCCCATCACCAAGGCAGGGGTCTGACCTCAGGACCAGGGAGAGCTGTTCAGTGCTATTTCTTCCTATAGTCTGCTGCTTTGGTCTTGAGATTCTGGCTGGGGAGATGCAAAAAAGGATTTACACCCTCACATTATCCCTCTTTAGGATATTTTAGTTTACCTTCCTGCATAAAGTTGAGGATGCTGACTGCCAGAGTGATTACATTCATTCATTCATTTTAACAATAAAGCACATGCCACCCACATGAATGATAAATGAATGAATGAATGGCACGTAAATCATTGGGGGAAAATCCTCCACAGGGGCCTACAAAGTCCTGACTCCCCACAACAGGATTTTCACTTCCTGTGAAAAGCAGAAGGGACCAGGAGACCCTGACTACATTGGCTACTCTTCAGTATTAGGTACTGCCATGTCCTGGTCTGTATGCCTCTCCCAGAGACTGGCCATGGGATCATTTATTCAACCAATATTTCATGAGCACCTATTCTGTATTAGGCACTGCTCTAGAGCCTTGAGATAGATAAATTGGCAAACAAAACAGAAAAAGACCTCTACCCTTTAGGAGTTTTTGCAACCAGAGAGGTACGTAGAACACCTGCACATCCCCTACTTAGAAATCAGGCTTGCTTATTGTATGTTGTCTATATTTAAAGAGAGAAAGAAACAAATCCCTTTGTAATGAAGTCAGGATTATGGATGTCACCAAGGGTTTACAATTTCTGCCCCAAGGAAAGTAATAAAGGGGGTCAGAAACCCACCTTCTCCCCTAACCCCACTAATATGATTTCTATCACTTGATTAGTTTTGTCAATTCTTGAACTTCATATAAATGTGCTAAGACATAGTTTCACTTTTTTGAATATTGCTATAAAAACACAAATTTTAGGGGTAAACATCTTTTTCTATCAGTGAAATTAGTAAAAATATGTATATATGTTAAAGGGACCACTTTCTGAAGGTGTAAACACCTACATTATTTCTCATTTTAGTTTCTTCAAATAACCATCCCTGTTGATTTTAGGACAAGGGAAGCTGGTTGTATCAAACATAAACAAACAAGGGATATCTAGGTCCTAAATGCCTGGGACATTTTCCCCTAATTCCTGAGTAGTTCACAGCATGATTACCTCTTTCTGGCAGAACATTCCATACACACAGGAAGGTTGATTTTTATCCCCTCCCTTGTTCTTCTGAGAATGAAATCTGTAGGGTAATTCAGAGGGAAGTGATTTAAGAAAACGTAAACCCCCATTTCTATTTAAGATAGGCAAACTCTTTCCAATGAGACAGAGCAACATCCATGAGTTTCATCACGGTGGGAAGGGTGTCTGGTAGGGCTCCCGAAGACATCGTTCAGCAATGCTTGATGATACATGCTGTCTTGTGATTGTTCCTGTCCTTCAAAACAATACAGCCTAGTCCACAAATCCCCAAATTCCTAAATGACTCTATGCTAAGACCTTACTATCATTCCACTGAATGATTACCTGAACAAACAGTAAATCAAGCCAGCAAGATAACCTTTCTGGGGAATCAAGAACTTCAAGTTTCACCCTGCCACTACTCCTAGGTAAGAACACTATATATGGGGATATGTTAACCTTAGAAAACCTCTTACAGTACAAAAGGAACCTTTAAATGGGGTATTCCGTTAGCAGTTCAGTCTCTTTAACAGTTCACTATAACTTCTATCTCAACCCCATTTCATTGCATCCACCAGCTCCTGCTTCACACTTTCCACACCTGCCCCCAAACTTTCACAGGTCATCCTTTATCTCAGAGCGAAACTGTACTGACATTCTGTTCTCCTTCCTCCAGATGTGCCCAATGCCTTCCACAATACAACATGAGCTTGTTAATGAATGAATCCCAATTCTGCTCCCCTTTCACATGTCCAGTTGAAATTTCACCTTTCTAGAAAGCATCTTCTTCACCCTCAGTGAGTACTCCTGTTTTTAAATTCCACTTTCACTTGTCAATACCATCACTTGCCACTTGTGCCAGTTTGAGTGTATTGTGTCCCCCAAATGCCATTATCTTTGTAGTCCTGTGGGGCAGAAGTTTTTGGTGCTGGTTGGATTTGCTTGGAATGTGCCCCACCCAGCTGTGGGAGATGATTCTGATGAGATGTTCCCATGGAGGTGTGGCCCCGCCCATTCAGGGTGGGCCTTGATCGGTGGAGCTATATAAATGAGCTGACTCAAAGAGAGGAAAGAGAGTGCAGCTGGGAGTGATGTTTTGAAGAGGAGCAAGCTTGCTAGAGAGGAACATCCTGGGAGAAAGCCGTTTTGAGGCCGGAGCTTTGGAGCAGATGCCAGCTGCTTTCCTAGCTAAAGGAGGTTTTCTGGAGGCCATTGGCCATCCTCCGGTGAGGGTACCCAACTGCTGATGCTTTGTGGCCTTAAGACTGTAATTGTGTAGTGAAATAAATCCCCATTTTATAAAAGCCTATCCATCTCTGGTGTTTTGCATTCTGCAGCATTAGCAAACTAGGACACCACTCTAACAACATCTTGGGTTATTGGCTGTCTTCTTAGCTGTGTGTATCTTACCTTCTCTGACTAGAAGGAACATGTTGCAAAGCAGGGATTCCGTTCAATAAATCTCTGAATCGCCACAAATATAGTTTTTTCACAAGGTAAGCACTCAAATATTTGATAAGTCCCATAGCTACAAAAATCTATTTTACCCTGAGTGCCTCTTTGTTGCTCAGATGTGGCCCTGTCTCCCTAGTTAAGCCACCTCGGCAGGTGATCTCACTGCCCTCCCCTCTACGTGGGATCTGACACCCAGGGGAGTGAATCTCCTTGGCAACGTGGAATATGATTCCTGGGGAGGAATCTAGAGCTGGCATCATGGGATGGAGAACATCTTCTTGACCAAAAGGGGGAAGCAAAATGAAACAAAATAAAGTTTCAGTGGCTGAGAGACTCCAAATGGAGTCCAGAGGTCACTCTGGAGGGCATTCTTATATGCTATATAGATATCCCTTTTTAGTTTTTAGTGTATTGGAATAGCTAGAAGGAAATACCTAAAACTGTCGAATTGCAACCCAGTAGCCTTGACTCTTGAAGACGATTATGTAACAATGTAGCTTACAAGGGGTGACAGTGTGATTGTGAACACCTTGTGGATCACTCTCCCTTTATCCAGTGTACAGATGGATGAGTAGAAAAATGGGGACAAAACCTAAATGAAAAATAGGGTGGGATGGGGGGTGATTTGGGTGTTCTTTTTTATTTTTCATTCTTATTCTGATTCTTTCTGGTGTAAGGAAAATGTTCAAAAATAGATTGCGGTGATGAATGCATAACTATATGATGGTACTGTGAACAGTTGATTGTACACCATGGATGACTGTATGGTATGTGAATATAGCTCAATAAAACTGGATTTAATTAAAAAAATCTATTCTAAATACATCCAACCTTGCAAATATCTGAGTTTTATATGGTTATGATCTACTTTGTATGCTTATGGTTCTAATCTAACCATTTTTACTCCTCAACATGGCTCAACTCTCCTTAATACTAATGCTTTGTCATCTCTGCACATTAGGAAATCAGAAGTGCCCACCCCAAAGTTATTTGGGAAACCAACTGAAGGGCAGTTTGAGTTCTTCATATTATCAAATGCCAACAGACAAATTTTTATATTAACCCTACCTTTTTTTTGGAAAAAGGATATGAAGCCTTCTAAAGCAGAGGGGTGTCTTAGACAGGTAAGAATTTAGGAATGCTTTGGTCACTTATCAATAAATCAGCTTTTAAATGAACTTGACTTCTCATGGGCAAGCATAAAACAGAAGGCATCTTTCTTCTCATGCAAGTCTTCAAAGTTCTTACACCAAAAATGAAATGAAGATGAACTGGCCCATAAGGTTTTTTTTGATTGAGTTAAAGTTTTGAAGAATTTCAAGGGCCTCTTTAATTCTAGCTGAGAGAACCGAATCTCCTTCTACTGGTACAAGAAGGAAGATGCATAAGTTTTTTGAAAGTGCAAGTAACCATCTCTGCAAACCACAGGGCCAGGTTAGGCTTCAATTCAGAGACCCAAACCCTCAGTCTCCAGCCAGCCCAAATGATGACCACTGGAAAATACCTCACAAACTAACCACAAAGAACGAATAACAAATAAAAGCAAGAATCTCTGAGCATCCCTTTGGTCACTACTAAAAGAGACTGATTAAGACAAAGCTCATCTACCACAAGAGGGATGTGGCTCCCTTCCCAGGTTCTAGATAACACAGACAGGAAAACAAAGAGGCTTCACTGCACTTATTAAATACAGGCCAAAAAGTCAGTTTTCAAAACTCTGGAGGCCCTCAATTGCCATTTTTTCCTTGTACCCTTTTCCATATGTCACCTCTGTTCTTATTAGAGCTTCATCTGCATTTATCAGTCTTCTCAACTCTGCACAAAAATATCACAAGAATTTATTCACCATGATTTCTTAAAAAATATCTACCCAGGCATTTCTCATCCTGTTTCCTTTCAAATTGGCAGCACCATTCCTTTAAGTTTAAGAGGATTTTTTTTCACAACAGAACTGCTGCTCTCTAGCCAGGAGACAGAACCTGGTAAGCACTTTTTAAGCAACCTTTCCTTTGCCAACTCCCCTCACCCAGGATTACCCCACACTCTCCGTTCCTTCTCTAAAGCACACTGTGCAGGCCCATGGCAGGCTGAGTGTGTGAGGCTGGTCGCCAGCTCCTGGCCGGATGAACTGTTCACCCTGCCAAGGGTCAGGTTTGTTTCTACCCAAGCCTGCTCAAGCCTGTTCTTAAATAGCACAAAAACATACAGGCATAAAGAGAAAGCATTATCAGTAAGAGGGAAGAAAAATCAATCTGTCCCTGTGATTTATGGGGCTTTGTTTGCTTTGTTTTTAGTCTTCAGTGGAATTAGAGAATAGCTACTCGTAACCATTTAGACATCAATTCTAAGAGAGAAGGCCAGGTTTTATAACATACAGTGATGATGGCCCAACATCTACACCATTACAAGCAAATGAGAACAACAGAGAAATTAAATTTTGATGATATAATATCTTAACTTTGAATTAAAAGACCATCTTTACATTTTGTTTTGTGTAAATATCATAGCCTAACGGAGTTATCTTTCTATTTTCCTACTTGAAGCAACCCCAAAAGGAAGCCTAGCATTGACTGGCAGTGGATGGAAGAAAGACTGGTGGTATATTGGTAGTGAAGGACCATCATCATATCGGTTAGCCCCAATCATTCCTCTCCTTTAGCAATCCCCTCTGGGTATCCCAACAGTCAACCAGCAAGGCAAAGTGAGAAATACTCCCCCCAGGAACGTATTAATAATCTTCCTTATCATGGTCTGTATTTTTTTCTTAAAACATTATTACAACATTCTACAATATAACCATTTTCAATTCTGTTCCCTTTCAAGCCTTTGATATGATCATATGCATATGGCTATATTTTATATGATTGTATCCTGGTGTATGCAATTTTGTGTTCTGATCTGTTCAATTATACTGTGACAAAAAGTCTTCATCTTTCCGTTTATTCACTTATTTGATGAGCATTTATTAAAGTACACGTTAGGTTTTAGACATTATTCCAGGCACCATGAAAATAAAGATAGATGAAAACCAAATCCCTGCTGTTGAAAGGCTCTTAGTTTAGTGGAATATAACAGATAATTATAATGCAAAGAATTGTAATAAATACAGATTGAAAGGCTTCTGTGTTTCCCATCTTAATGGCTTTCAAAATCTTCTAGCTGGCTAATATAACTTAATTCACATTAACTTTTCTCTTTCTTGACTATTTTTCATTATCACAATCACTGCTGCAATTAACACCGTCTACATATTTTTGTTCATTTGCAACCAATTTCTGTGAATCTATTCCTAGGAATGAGATTACTGGGTTAATCAGAATTTTACAGCTCTTGACACAGCTTGCTAAATAGCTTTATATAAGGGCCATACAGATATACAAAGTCACCAATTGTTCTAAGCTTTACCAACAGTCTTACCGCTAAATATTTTCCTACAATTTTCTTAATTTGTAATTCTTTAATTAATAGCAGGGTGGAATGTTTTCTTGTGCTTTAAGATTTTTATTTCCCCTTGTGGGATTTGTGTTTATGGCAAATTTATCATCTATGTTTGTAACAGTAGCTTCCTAATGTATTTTCATATTATATACATAATGACTTTGTTGATTTATTGCAATTTTCCTCCTATTCCTTGTTCTCTTCCTTTAGTTACACTAGGTTGAAATCATATCAAAATTTTACCTTTTTACTTTATTTGTCATATCTGTTTATTTTTTTCCTCTTGAATTTCTTCCAGGTTCCATTCTTAAGAAGTTTGTCCTTTGACCATTAGGATAAAGGTTCTATTCTGTTGCCTATTCATTTTTCACTCATTCGACTTACAAAAATTGTCCCCTATGTGCCCTATTTGGCACCAAGGACAAAAGGGGATAAATGACATATTAATACAAATTATACAAATCTCAGAAATAGGCAAAAGGGATTACTACAGGTCCTTTTAGTGCCATGCTGAGCATTGTCTAGCAGTCCTTCCTCCACCCCCTAATCCCATTAACCGATTCTCTAGGGACATGCGTATCTTGGTTTGACATACTATTTACTGTTTATGAAGATATTTTACAACTCTGTTAATGTGGATGCCAACTGACAGAAAACTGAAAGCAATGCAAATGATTCTTATCACATTGCAATGAAAATAAATTTTGACCAGAAGAGATGACATGATTCGTCCTCTAGACAAGACGACCTCAAAGGCTATAGTTTTATTGCCCTGAAGGACACTACACAGTTTTGCATCACTCTTAGCAATCTTAATAAAGCATTTTTCTTTTAGTCACTATAAATGCTTTGCTCTTTCATAATTCTCTTTGAGCCAGTCTTACCATCTTGCAGATTCCCTCATTAATGAGTTAAATAAAGCTTTGATGCATGCTCAGTTTATGTTTATGAGTCAGAAAATGTAGCTTCTAGCATCACCCTGTCACTTCCACCCCCATGATAGTTCACTTAACTCTTCCTTGACTTCCAGCTTTTCTGTAAATCATGGGTATCTGCAAAGTCAAATGGCATTCAGGAAATGAAAGCAATAGGAAAACTATATTTCTGTAGACAGATACAAGTGTTGAAGCAGAATGAATGATCAGGTTTGAAGTCCAAAGCCCAGAATCCCCCAGGCCCAACTGAGTAGAGACTAAGAAGCCCATCCCACCCAGTGCTGGTGGCACATTTCAGAAGAACCTGGCTTCAACCCTCAGTACTGCCTCTTCTAGGGTCTCTTGAGCCCGTTTTCTCATCTACAAAATGAAACAGTTGTGACGAGTAAATGAGATGACGTGCAAAGAGCTTTTTTGTTCATGCCTGTCATACACCAGCTCCTGTAATATATGTCAGGTTTTCCCTTCCCTCTCATCCACAGTGGCCCCCAGACTGAATACCAAATCCATACTCTAGAGATGGATCAGAGTCCCTCTGGATACCCAGGGTATGCAGCAACAGGCTCCTTATGGGCGGGTAGGCGCCTGGGTTCTGACAGCCCATGTGTGGGAATTTCTCACTTACCTCTCCTACCACCTGTATGATGTCACCGACTTTCAGCTCAAGCTCGTCATCGTTCTGAGGCAGGTAGCTGAACGCCACCTGGCAACGGCGCCTCCGTCACTTGCCTGGATGGGAAAAGCAAAATATTTAGCTATGGCCCTTATCCCAAAATACGATTTTACAGAGAGGCTACCTAGGCATGCAGGCAAATTAAGCTGATGTCTGGAATATGTTCTCTGGGAAATGGCTAGAGGCACAGCAGCCATGGTCTCTCAGGGAGAGGCAATAGAAAGCAGAGCAATGCTTCTTGGTAGTTTAAAAGCTGCTGGGTCAGAAAGGCATGGATATGAGAAACTGATCCACTGATGCAGAAGGCAAAAACCCCACCCCTGAAGCATTGGAGCACAGTGTTGCCTTAAATGGTTTTCTATGGATGGGGCTTTGTATTTGCTGTTGATTTTTAATGAAAGCTGATGTGATGTGGGAGAGAGAAAAGAATGGTCTGCTTCTAATGTTAACAAGGCAGAGGAAATTTTTCCCAAATGTGCAAAGGAAAAGATAAAGTATCCCGGCCTTTTTCTTAGTAATCATCACCCTTTCAACATGCTGGAACTCAGGCCTGATAAGCAAAGGCTGATTAGATTTTGGCCTTCTCTCATACCAGTTCAAACACTCCACAGGGGCTCAACAAATCTACTTCCGTCCTCTTCGCTCTGTCCCAGGCAAACCATTAACAGACCTGGCTTCTTACACAGAACCGACCTAGGCAAATCAAGATAAAAGCCAGGACCACACTTCACTTGACCAGAGGACAACACTCAAGATTACAGCATCTCGCTCACCCAATGTGGTCAAATTGGGAGCCCCTGGCTTAGAGCTAAGTGCAGTCACAACTGTCTGCGGCACATCCACACCAGAGATGTGTACTGTGGAAGAGGGTCACACACGTGCTGTGCACACGTGTGTGTGAGAGAGAGACACAGAGAGAGGCAGGCAGACAGACACACACAGCAGTGGAGGCCTAAGCCAGGAAGAGGTGAATGGGAGACAGGAAATGAGACTGACACTGTTCAGAAGCTTGTTGCTTCTGGCTAACCACCTCACACTGTCCTTCATGCCACCACCTGGCCTGGAAAAACCGAAGGGATCAATGACTTAAAAGAAACACACTTAGAAACGTTTGAATTATTTTTGGATACTGCCCGCAGGGATTCTTTTTCTTTTCTAATGTTTTCCCTGAGACAGGATGTCCCTGCAGGGGTGATCACAGGGTATGTTAAGGCCCCCAAATAGCATGACATCCTACAAAGAGAGAGGCCCTTCTGTTGCATCCAGTGTACTCACTGATCAATACTGTTCAAGTCAGTGGCCTAGTTCTCTGTTTCACTTTTCTCTGCCTGTTGATCACTTCTAAGGAAGAACAGAGGGAAGAGGACAGAAGTTCAAAATGAAAATCTTATCTAATCATATGCTGGCAACAACAAAAACACACTCCACCTCTTTGTACAAAACCATAAGTCCCCTGATCTTAAGAAGAACAAACACATGGTGCTTGGGCCAATTCCCAGGTGATAACTGTGCTCTCAGGACACAGAATAGCCCAATTTCAAGGAGGGCCTGACTCTCAGGGGGACAGAGGGGCTCACCCTAACTTTGCTTTTCCAAGCTGGGAAGGTGGGAAGACTGGTATTCCAGTGCAAAGAACCCTATGACTATTCCCTGGCTTCTGACATGCTGGAAGACAAACCAAGTATTCAGTGTCAAAAAGGATACAAATTATAGCAAAGAAAGCCAAGATGACAAGGCTATCATGGCACCGCCCCTCCTACCCACTGCAACTCCCTTGCCCCCACATATACCCCTTAAGATGAAGTTCTACCATAAATTTTTAAAAGTTTTCGTCTGCAATAGATTGTGGTGATGAACGCATAACTATGTTATCATGCTGTGGACAGTGGATTGTATACCATAGATGATTGTATGGTGTGTGAACATATTTCAATAAAACTGAATTTAATAATAAAAAAAAGATCCAAAAAAATTTCATCTGCTAGATGTTATATTAGAACGCAAACTCTGCAGATAGAAATCTGAACAACATGAAACAAGTAAATGGCATAAATATCCGAAAACCAACACTCACAACTACAAAAGTCACAGAAGTCCTGACCAAACTAACTTAAAAATAACATCTGAAGACAGAGTGTTAGCTGAAGCCATATATCTTAGTTAAATGAAAATATATATTTTCAAAAGACACTCTGTAAAAAGTATCATCTAACCCAATGCTACACAAATGGCCAAAGAGAGCATGAGATAGTCTTTGAAAAATTTAAGCTCTCCCTCAAATTTGAAGGAGAGCTTTGCTGGATAAAGTATTCTTGGCTGGAAATTTTTCTCACTCAGAATTTTAAATATATCGTGCCACTGCCTTCTCGCCTCCATGGTGGCTGCTGAGTAGTCACTACTTAGTCTTATGCTGTTTCCTTTGTATGTGGTGAATTGCTTTTCTCTTGCTGCTTTCAGAACTTGCTCCTTCTCTTCCATGTTTGACAGTGTGATCAGAATATGTCTCGGAGTGTGTTCATTTGGATTTATTCTATTTGGAGTTAGCTGAAATTTTATGATTTGTGTATTTATGTTGTTTAGAAGATTTGGGAAGTTTTCTTCAACAATTTCTTTGAATACTCTTCCTAGACCTTTACCATTTTCTTCCCCTTCTGGAACACCAATGAGTCTTATATTCGGACGTTTTATATTATCTGTCATATTCCTGAGGTCCGTTTCGATTTTTTCAATTTTTTTCCCCATTCTTTCTTTCATGCTTTCATTTTCCATTCTGTCATCCTTCAGCTCACTGATTCATTGTTCAACTTCCTCTAGTCTTGTACTATGAGTGTCCGGAATCTTTTTAATTTGGTCAACAGTTTCTTTAATTTCCGTAAGATCATCTATTTTTTTATTTAGTCTTGCAATGTCTTCTTTATGCTCTTCTAGGGTCTTCTTGATATCCTTTGTATCCCGTACTATGGTCTCATTGTTCATCTTTAGTTCTTTGAGTAGCTGCTCTAGGTGATATGTCTCTTCTGATCTTTTGATTTGGGTGCTTGGGCTTGGGTTATCCATATAGTCTGGTTTTTTCATATGCTTTATAATTTTCTGTTGTTTTTGGCCTCTTGGCATTTGCTGAACTTGATAGGGTTCTTTTACAATTTGTAGACCGATTGAAGTCCTTATCTCTAATTTATCAGATCTACAGCTTCGTGGAGTACACTTCCTCTAACTAACCAGCAGGTGGCGTCCACGAGCCACCTGTTCTCCACAAGCCAGATCTCCCCTGCTTAGCCTTTGTGGTGAGTGCGGGAGTGAGTCTTGTGGGGTCCAATTGGTGTACCAAGCCTGCATGTGTAGTTGGTGTTGCCTGCCCTGTATATGGGGCGTGTTTCTGGGCAGTCAGGGAAGGGGGTGGCTCTAAGAATCAAATCTCCCTGGTGATCCTAGAGTTTTAAAGCTGCTGCAATAGTCTAATCCTTCAGTTCAGTCCTGCCACAGTTTGTCTCTGCCACTGAACCACAAGTCCTTGGTATTGGCGTATGGCTCCTGAGACTTGCAAGTGGGCCCCTCTTCCAGGCTTTGCACCCCCTGGTCCTCTGTTGAGGGATGACTGTGCTATGTCACAGGTGAGTGCCATCCCGCCAGGGGAATTCTGGGCTGCTGGGCTGTGTAGGGAGGCTCCCAGTCTGCTGAAATGATGGCTGAATGGGGCTTTGTTAATTCACACTGCTCCACCTTCCCAACTCTGGGGCAATCAGCTGAGGTTGCAGGGAAGGCTAATGTCCACGCCCAGTTTTGTGGTGTGTGCCTGTTATTTGAAGCACTTCCGTCACACTGGGTTGTCTGGGGCAGCTCTGGGCTATGGGGCTGGAGATGGGCAGGAGTGTTTCCTGTCCACCAGGATGATGGCTGTGAGCGGACACCCCCCTTTTCTTGGGAAGTTGTGGTGTTTAGTGAATTTTCTCAGCCACTGGATTATTGCCTTCTGTCTCAGAGCTCTCTTAGTTCTGCTCTTGACTTGACCTGCCCAAATTGCAAGTCTTTGAAGCTTTCTGTATTGAGCTTCTTAGAGTAATTGTTTTAGAAAAAGAAAAAAAGGATTAAAAAAAAAAGGGCCCTCCTCAGAGATCTAATGGGTTATTGAAATGCTAAGAGACAAAGCAACCAGGGCCATTAAGGAAAGGTCCACAGGGCAGAGAGATCAGCTTTTCTTCAGGATTTGCATATGAGCCTCAGGGCCTGAGCTCTGCCCTTCCCCTTTCTATGTTCACCAGAACTCCAAAAATCCTCCGCTTTTATTTTGGAGTTTTTAGTGTTGTTTCTTTTCTATGCCTGTCTCCTCTCTGCTGGGCTGGCTGCTCTCAGATTCTCTGGTGTCTGGTCTCAGTCTATCTATGGTTGGAGTTTGGATCAGTAGAATGAGTTTCTGATAAGGGCTGCCACTGCAGTTCTCCCTTCTCCTTTCCGGAGCTGACAGCCCCTCCTTCCACGGGACTGAGCCTGGCAGGGAGGGGCACGGGTCCCCTGGCCGCAAAAACTTACAGATTTCGCTGATCTCAGTAGTTCCACATTTTCAAGGGTGCTGTATAATGTATGCCGAAAATCAGATTGCTCTGTGGTGTCCAGTCCATGCAGTTCCTGGCTTTCTACCTACTTTCCTGGAGGAGTAACTAAAACACACAGCTCACCAGTCCGCCATCTTGCCCCGCCTCTCCGAGATAGTCTTATAGAAAAGACAGGACCAGCAGATTCAGGACCTGGGAGAGAATAATCACATTTCTTTTGAACCAAATCTCTGCATCAGATTTCTACAAAGGCCTGCCTGTGGTATCAGGAAGAATGATGCATTTTCTGCTTCCTTTCCCAGGATAGTCAATATTTCTAAAAAGCCTCTAAGAAGGTTATTCACTTGGCAGCATGAAGTTCTATAAACTGTACTGCCAACATATGGCATGGAGAAAAGTAAACCCTCCGGAGGGCCCAGAAAACATTACCTGTTCTGACCCTGAGCAAGACCAGTTACTCTCCCTCATCCTGTCACAGCTCTGGATGGTTTCTAATATCCATCACTGGTAATTCCCAAACCCCTGAACTGCTGCTTTGCCCACCCTTGATTTCTGCACATCACCAATTCCAACTTCCAATTATAGGTCTATCCAACCTATAACCCAGTGCAAGGGGATGTTTGAAGCCGGGAGATGTTGTATTTTGGCTGCCTTCACACATCATAAGTTTAAGGAAATTTAAAGATGTTGCTTACCATTATTTCCTCTCCCCGGCATTTCACTGATGTTTACTTGTGAGTCTTGACCTACCTCAAAGGAGACATCATCTCCTTTCAACAGCTGATATAAACTGGAGAAAGAAGAAGTGGCTTGCTTAAGCTGTGGTTTGGCATCCCTTCATTTGAGCTAACACCTCATGCCCATGGCCCAGTCCGTATGAACTGAAGTTTTAACACATTGCACTTGGATTTTTTTCTATTGAATAAACTGAGTCTTCAAAGAAAAAATTAAATGTATTTGCTGACAATGGCCAACAATATAAATCTATATTAGACCAGCTGGAAAGAGGAAATAGGTGCTTTCCTCACCATGTTAGTGCCACTGCCACCATCTTTTTATCACTGTCTATGTTTTCTAGGTAGGACCACTTAACTCCTTACACGTAACTGAAAGATGGAATGGACTCACATTTTATCTACATACATGCAAATGTGTATGCACACATGGCTTACCAAAAAAAAGTATGACTAGGGCAGACTTTACAAGGCATACTTGATACATTTCCATGTCATTACCATATTGTGTGAAAGACATGAAATGAACTACAAATGTGTGAACATGCATTCATATGTATGAACACAAACATACACAGACGGCAAGACAGAACACACTCCCCCTCTCCACAGACCCCATAACCACTCTCCAGTCGTGACCAGCTTTATTTAATAAAATAATAAGGACAACATTTATTGAGCACTCAGTATGTGCCTGAGACTACTAAGCACTTTATGTGTATGATTCCATTTAAACCTCACACTAAATCTCTGGGATAGGTCATTTACACCTTTTTTACAAATGAGAAGACTGAGGAGGCACAGATATTAAGTATTTTATTAGAGATTATTAAGCAGAGGGCCTAGGATTTCAAAGCAGGGAATGCAGCTCCAGAGACACTGCTTCCCATGTCTAAATGTTTTTAAGAAGGATTCTTGGCTTTGGACTTGAATCTGCAGAACGGACTAGCTGGGTTAATGTGGTACATGGTTAAAAATGTGAAACCAGGAAGTGAAAACCCACAAATCAGGAGCGGTTCCATACAGCTGCTGGGAACTGGGGCCCATATTTTAATGAAATAAAGCTGGGGATAGATGGGGAGGAAATGCTGTATATTCACTTTTCTAAAAATGAAATAGCAGAAAAGGCAAAGGGTACCATGACCCAGTCTCAGAAATCACACATGCATCTATATTTTATAGTCTTCATACAGAGCTCTAATGGCATGTGAAAACTGATCACAAAAATATACAACAAATAATACAGTGGTCAAAATGTCTATGGGTCAACTGAAAACCTTCAACACTCACATAGCCTATTTTTCATATCCCTGACACCCCCCCCCCCATAGCAGAACAAGAGTAAAATTACCAGGGTTTTAAATCATTTGATGTTTTTCAGGAATCCACTAAGTTAATCAAATGGAGTCTCACTACATGCCTAGAGAACATGGGAGTCTCCTTAAATTGCTTTGCAAAACAAAAAACATTGATAAAACTCAAAGAGGAAAATTAGAAGTTCCTAATTCCTGGTTTCCAAGGTTATTTCCAGCGTTTTCTCCAGGTATGGCCTGGGGACCACCTGTATCAGAGAGATAAAATGCCAGGCAGACCTACAGAACTACACTCTCTGGGGTTGGGGTCAGGGGATCTGATGATGCCCATAAAATCTAAGAACCTCAATGACTAATCAACACCAATTGCAGGTGATGGTAAAACACCTTTTAGGAACAAGTGGTCTCCCCTTGGAGGAATCTAACCAGTGGTTCTCAATCTTGGCTACACAACGAAATCATTACAGAGCTCTCCTAAAACTACCGATGCCGTTCTAGATACCAGTCCCCGACAAACTAGATCACCACAGAAAAATGGCTGTTTCCAGGGCTGGGGCAAAGAAAATATGAAGTGAGCCTGGGATATTCAGTTGTGCCAAAAGTAATGAAGGGCTCAAACACCTGAAGGATGATTTCAAAAGGACACAGGAGTCAGTATGAAGGAGCTTCCACTGGCCAAATCTGGGACAATTACAGCATGTAGTCAAAGATGTATTACAATTATTTCCCCCAAAAAATGAATCCATACTGATACATTGGATAGATGGATGGATGGATGGATGATAGACAGAGGGAGGGATGAATGGATAAGATTAGAAAAATAGGTGTTAGGCAAGAAGGGAAAGCCCTTCTTTACAAAAGAATGTTGGCTGGCTTCTTGGAAGATGGTGGATTAGGAGAGAAAGAGAAAAATTCTCCTCTGTGAAAAACACTAGAAAAAGGAGAGAAAGTGCTCCAGAACAGCAGTTCCAGGGTTCCACTGGCTGGGCAGGGACTTCTACACCCATAGTGAGTGTGTACCTGGAGAAGCAGAGAGACTGCATTTAAGACCAGTGAGGGTTTGGCCTGGAACGCCACTGCAGAATGGGCGGTTAGAGCTGGCTAATGAGCACAGAGGGGAGAAGCTTTCCACACCCTGGGCAGCCTCCTCAGCACTTGGCTTGGGTGATAACCCTTCACAGACCTAGGGCTAAAAGCCCCCATGCCAGGGACTGGTGGTTGGAGCAGGCAGACAAGCACAGAAGGGGGCAGTGTTCCATGCCCCATGCAGCCATCTTGGCAATTGGCTGGTGAGATGAACCCTCACAGTTCTGCAGCTGAGAGCTTCCTTGAGGGAATTCAGGAGTCAGAGGGATTGTGACAGCATCCACTCTTCCTCCATGGAAGCCCATGGTGTGCACAGTCTAGAGGCAAGGGGGCAGCACAGAAGTGCCAGAGCCCTTCCCCAATCCCAGAGGCTCACGGCCGCATGGCAGAGAGGGACTGTGGGGTATTTGAGATGGAAGGTGAGATGCGCAGCTCTGTAACCCCACAGTACTCCACCTGCATCCCTGGGAGTGGCCAGGACCACTGTGCCCTGGAGCAGACTCCCTGCCAAACTATGAGGGCACACTTTCCACCCACGGGGCTGGCAGCCCCCATTGCACACAGAAAATTGGTGCACTGATTGGGCTTCTGCATGGCTTGGCCCCCCACTCAGTGTATAAATGAAGTTAGGGGAGAACTGGCTTGAGGGTAAGAGGTGACTTGAGAGCTGCTGGTAGGTCAAGGAAAGTGAACTTTACCAAGCTGTAACTCTGCCAAATTATAGATAAATGTTCAAAGAAGCCTGCATATCCTAAAAAGAACTCTACCAAGATAAACAAATGCCAAGAAGCCAAAAACAACAGAAAATTATAAAGCATACGAAGAAACAAGAAGATATGGATAATCCAAACATCCAAATTAAAAAGTCAGAAAGACACAGAACTTGGAGCAATTAACCAAAGAAGTACATGCAAACATCAATGTCATGGCTCAGGATATAAAGGACATGAAGAAGACCCAAGAAAAGCATAAAGAAGAATTTGCAAGAGTAAATAAAAAAAGTGGCTCTTATGAAAATAAAAGGTACTGTTGATCATACCAAAAATATTCTTGAGACACATATCAGCAGATGTGAAGAGGTAGAGGAAAGAATTAGCAACCATGAAGACAGGATGGCAGAATTCGAAAGCACAAAAGAATGAATGGTTAAAAAAATTTGAAAAATTTTTCAACGGGAAATGATGGACAACATGAAGCACACAAAATAAGAATCTTTGGTGTTGCAGAAGGGGAAGAGTAAAGGGCTAGGAAGACTATTCAAAGACATTTTTGGAGAGAACTTCCCAACCCTTCTAAATGACGTAATATGAAAATCAAAGATGCCCAACGAACTCCAAATGGAATAAATCCAAATAAACCCACCCCAAGACATATTCTGATTGTCAAATGCTGAAGAGAAGGAGCAAGTTCTGAAAGCAGCAAGTGAGAAGTGATACACCACATACAAGGGAAACAACATAAGACTAAGTAGTGACTACTCAGCAGCGACCATGGAGGCAAGAAGGCAGTCATATGACATATTTAAAATTATGAAAGAGAAAAATGGCCAGCCAAGAATTCCTTATCCAGCAAAGCTCACCTTCAAAATTGAGGAAGAGCTTAAAATTTTCACAGACAAAAGATGCTGAGAGAATTTGTTAACAAGAGACCTGTCCTACAAGAAATACGATATTATAATTTACAATATTAGACTTTCACGATAATGGAAATGGCTGAAGTTATGGAACTGTGACCCATGACATTCTTTGAAATTTGCTAACTACTTGTTAAATCGTACTTTTAAAGTTATCACTGTTACATATATATGTTAAAGTTCACAATAAAAAATGCATTAAGAAAAGAATGTTGACTAACAAAGAAATGATAGAAATAAGACAAGCACCATTTTATAATGATCATAGTAATAACTGCTTCTGGCAGAATCAATGGTTGTGACAACCACTGGGTTAACACTTGTTGAGGATTAGTCTATTTACAGTATTTCAAAATATCTCCTCATAGATTATTTTTTCATTACAAAGGTAAAACGGACCCTTTAGAAGTGATCAAAGCTAACATTGCCAATAATGGGGCAAATTTACATCATGCCTCTCCTGATCTGATCCACTGAGAAGGACTTCATATCACCTACAGAATATTCCTACCCAAAACATTTATCCCAAATCTAATCTTGAAAAAACTATTGTACAAATTCAAATTGAGACACATTATAAAAAAAAACTGACCTGATCTCTTTTGCTTTTTGTTGGTCTTTTAAAAGGCAATATTACAAAAGATTTTTAAAAGGCTATGAAGTGTTCTAGTTTAAAGAGAGACAAAGACAGAGAGAGAGAGAGAGAGAGAGATAGAGGAGATTCAACAAAATATAATGTATAATGTGTAATTGGATTCTGTATTTCTACAAAAGGCTAAAAGCAAGGACATTTTTGGGAGAATTGGAGAACTGTGAATATGCACTAGATAATAGCATTATATTAACATTAATTGTCCTGAGAGTGTTCATTCTATTGCAGTTACATAGGAAATGTTTTTGTTCGTAAGAGATTCATTCAGAAGTATTTATGAAGTGCCCTGATGTCTGCAACTTATTTTCAAATGGCTTATGAACAAACAAAAGCATATGCATATACAGAGAGACAGAAAGCAAAAATGAAAGATGTTAACAATTGGTGAATCCAGACAAAGAATATATACTATATCTGTTATAATTTTTCTGTTCATTTGAAATTTTCCAAAACAAAAATTTTAGGGGAGAAAAGAAAAAAATATTGGGCTCCACCCCCAGGGATGCTGATGTAACTAGTCTGAGGTGCAGCCTGGGCATCTGTATTTTTTAAAGCTCTCTGGGTGATTTTAACATGCAGCCAGGGTTGAGCAACATCTAGATGGATCCTATTGTCCAGAGAAGAGCATCAAGCCAAAAATAAATGGGACTTTTTCAGGACCATGTATTTAGGTCTTTCATTCAGCATCATTTCCCCCAAGAGAAAAAGTCAGACTTATAAACATTTGACAATATTATCCTAATACACAGCCCACGTGAATGCCATTGTGCTGTGATTTTATTTCACGGTCCTTTTGAACAGTTGCACTAAGTAGTCGCTAGCTCTGATAATGTGTTCCTTGGGGACGGAGTATGGAGAAGATGGTGGTCTCTGCTAGATTCATTAGCAAACACTGATGGGGGATACAACCTCTCCCCAAGATAATGAACAACATGCCAGCTGCTTGAAGCAGCTGTTCTTTCATTCGAAACATGAATTTATACAAGGGCCCAAGTATCCTATCTCGGGATAGAAAAACAACACAAACCAAACTAAATAAACGTGGAGAATCACACATTTTACCTGGGACATCCAATGGAGTCTGGTGTAATGGAAGAGGAAGCTGAATTACTCATCATACATACCCTTTACTGGAAAAATTTCTCCTTGTCATTGTGTTTTAATGTAATATAACTCAAAGAACTCCTGGGTCCATCTTTATAAAAACCTCTTGGCTGTGGCTGGATTGTAGCAGTGGAAATGTGCAGTATTTAATTAACCAGCACAGTTTGGTCCCTGGAGATGAGCCTGCTTGGTTCTCACAGGGACGTGTATAATCATCATTTTTGCGTGGCAGAAAACAGTAAATCCATCTGTCGCTACTTCAAAGGCAGAGATCATCTGAAAAGCAGTTTTGTTATGCCAGTCTCATTTTCTCCCAAGTCCCACCAGAATACAGGAAAAAACTGTTGAACCACCAGGGAACCTGAGCCATGGGGAGGGGAGGCAGGGGGGTAATCAAAAGTCACATAAAGAAAATCAACTTAATCTTGTTGGAGATGAAGGAAACTAACATTTATTAGGTGTCTTCTGTGTGCACAGACCATGCTAGGCATTATCTCAAGTTTCATGCCTTACCTCAAGTCCTCACGCCAGCTCTTTGTGGTTGGGGGAGGGGGCTGGCCCCATCTTTATGGAGAGGCACAGAGAGGATAGATAACACACTCAAGGCACATGGGTTAAATAAGTTGTGGTTTTCAGCCATCCTCTTCCACCAATTCAAAATTATACCAGGAAGGCAGACTGGGAGTGAGTTTCAGGGCAAAGGGCAGGGATGGGGGAGCTTTAGATGCCAAGCTAAGGATGAGAACCATATTTTGTGGGTGATGAGGAACCAGAAGAGACGTCCAGGCAGGGAAGTGACAAGAAGATGTGATGGGGACAGTATTCCACGGAGAAATGCCTGATATCAAGGATGTACAGGATGGCTTGGGAGAGGGAGCCTGGAAGTGGGCAGGTGGCCCAACAGAAGGCAACAAAAGACAGGGAAGTCTGAAAAAAAGGTGGAAGGAATCCAGGGAAGGAGAGAGCAATACACAGACATGAACAGACAGACACAGAACCATTATCAGTTGATGTGTCTGTTGGCCCCTTTGGGAGTCAAGGGCCCTCTTTTATTGTCTTTGATCACCAGCACCTAGTTCAGTGCCTGTTAGAGCAGACAATCAATCTACTCTTGATAAATGAATGGGTGAATGAACTAACAAATATTTATCCCACGATTCTGTCTAAACGTCATCATTTTGTGAATACAAACTCCCAGACAGTCAGAGAGGCACTGAAGGTAGTCAAGAAGGGTGGAGGGAAAGAGAGTTGAAGCCTCAACATGGTACTCAACATGTGCTTAAAAGGCAGTGTGCTGCCTTGAATTTCTGAAGCTATGGGGATGGAAAGATGGTGGCCCTTGTAGTCTTGCCACTGTGTCAAAGGTGCCTCATGCTCGATCAACATTGAAGTCCAAAGTATCTGTAATACTAAGCAATGCTTGATATTTTCCTAACTGCTTTCCCCTTACAAATGTGTGGGGTCCACCACCAATTAAACATACCAAACAGTAGAGCATATATGAATAAAAATTATGTATACTTGTTTTTGAATTGGGTCCTCTTAAGAGTCAGAAAATAGTTGTCTTAAGTGGGCAGAGATAAATGTATAAGAATGTTTAGGGTAGCTTTGTTTCTAACAGCAAATGCATACATGCAAAGAGATCTGAATATGAAACCTCTTGAATGTCACTAAAGTGGAATTGCTACATAAACCATGGTAAATCTGGGCCATAGATACTCAGCAGCCATTATACAGAACAAGTAGCTCTATATGAACTGATGTGAAAAGGTGTCTATAATATATATAATATGATCCCAATTTTATAAATACACATATATATATATTTATTTATACATATACATATATACTCCCTAACTGTAAGCACCATGGACAGTTGTATTACTTCCGATTACCCAGAGTCTAGCTCAGAGTATGCATTCGACAATTTTTATTAATAAATAAATAAGTTCATTCAATACTCAACTAATATGTCAGAGCCTAATACAATTAAATGAATGAGAGAAAGGATATGAATGAGATAAAGGAATACACTTGGATAAGCACAGAAAATGGTACAGAAGAATATACCCAAAGTAACAGTGGTTACTTCTGGGAGATGGGTTATGGTAAGTGTAAAGAGAGACTCATTTAAATGCTTCTGCATGTCAATTTGTTTTCACAAAGAGCATATAATTCATTGCAATCGTTTTTTTTTTAAACACCACAGTCACCTATTAAAACAATTTTCTTGTATTATGAAATTTATCCTTATGATTATGCTTTGATGATATTAATAATAAAGCTACTCCATATGCCTCAAGTAAATAAATACCAATTGAATATGGCAGGAAGGTTGTTTTGACAGGTGGAATGACAAGGGGCTCTGGCCTGCCAATCAGAACTGCTGGTGGTTGGTCCACAAAGATAGGTGGGAGTTGCGCGCACAGAGGAATGGCTCAACACCTGTACTGTACCCCACACTAGTCAACATTCTGATCAGATGCTGTTACATAACCCTCAAGGAAACCAGTCTCTCACAGACAGTCCCCTGATGAACCCCAAAAGAGCCCATGTGATACCGTTCCAATGTTGTTGCCCCGGCCTGACTCCCCCAGCCCACATGGCACAGGCAGCCACCTCCCTCCAGGTGGAGGGCCACTGTGTTCATCTTCTGAGCTAGTACTCCCCCCACTCACCAGAATAGGAACACACCCCTTCTCTAGTTTACCCCAACAACTATTGCTTTTCTCTCATCCCCACTGGATTCTAATTATCTCTGAGTGTCAATGTGTATGTTTTGTCTCCACCCCTTCAACCCTGACCTCTCAGCTCTTTCATGTACAATGTTCTCAACAAATTCAATTCCTTTATCAACACCCCCATATCCCTCAGGATGGTTATGATGACCTGCTTCATCAGAAATGCCTACTCTCGTCAGTGTGCAGGGCCCAGGTGCCACGTAGCTAGAAACCCAGGGAAGGACACAAGTCCCTGACTGAGGCCCTCCTCAGCCCTATAAACTTCTGAGTCCAATGCCCTGTTTAAAGAAGCCACTGAAAGCAGTCTTAAAATCAGCCAACTGATAGAGGACAAAGAAATTGAGTTTCTGCTGCCAGGGTAACAGAGAAAAGGGCCATCGATTTAACAGTTTCTGAAGAGAAGAGATGCATGTGGATTTCTTCGATAATGCTCTCATCTGATATATTCCTAGAAGTCACATGTGTAATTTTGGTTCCATGGGCATTAAGAATGTCTCCCATCATAATGTCTTATAAAAATAGCATGTGAATAAGCCATCTGAAAAGATGCTTGAGCTCTGATTTTATGGCTCAAGGACATGTGTCCCACATTGATAGCATGAAAGCACATAAAGAGAATCCTGGGCCTCGCAACCCAGAAGAGACAGATAACCTAACGGGCCTGCCTTGCAACCACCTCATGGAGCCCACTTACCAGCTCTGTCTTGTTTTTTTCATGTACAAAGTCAGGATGATGGGACAGACCCACTTTACAGGAGGCCTTATTCCACAGACTCCCTCTCTTTTTTCTATTTGGCTTTACATTCATGAATCTGTTAAAAGGCAACTTGGTTAATTACTTACACCATCTCAGCCAGTTTTCTTCTCCCTAGCCTTCCCTTCCTTTACCATCAGAGTGAGATCAAAGAACCATGCTGAAAAACATCACCTATGTCTCTAAACATCTCTCTGGTTCTCGCCTTCCCTTAGGCTTGTCCCAGTGTTGGTTTTGGCTTTTCAGCACGCCACCCACCCCTCAAGGTGAATGACCCATCCCTCAGCAGACCATACCAGGGGAAAACTTCCCCAGAGTGTCCCTGGCTTGACTCCCCTAGGCCAGGAAGCATCTAACTAAGGGAGGGAGTTCAGATTTTCAGAGGAGAAAATCCAATACACAAAGCACATTGCTTTTCTCTGCTTTAGCAAGGCTGATTTTGGCAAAATGCCCAAAAGAACTCAACATATTTATAAAGTTTTGTTTGATCTATTTTCAAATGCTTCATGCAGAGTCATTCAAATGAAATGAGAATACAGAATTCCAAAGGAAAAACTGAAGGATGATTCTAAATATAAGTTATTTGTTGAGCATAAACAAGATTTCTCCCTTCTATCCAACACACTCCTCCTAACATACTCATTTTTAAAGGCATTCTCAAACTTTGCTACTGATAAATGGCTGTATCAGACCCCTATCTTCTACAGTTAAGGAATGGAGAGGGGGTCGGGAGCAAGATGCAGAGAAAGGAAGCGGGAGAGAGAGAAAACATATTAGGAACTGCCACATTTTGATAACTATATTTCAGTACAACTGGTTTCACTTGTAATACTATGGACTTTATTAATTTTCAAACATTATTCCAGGAAGGGGTGCAGAGGCTTTACCACTGGCAAAGGAGTTCCATGGCAATTTAAAGAAAAGTTAAGAACACTGCTTTCAAGATTATGGTTTCCAAGGAAATCCAAAGATGCCATGGGGAAACACATATAAAATAAAGCAGGAAACAATCTTTTGGACTCTTTTCATTGGAATGTTCCATAGACTTTGGAGAAGGACATAATGACAAAAGAACTATATCAGGCAACTTAAGTCCTGATCCACAAATGGCCACGTGGCACAGTGTTGGTGAGGCTGCTTGCCAAGTGCCCTCTTATTATCTGGGTCAGTGGCTGGTGAGAGCCCCGTCCTGCCATCTGGTGCCTTGGCTCAGCCAAGCTGAATGTCCACACTCCCTTACACAAAGGCCAGCGCAGCTAATTTGCAGGCTGACGCCTGCCACAGCCTCAGCCTGCCCTGCTCCTCCATTCTAGCCCTACATTCCTCTTCCTTTTCTAGCTAGTGAAACCCTGGAAAGCACTACAAGTTTTCCTCCCCAGGATAAAGAGCTCCCTAGGTCTTCCGTGTAACCACCACGTTTTGCCCACACCTCTCCCTCCCAGGCCTACTCAGCTGCAATGTCATGATTTGCATGTATAGGTTTATGATTCCTGTTCATCTCTGTGACCCCACTGCCTGCTGGGAAGTAAGCACACAGATGTTCACTGAAGGGAGGGAAGTTTAGGTCCATGTTTCTAACTGCACAGGATTTGCCTGGAGGGGTTGCTTGAATTCCACCAAGGTCCCACCTTTGTGGTCTCACTAAATGATAAAAGAATGCTAAGAACTGATTGTACACTATGGATGACTGTATGGTGTGTGAATCTATCTCAACCAAATTGTATTTTTTAAAAAGTAAATGAACAGTGGGGGGAGGAAGGTAATGGGATGTTTTGGATGTTCTTTTTAATTTTAATTTTAATTTTATTGTTTGGAGTAATGAAAATGTTCAAAGTTTGATTGTGGTAATGAAAGCACAACTATATGATGACACTGTGAACAACTGACTGTACACTTTGGAGGATTGTATGTTATGTGATTATATCTCAATAAAATGGCATTAAAAAAAAAAAAAAAGAATGCTAAGGTCAGCAAGCCTAACTGAAACTGGAAGCATCTGACCAGTTCTGCAGAAAATAAAATAAAAATCAAAGTAATAGCAATTCCACTTTTAGGAAGTTATACTCTAGGTAACTTATAAGAAATGTGCAAAGATATAATGTATAATGTTCATTGTTACATTATTTAGATTAGTGAAAAACCACAATCATCCTAAATATCCTTCAATTAGGGGACTGGTTATTTAAGCCATGGTCTATCTACACAACAGACAACTAAAGAATGGTGTCCTCTAAACAAACTACTATGGTAAGACTTCCAAGATTTTTTTCAACCTAATACAACAAATTGCAATACAAGATAAACAGCATGATCCCATTTGTATTTTGAAAAATACCAGTATGTATGTATCACTATATGCTTGGATTAGGTTGTACCATATGACAGTCACATTTTTGTGGACAAATATCTGCAACTTTGTTTATATCTAGAGATAATCAACAAAGCAGGCACCTGAGGAATAGGACTGGGTATATTGTATATCATGACTTTCCTTTATTATTTTACTTTTTTACAGTAAATGCGTATTGCTTTTATAATAAGTCTTAAAAAAAATTAGAGTCTAAAAAAATGTACAACTCAGAACAAGAAAAACCAGCATTCAGGTCTAAATAACCCAATAGCACAAAAGTCATCTTATTGAGCAGATGATTTTGTGGTAATCAGAACAACAAAGCCCTTTACGGTGGGATTCCTATAGGGGCTGCAAATGGTTTGGTTGCCAAGGCCCATCTGGAGGGGAGTCATCCTCAAAAGGATGGTTTTCCCCACAAATGAGCAATGCAAACAAAGGGACTGTGGGCTATCTGCAATTGAAGGTTTTAGAGCAGATTTTTTTTTCACAAATAAATAAGTTAGTAAAACACATATCTATTAGTTCAAAGCAAAGAAAGATTTTTCTCATTTATGTAAACATATCCTACTTTCCTTGGAATTATGTGAGAATAGCAAAGGTGTATTTATAAAAAAGGTATCTTGCTCAGACTTTTCATTTTCCAAACTGATTGGCACCTTTACTCTTCCCCTGAGAGGGAGGGAACCAAGCATCATGAAAAGTGTAAATCTGTAAAGTGTAAATCTAGAAATCTTGAAGCAAGCAAATGAATGTGGATTCAATAGTGGAATAAAGAACATAGAGAAAGAAACAGAGGAGAAGGGGAGGGAAGTAAATATGTATTAATCTCTCCCACAACACTGATTTTTATCTGTTCTACTCACTTTGGCCCTTAAATATAACTTACCTTTTCCTCAAGAGGGTTTATTATAATGTTCTCTATATATTACACATAAGTAAATCTCCTTTTGCAAGATGACACCCTGGAGGGCAGGAACTGAATTTTTCTACTGGTCTACAGCAGGCATCAGCAACCGTTTTCCATAAAGGGCCAGAGAGTAATATATTAGGCTTTGCAGCCATACAGTCTCTGTGACAAAATCAGCCATAGACAATATAAAACCAAATGGGTGTGGCTGTGTTCAATAAAACTTTATTTACAGAAACAGGTGGTGTTGGATTTGGCCTGTGGGTGGTAATTTCCCAACCTCTGGAAAAATAGGGTCCAAATCAGAGACCAGGAATGAAATGCTTTTTAAGAAAGGGCAAGAGATATCACTAAGGTTGAGTCACAGGCTTAGAAGCAACCCCTTCCCAAATGGGATCCCTCTCCTTCTGCCACCACAGTGGGATTGCAGAGCACCCATGGGGAATGTTTGATTCTCTGCGTCCCTCCCAAATCCTATATTCTCATGAGCAGGAACTGAGCCACCACCGAGTGAGCCTCCTTGTGGATTTGTAGAGACTGGCCCAGGTCCAGGTTCAGAAAAGGTCTTTACTAATGATCTCAAAAATAAAGGCAAGAACAACAAAGGAATAAATGAGGAAGGGGATAATGGAGAAGGAGGAGTTACAAAGGACCGTGAGGTGTCGATGGGAGGAACTGAAGGTTGGTGATACCACCAACCAAAATGCAGAAGAGAGAAGCAGCCCAAGTCTGACAGGAGGGAGAAGCTGCTGCTTCACCATTGGGAATGGTTGGGGACACAGGATTGCCTGCTGTCAGCCATTATACTACAGATCACCAGACTTGGGCTAGATCTCCCTGGTGATGGGTTCAGGGATGGGTGAGACAGCCCTAAGCCAGAGTGGCAGAATGAGAGCCAAAAATGGGTCTGCCCAGAGCGTCTACTAAAAGAGAAGTCCCTGGCCTTCCCTACTGAATGAAGGGAAGCTCTTCAGCCCAGTTGAGGGCCACAGGATGAAGCCACCTCAGCAAGAGACAGGGCAAAGAGAGGAGGAACCTAGGACCCGAGCAGCCTGCCCTGCCTTTGGACTTCTGTTGCGCAAGATAGACATTTCCTTACAACCTAAGTCGGGTTGAACCAAGTGTCTGTGCCTTGCAGCTGAGAGACCAACAACTGGTACAAAGTGTTTTGAGAGTATAAGTGAAGGGTGACATCAAGGAGGAGGGTCTGGCCCAGATGTCTGGTTTAGGGGGTTGTCTGCTTCACAGCATTGGCTCAGCTCAGGAGCAAGCAAACAAAATAAAAATGTGTCAAAGACAGGACTGTGAAAACACATTTAAGAAGCTGGAAAAGAGGAGTCAGCAAAGTATAATAGAGAAAGGTATGGAGTAGGGATGGGGGGGCTGGCAAAAGCTTAGGTACAAAAAGCAAAGCAGAGCATTTCCAGAAACACGTGGTAATCAAAAGTGCTGAGGCAGCATGGAGGACCTGCTGGCAGCATGGCCAACTGCACCACTCACTGGAAGTGTGATCTTAGATCAGTCACTTGACCTCTCCAAGGCTTGGTTTCTCCAACTGCAAAATAACAACAATGTCACCTCCATCTCAGGGTTGTTTTGAGGATTAAATGGATGTCTCTACTCCAACACTCTGCAGAGACAAATGGGGTGAACAAACTGTGTTAAGGCCCTAAGTCTTCACCCCGCTTCACATGCATACCCTTTGTCATGGGACTTTGGAGTGCCTCTCCCAAAGACTGGGTAGATTCCCCAGTCTACATGATCTGCTTTGGAAAATAGAGGGAGATGGAAATGGCAGCATGCCAGTGCCGAGCCCAGGCCTCAAGAGAACGCATGTTTCCACGTGCATTGTTGCACCTCCACCATCTCCATGAAAACGTGCCCAAGCTAGCCTATTGGAGGATGCAAGGCACACAGAGTGGAGCCGGGTCATCCCAGGAATGACAGCTAAGGCCATCCCAAATCAAGCCAAATGCCAGGTGACATTCTGACATGTGAGGAAGCCCAGCCAAAATCAGAAGAGCCACCCAGCAGGCCTCCAACTGATCCCAGATCCTGAAGCAATAAACGCTTACTGGTTTCTGTGGTTATTGGTTATGCAGCATTCTTGTGGCAACAGAGAACTGATACAATGCCTGGCACAGTCCTTAAAACATGTTTAAAACCAACCCTTGGGGGGAGCCATTTTTTCCTTTCTTTCTTTTCTGATGGCTCCCACCTGCTTTCTTCTGTTTTCTTCCTCTAATAAACCTTAAATTCTCTACTTAAACCATGACTCGCTGCGTTTGTGCGGATTCTTGAACAGCTCTGAACCTAACATTTGGTGCCAAAGACCCAGGACCGAGGTTTGACTGAGGTTTAAGTTTCCTGGCCCCTCAGGACAATGGGACAGCCTCCCAGTCAACTCCGTTCCCTGAACTACATAGCCGTTCAGGTTTCCATGCATTCAGCGGCTTGAGTCCATCAACTCAGACCACCTTGATGTGATGCCGGCTCACCCTCACGGCTCTCAAACATCTACAACTAATTCGGCCCCAGGTAGGTAAGTGACGTCTTTCTGCCCAGATCCCCCCTCGGGAGTTTTGTTTGGTGTCCCATGGACACCCTGGCTCACCACAGGGTGGATGCCTCAGCTCACTTGGACGTGACGCCTGGCTTCATAAGCCTAGGGAATCTGAGCACTCAGTCAAAACTCTGTGACACTCCGTGAGTGTCTTTCCCCATTGCAGCAGTCAAAGTAACCCGGGGGACGCCTTGGGCAAAAGACTGCACGCATTTCCTGACCCCCAATGACAAACCGGGGATGCTTGCGTTGTTGTTGTGACTGGGTCGTATGGGTCTGGGCCGTTAGTCTCACTTGAGCAATGTTTTGGGTGGTCTCTGTAAGCCTCTACAGGAGCAGGGAACCGTGGGTCTCCCCACGGGCGATCTCTGTAAGCCTCTGACGAGCGTAGCCCCAATTCATGTCAGCCTCGTCCAGGGAAATTGTAAGCCTCTAAAGGAGCCAGGAACCATGAATATTCTCACAGGTGATCTCTGTAAGCCTCTGACAACAAAGTTCCCTAACAAATCACAAGCCTATTGAAGTTCTTAGATAATCATAGGTAATATACAGTCACTTTTTAATAGCTCCAAAGATGAGTTTCCTCCTAAATCTACCCCTTCAGATGTTTAAACTTAATTAAAAGGGGAAGTAGAATCAATACAATTTGGCCGCAGTATCCTTTAGGACAACAAAAACATTGGCCAGAAAATGGCACTTTCAATTGGCAAATTCTCACTGAACTTAATAATTTTATTCGGCACAACAACAGGTGGTCTGTAGTTTTTAGTCTTAAACTTTCTAAACTGCTTAGTCCTGGCTATTCTTGGGCCACTCTGTCGTCTTCTACCAAATCCTCCTCCTTCACAAAAAATCCTTCTAAGTCTTCTGCTTTCCTCTCAAAGTTAACTCTGAAAACCCTTTAAGCAGTTTCTCTTCTTTAACCCTGCAAATAAACCCCTTGTAATTCTTCTCTAACCCCTTCCACTCCCCTCCCCTTGCTGTTAACCCCTTCCCCCACTTCTTGTCCCATCGCCGCCGCCCCCTCCTTATCTCACCCCATGCGTGCGCAGCCCACTAGCTGCCTGTGCGCCCCTCCCCCATCTCCCTCTCCAGCCCGCCTGTCCTGGGCAGGAGAGTGCAGCACAAACCTAAAGTGTGCACACCTGGCGTAACCAGAGGATAAATGAATAAGGCAAGAACTCCTCAATTCCTGTCTGCTGCTGTTTTAGCCTCTAATTTACAAACACTAAATTTACATCCCAGTGAGCAGCTTCAATGTGTGAATAACCTCCTACTGTGCAGCTGCCCTAGCCTTATCTCATTCCCCTTAACTTCCTCCAACAAAAAGGATATAAAGTTTCCATAAATAAAAAACAATTTTCTAAGCCACAAGTGACTTACTTAAAAATTTCCCTCTCCCCTAACAAAAAGAAAACTAACTTCTCTATCTAATAAGAGGTCAGACAAGCCTAACTATTTAAAACCATGTTTCCAAATGCCCTAATCCATGTCTCATGGGCTGTGGAGCTCCCCTCAGCTACCCAGAAACTCTTCCTAGAGTACCGGGACTCAGAAGTCCAGGTGAAAGTTGACCGCTGCAGGCAGGCATGGAACGCATCTGAGTTAAGGTAGCTTTATGGTTGAGACTTTCCCTGTGCTTGGTAAGTGTGTAATTTTTTTTTATTGTGTTCAGTCTGCTTTCTTTTGTTTCAATTAGTCTACTATGTAGTAAGGCTAATTAAGTTAATCCAAGGGTCCTGCATGCAAACTCAGTGGGTTTAAGCCACCCCAAATTTTGTAGTTCTTTTAAATTTTGTGCAGTTTACAGTTTACATTTGTGTAAAAAAAACACATTTAAACAGCTCCTACTCCTATGTTCTGTCTTTATAATTTCTTGTGCTGTTGTTCAGCCATGGGAAACTCTCAAAATGTGCCAATTACATCTTCCCTAAAAACTATTCTTAATAATTAGTCTAAATTTAGAAAGTGTCACTAAAATTGTTAATAAGCTATAGCTGCAGCCAGCTGACCTTTATGTGTGGTATGGCTAGCTATAGCAAACTGTCTCAAGAAAAGAAAAAAAAATCTGTATGTTAAACAAAGTTATAGTTTAAAAATACATGCAGAACTTCCACTTCTGCTTTAATATCATAATTTCCAAAGCAATTAAAAAATATAATAATAATGTAAATGTGATAGCCTATCAGTTTTTAAAATTAAAAAGTCAAAAAGAACCTAGCCAAAAGGATCCTTGCAAAAACATAAAATTGCTGAGAGAACATCAAAAGTAACTAATACAATTTAAAAATCAGCAAAAGTGCAAATTATCAAACCAGTGTCAAAAAATAATATCTCTACTAAGGAATCTAATAATGAGAACTTTAACTCTCTCTATAAAGGATGTTTTGTTTTAAACATTTAGCATCATTCTAACAAGCTTAATTTTAGTGGTAATAGCATGTTGTGTAGAAGGTATAAAGAATGTTTTTCTAATTAAGGGAAAAAGGCAAGCAGCTTTGTTCTAAATGACTGATTGTTTAGAAATGTAAAATAAAGCCTGGAAGGATAAGAATGTGGAATAAAGCTTAAATAAGTACAGAAAGTTGTAAAAGGTTTGTAGAGTGGAAAATTTATTTCTGTAGTCAAGGCTGAAAAATAGGTACAAAAAGCTGTAAAAAGCTTGTAAAAACAATTACTTCTGTAATCAAAGTTAAAAAAATGGTAAAAACTAGTAATAACACTGCTTAACAATGAAAACCTCAACTGCAAGCTTCTCACATTAAGATCTTTTGCTGTTTTTACCAAGAAAAAGTTTCCTTAAATTATTAAGGTGTTATTTCTTAATAAAAGATTGTAGAAGTGTTTTTCTGAATAATCAATGTAGCATGCAAAAAGTCTCTCTTACCAAAACCAACCCTTGGGGAGGATAAAGGCTGCACATATTTTGTATCATTCTTCTATCCTGGTGAATTCGGTGTTATTTCCCTTGACTGATTTCTCCATATTTGTTAAGGCCCAAAGGGTAAACAGAAGTTTCTAGAAAGACTAATTTTAAAGGACACCAAAAGGTTATTAATTTCCTCCTTGCTGCAATATGTCTATCTTTAACTATCAAATGCAAATGGAAAATAAAGCAAGAAAAGGAAAGCTCTCCTGGCATAGAATTTTCTTGCGCCAATTATCCTTCACTAAGATTTCCTTTCTTCCTCAAAAAACACACAAAATGCAATTGGGATGGAATAACATACATAACATGTCAACTGTAATTGCTGATTTTCGAAAATTTTTAGCTCAGTTGTGGGTAGAAGGGTGCTGGGCATTTATCATAGTACTCTTTATCCCTTTTATAAGTCTTAATTAAAACTTTATTTTGAAGTATTAAACATGCCAAAACAAACACATCATTTAGCTAGCAGTCTTCAGCCATCATCTAAAAAGGTTGGGGGGACGGGCTCAGCACCTAGATTTTACAATTCAACCCAACTTACCATGAATGATTTTATCCCACTCTTACTGAATAAACATGGAGGCAATATGAAAAAGCTTTTGGGAGAGGTGGTATTCTGAACCACACCAAGCTGATTGCAAAGTGAATGCTCATCTCCTCATCCACCTACCTCTGTGCAATCAAGCTAAGTAAAGGCTGGCGGAAACCCACACTGCTGTGGAGTGGGCAAGAATGGGTAGTTTACCAAAGATAGAAACACTGTTTCAAAGCCATTACTCAACAAAGTCACCATGGGGGCTTTCTCAGCAAAGAACCAAATCCTCCCAAGCTCTCCAGAAGACTGTGACAGGTCATGTGGGAACCTGATTGGTTCAACAAATGATTTGTTGACTGTAGGAGCTAGAAGGGGCTGTAAGTGTTATGCAGACTGGACCCCGAGTCCTTCCCTGGGAATCCTGGGAAGGGTTTGCAAAGAGAAGGGTAGGGAACCTTTAGTTTTCAGCATTTCAAAAGGCTTAATAGCCAAAATGAGGGTACATACAGGTTAAAATGCTTTAGAAGACTGTATATGTACTATGTCCCTGGTTGGAAGATCTAACAATGAGATCATAAAGATACAGGCATTGTCATCCAAAGACTCAGAGCTTTTAGAAAGGGTCCCCAAATTAAAAAATATATATATACTGGAATCTTCTCAATCAACCTTTAAACTTGCAGATGAAGAAACTGGTACTTAGAGAGGTGAACTGAGCTTCCCAAGATCCCTAATGGCTGGTAGAGTCGAGGATTAAAAGGATGACTCATGTATCCCCAAAGGGAGGTCATGGATTCATCCTGGGAAGAAGTATGAGGGATAGAAAGGAAAATAAATGGTTTTCCATCTTCAAGGAGCTTACAGTCTAGTTCTAAGCCACTGAAAATGGACAGGATATTTGTCAAATTTAATCAAGTCTTGCTAGTTATCCAGGCCCCATGTGTCTCCAGCCATAAAATCTTAGGGTTGACTTCAATCCAGCGATTGCACTTCTCAGTATACACTCGGAAGATCGGAAAGCAATGACATGAACAGATATCCGCATGCCAATGTTCATAGCAGCATTATTCACAATTGCCAAGAGATGGAAACAACCCAAACGTCCTTCAACGGATGAGTGGATAAATACAATGTGGTATATACACACGATGGAATACTACACGGCAGTAAGAAGGAACGATCTCGTGAAACATATGACAACATGGATGAACCTTGAAGACATAATGCTGAGCGAAATAAGCCAGGCACAAAAAGAGAAATATTATATGCTACCACTAATGTGAACTTTGAAAAATGTAAAACAAATGGTTTATAATGTAGAATGTAGGGGAACTAGCAATAGAGAGCAATGAAGGAAGGGGGAACAGTGGTCCAGGAAGAACAGATAAGCTATTTAACGTTCTGGGGATGCCCAGGAATGACTATGGTCTGTTAATTTCTGATGGATATAGTAGGAACAAGTTCACAGAAATGTTGCTGTATTAGGTAACTTTCTTGGGGTAAAGTAGGAACATGTTGGAAGTTAAGCAGTTATCTTAGGTTAGTTGTCTTTTTCTTACTTCCTTGTTATGGTCTCTTTGAAATGTTCTTTCATTGTATGTTTGTTTTCTTTTTAACTTTTTTTTCATACTGTTGATTTAAAAAAGAAGGGAAAGTTAAAAAAGAAAAGAAAAGAAAAACAAGGAAAAAAAAAGATGTAGTGCCCCCTTGAGGAGCCTGTGGAGAATGCAGGGGAATTCGCCTACCCCACTTCCATGGTTGCTAACATGACCACAGACATAGGACACTGGTGGTTTGATGGGTTGAGCCCTCTACCACAGGTTTTACCCTTGGGAAGACGGTTACTGCAAAGGAGAGGCTAGGCCTCCCTATGGTTGTGCCTAAGAGCCTCCTCCCGAATGCCTCTTTGTTGCTCAGATGTGGCCCTCTCTCTCTGGCTAAGCCAACTTGAAAGGTGAAATCACTGCCCTCCCCCCTACGTGGGATCAGACACCCAGGGGAGTGAATCTCCCTGGCAACGTGGAATATGACTCCTGGGGAGGAATGTAGACCCGGCATCGTGGGACGGAGAACATCTTCTTGACCAAAAGGGGGATGTGAAAGGAAATGAAATAAGCTTCAGTGGCAGAGAGATTCCAAAATGAGCCGAGAGGTCACTCTGGTGGGCACTCTTACGCACACTTTAGACAACCCTTTTTAGGTTCTAAAGAATTGGGGTAGCTGGTGGTGGATACCTGAAACTATCAAACTACAACCCAGAACCCATGAATCTCGAAGATAATTGTATAAAAATGTAGCTTATGAGGGGTGACAATGGGATTGGGAAAGCCATATGGACCACACTCCCCATTGTCTAGTTTATGGATGGATGAGTAGTAAATAGGGGAAGAAAAAAAAAAGGCACCCAGTGTTCTTTTTCACTTTAATTGTTCTTTTTCACTTTAATTTTTATTCTTATTATTTTTGTGTGTGTGGTAATGAAAATGTCAAAAATTAATTTTGGTGATGAATGTACAACTATATAACGGTACGGTAAACAATTGAATGTATGCTTTGTTTTGTATCATTGCATGGTATAGTGAATATATCTCAATAAAAATGAATTTAAAAAAAATTAAGAGATCAGCTGATAAAAAAAAAAATCTTAGGGTTGAAAGCAAGGCCATCCAGGCCTGTGGGGTTTTGTTTATTTTGGTTTGTTTCTGTACAAAGCTGACATTCATCAGCTCTAACAAATGACCACTTTCCGTTTTCCACTTCCACTCGGGCTTTTGGTAAAATGAGTTCATACATCAATGTGAATAGATCGATACAGTTTATAATTTATAACAATGTGGAGGGAGGGAGAGATTGATCCTGAGGAACCACCCAACTGATGCTCATCTCCTTTCATCTCTTTCTTCTTGCTGCCTAGTTTTTGATCATTTTTAAATTTATTAACTCCTGTACCAGAGACGATCAGCAGGGAGTAAGAAAAGTGAAATAGCACCATGCATAAGCCTCTCAGATAAAAGATTTATAGTAAAAAAGATTTATAGTATAGAATTACAGTTAAACTGTAAAACAGTTTCTATGGATCATCCCTGGATGTCAATGTTATTTCCTTGTTAGTCCCATCATCCCTGCACAAATGTAAATAAGAGCTAATTACACATATGTTCATAAACGCCCATATACACAGCTTAGGGACCCACCTCAGGATGGGATGGAGCTTAAAGAGTAAGGCATAAGGGAGAGAGGGATGGAGAGGGAGCCAGGGGAGGAAGGGAAGGAATAAAGGGAAGAGGGATGAAAGAAAGGAGTCTCTTCAACATTACTGTGAATTGCAATTGAATTCCGTGAAAGAGGGGCAGAGCTACCGGGTCAAAGCTTAGGAGGGAGAGTGTAAAGCATTAATTTTTTCAAAGTGTATGTAGTTATACAAAATAGATGCAGAATTTTCATTCCTGGCTCGATTTGGTTTGCCTGTCTCTGGTCCACAGTGTTGTTAGACATGTCAGTAGTTTGGTTATTTTTTCTCTTTGTACATAACTTCAAGTGCCTTACCTTTTAATGATTTAGTAAAATGATTTAGTAAAAAAATATTATAAAGGAAGCTAATTTCCTCAAAAGAAACAATCTACTCCCAACGATATTATCAAAGAGCTTCTTTAAAGCCTTTTAAAAGTCAAACATAAAACAACTGGTGTCATTTTCTCCCCTAAACAACAGTTTTTTTTACATATAACTATTAACAGCATGCCTATGTTCATTTGTTTGTTTTAATCTGTCAAATAATTTGGCCTAGAAAAGGGTTAAAAGAAATAAGGGGAAAACTCAATGGCAAACCACTCTGGAAATCTGATTCTCCTTTGCAAGGAATGACAATACTGAAAAACCCATCCAAGTTGGCCCTAGGCAGAAGGGAAGGGGAGAAGAGAAAGAGAGGAAGGGGGTGGGGGTACAGGGTTCCCCAGGCCTCTCAACTGCCCTCCATTTGGCATCTCGCTCCAGAGTGGAGCACTGTCAACAGGCCAACCGGAGGAGGGCTACAGAGGTAGATTTAGCCTAAATTGAAATCTTAAACGCAACACTAATTATCGATCACTCATCATTCTGGGTTTCTGACAACCAAAGTTGACCCATAATCCAACCACCTATTTTGATTACTTTTTAAACTTTTCCCTCCCTGGCTCTGACAATGGCGGTGATGAGCAATCAAATACCAGACAGCAAGAAGGCAGAAAGTGAAGGAAAAGGGAAGGAAAAGCAAAGTCTGGCCCACATTCTCCAACAAAAAAGGAAGAGTGAATATTCTGTTGTACATAAAATAAACGGAACTGTGTACACTTTCATTTAGAAAACTTTGGGGAGGGGTAAAAAATCAAATACAGGTTAAATGACCACATAAAATCCTAGCCTTCCATCATCCTGCAGACATCCTCCCATTTGCATTTTCATGTTACACAAGTAAATGTGAAAAATTTACGAGCCTTCTTGTAAGCACAGATGTGAATCACCCTTATAACTTGAATCAACTTTCAATCTCTAGCTCAAAAACTAGTTCAAATCTCCTCCTTAAAAAATGCATTTAGGCTTCTTACTCACTACTGCCCACTCATTATCAGGCCAAGAGCTAGGCGCAATAGTTATCCTCATGATCCACTTTTGAGAACAGACTCCTCTCTCATTCCGCATGCAGGAGCCAAAGCCAGCTTCTCTGAATCACAAAATTTCAACAAATTTTCTCCTTACATACATAACATAATAAGCTTTTTCTTTCCGTAGTTTTCCTTTTAGTAACTCATTTTCCCAGGGATTAGGGTGTGCGAGTACAAGGACATACTTCGATTCAACTACTAATGTCAGTTCCAATACGAGATGCCCTTCTTTCTTCAAGGTGCTTACAATCTAGTAAAGAAAATCAAAACATGCCCCGAAAAAACCCAAAGGAGAATATAAGTACATTAATAGAATGAAATGCAACCATAAGTGCCCAAAAATAATCACTTAACATCAGTCATTTGCTAAAGGTTTTCCCACACTATGGCTCATATGACTTCATGTATTTTTGTGTGACGAAAGCAAAAGACTTTCCATGTCTGCCTTTTATTAGTACCTTGGATAAGTCATTTTACTTCTGCCCACCTCAGTTTCCTTCATTTCACTGGGCTGATGGTGATTCTCTTACCACTCTCATGGGGTTATTGTAAGCGTTTTCTCTCTCTCTCCCCCTCTCTCTCTCCCCCTCTCTCCCTCCCTGTCTCCTCTCTCCCCACCTCTCCTCTCTCTCCCCTCCCTCCCTCTCTCCACCTCTCGCTCTCTCTCTCTCTCTCTCTCAACTATAAAGCTCTCTCCAAGATAAGGAATTTTGGTTTATAAAATGTCATTTGCTCAAATATAGCATTGTGTAATTACTATCCATCTACCTTCTAAAAGCTAGTGACTGATAAGTACTAACAGTTCTCTTAATATCAAAAGAGAATTTTTTAATTAACAAGTGTTCCAAAAGGAGCTATTGTAAGAGAAATATTCAAAGGTTAAGTTCTTCCATGTATCAGCAATAAGAAAAGAATGAGGGAGGGGATCCCATTTACAAAAGCCAACAATAACCACCATCTATCTTGAAAAAACATTAACAGGTAAGCAAGACTGCACCAATAAGACTACAACTAATACTTGGCTAAATAGAGTGACATACAATGTCACCAGATGACTATACTTAGCTGTTTAGAATTCAGAGGGGGATATATCTTTTAATTTGGTGATATGCTAGCAATAACTGGTCTACTGTGATGTCTGGGAAGAAGTTTTTCACTTATGTATTTGTATATGAAGATAGTATATATGAAACAATATAAAACTTTTAATCAAAAAAAGTTAGAAAAATGTCAAGTCTTTAAAAATTGACTTACAATTTTAATGCAGTTCAAATCAAAATCCTAAAGGGATTTTTTAACTTGCTACCACAATTCTAGAAAAAACAAGTAAGACTAGCTAATTTTTTTTTAATGAAGAGCAATAACAGGAAGGACAAAGGCTTGCTATACTACACATTAAAATGTATTATAAAGCCACATTAGTTAACAACATTTATGCAAGAATGGTGAGGCAAATTAACAGTATGGAACTCAAGGTACAAAAAAGACCCTAATGTATCTAATAATATTATATTATAAATGAAATATCACAAATTAATGGGGAAGGACTGGATTATTCAATAAATTGTCCTGGAAAAGTGGCTATTTCAAAATAAAATTCAATTTGGATAACAAGTTTATCCTATACATCAAAATTGCACATAGATTAAAAGACTAAAGTAAAAAAATGAAGCCAATATAAGAGAGAAGAAAAATTAAGTGAAGAAAAAACATCAGTATACTAATCTACATAAAAATATTCTATTCCTGTACATCAAAACTCATCACAAACAAAATGAAAAGTGAACTGGAAAGCAAATTTGCCACTGATGACAAAGGAGTAATACATTGATCAGTATTAAGAAAAATAGAAAGAGAAAAGAATATGAACAAATCACAGAAGAAAAATGTTTCAGAATTATGTAAATCAAAGACATTGAAACTTAAAATACTAATAAGCACTCTGAACACTTCTAGAGGTAATGCAAATTGATGCAAGCCTTCAGGAAATCAACTTGATAGTATGAATCAAAGTCCCATGAAATACATGCATGCTTTTGTCTGGTAACTCCACATCTAAGGGTCTTTCTTAAAGAAATCATCACACCTGCACATAAAGATTTATGAGCAAAAATAGCCAACGCAGAGTCACCGACAATAGCAAGAAAGAATGGAAACATAGCCGGGCTCTTTTCTTTCCAGCAAAGGCTCTCTGTAAGAAGCACAGAATTTAGAATATAAGAGGTCTAGCTTTTGATTTACAGAGAATCTCATTTTTTTCTCAAGAAATGAACAACAGAATGCCACAAACAGTTCTCTACCCTTCTCAAATCGATTATTTAATAGTTAGGTCATCTCTAGCAAATCACTGTCTTTTTGATCCCTCAGACTCTCTATCTCCTAGGCAACTGATTGAATGAAGAAAAGCACAAAACTTCACTGAGCAATATATAATTTTAAAGACTTGAATAAATAGAATGACACCTCTTGTCCCTCAGCTGGGGTTAGGGTGGGGATAGGGGAGAAGTAAAAGAGAAAGAGGCAAAGAAACAGCCAGACACAGCATTTATGTGGTAATCTCCTTTTTTTTAACAGCTTCATTGAGACATAATTGCATACCATAAAATCCACCTGTTTTAAGTGTATAATTACATGATTTTTATATATTTTCAGAAGTGTGCATCATCATACTGTAATTTTAGGACATTTCCATCACCCCAGTCCTCTCTAGCCTCACACCCAGCTCTAGGCAAACAGTAAACTACTTTCTACAGATTTGCCAATTCTGGATATGTCACATAAATGGAATCATTCAATATGTGGCCCTTTGTGTCTGGCTTCTTTCACTTAGCATCATGTTTTCAAGGATCAGTCATGTAGTAGCAGGAACTGGTACATCACTCCTTTTTATTGCCAAATAGTATTCCATTGTATGACTAAATCACATTTTGTTCACTAATCAGTAGATGGACTTTTGGGTTGTTTCCATATTTTGGCTCTTAGGACTAATGCTGCCACAAACATTCATGCCCAAGTTTTTTTATAGACATAGGTTTTCAGTGTTCTTGGATACATACCCAGGAGTAGAATGCTGGGCCATATGACAACTCTACATTTAACCATTTGAGGAACCACCAGACTGTTTTCTAAAGTGGCTGCACTATTTTATGCTCAAACCAGCAGCGTATGAGTTGCTCATAGTATTCCTTTATAATATTTTTACTTTCTCTAAGGTCTGTAATAATGTCCCCTCATTTTAGTAATTTTAATCTTCTTTTTGCTTGATCAGTGTAGCTAAAGTTTGTCAATTGTGTTGGCCATTATTTCAAAGCACAAATTTTTTATTTTGTTGATGTTCTCTATTGCGTTTCTATTCTCTATTTCATGTATTTCCACTCTAATCTTTATTTCCTTCTTTATGCTTGCTTTGGGTTTAGTTTGCTCTTCTTTTTCTAGTTTCTTAAGGCAGAAGGTTAGGTTATTGATACCTTTTTTCTTTTTCTCATATAGACATTTACACCTATAAATTTCCCTCTAAGCACTGTTTTAGCTTCATGCAATAAATTTCACTAAGTTGTGTTTTCATTTTCATTCATTTCAAAGTATTTTACAATTTCCCTTGTGAATTCATCTCTGACCCATTGGTTATTTAGGAATAAGTTGTTTAATTCCCATATATTTACAAATTTCCAAAATTTCCTTCTGTTGTTGATTTGTAATTTAATTCCATTGTTGTTGGAGAACATACTTTGTATGACTGCAATTCTTTTCAATATTTTGAGACTTGTTTCATAGCCTAGCATATGGTCTATCCTAGAAAACGTTCCATGCGCACCTGAAAAGAATGTGTTCTGTCCTGTTGTTGGGTGGACCATACTACAGATACCTGTTAGGTCTAATTGGTTGATAATTGAGCCAGTTTGAATGTATTGTGTCCCCCAAAGCACCATTATCTTTGATGCAATCTTGTGTGGGCAGACGTATCAGTGTTGATTAGATTGTAATTCTTTGAGTGTTTCCATGGAGATGTGACCCACCCAACTGTAGGTGATAACTCTGATTGGATAATTTCTATGTTGGTGTGGCCCTGCCCATTCAGCATGGGCCTTCATTAGTTTACTAGAGTACTATATAAGCTCAGACAGAAGGAGCAACCTTGCTACAGCCAAGAGGGACACTTTGAAGAAAGCACAGGAGCTGAGAGAGGAGCTGCAGCTTACAGAGACATTCTGGAGATGGCCTTTGAAAGCAGACTTTTGCTCTGGAGAAGCTAAGAGTGGATAAACACTCCAAGAGCAACTAACAGTGATATTTTGGAGAGAAGCTGAAGTCTAAAGAGGAATGTCCTGGGAGAAAGTCATTTTGAAACCAGAACTCTGGAGCAGACGCCAGCCATGTGCCTTCCCAGCTAACAGAGGTTTTCCGGATGCCACTGGCTATCCTCCAGGGAAGGTACCCAATTGTTGATGACTTACCTTGGACACTTTATGGCCTTAAGACTGTAACTGTGTAATAAAATAAAGCCCCTTTATAAAAGCCGATCCATTTCTGGTATTTTGCAAAAGGGCAGCATTAGCAAACTGGAAAAATAATGCTGTTCAAGTCTTCTACATCTTGTTAATTTTCTGTCAAGTTCTATCCATTATCAGTATTCAAGACTATAACTATTATTATTGAATTGTCTTTCTTCTTTCAATTCTGTCAGTTTTTGCTTCATGTATTTGGGGTGCTGTTGTTATCTGTAGACATGTTTAAAACTGTTATATCTTCCTGAGGGCTTTGGTCTTTTATCATTATAAAATGTTCCTCTGTGTATCTAGAAAATTTTTTATCTTAAAAGTCGATTTTGTTTGATTTTAGTATGCTCACTCCACCTGTCTTCTGGTTGATGTTTGCATGGTATATCTTGCACTGTGTATCTTTTACCATCCTTTTACTTTCAACCTAACTGTATCTTTGAGTCTCACATGTATATCTTGTAAACAGCATTTAGTTTGAACTTTTTTTTAATCCAGTCTGACCATCTCTGATTTTGAGTGGATTGTTCAATCAATTCATTGTTAATATTACTGATATGGTTGGATTTATATCTACCATTTTGCTATTTATTTTTTCTGTCTCGTGTCCTTTTTGTTCCTTCATTTCATGAAACATTCTTCCATGCAATTGTTTTTAAAATCAGTAAAGAGAAAAGGAAAAGATGTATGCAATCATGCTCTATTTTATAATTACCTATAAAATTACCTTTACCAGCAAGCTTTGATTTTTCCTATCGATTTGAATTACTGCCTGGTGTAAGCTGCCTTCACCTTGAAGAACTTCCTTTAGTACTTCCTTTAAGGTGGGTCTGCTAGCAATTAAGCCTATTAGTTTTTTTTTATCAGGAATGTCTCTATTGCATCTTCATTTTTGAAAGACAGTTTTGCTGGATATGGATTCTTGGTTGAAAGGGTGTTTTTCTTTGTTTTCCATTTCAGCACTTTGAATGCCATTCCACTGCTTTCTGGCTTCCACTGTTTCTGATAAGAAGTCAGCTGTTAACCTTACTAAAATTTCCCTCTTATGTGATGAGTTTTTTTCTCTTGTTGCTTTCAAGATTTTCCCTTTGTCTTGAAACATTTTGACTATGATATGTCTGGGGATGGATATTTGCCTTTATTCTTCTTGGAGTTTGTTGAACTTCGTGGATGTGCAAATTAATGTTTTTCATCAAATATGGGAAGTTTTCAGCCATTAATCATTCAAATATTTTTCTACCCCTTTCTCCTCTCCTTCAGATATTCCCATTACGTGATGTTGATGCTTAATGGTGTCCCACAAGTCTCTGAGGCTCTATTTACTTTTCTTTATTCTTTTCTCTTTTTTCTGCTCATCAGAATGTGTACTCCCTATAGATCTATCTCTAATAACTGATTTCATGCCCGTTCAAATCTACTGTTGAGCCCTTCTATTGGATTTTTCATTTCCATTGTATTTGTAAACTCCAAAATTACCATTTGGCTCTTTTTAAAAAATAATCTCTATCCCTTTATTTCATTGTTATCATATTTTCCTTTAATTCTTTAAATATGGTTTCCTTTAGTTCTTTGAACATATTTATAATAGCTGCTTTGAAGTCTTTGTTTGCTAAGTCTATCATCTGGTCTTCATCAATAACTATTTCTATTGCTGATACTTTTTTTGGTGTGCATGGGTCACACTTCTGTGTTTCTTTGCATGTCATGTCTCATAATTTTTTGTTGAAAAATGGACATTTTAGATAATATATCAATTCTGGATTCTGATCATCTTCCACCCCAACCCTCACCCCAGTGCTTGTTGTTATTTTTTGTTTTTCAATTTCTTTATTTGTTTAGTAATTTGCCTGGCCTAATTCTGTGGAGTCTATCTCCAACCCCACTCCCCTTATAATATGCACCCTCTGATGTCACTGCTCTGTTCCCTACCCTTTTTGTTAAGCTGATTTTATAGGAGTTACCCCTGGGTCAGATTACCTTAATGTTCAGTCACTCAGTGGTCAGAGGTTGTACTTAAGTTCTATGTGGCAATAAGGCTTCCCTGATATGCCAATGATCTATGTCTAGCTGGGGAATGCTTTCACACTTCAGGGACTTTACAAGTCTGCTCCATGTTCAGGCAGGGGTTAGTAGCTAGCATGTACTCTCTCCTGTTGCTTGTGAGTGGGTGCAGCCTAGAGTGTGCATACTGCCATCCAGACCACCAGGGATGCATGTAATCTTAGCAGTTCCCTCTTTGGGTGACTATTTTTCTGAGTTTCTCTGTTAAACTTCTGGCTGGTCTACCATTTTGTCTGCCTCTACTAGTATTATGGCACTGTTGCTTTTCTCTGAATGTTTGCCACTATATTGATTGTTTTCTCCAATGCCTCCCAGCGTGGGTTCCTTTTTACTCTGTTCCAAATAATGTCAGTTCCCTCAGGCAGGGCCTCAGAGCTGTCAGTCTTCACCTTGTCTGCCCACCCTGGGCAGAACCACTGTACTAGGGAGCATGAGCTGAGATGGGGGTGGGGGGATAGGAGTCCCTGATCATCACTGGCTACATCTCCCAGGCCCTCCCTATAGAGTGGGAGCTGGGGACGGGGGGACAATGGACATCACTGATCTTCTTCAACTTTCAAGCCCAGAACCAATCTTCCACAATACAGAACTGCGGGACCAATCTTCCACAATACGGAAATGCGGGAAGATGGGAGCCAGTTGTCTTTATGGGCTTCCCTGACCACCCCAACTAGAAACTGAAAGGGATGGGATCCACCAGACTTCATACCCTGCCCTACTCATCCAGAATAGATCTTCTCAACAGGGATCTGGGGGAGATGGCAGCCCCTGGCTCACATGCCATAGCCTCCCGCTGTTCTTATCAAGATTCAGATATCTAGATTTTCTTGAATAAGTGTTTCTCAATTTGTTGTACACCCTTTGGCCAATTTTCAGAGACTTTAAATGCTTGTCTTAGAAAATCTTGAGAAGGATAACAGCTGTTTCTCTGGAGGAGAGGATTTATTTACCAAGCTCAAGCTCCCCATATAGCCGTTCTGGAAATCCTTATTTTTGTAATCTTTCGAATCATTTCTGGCCCTTCTTCCCTCTTATTATAGACCATTGAGAACTAAATAAAGAATAATTATTATGTGTAGTGGTAAAATTTTAGTATTTAATGTTACTGATCTACTAGAATCTCAAATTTGCCTTGGTCTCTAATGTGTTGTTAAAAAATTACTCTTCTTAAGTACTGGTAGGAAGGAAGCTGATGTGATAAAATCTTTTGGGGGTACTGGATCAAAACATAAAGGAAGCAATATATTTTAGATAAAATAAGTTAGCACATTTTCAGTTTTGAAAAACTGTATTGCTTTTATACAGCATTACAAATAATATCTTTCCTCTAAAACTCAAACTTCTAAAGTATAGAAGGACTGCTAAATTCCTCCTCTTTGGAAAATTCCCCAGTGGCAACTGCAGCCAGTAAGTCCTTCAATAGCCATCTCCTAAACCTCACTCCAGACTCAGACTCTCCAGTAGTCTCTTTTAATGCTAAGGGAAGCCCACCATCTGGGAATTTGCCAAGAACCAATGTGCATCAAGCCTTTTGTTTGTTTGTTTCATGGAATATTAGTATGACTCCCCAAAATAATCAGTGTCAAAGAGATTCACAGCTGCAGATATATTTGATGTCAACATAGAGATTGTTATGATACAGATGAACTTTTTAAAATAAGAAACTATCTATATGTTTAAAAAAAACAAACAAACAAAAGAAAATTCAACCCACAGAAACAGGGCTGGAACTGTGGGATACTGTGGTGAGAGGTCTGGGATTGGGCAGGAGATAACAGTAACAATATCAGAGTGCTGCTTCTCCCCATGAGCCAGACAGCATTCTAAGTGCTTTGCTGTACTAACTCATTTAATTAATTCTCACAACAACCCAAGGAGGTAGGAAGTATGACTGTCCTCATTTTAAAGATGGACAAACTGGAGTACAGAGAGGTAAAATAACTTGCCCAAGGTCACATACAGCTGGTAAGTGGTGCAGCTGAGACTCAAGCCCAAGTAGTGCAGCCACAGAATACATGTTCTCAGTCACTTTATGACTCTGCCACAAAGAGGCAGTTTTACTTTCACTGTCCTGCTTGAATTCTGTAATAGCTTGAATGCATTCATATATATCTTTTGCTAGTAAAAATAATTTTAAAACTAATAAGTGAAAAAAAGATAAGTAAAATGGTCTCTCTCACCTTGCCCATGACCCAGTCTTGCACACAGCAAGTAATCAATCAAAATCTGATCACTGGTTGCTTCATAGAAAAAACAGTTTCTTACTATTTTCCATAAATCTTTAATTTCTCCCTAAAGCTCTCAGATCATATGTTAAAAGTTCAGCACTTTTAATAATAACTACTACTGTATTCTGTGAGTGACATGCCACCCTGCCTCACTCTATTGCCATTTTCATCCTCACGATTTCCCTGAATGCATTAATAAAATCAGTTCCCTAGTTTACAGATGGAAAAACTGTAAACAGAGTGAGTACGCGACTTGCCTAAAGTTCCATAGAAACTTGGGGGGTGCAGAAGTGGGGTCTGGGGTCTCCCAACAGCCATTCTTCCTGCAACAAGGACCTGCCGCCACTGAGTGTATTCAGGTCTTCAGAGAAACACAAATGGAACAAGCAGTTTAGTCTCCTCCAGTGCTCTCTCACACACAGGCACAAGCAGAGGAAGTTTCTGTCTGTTCTCTCTTTCTGTTCTCAGTAGGGGACAATGAGGCTGGCCCACCTGGCCTTGTGGCTAGGCCTGCTGTTGGCCTGATCAGGGGCTAGGGAGGTGTGCTGTGAAATGTCCTCATTGAACAAGCACAAAAAGTCAGAGTCCAAAGACTAAGTAAGGCTCCATGTGGCATCAGTGGGAATGTGGCTATGATTATAGATCAAAAGGAATAATTAGAAGAATTGAGGAAACTACAGAAGAAAATGCCCCTTTTCCAGGGCTTTCTACAAACGCATGCGACCACGGTCCCAATACAACAAAACAAAAGCAACCAGCATTTAAATAGAATTTACCTTTGATTGATTACCTTTAATTAATTTATCAGCTCCCTACCCTGAGAAATCTCTCTTTGGAAAGGAGGACCCCGTGTGGGGTTCAGCAAAGGTCAGCCCTCCAGATGTAAGGGGTGAACTTTTAGGTCCTCGAGCAGAGGTTCCATGTCCTCTTGCCTGGCTTCTCACCAAGTGGGTGTCTGCTTCAGGCCAAGGGCTGGGCCATCATCGGGGACTCTTGGCGACCTCAGTAATTATGATTCCACAACTCTCAGAAAGCAAGCTCTTGACCCTGGCGTCATGGGATTGAAAAAGCCTTCTTGACCAAAAGGGGGAAAAGAAATAAAACAAAATAAAGTTTCAGTGGCTAAGAGATTTCAAATAGAGTCAAGAGGTCATCCTGGAGGTTATTCTTATGCATTATATAGATATTCCTTTTTAGTTTTTAGTGTATTAGAATAGCTAGAAGGAAATACCCGAATCTGTTGAACTGTAATCTAGCAGACTTGATCCTTCATGATAATTGTATGATTATATAGCTTTTATCGTGTGACCATGTGGTTGTGAAAACCTTGTGACTGACACTCCCTTTACCCAGTGTGAGAATTAGATTAAGTTTAGCTTTCACACAGGGTGGGGGAAGCTCAGGGGGATGGCAGAGGGTCAAGAAGTCAAGCTATAATCCGTGGCCGGTCCTCCTGTTTATCTGCCCACTGTCTTTGCAAGGTGGAGACTGGGGGAGGAGGTAGGTGTTCCTTGAACAGCTTCATAAGTTGTTACCAAACTAGCTCAGACTGGCTCTGCAGTTCAAGAGCAAAGGAAAGAGGGGTGGAGATTTGTTTCAAATGTTCCAAGTTTGCACAGGAGACTTTTTTTTCAAATGTTTCCAATTTGCCCGGGCTGCATGTTTCAAACTTGCGCGGGCTAGTTAGGTTGTCAAATAGAATGTAACCTCTGAAGTATCCAGCCAATGGAGAAACAGGAGGGACTTGCGGTTAGGTGTAGGGAATAAATACTGCTGGGTCTATTGTTCTGTGTGCCAACCCCCCCCACATTTTGGTTGGGCATCTATTTTTGTAAGATTGTGAATAAATTCTTTTCTTCTCCACAATCGGGTGAGCGTTTATTCCTTTTAGGAATAGTGCTTGTTTCTCACACCCAGTGTATGGGCAGATGAGTAATAAAGACAAATATATATACATAATAGGGGGGATAAGGCATATGGGATGTTTTGGGTATTCTTTTTTGTTTTTAGTTTTTTCTTTTTTTGGAGTAATGAAAATGTTCTAAAATTGATTGTGGCAATGAATGCACAACTATATTATGATATTGTGAGCCAATGACTATATTTTGGATGGACAATATGGTGTGTGAATATATGTCAATAAAATCACATTATAAAAAATAAGCAGGGCTGGGGGCAAGATGGCAGACTGGTGAGCTGTATGTTTTAGTTACTCCTCCAGGAAAGTAGGTAAAAAGCCAGGAACTGCGTGGACTGGACACCACAGAGCAATCTGTCTTTGGGCATACTTCATACAACACTCATGAAAACGTGGAACTGCTGAGATCAGCGAAATCTGTAAGTTTTTGCGGCCAGGGGACCCGCGCCCCTCCCTGCCAGGCTCAGTCCCGGGGGAGGAGGGGCTGTCAGCTCCAGGAAGGAGAAGGGAGAATTGCAGTGGCTGCTCTTACCGGAAACTCATTCTACTGATTCAAACTCCAACCATAGATAGACTGAGGCCAGACACCAGAGACTCTGAGAGCAGCCAGCCCAGCAGAGAGGAGACAGGCATAGAAAAAAAACAACACGAAAAACTCCAAAATAAAAGCAGAGGATTTTTGGAGTTCTGGTGAACACAGAAAGGGGAAGGGCGGAGATCAGGCCTTGAGGCGCATATGCAAATCCCGAAGCAAGGCTGATCTCTCTGCCCTGGGCACTTTTCCTTAATGGCCCTGGTTGCTTTGTCTATTAGCATTTCAATAACCCATTAGATCTCTGAGGAGGGCCGTTTTTTTTTTGTTTTTTTTTTTTGTTTTTTTTTTTTTAAATCCTTTTTGCTTTTTCTAAAACAATTACTCTAAGAAGCTCAATACAGAAAGCTTCAAAGAATTGAAATTTGGGCACGTCAAGTCAAGAGCAGAACTAAGAGAGCTCTGAGACAAAAGGCAATAATCCAGTGGCTGAGAAAATTCACTAAACAACACAACTTCCCAAGAAAAGGGGGGTGTCTGCTCACAGCCACCATCCTGGTGGACAGGAAACACTCCTGCCCATAGCCAGCCCCATAGCCCAGAGCTGCCCCAGACAACCCAGTGTGACGGAAGTGCTTCAAATAACAGGCACACACCACAAAACTGGGCGTGGACATTAGCCTTCCCTGCAACCTCAGCTGAATGTCCCAGAGCTGGGAAGGGGGAGCAGTGTGAATTAACAGAGCCCCATTCAGCCATCATTTGAGCAGACTGGGAGCCTCCCAACACAGCCCAGCAGCCCAGAACTGCCCTGGGGGGACGGCACTCACCTGCGACATAGCACAGTCATCCCTCAACAGAGGACCCGGGGTGCACAGCCTGGAAGAGGGGCCCACTTGCAGGTCTCAGGAGCCATACGCCAATACCAAAGACTTGTGGGTCAGTGGCAGAGACAAACTGTGGCAGGACTGAACTGAAGGATTAGACTATTGCAGTAGCTTTAAAACTCTAGGATCATCAGGGAGATTTGATTGTTAGGGCCACCCCCCCTCCCCTACTGCCCAGAAACACGCCCCACATACAGGGCAGGCAACACCAACTACACACGCAAGCTTGGGACACCAATTGGGCCCCACAAGACTCACTCCCCCACTCACCAAAAAGGCTAAGCAGGGGAGAACTGGCTTGTGGAGAACAGGTGGCTCGTGGACGCCACCTGCTGGTTAGTTAGAGAAAGTGTACTCCACGAAGCTGTAGATCTGATAAATTAGAGATAAGGACTTCAACTGGTCTACAAACCCTAAAAGAACCCTATCAAGGTCAGCAAATGCCACGAGGCCAAAAACAACAGAAAATTATAAAGCATATGAAAAAACCAGACGATATGGATAACCCAAGCCCAAGCACCCAAATCAAAAGACCAGAAGAGACACACCTAGAGCAGCTACTCAAAGAACTAAAGATGAACAATGAGACCCTAGTACGGGATATGAAGGAAATCAAGAAGACCCTAGAAGAGCATAAAGAAGACATTGCAAGACTAAATAAAAAAATGGATGATCTTATGGAAATTAAAGAAACTGTTGACCAAATTAAAAAGATTCTGGACACTCATAGTACAAGACTAGAGGAAGTTGAACAACGAATCAGTGACCTGGAAGATGACAGAATGGAAAATGAAAACATAAAAGAAAGAATGGGGAAAAAAAATTGAAAAACTCGAAATGGACCTCAGGGATATGATAGATAATATGAAACGTCCGAATATAAGACTCATTGGTGTCCCAGAAGGGGAAGAAAAGGGTAAAGGTCTAGGAAGAGTATTCAAAGAAATTGTTGGGGAAAACTTCCCAAATCTTCTAAACAACATAAATACACAAATCATAAATGCTCAGCGAACTCCAAATAGAATAAATCCAAAAAAACCCACTCCGAGACATATACTGATCACACTGTCAAACATAGAAGAGAAGGAGCAAGTTCTGAAAGCAGCAAGAGAAAAGCAATTCACCACATACAAAGGAAACAGCATAAGACTAAGTAGTGACTACTCAGCAGCCACCATGGAGGCGAGAAGGCAGTGGCACGATATATTTAAAATTCTGAGTGAGAGGAATTTCCAGCCAAGAATACTTTATCCAGCAAAGCTCTCCTTCAAATTTGAGGGAGAGCTTAAATTTTTCACAGACAAAGAAATGCTGAGAGAATTTGCTAACAAGAGACCTGCCCTACTGGAGATACTAAAGGGAGCCCTACAGACAGAGAAACAAAGACAGGACAGAGAGACTTGGAGAAAGGTTCAGTACTAAAGAGATTCGGTATGGGTACAATAAAGGATATTAATAGAGAGAGGGAAAAATATGGCAAACATAATCCAAAGGATAAGATGGCCGATTCAAGAAATGCCTTCACGGTTTTAACGTTGAATGTAAATGGATTAAACTCCCCAATTAAAAGATATAGATTCGCAGAATGGATCAAAAAAAATGAACCATCAATATGTTGCATACAAGAGACTCATCTTAGACACAGGGACACAAAGAAACTGAAAGTGAAAGGATGGAAAAAAATATTTCATGCAAGCTACAGCCAAAAGAAAGCAGGTGTAGCAATATTAATCGCAGATAAAATAGACTTCAAATGCAGGGATGTTTTGAGAGACAAAGAAGGCCACTACATACTAATAAAAGGGGCAATTCAGCAAGAAGAAATAACAATCGTAAATGTCTATGCACCCAATCAAGGTGCCACAAAATACATGAGAGAAACATTGGCAAAACTAAAGGAAGCAATTGATGTTTCCACAATAATTGTGGGAGACTTCAACACATCACTCTCTCCTATAGATAGATCAACCAGACAGAAGACCAATAAGGAAATTGAAAACCTAAACAATCTGATAAATGAATTAGATTTAACAGACATCTACAGGACATTACATCCCAAATCAACAGGATACACATACTTTTCTAGTGCTCACGGAACTTTCTCCAGAATAGATCATATGCTGGGACATAAAACAAGCCTCAATAAATTTAAAAAGATTGAAATTATTCAAAGCACATTCTCTGACCACAATGGAATACAATTAGAAGTCAATAACCATCAGAGACTTAGAAAATTCACAAATACCTGGAGGTTAAACAACACACTCCTAAACAATCAGTGGGTTAAAGAAGAAATAGCAAGAGAAATTGCTAAATATATAGAGACGAATGAAAATGAGAACACAACATACCAAAACCTATGGGATGCAGCAAAAGCAGTGCTAAGGGGAAAATTTATAGCACTAAACGCATATATTAAAAAGGAAGAAAGAGCCAAATCAAAGAACTAATGGATCAACTGAAGAAGCTAGAAAATGAACAGCAAACCAATCCTAAACCAAGTACAAGAAAAGAAATAACAAGGATTAAAGCAGAAATAAATGACATAGAGAACAAAAAAACAATAGAAAGGATAAATATCACCAAAAGTTGGTTCTTTGAGAAGATCAACAAGATTGACAAGCCCCTAGCTAGACTGACAAAATCAAAAAGAGAGAAGACCCATATAAACAAAATAATGAATGAAAAAGGTGACATAACTGCAGATCCTGAAGAAATTAAAAAAATTATAAGAGGATACTATGAACAACTGTATGGCAACAAACTGGATAATGTAGAAGAAATGGACAATTTCCTGGAAACATATGAACAACCTAGACTGACCAGAGAAGAAATAGAAGACCTCAACCAACCCATCACAAGCAAAGAGATCCAATCAGTCATCAAAAATCTTCCCACAAATAAATGCCCAGGGCCAGATGGCTTCACAGGGGAATTCTACCAAACTTTCCAGAAAGAACTGACACCAATCTTACTCAAACTCTTTCAAAACATTGAAAAAAATGGAACACTACCTAATTCATTTTATGAAGCTAACATCAATCTAATACCAAAACCAGGCAAAGATGCTACAAAAAAGGAAAACTACCGGCCAATCTCCCTAATGAATATAGATGCAAAAATCCTCAACAAAATACTTGCAAATCGAATCCAAAGACACATTAAAAAAATCATACACCATGACCAAGTGGGGTTCATTCCAGGCATGCAAGGATGGTTCAACATAAGAAAAACAATCAATGTATTACAACACATTAAAAACTCGAAAGGGAAAAATCAATTGATCATCTCAATAGATGCTGAAAAAGCATTTGACAAAATCCAACATCCGTTTTGATAAAAACACTTCAAAAGGTAGGAATTGAAGGAAACTTCCTCAACATGATAAAGAGCATATATGAAAAACCCACAGCCAGCATAGTACTCAATGGTGAGAGACTGAAAGCCTTCCCTCTAAGATCAGGAACAAGACAAGGATGCCCGCTGTCACCACTGTTATTCAACATTGTGCTGGAAGTGCTAGCCAGGGCAATCCGGCAAGACAAAGAAATAAAAGGCATCCAAATTGGAAAAGAAGAAGTAAAACTGTCATTGTTTGCAGATGATATGATCTTATATCTAGAAAACCCTGAGAAATCAACGATACACCTACTAGAGCTAATAAACAAATTTAGCAAAGTAGCGGGATACAAGATTAATGCACATAAGTCAGTAATGTTTCTATATGCTAGAAATGAACAAACTGAAGAGACACTCAAGAAAAAGATACCATTTTCAATAGCAACTAAAAAAATCAAGTACCTAGGAATAAACTTAACCAAAGATGTAAAAGACCTATACAAAGAAAACTACATAACTCTACTAAAAGAAATAGAAGGGGACCTTAAAAGATGGAAAAATATTCCATGTTCATGGATAGGAAGGCTAAATGTCATTAAGATGTCAATTCTACCCAAACTCATCTACAGATTCAATGCAATCCCAATCAAAATTCCAACAACCTACTTTGCAGACTTGGAAAAGCTAGTTATCAAATTTATTTGGAAAGGGAAGATGCCTCGAATTGCTAAAGACACTCTAAAAAAGAAAAACGAAGTGGGAGGACTTACACTCCCTGACTTTGAAGCTTATTATAAAGCCACAGTTGCCAAAACAGCATGGTACTGGCACAAAGATAGACATATAGATCAATGGAATCGAATTGAGAATTCAGAGATAGACCCTCAGATCTATGGCCGACTGATCTTTGATAAGGCCCCCAAAGTCACCGAACTGAGCCATAATGGTCTTTTCAACAAATGGGGCTGGGAGAGTTGGATATCCATATCCAAAAGAATGAAAGAGGACCCCTACCTCACCCCCTACACAAAAATTAACTCAAAATGGACCAAAGATCTCAATATAAAAGAAAGTACCATTAAACTCCTAGAAGATAATGTAGGAAAACATCTTCAAGACCTTGTATTAGGAGGCCACTTCCTAGACTTTACACCCAAAGCACAAGCAACAAAAGAGAAAATAGATAAATGGGAACTCCTCAAGCTTAGAAGTTTCTGCACCTCAAAGGAATTTCTCAAAAAGGTAAAGAGGCAGCCAACTCAATGGGAAAAAATTTTTGGAAACCATGTATCTGACAAAAGACTGATATCTTGCATATACAAAGAAATCCTACAACTCAATGACAATAGTACAGACAGCCCAATTATAAAATGGGCAAAAGATATGAAAAGACAGTTCTCTGAAGAGGAAATACAAATGGCCAAGAAACACATGAAAAAATGTTCAGCTTCACTAGCTATTAGAGAGATGCAAATTAAGACCACAATGAGATACCATCTAACACCGGTTAGAATGGCTGCCATTAAACAAACAGGAAACTACAAATGCTGGAGGGGATGTGGAGAAATTGGAACTCTTATTCATTGTTGGTGGGACTGTATAATGGTTCAGCCACTCTGGAAGTCAGTCTGGCAGTTCCTTAGAAAACTAGAGATAGAGCTACCATTCGATCCAGCGATTGCACTTCTCGGTATATACCCGGAAGATCGGAAAGCAGTGACACGAACAGATATCTGCACGCCAATGTTCATAGCAGCATTATTCACAATTGCCAAGAGATGGAAACAACCCAAATGTCCATCAACAGATGAGTGGATAAATAAAATGTGGTATATACACACGATGGAATACTACGCGGCAGTAAGAAGGAACGATCTGGTGAAACATATGATAACATGGATGAACCTTGAAGACATAATGCTGAGCGAAATAAGCCAGGCACAAAAAGAGAAATATTATATGCTACCACTAATGTGAACTTTGAAAAATGTAAAACAAATGGTTTATAATGTAGAATGTAGGGGAACTAGCAGTAGAGAGCAATTAAGGAAGGGGGAACAATAATCCAAGAAGAACAGATAAGCTATTTAACGTTCTGGGGATGCCCAGAAATGACTATGGTCTGTTAATTTCTGATGGATGTAGTAGGAACAAGTTCACTGAAATGTTGCTATAGTATGTAACTTTCTTGGGGTAAAGTAGGAACATGTTGGAAGTTAAGCAGTTATCTTAGGTTAGTTGTCTTTTTCTTACTCCCTTGCTATGGTCTCTTTGAAATGTTCTTTTATTGTATGTTTGTTTTCTTTTTAACTTTTTTTTTCATACAGTTGATTTGAAAAAAGAAAGGAAAGTTAAAAAAAAAAAAAAAAAAGAAAAAAGACAAACAAGGAAAAAAAAAAAAAAAAAAAAACAACGTGGTAGTGCCCCCTTGAGGAGCCTGTGGAGAATGCAGGGGTATTCGCCTACCCCACCTCCATGGTTGCTAACATGACCACAGACATAGGGGACTGGTGGTTTGATGGGTTGAGCCCTCTACCATAAGTTTTACCCTTGGGAAGACGGTTGCGGCAAAGGAGAGGCTAGGCCTCCCTGTATTTGTGCCTAAGAGTCTCCTCCTGAATGCCTCTTTGTTGCTCAGATGTGGCCCTCTCTCTCTGGCTAAGCCAACTTGAAAGGTGAAATCACTGCCCTCCCCCCTACGTGGGATCAGACACCCAGGGAAGTGAATCTCCCTGGCAACGTGGAATATGACTCCTGGGGAGGAATGTAGACCCGGCATCGTGGGATGGAGAACATCTTCTTGACCAAAAGGGGGATGTGAAAGGAAATGAAATAAGCTTCAGTGGCAGAGAGATTCCAAAACGAGCCGAGAGATCACTCTGGTGGGCACTCTTACGCACACTTTAGACAACCTTTTTTAGGTTCTAAAGAATTGGGGTAGCTGGTGGTGGATACCTGAAACTATTAAACTACAACCCAGAACCCATGAATCTCGAAGACAGTTGTATAAAAATGTAGCTTATGAGGGGTGACAGTGGGATTGGGAATGCCATAAGGACCAAACTCCACTTTGTCTAGTTTATGGATCGATGTGTAGAAAAGTAGGGGAAGCAAACAAACAGACAAAGGTACCTAGTGTTCTTTTTTACTTCAATTGCTCTTTTTCACTCTAATTATTATTCTTGTTATTTTTGTGTGTGTGCTAATGAAGGTGTCAGGGATTGATTTAGGTGATGAATGTACAACTATGTAATGGTACTGTAAACAATCGAAAGTACAATTTGTTTTGTATGACTGCGTGGTATGTGAATATATCTCAATAAAATGATGATTAAAAAAAAAAAAAAAAAAAAAAAAATAAGCAGGGCTCTGGTTTTTCTTCATATTCCCACATGTTGTTAACATGAACTCAAAATGGTAGCCTCTTCTCACTAATAGGGAGAGACACTAATCATCTTCTTTATGTACATTCAGGGGTTAAATGGCATCAAGAAAAGCTAAGATTTCCTATCTTTCGGTTGGAAACAGAAAGAGAAGGCAATGGGATTGTTCTGACTGTGAGGGACCTTGTAGTCACTTTGAAAGCCATTTCCAGAATCCCAGGTTCAATCTTGACTGACAACCCAGGCAGACCTATATAACCCAGCCTTGCCATCATGCTCTGGCTCCAGTCCCCTTAGCCTACTTTTCATTCAAAGCCCAGCCCAGGGAGACACTTGTAAACACAAGGACATAAGAAATGATCAGCATGTCACTTGAGAAACTACTAAAAGGACTGGCTTTTAAGATTCAGATTAAGGCAATGTTCTCCTAGAATCACTGAACTCTTGTTTGCGGCCACAGACTTTAGAAGCAGTATCAATTATTTCTTGTAGTGCCAGCACCACCACCTCCACTCACTCACTTTAACGTTCTCTGTGTAAGGTAGAATCTGAAGATTATTTTAGAGATTATTAGAAAGCTCCTTGCTCTGCATTTTAAAGCCCAGCACTCCCCAAAGCAGAGTTCTAACTAGCGTTCAGTGAAACGCGGTACCCTAATCAAAGATAAGCAGGTTTCCTTCCCACAGGTCATCGGAGAGCCTGTAATTCTGCGAATATTTGTCAGTCTCTAAAAGGGTGCTGGTGTGTGCAGCTGTGGCCGAAATTTATTTGCGCAGAGAGCTATTTTCCTCTCCCTCTTTGTGTGTATTTGTATATCTATCTCTATGTGTGTGTGTCTCTCTCTCAATCTTTTAAAGAATGTTCATGCAACACACCAGGAAATCCTGGTCTGGTTTCTATCTGAGCATGCCATGCTTATTGCACCAGATCCCCTTGAGTAGATAGAAATATACAATAGCACCCCCTTTCACAGCATGCCTTATACAGACAAACCTGGACATGCTAAGACCCAAAGGCCTTGTGAAAACAACCACTGCATACAATGGTGTGATGCGGTTGAACCTGCAGTTATCCTCTGAGCCAGATGGGGGTATACGGGCTTTATACACAGTTCAGGTATTCTGCACCACATGAACTGTGAACTCCTCCGCAACATCAGCAAACTTTGGTCATTCCCAGTCATAGACTTTCTGACTTTTATAAGGTGCCTACACTGTCATGCTAGCAATATAAGAACCAAAATAGGAAGGTAGACCTGCAAGTGGGTGGTGCTCTATGCAGAGTGTTTACAACTCCAAATGCAGTTTCCCATAGAAACAAAGTTAGAAACGGTGATTAAGTTCCCAGCTAAACTACAATGTACCTAAAACAAGGCATATCTGCAACATTATCAACTAACAAAACCAAAAACACAGAGATTAAATAAGAAATATTCTTATTTATCAAAAATACTTTCCATAAGTGGCATAACAAGTGTGGGACAGTGGGAGCAGTGCATGCCTAGGCAAAAACAAAAAGGGGAACAGCCTGCAGAGAATTGACAGACAATACAAAGGCACCTGGCTTTTGATTTCCACCCCCTGTGGGCAACTGTGAACAATGGCAGTAATAAAGCACTGCTCCCACCAACCCTCCTTCAAGAAAAAATGGGGATCAACAAGAAGTGAAATAGTAGTTGGGGGGTACTTGGAGCTTTTAAGGAGGAGACTTTGGCTTACTTACAAGGATTTCAGTGTGATTCTTTCTTATGTCCAAATTAATATCTATTCCTAATGTCATGCCTATTGAAGTCTTTTTTTTTTAATGCTTATCAAAAACGATCCTGGTCAGTGGGGGTATCTCAGATAGAGCAAGGGTCGGGAGACAGATTCTGTGAGTTCAATGAGCAAATAACTAGAAGAGAAAGGAGAGGGTTAAGTTAAAGAGGCTGTGTGCAATGTGAAAAGCAGTGGGTCTGAGATGGAACTGCATGAATTGTGAACATTGACGAGAGAAACAGACACAGCGGGAAGACAAAGGCAGAAATTGGAGTTACACTGCCACAAGCCAAGGAAAGCCCCAGAATGCTGATAACTGCCAGAAGTTAGGAAGAGGCAAGGCAGGATCCTCTCCCGGAGTCTTCAGAGAGGGCAAGGCCCTGCTGACACCTTGATTTTGGACTTCTGGCCTCCAAAACTGCGAGAGAATAAATTTCCGTTGTGAAGTCACTCACTTGGTTTGTAATAACTTGCTACAGCAGCACTATAGAATCTGGACTCCAGGCTCCATTAACTCCAGTTTGAGGTTCCAGCCTCCCGGCCTGCCCTACAAATTTGGAACTTGAAAGCCCTCACAATCATGTGAGCCAATTCCTTAAAACAAATCTCTTTATATAAATTTATATATAAACACACATATACATACACACACACACATACATACACACATATCCTACTGGTTTTGTTTTTTTGGCAAAAAAAAAGGCATCTTCCTTAAGATTCCGCCAAGGAGAAAGAAGGGAGGTGGGCAAGAGGAGGAGTTTCCTCGGAGAGCCACCAGGTGGAGCCACCGTCATAAAACCACTTCATGGATCCTGCTCTGGGTGGACTTGGGTAAAAACCCAAGGGGAGCGAGGCAGGAGTCTAAATCAACAATTGTTCCATGGGAAACTCCTTACTCGAGAGTTAGGGCCTTGGAACTCGGGTGCAGAGATTTAAAGGAGAGAGGTTTAACAGAAGAAAAATTACAAAATCCAATTTTGTCAATGACCCACACATTAAAAAGTACAGAAAATATATACAGAAAAAGTACAGCCACATCCCTCCACGCAGCTTCTTCCCACCCACTTCACCACCACCACCCTGGGCCCAACAGGCAGTACCGCCCAGATAAGAAAATGACCAGGGGTGACATATCCTAACATCAATTACTAGTCCTAATAGAGGATCCCAAAAACACTTGTCAGAAATACAGCCAGCAATCAGTTATGTTAAAAGACCTCTTTTGTTTTTGATTTTTAAATTGTTTTTTTTAATTTTTATTTTAGTAACAGATATACAACCTAAATTTTCCCATTTAACCATTCAGATATAGAATTCAGTGGCATCATACACATTATTTAACTTAATATATTTCAACTGATGCATGCTCATTCCACTCAATAACTGCTCTAGAGACAGTGAGAGTCAGCAGAAGAAAATCTGTTCTCATTTGATCTTCGGTTTCTTGATGCCCTCTTTGCGGGCCTTTTACTCCTATACGCTTAAGCTTTCAAGAATAAAGGTCCACAGGGAAAAAAGACTATATATAAGCATATACCAATACACAGATATATTCACACAGACGTATACATACTGATGCTATATCTATCCACGTTCTTTGCCAGGTTGCCAGCTTTATTTCCATTTCCCCACGGAGAAGACCAGCTTAGGTGCTAGCCAAGAGCTTTTACAACAACAGTAATGCCTTCTCTTAACTCCTACCCTTCTATCCTTCCATCAAAGCCATCTCCTTAGAGAGAATCAACAGGTGATTTGGAAACATGCCAAAAAGTTTGCCCAAAAATGTCACATTTTCCAATTCCTAGTTAACTGGAAATAATTCACACTTGTTTCTTCAAAAAGAAATTTGAGAAGAAAAAGAGTCTTGTTCCTAAAAACAAATCCCTTGGTCCGCATCTATCTTAAACAGCAAACCACTGGAAAAACAAAGCAGCTGAAATTTTCTTTATTAGGATGTATTTTTTTTCCATCCTTTGCTGACAGTTTCACTTCAGACAAAGAAAGCCCACGGCCTATCAGGATCCACACCACCACCTTCCAACACACACAATTTCCGCTCCAGCACACGTTCACACACACAGGCCCACACTCACACTCTCACCTATATTCCAACAAACAAGCAAGCAGAAACCTCTAGAATATTCTTCTGGGCAGCCAAGTAAATGCTAAAGAAATGAAAGCTTAAAAAAAAAACAAAAAAAAAAACAAAAAAAAAAACAAAAAAAAACGTTTCCCCTTCTAGAGAGTCAAGGGAAGGAGATCACTGTGATCAGATCTGTTAAGGGATTAGAATGCTTCATGCAGAAACAATGGGGAAATGGAAGGCAAACATTATGTAAAATTATTCTGACAGTTACAGGCAGCAGACCAAAACAGAGAGCCCTGCTGTGTTGCAAACACTAGGCTGATACCAATGTTGGGGAGCATGTATGTATCACCCATCCACACAGAAAATGAATTCTGAAGACTGTCTGCACTTTTAAAGCAACAGTGTGTCACCAGAGGCAGAGCAGCTGTGGGTCCTTCTGATAAGGAAAACTTTTGCATTAAACCTGTCTAAAGGGCTAAAAGCACCAGAAACAAACTCAAGAGCAATGTTCTCCGATCGAGGTAATGGCCACATATCAATTCAGAGCGGAAACCACCCCACACCACCCCCCATCTTAACTTGACTCTCATGGGAGGCAGCAGATCTCACCTGATAGCATCAGTGCTAGACCTGTTACAAAGAGCATCTTTTAACCATCAGACCCTTCAGCATTAATCTCTGGAAGGGGCAGTAAAGGGAAAATGCATAGCAAACCTTAAACAAAGATGGGAAAAGCAGTTTTTTATTTGGAAGGCAGATGCCAAAGTAGCAGCGTGACTTAAAAAGATGATTATAAAATACATTTTATATCAGGAGAGCATAACAATAACAATAATAATAATAGCAAAAAATAATAAATGTGCAGAATACAATAGAGACTTACCAAACACTGAATTCATGATAAACTGGAAATAGAAATAAGGACATATAAAGCCAACCAGAAACCCATGGCTCCACATTCAGAATGACAAAAGTAATTAAGAGCTATACCCCCATCTTGCTATAAGAAAGATACAGAAAACGTGCAGAACTTTCTCAGCATTTCCCAAGTGACACAACAGAGAGGAACTGCTTTCAGGCAGGGCTGACTGCTGTTTTTCTAGTTCTCATATCTGCCCCAGCACCAAGCACAGGGCCAGGCCCTCAGGAAGCACGCAATAAACACATGCTACTGAATGTTCATTGCTGTCCTCCAAAAAGTGAGGAAGGACCAAGCTCCAAAATTATAGGCAGCAGGAAAGGGTCAGAGAGAGGCAGAGGTGCACCTTCCTCACGTGGCCTGTTAATGCAAAAACTGGCAGAGTGGAGCCCTGAAAAAGAACCTGGTCCTCACACAGGCCTGCAGGTGTCTATTACAATCTGCATACTTAACCTAACATATCCATCAAGTTAGTCACGAAACCCTTCTAAGGGTGAAACCAAATAATATTTTATTTCATTTTAATTAGCACAGAGAAGAGTCCATAATATCAAATGGACAAGGTACTCCTTGCTTACTTTCAATGACATATTTAAGGTATCTGCTATGAATGAAGATAAAACTTCCATTTTATTCAATTTTGCTTTTAAACCAAAGGCTTGAATGCCTCTTAAAAATTCCTCTACATATCAATTTTCCAATTTAGGAGAGCCCATCATTCTCCAATACGGGTTTAACAGTAGAAGAAAGAAAAGAGTAAGTCATTCTCAGAAGCAAACCAGACAACTCTTTCTGTCTGGTACAAGAGAATGACATTTGGCTCCAAGAAAACTTTTCAGACTCTTTAACTGGGCCTCGTCAACATACCGGAGTCTGAGATAACTATAGGATATACAACATCTATGCTGCAAATTTAAATGAAAAATGACTTATTCTCCCTTGGGAGAGGCTCATTTTAAACAGGAAGCCCCTGGACTCAGGTAAAGACCAAAGAAATGGCTGGGATGGGAGCAGGCACAATTGTCCCTAAGGGTCAAATGCTCAGAATGTGTGACTGGTGCCTGCCAAGCCAGTGGCAGGGGCCTGCTCACTCTCTCAATTTCAGTCACATCTCCTTCTCTTCAAAAGAAACGCCCATGGTGTCATTCAAGTACCTCCCTAAATCAACTCTACAGAAATTTGCAAAGGTTAAAGATGAAAACTGAAACTAATTGGTCCCCAAACTAATGTTTCCAACTGCCCTAGCCTTTTCTCTAGGCTATGAATACCTTCCTTCAGACCCAGGGTATCTTTTGACCTTAAGCAGGTGCCTGGGAAGGGCAAACTCATCCCAGATTGTGAGATACTACAACCCATCCACCCCTCAAAGTAAGGCATGTAGCAAAATGCAAAAACTAGTGGACACAATTGGAAAAACTTTTGGAGCTAAATCTATCTCAAATTCAGGACCCAATTTCAGATTTGTAATAGAAATATACTTTAATCTTTCAGTATTAAGCCCATTACAAGCCTTCATCAAATGATAAGGCCTATATAAAATAAAAAATCATCTGATCTTTACTAAATCTGAAGGAAAAGAACTTGTGTTAATTCTATCAAATTCTCAACAAGACCAAGGCTGAATCATAAGGTGGACTCATATACTCTGAAAAAGATCCCTTATTTGTGAACCAAAGGAAGCTGTTAATAAACTCTGAAAGCAACTTCCCTCCATAATATCCATAAACAATCATAACAGACAAAAACATCAGAAAGATTTTTAGGGACAAAGAGGAGGACAAAGGAGAAAGGGAGACTTCAGGGTCATTTACTGTAACTCATAAAACTTTAAAAAATTAGTTGGGTGGAAGTGTTTATAAGTAACTAGAATCATCCCACAGATTTAGCCTCTGATCCTTGTTTTTTTTAAAAAAAAAAAAACAGTAGTTTTTCATTGATTTTGGGTGGGGAAAAAAATGTGGCTTTTCAGCTCAGCACAACGAACTATTTATCTGGCCTGACAAGGCCAATCAATCTACCCCCACTGTTTATTATAAGGAGTAGGAGAATACTGTTAGTCTTGACTGGTGGGGGTAGGGCCAAAGACGGCACTGGTCCTGGTACACAATGCTTCACTTCAACTAGAAATTTCTGTTTGGCTCAGGTGACCCAGGAGGTCAGCGTGAAGACTCGGACAGAATGAAGACGGTTTGTTATGTGTTTCATTTTTACAGAATGCCCCCATGTGCTAAGGTCTCAAGCCACTGGCATATATATTCATTATTCATTATATAAAATACCTAAGAGAAAAAGGTTGATCATAATCAGGCTGCAGGCCCAAGGCAGAAGGCTGAAGAAGGAATGTAAGTCAGTATGCCACCCCTTTTAATTCCATATTCTGGTTAATGAAAAATTCCACAGGGGAACTCAAAGGCCAGATTTTTAGTTGTAAAGAGACAAGGATATGAAAAGTTCTATTTCTCCATTCATTTAAAGTTTACAGGAAATTTTAGTTAACTCCTCCAGAGAATTACTTTAATTCCTTACTTTGATTAATTCCTGATCTTGTTAAAGTTAATTAAATACTATAACTCTACTGTTTGCTTTACAACTACAGGGCTGGCCAGAGAGGCCTCGCTGCTGGTCGCCACATGTGCAGTTCTTCAGCCCACTGACCTAAAGAAGCATCATGAGGAACAGGAGGGGCTCAGGAAAGATGCAACGGATTCTACAGCTCCAAATCCAAGGAGTGCAGGTCTCAGGAATTTGGGAACATATTTGCAAGAATGCATGGGGCACCTTTTTGAGGAAGACTGCACTATAACAGCATTGTACACTTCATTCTTAAAATGGGATATCCCCTGCATTGGTAGGATGGGATTTTTAAAAGGAACAAAAACAAGAAAGAAAATCCTATAGCTGTTAACAAATGTGGGCCTCCAGCCAGTCCTTAATCTGAATAATTCAAAAAAGGAAATGTAAACCAGGGCAGCTGGAGGGGTGTTGGGGGGAGAGGCAGGAAGGAAGAGCGACACAAAGCTAATCTCTCACAAAGCTAATCTCTCAAGCACTGTGATCAATGGACAGTTTACTGGACAAATTCTTATGTTGTCTAAATTTTTTTAAAAGATTTGCTGTTCTTCTCCATGGTTGCATACACTTGCCTTCTTTCTTTTTAATGGAACCCTTTGCTAATATATTTCCTGCTCCTGCTTTTGCACGACTCTGAATTTCTCTTTAAGGAAGTAATAAGCCTATGAAAAGTCATGGACATGCTCAGTGTGTGCCCTGGTGGATCCAAAGTAAGGTATTAGAAAAAACAGAGGAGCCGTTGACCCAGTGTGACCACATTACAAAATTAATAGAGTTGTCTCTGCAATCTTCTATCATCTTTCATATTTCAAACAAAGATCACAAAAGGGGGTGGGGAAGAAAACAAAACTACAAGAAGCTACTATCCTAAAATTTGCTTCAAGGCTCTGTACTTTCTGCATGATTTTTCTGTAAACCTACAACTACTACAATAAAAAAAAAATTACAGAAAAGTAAATGGCGGAAAAAGAAATGCCTTGCTAAAAATACCAATCAAAAGAAAGCTGTGTGGCTAAAATTGACTTCCAAGCATATTTTAGAGCAAAAACCCTCACTAGGGATAAAGAAGCTCATTTCATAATATTAAAGAGGCAATTCACACTCTAAAAAATAATTTGCCTCAAGGTCTCAAAAAAAGGAAAACAAGATCTTTAAAGGTCCCCTGGTTAGATGGATGTATTAGCCGTATCTTCACACATACTGCCTCATAAACTGAGAAAGAGAGGTCCTATGTTAAGGAGCCCAGCAATTAGGGGAAGATCCTGATAAAGCCTGTCTTGAATTAAAAAGAGAACATGGTCAGACACACACAGCTCAGGCCTGTACCACAGAATTCTGGGAGGTCACCTTTCCAATCCAGAAAAATACGTATGATAGCAAAAGCTATAGCCCTGAAAAATCATTTGCAGATTTAGTCCACGTTTCCATTGTCAGAAAACATTTTTATTAGTTCCCTTTATTATACTTACTGTATCATTATTTGCCATATATGTGTATGTGTGTTTGTGTGTGCCCAAAATTTATACCAAAGAACAGGAGGGCAAACTCCATTCAATTTTTCAGCAATTCAACATTTGACACAGTTCATCTAGAAGTCTCTAGTTTTTGTTTGTGAGCAGGGAGGGGAGCTCTGTCTCCTTTGCCATACCTCTCTTATTGGTTCTTAAAATTGTTTCAGAAGACAGCAAAGAGTTTCCACTGGATACTTCGTGCATGGGCTTTTCTGGAGCTTTGCTGGAGAGTTGGATCCTTCTTCATTTCTTTCTTTATTTCCTGTGAGGATAGATAGAAGGAAAACAAGACTGTAGTTTGAAATCTTAGGATACCGCTTTGACTATTTTAAGTTTCATCTTGCTGGAAGTGAACAACAGTGAACCCAACTCAGCATAATATGATGTTTTAGAAACACCATTTCCTATATCTTTGTTGTTCTTTTCCCTTGCGTTGATTAGAAAAGCACCTGGTCCTATAAAATGGAATAAGGCCAATGATGGTGATGTGACCTTATATAACTATGACTATTCCATGTGGCCATGAAGAGAATGAGTTTCACATAAAGATCACCATACAGCTCTAAGTGACAACCTGTTCTACTTTTTGAACAGTAACAAGCTATGGTCAGCCAGAGTCACCCCTTAAAAACCTTCTGGTTTCCAGTCCTCTCAACAGAGGTCTACAGAAGTATATTCCCAAATCGCCGTGATGCTCACAATTATACTAAACCAAAGTGAAGATGATTTAAATTCACTTACAGTTTAACTCCTGACAAAGAAAAAAATACGGATGGAAAACCAAAAGACTTCAAGGCCAGAAGTCAGCAAACTATGGCCTACCGCCTGTTTTTGTAAGTAAAGTTTTGTTGAAACACAACCACATTCATTTGTTTAAGTAATATCTGTGGCTGCTTTGATACTCCAATGGCAGAGTTGAGTAGTTGCAACACAGATTAAAGCCTAAAATATTTACTACATGGCCCTTTACAGAAAAAGTTTGCTGACCCCTGCTCTACGCAGACTGCTGTCAAAGCTCCTTTAAGATCTATTTTTGAAAACCTGATAGCTGATACAGTTATTTCAAATTACTTTAATAATTTACATAATTCTTTTCAAAGGCATTAGTTGCCAGAAATCACAGTAACTCACAAACAACAGGTCTGTGCACAGGAATTCTTCCCCAAAGAGCAGGGGGGTTCTGAGCTCACCTGAACACACAATTACACTGACCTGGGAAAGAAAAATCCAAAGGGCTAGATCCAAAGCATGGCTTTATGCAGGAAGGGCTCAAGGATGAATAAGGTTTTCTTTAGAAAGAACCTCGAGTAAGAAATGGAGACAGGCTCACGCAATGGAAGGAACATGAATACGGTATTTTAGACAGGGGCAAAGATTTGACCTGGGCATAGGGCAGAGACGGAAAGAAAACAAAAGCTTGTCACAACAGAGCCACTACCCAGCAGCTTCCTATGCACCTGAATTCAGCTACCATATCCAGTTCCCAGTTGCTGACTCTGTTCACAACTGCCTCATCCTCTCTACCTCACCAGGGCCCCACCAGAAACCAGCAACTGGGGTTGGCACTTTGCTGTACTGAGAATTTCAGTTGGTGTCCCAGAGGCCTAACTAGGCAAACCTCAACCCCAGGCTGACACGGGTTCCTCAGTGCACCAAAGATGTGTGCATGTGTATGTGCAAGTGCGTGCACGGAAACCCACCTCAGCAGCCCCAGCACCTGTTAGAACAGCAGCTGCCAGGGGTTCCTGCAGGCTCAAAGGCAGATGGCATCAGGGGAAAATCTGCAAATGCTGCCCCTCTGATCAACACGACAAGATGCTTTCTTGGTGATGGCTGTCAGCTGGCTATGGCTCCCAAAGTAAAGAAAACGAGACATCAAGGGGACTTGTTCCCCTAATGGTTGCTTCTTTGAGGGAAGAACAGTTGCTCAAACCTCACTGTCTATGGCAGTGTGCATATGAGAGTGCACACACAAACTTCCCACCTGGACACAACGTGATATAGTAACACAACATCCAACTTCACTAAGGAGTAATTCACAAAAATTCAGTAGTGAATTCAGTAGTGTTGTGGGCAACACTGCCTGCCAGCTTTCGTTTAGCACTAACTGCTAATGGCATGCAGGAAGGAAAGGCGGCAAATGTTGGCAGAGACTGGCAGTGGGGTGGGAGGGAGGTGGAGGGGAAGTGAGGTTCTCAACCATGTTGGCTACCCAAGGCTTCACAAGCAGCACATTGGGAGCAGCCGGCTTGGAAGGACCAGTTTTATCCAGAGCAGGCACCTAGGGGTAAGAAACCAGCACCAGAAGAGGGGCAATCCTGGGCAATACATCCCAGATTCTACTGTTTCCTCAACGATTGGTCATAGTTGCTGGTTAGAGAAACCTAATGATGAGTGGATTTCTTAAGCTGCTTCTTCAGTTGAAGCAGGGAAGAGACAGGATTTAAAATATGTCCTGCCTTTGACTGCACAGAAACCAATCAGACCCATGGACAGTCATGAATTCTGCGTACTCCCCACTTAGACAACCAGGTACTCTAGGCTTGACACCCCCCACCTCTAGCCAACACCTTCCCTCAACCTTCCCTTCTCCCAAGTGGCCTGTCTTGTCTGACACTCTACTGTCCATCCACTTCACCAGACTGAAAAATTGAGCCTTAACCCCCGTATCTACTCAGTCACCCAGGCCAGCTGTTTCTCTCCATTCCTCCCGAACTGCCTTAAAAACATGAATACCAGCTAATATTTGATGCTGACCATGTGCTGAACCTGTTCTAAGGGCATCACCTAGATAATGACATTTAGTCTACACAACAGCCCCATGAAGTTGGTCCCACCACCACCCCCCTTTTACAGATGCATACTGCAATACACAAAGACTGAAAGAAACTTGCCTGAGGTCAGATAAGTAGCAGAGCTGGAGTTCTGCATGGATTCTAAAAATGTTCTCCTCCCCTGTCTCCCTGCCTCCAGTCTCTGTCCTCCCAGGTCAGCCTCTAAACTGCCACAAGCAACACTTCCCCAAAACAAATGTCTGTCCTCACCCCTCCACTACTAAAATCCTCCAGGTACTTCCAAAAGACCACAGTACAAACTCTTTAGTTCAAAAACTTTTCAAATTGTACAGTAAGCCACAAGTCCCATATACTTGCTTCTGGCTAAAAATACCTGACATGAATGCTGACCCCATGGTACCAACTACTATGCAAATACAAGTTGGAGAGGGCACACTTCTTGAACAACACCTTAAGTTCACAGAATTCTGATGTCATGGATTCCTACTGGTAAGCACTAAAAATAGGTGATAATGCTGGCAATGATGCAACTTTACACTGGCAAAGGCTTATATAATTAAAGTACTTCAACAGATTTTTTTTCACTTGCTCCTCACAATAACACTGTCAGATTAACAAAACCTATTTTGCCAGACTTGTATCTTTTTACACATTAGAAAAGTGAGACCCAAAGAGAGAAGATGAAAGACTACAGCAAAGTCCCAAAGCTAGTAAGGGGCAGAGTCAGCCATGGAACCAAGCCCTAGGCCTTCAAGGCAGAGCTCTCCTACTACCTTCCACCTTCCAGGAAGCCAATGTCATGATCACAGCAGGAAGACTCAAAACCACTCCACCTGTAGTTCCAGCGGGAATCTTAATTTGCCTCCACACTTTACTAAAGGATCCAAAAGGCCAAGAGTACTGAGGCCCAAATCCTTAAAGTCCCATATCACCCATGTACAAAAGCAAAAGGAGCTCCTACTTCCTGTGGAAGAGGTGGCCCGGGCCTCAGGCAGCTACAGGAGCAAGAGTAACTCCTGCCTGCATCCAGCTGCCAGCATCTGGGTACCTGGAACTCTCCAAGGTTCTGACCCAGTACAGCAGAACTCTGGATTTCCTGGGTCTGGGTGTCCCCAGCCCCCAGTACTCAATTTCCGCTTCCTGACCAGTAAGCCCATATTTTCATGATTTGTTAAAACCCTGGGTCCTACTATCCCAGTGGTAGAGGCCACATCCTGGGCCAGATTGTGGGCTCCAGGAGTTTGGAGGGATTCATACATGCACAGGGGATAAATCAGCAATGATTCTACTTGCTTAAAGACAGTACAGAATAGACAGACTTTCAGGAAACCTCTTTATGAGGGAAGAGAAACCAAGCTTCTCTTTATCTCAGTTCTGTTGGCTTAACAATGGAAAATTGGCATGTACGGCAAAACTGAGGCACTCAATAAGCTATCAATGCTGCCACTACACCTGAGCTGTGTCTCAAGGACCACCTGAGAAAAAGTAGAGAACTTGTCACACCATTCCTCTTTTCAAAAGCATGGTGCTGAAAAGAGGCCAAGATGGCTCACCCAAATTCAGAAGCCAAAAGCCCCAACAAGAACACCTTACCGAAATTCTCCATAATACATTTGGTTTCCTGCAAACAGCAGCCTCACTGGGCAAATGCATAATTTGCAAGCACTGCGAGCTAAGATAGGATAGTCTGTTTTTTGATAAGCTGAGTTGCCCAGATGTGGCTGAGCCAAGTCTGCTACCTCTTTTTGCCTCTCCTTCTCCACCCATTATGTACTATACTGGGGCTTTGTCTGGGTTGCATCTTTTTGTTTGTTTCCTTTATTTTTATTCTTCATCTTGTTTATCCCCTTTTCATTCTCAGAAATATCAGCTTGTAGCGATTAAAAAACAAAGCAAGGCTTAATATAATCACTCACTTTCCTGGATACACAAAATCTTTTAATCAAATTTGCCTAAGAGATGTAAGTCGCCCTGGCAACATAGAACATGACCCCCAGGTAGAGCCTGGTCCTGGCATCATGGGATTGATGATGCCTTCTTAACTAAAAGGGGGAAAAGAAATGTAACAAAATAAGGTTTCACTGGCTAAGAAATTTCAAATAGAGTCAAGAGTTCATTCTAGTGGTTACACTTATGTAAGCTTCAGTCAGATATCACAAATTGCGATGGTATATCAAGCCCCAACCAACTTTCTTGGAAAACCCTAAAGAAAACCCAGGGCTCTATTTAAGACTCTATAAAAGTTTTACTTATTAGGTTTATTTTCCAGAAACTTAAAACCTCCAGATTGTTCCTATGCCAGATAAGCTCTGAAACTTAGAGGTCCAGTCTCTCCTAGAACATCAACCAGTTGCATTCCCCATAATGTCGACACCCCTTTTCAGCATGAAGAAGTTAGAATGGACATTGCCCAAATGTCCCTGAAGACTGAGAAAATGATCAAATGAGAGGGAGGAGTTTTAACAGAGAAGTTTGAATTTAATAAATGATTATGACTACTGAATCATTATATAGAACAGCTAGAAGGAAATACCTGAAATTGTGGAACTGTAACTCATACTATACTTTGAAATTTGCTCTATAACTACCTGTTAAGCTGTATTTTGAAATTTATCACTTTTCTGTATATATGTTGCATTTCACAGTTAAAAATGTTAAAAAAAATTCCCTAGGAGCACACAGGAAGTAGGGAGATGTCTCACTAACAATGTCTCAAGTATTGAGGTAATGATACTCAATTTAGAGGAGGGAAAGAGAATCACTTCTCTGAGGGCTCTTACAAAAAATACATAGTTTGGAATAAGCAATTTCAGGGGAGCAGAGCTATATAGATTTAAACTGATGTTTAAATGACTATGTTCCCATAGCTGTATCTCCTTAGTTTAAGAACACTGAGCCAAACTTTTGAATTTTCTTACGATCATCACAATCATCATCCAAACTATCATTTATTGAATACTTACTAAGTTCATAAACTACCCTAAATATTTTATATACATTAGGTTATTCAATCCTCATACAGACCCCATGAAGAATTTCTATTTCTCTATAAAAAGAAGGAATTGGGAGAGACACCTGCCAAGGACACAGAGCTTAGTAAGCAGCAGAGCTGAAAGTTAAACCCAGGTCAGTCTCACTCCAAAACCTCTACTCCTATACACAACAGTGCTTTCTTCTATCTCAGATCTTCCTTTATAAAGACCACTAACAGCTGCCTGTGCACAATACTGAAGAGCTTAAACATGCTTTCACCTACATTATATCATTTGGTTTAAAAACTAGAAGGAAGCATGATTATTTCTATTTTTCTGATGAAGAAACTGAGATGCAGATAGGATAAGTGACTTGCCCAATATCCCCCCACTAGTAGATGGCAAAGTTAATTCTAGACCCAGGTGTCTTGATTTCCTTTCTACACAACCATTCTGTATCTCACAATATAGATGTGTACTATAGTTAATAAAGATGTGATTTTAAATTGAGAGCCTCACGTTCAGTGAAGTAACTTAGCCCTGCTTACAAAGTAAAGGGATGGCACCAAAGGAACTCGATACATGACATAAAGAATAGTGAACATATACATTTTAGTGATAATTTACAGGTAAAAAACCACAGTTGCTTATGCACAAACTATAACATATGTCAATTAATTAGTATTGGACCATTTGAGGAGGTCAGAGCTGGTTAAAACAACAGCACAGTAATGAATACAAGCTGAGCTTTACACATCAAGAGCCTAACCAGCAAGACCCCAGGTCTGTACGTCATGGAGCTTGTAGAGAAGCAAGCTTGAAGAAGGCGCCAGGCCAAGCCCATGTTCCTCATATCTCAGATGATTTCCTTATATCTCAGGAAGGAAAATAAAGGAAACTAACGTTTCTGCCTGGTTCCCCTTCATTTGAACAGAGAAGTAAGGATTAAGTGACACTGGATTCAGGAGGTCTTCTATTAGATTCACAGAAGGATTCTAGAAGATGATCAAGTATCACAATACACAGCACAATTTTTTGTTTAATGATAATGAAATAGGATAGAATCTTTAAAATTTTGTAATATAAAGTCCCAAACAAAAAAGTTAACAATTATACATTCTGCAATGCATGAGAATGTCGGTAGGGGTATATGAGATCATACTCTTGAGCTCCGAATGAGTAAGCTGGCAGCATTCCAAACTCAAAGAAGGGACAATTCAGAGGCTATAATAAGCTTAGCACTACTATTTAAAGTAATGAAGTATCTTTTCTGCTTTTTGGATTCATTTCGCAAAATTGTTTCCTTGGCAGGTCAGATAGAGATTCGTAGCACAGTGGAAAATGTTTTCCAGGAATAAAACAACTGATCCCGAAGAAGCAACTTTTAACTTTTCTAAATAACAAATCTTGGTTCAAATAACCTAGATTTATCAGAGTACTGTCACCAGTACTTTTCAACCTCTTGCTAACCTTGCTAGACCCTTTATAGTTCATGTTTCCCCAACACTTTTGTTGAGAGGGAGTCACTGTACTAGGTGTGTGAACTTGAGCAAGTTTCTTAACTTCTTTGTGCCTTAGATTCTTTGGCTCTAAAACTGGAATAACAATAGTAAACTACCCCATGGAGTTGGTAATGAGGATTAAATGACTAAAATTCTTCAAAGCAGGTCTTGGCACAATAAACCTTAGTATTACGAGTATTATGAGTATTATGTATTATGAGAATTGCTGCTATACAACCAAGTTTTTCCCTGGTAATAATAATGAACACTTTGCTCACTTTGGTCACTGTTTTCTCTCATAAGCTAAGATTTAGTCCAGAATTTTCAAGTCTCTTAGCTATGAAGAGGAAACAGTTCTGTTTCCAATCTGACCCTTTAAGTTTTGGTCTCAGAATGAGAAGAACTAACTGAAGCCACCTCATTGAATCCAGAACTTTATATGCTTTCTTGTTAATTCACTTGGATCTCCTAACAAGACTGTGAAGGAAGTAGATCAATTTTTATAAGCCCAGTTTTACAGAACTCGGACACTGAAGTCCCAATGGCAGAAGACTAATGCCAGGGTTTATGAACCCCAAACCAATGCTCTTTCAACTATTCTAAGATCCCTTTGGAGCAGTTGAAATCATTCTATTTATTTATTTTTATTAACTAAAATCCATACTTTATTCAGATTTCCTTAGTTTTTACTTAATGTCCTTTTTCTGGTACAGGAGCCCACATTACATTTAGTCACCATGTCTCAAGCTCTTCTTGGCTGTGACAGTTTCTCAGACTTTCCTTGTTTTTGATGACCTTCACAGTTTTGAGTACTGGTCAGCTACTTTGTGGAATGCCCCTCAAATGGGATTTGTCTGATGTTTTTCTCATGATGAGACTGGGATTTTAGGTTTTGGGGAAAAAGACCACAAAGATAAAGTGCCCTTCGCATATCGTATCAAGAGTACATGCCATCAACATGACTTATCATTGATGCTTTTAACCATGATCACCTGGCTGAGGTAGTTTATTAGTTTTCTCCACTATGAAGTTATTCTTTTGCTCCCCCCCTTTCCATATGGTACTCTTTGGAAGGAAGTCACTGTGTGCAGCCCACACTTAAGAAGTGGGGAGTTATGTTCCACCTCCTTAGGAGTGGAGTACTACATAAATTATTTGGAATTCTACTGCATGGGATATTGGTCTATTCTCCCCATTTATTTATTCATTTGATCATTTTTTTTGTATCAGTATGGACTCATATTTATTTTATAATTTGGGTTATAATCCAACACTACTTTAGTCCATTGCTAAAACTGTCCCAGCTCTCATCATTGGAAATTCTTTCAATTGGCTCCTATAGCCCTGTGATACATTCTTATAATTGTGGGGTTTTTGTTGTTGTTGTTGTTATTTGTTTTGTTTTGACACTTCCTTACTTTGTGGCACTACAAGATGTTCCAGGCATATCTTGCATAATTCCTGCCCTCCTAGAATCGACCATTTCTCCAGGAACCCCTGGTTCCTTTTCTCAGAAAATGGCATTAGAAATCAAGATTTTAGGTTCTCATTCTAGCGAATTTTTTTTAAAGCCACAAAACAGCTAATAAAGACACTTGATTTTGGTTGCACTAATATGAACTAGGAATATCATCAACAGAAGAGCCCAGTCTTAGAGAGCAGCAATCCCCTAAATTATTTGCTCTTTCAAAGAATAGATAAGTTCAAGCTGAAAAAAAAAAAGCAAAAAATTTTCAATAGAAACTAAGTAAAACAAACCATCAGGCTTGCTGGTATTGTAAACCAACCAGACATAATCACAACAGAACAGAAGAAGGATGCTTGGAATAACAGAGACATCTGCTGGGGGTCATCAGGGAGAAAGCTGATAGTATCTTCGGTTTTGCCACATAACAGACACAGCATGGTATATTCCTGAAATTCATCCATGATGCTGAATGTGTACTCGTGCCTGGCTACTACATGATGACAATTCTTACACAAATAATCATAGTTAACTATTTCTTCTCCACCTTCTTCTTTCAAGGATTTGTTTGTGATCAGCATAAAATCCCGCTTGTTGCATACTGCACAGCCTGTAAAGTTCAGTAAGAAAGATCCATTCTCCAAGCACGTATTATCCCGACTGGGATATTCCTTCTCCACACAGTCCCCACACATCATGACGCCTCAACAGGGAACGTCCTCCAGAACTTTCCGGAAGACAAAACCTCTGTCTGGGTTGCATTTTAACTTCTATAAATTAATTGATCAGTCTCTGTATTCGTTTCCTTGCTGCTAAAACAAATACCATACAATGGGATGGCTTAAACAATGGGGATTTCTTGGCTCATGGTTTTGAGGCTAGAAGTCCAAAATCAAGGTATCAGCAAGGTGATGCTTTCTCCCCGAAGAATGCAGGTGTTCTGGGGCTAGCTGCCAGTGATATTTGGTCCTTGGCTTTTCCATCACATGGCAATGCACACAGCAGCATCTTCTCCTGTCTCTTCTGGATTCCATTGACTTCCAACTTCAGGCTGCTCCCCATGGCTTCTTTCTCTGTATCTATTTCCTTCGCTTATAAGGATTTCAGCCATATTGGATTGAGGCCCACCCCCCTTCAGTTTGGGCACACCTTCACTAATAACATCTTCAAAGGTCCTGTTGACAAATGGGTTCACAGCCGCACAACCAGGGCTTGGGAGGTCAACAGGCCTGTTGTGGGGAACACGTTCAATCCCCAATAGTCTCTAACCAAAATAGAGTACATGGTAAAGCACCAACAAAGATAGACTTTGGGGACCTGCTCCCTCTCCTTATCTTTTATGTCTTCTGCCAATCACAACACATGCTAAAACATAGGCTTCATCGTGAACCAAGAGAACAATTCTGTACACCAGAAAACCAGAGCTAGGCCTGGCATCATCATAATTAGGTGTGTGACCTTGCAGGCAAGTAACTTAGGGCCACTATGCAACTATTTTGTCATCTGCAAAAGAAGCCTAATACTAAATGCTTTGGCACCAATCCATGATGTTTTCAGGATCAAACAGCGAATTGGAGAGTACTATACAAGTTTAATGTTTCACTTGCTGTCATTATGAACGTTGTTATTGAATAGCAAATGCTATAAAAAGAACTACACATAACAACATAGATGAATTTTGAAGTAATAAGTGAAAGAAGTCAGACCCAAAAAAGCACATACTGTGTGATTCCATCTCGATGAAATTCAGCAACAGGCAAAATCAACCAATGGTAAGAGAGAAAAGAATAACGGCTACCCTTGAGAGGGTACGTTCTGGGAGGCATGAGAGGGAGTCTGCCAGGAGGATGAAATGTTCTATAATTTGGTCTAGGTAATGGTGTTACACAAGTATAAACAATAAAAAAAATGAACTGTACTTCTAAAATCTCTGCACTTTATTGTAGCTGAGTTTCAATGGAAAAAAAAAAGAAAAGAACAGCATAGGTCTTTAAACCAGAAGATACATTCTTTTGTATGTAAATGTGCTAATGGTCTGTCCTAGAAAGTAAACAATCTGAAAAGCTAGTACAGGGGTACTTTAATATTCATTTCAGGGGGGTAGACAGCTTTCTGGGATCAACATTAAGGGGGCGGGTGGTCAGAATGTGCCAGAGGCACCCTTTCAAGTGGATGAAATCAGGTATGTCTCATCAAATTGATACAAACAGCATAATGGATCTGCCCCCTCCATGGCTTCTTTTCTCTCCACCACAGCTGTTTTCCTCCTATCCTGCAATATTTCCTTTTCTCCTGCCACCCACCAATAAAAGTGCAGGCACAGACGGAAGGCTGACTCCACGGGCAGCAGGGGGTGCTTGCCATCTCCCTGACCCACCAGGAACACTGGTCCTGGTGCTTTCTGAGCATTCAAAGAGCTGAACAAGGTCCGGCAGGGCCACACAGCTCAGGCTAGAAGCAGGGCATGGAAAAGAGGTGTCACTCATCAGCCACCCACAAACCTGGGTCTGTTTCTTTCTGGAGGAAAGTCTTCCTTTAAAGCCAGGCAGAGCTCTGGCCCCACAGCCGTGGTCCCTGTGCCAGTTCATGGAAAACCATATTGCAAAATTACCACTGGCAGAAGATAAAAGGAAATCTCTAAAAACAAACCCTTATGCTAAATCTACTGATAACAAGAGTTTTGAATAGATACAGAATCCTAGAAATAGCACATTGCTCTCCCACAGGCATGCTATCTTCCCGCACTCCCTTCCCCTCCACTGCCGATGCAAAAGGCAAGTGCAAGAAGCAGCTGCCCTGATGAGTGTGCTCCCTACAAACATTGGCTGTACTTTCCCAGCTCGTGGCTCACTTCACCAAATCTAGTGAGTCTCAGGACATCTGGGAAGACATAGCAAGTATTCTGAAAGCAATAACAGGGTACAAGGGTCTATTACGATCAAATAACATAAGGGTCAAATGCATCTAAGATTTTTTTTTAAAATGTATCTGACAAAAGGGAAAGTATTGTATGGTTCTGCTTACATGAAGTATCTAGAATAAGCAAATTCATAGAGGCAGAAAGCAGAGGAGAGGTTACTAGGGGTGGGGGAGTGGAGGGGAAGAGGAATAGGCAGTTATGACTTAATGGGCCCAGAGTTTCTGTTTTTGGTGATGAAAACGTTTTGGTAATGGATAGTGATGATGGTAGCATGACACTGTGAATGTAATTAATATCACTGAATTGTACACATAAAAATAGTTAAAATGGCAAAATTTTATGGTATATGTATGTTATCACAATAAAAAACAAGCATTTTAAAAAATAAAATAAAATGTATCTGAAGTAAATATGGCCAATTCTGAGGACTTGATAAAGTAAGGTGATGGGCACGCTGGTACTGGTTATTTAGTCTATGCCTTTTTTCCATTTGCTTGAAATATTTCATAATTTCTCTAAAAATTACATAGTGCAACACATCGAGGGCTTTCCTATACTTACTGAATATGCTGCCACATGGAAAAGTGCTCTGATATATGCATATACCTAAGACCTTTTCAGTTCAAAGCTAACAAGGGAAGTTTTGTGCTTTTTTTTTTTTTTTTTAACATGACTGGATACCTATCATCACATTTGTATGTGAATTTTCAAACATATTTTCAATATCATATATCTGCAATATTCTCTCTCAAGAATCACTGATAACACAAGCCCAGGCAAGAAGCTGTTGGCCTGAAGTACAGGAACACACATTGGACACCCCTTGTGTCCCAAGGAGATAACACTGCCTCCCAATGTGTAAGACAGTTACCTCCATGACAGTCCACCCCTTTATATTTGCCCATGCCCTGCTAAACATCTAGACTATTGCCATTTGATCAAAAGGGTATCAATACAAACCATCTCTTTGGACATGTTTTAATAAATATCTGTCAAATGAATGGCCAATTTAGTAGAGTGTTATGGGAAAGACATCAATCTACAGATAAGGAGGAGTATTTTCAATTCAGCTCAAAACTTCTACAGTGTGGAGATCTGTAGGATCCCAATGACATTACAACTGGGATCCCCTGGATCACAAGCAACTTATCACTTTATGGAATGCTGATTTGGCTTAAGAGAAGTCTGAAGAAAATTTGTGCAATGCCTCACTTTAAAAAATAGCATATTTATTTCTTTATTAGACATTCAAAATAGATTTGCTCATTTAAAAAAACAAAAATTCCAAAGTACCAGAAGAAAACATGGGAGAATGTTTATGCCATCTCAGAGTAAGAAAGTCTATTTCATACTATGACACAGAACCCAAAAGCCACAAAAGAAAGGCCTGACAAATAACAAACAAACAAACAAACAAAAAAAAAACTGGGGGGAATAGCACTTGTTAAATAGAGAAAGCTCCTTCTACAAACTATTAACCAAAAGACCAATAACCCAGCAACAACAACAACAACAACAAAAAAAAACAGCAAAGAACAGCTCACAGAAAAAAAGACAAATGATTCAAACAAATGAAAAGATGCTTAACTGCACTCCTAAGAGAAATGTAAATTATAATGAGATCCATTCAGCAATACTTTTCCAGTGCTCACTGTATCCTTTGAGCTCTCTTCTCATACCTAACTACTATGTTATAACAAAGCTTATACATGTCCTCTTGCATAAGTCTGGGCTCTCTTACAATACTGTCTTCTGTATCCACAGCCCGTTGCACAGTGCCCGGCATACAGCTGGCATTCCCTCTAGGAATAAGTATAAGGTAGACAGGGAAGAGTAAGTACAAAACTCTCCAGAAGGTCACAATCTAAAGAAAGACAGATGTACATAATTTTTTTTATTACAAGTTATTTTTGTGTGTCAGAATGGCAACAGACGAAAAAATCGATAACATAATTTTGCCAAGGATGTAGGGAAAGAGACCCTTCTTCTACTTTCTAATGAGAGCACAAGTTGATATAAATCAGTACACCCTCTGGGGAAGCAATTTGGCAATTATCTATCAAATATTTAAATGACTGTGCCTTTTGACTTAGTATTTCCACTTCAAGGAATTTAAACTACAAATATACTTGCACACATGCAAAATGGCATATGTACAAAATTAATCGTTATGGCATTGCTAAATTAGCAAAAGAGAAAGAATGTAAATATGGCTTAGAAGAGAACTGATTTCATGAATTACAATAAATCCATACCACAGAACTCTCCAAGAATGAGGCCAGTCTGTAATTATCAATGAGGACACTCAGCAAGACATACTGCCAGGAGGAAAAGCGTAATACTGCATGTTATCATATCTGTGTGAATTTGTGAGCATGCCTCATTGTGTAGTACAAAAGATACATGCAACAAACTGAAACTGAGGCTGCCTCCAGGGAGGGGAACAGGATGGTCAAGAGACAGGGGAAGTATATATTTTGACTCTTTTAACTGATGCCATGTGCCTGGGTTAGCTATTCAAAATTTTATTTAAAGTTTATTATCATTTAAATTATTATTATTTAAATTATTTGTTTAAATAAATAAAAATTATTTAAAGTTTAAATTATAGAAATTAGCTTGCTATTTCCCAATCGTTAAACTACTGGCTGTTACTTTTCCTGCAAACAAGAAAGAAGTTGACACTGCCCCCTAATAATAGGCTATAAGACTTTCACTGAGAGTTTTAAAGATTCCATACAACCACTCACAGTGACAGCAGTTTATCCTAACCCAGATACAAAGCTTAAAGGAAAACTCTTCAACCCAGATAATTCATCAAGAAGACACAACAAGAAAGTTGAAATATGGGGAAAATCATACCAAGACCAATAATCAATTGATTTTTCAATGATATGAAACAAAATCCCAAATTTCAAATTACTGAAATGCAAGTATAACTAACAGCATGACAACAACCAAGAAAAACAAATAAAATACATATAAAGAGGCAATATTAAATTTTATTTACAGTTTTATTGTGGGTAGAATCTAGTTTGCTTTGCTGGCCAGACTGCAAGTGACAGGAACGAAACCATTTTGATTGGTTAATTATGCTCAAAAACCATTTGGGGTTCGTTAATTATGCCTCTGAGGTGGACACTTTGCCTATCAAATTCTCTTCTGGAAAAATTTAAAAAAAATGTTTCTTATGACATCATACTTACTTCATGAAACAGTACCCGAAATACACGAATTGTTAGATCCCGTGCTAGGTAAATAGCTTGCCCCTGGGAAAAAAAGAGGAAGGGTCATTGAAGGTCCAACATTTTTTTCTGTGGTATTTTTAACAGCATTCATGGGAGCTCGGGCCTGGCTCCTGCAGCCCTTTGTTGGAATCCCTGTCATAGCACTGACCTGCTGTCTGGTAACCAGGGGTCCCTAGGTCCATCTCTCAGCTCCTCTGCGATGTCTCAAGGGTAAGGAATAGTTACTGTGTTTCATCCCTGGGACCTAGATAGTGATTTGCACTCAGCAGGCACTCAATAAATGTCGGCCATTATCATTAGCCCTATCATTCTTTTCACAGACATTTGAGTACCTACTGTGTGCCAGATAAATAAAAGCAGTACAGGCTTCTCACTCATTGTTAATTTTTACAGTCACAACTGCTTCTAAGATTGATCATCTAAATGAAAATATTTAAATGTAGCAAGATTTTTTAAAAACAAAAGGAGACTGAATATATTCTTCATTTTCCTGGGCCTTCTAAAAAATGTGAAATTAGCTGGCAGTTATGAAGACTATGCTATGGGCGAGGTATTGTTCTAAGGCCATTCCACGGACAAACTCATTCAATCCTTATAACTACACCGAGCCGGAGGGGCTGTTATGATCTCTCTTTTACAGATGGGGAAAGTGGGTCCCAGGAGGTGAACCACACAGAGCCAGTAAGCAGTTGGGTGACACCCGGTCCCAGCAGTTGTACCGCATTCCCATCTCACACAATGTCAAGGCCCCTAATGTTGTTCAGGCTCTGAAAGGCCACCTTCTGTACACTGCCAGGCAAAGCAGGAGAGACAAGGTAAATGACTACAGAATAAACCTTCAGAAATGATCAGTGTGAGGGCCAACAATTTGAAAGCTGCTCCCAAGTAAAGAAATGCTTGAACTTTTACCAACAACAGAGCACCTGTTTATGGGTTGTTGAAAGAATGTTTCTATACATTTCCATCCAAGACAACTGGATCGTCAAGAATAAATTATTCCAAGCCCGAAACAAAACAATGCCATTTCCTGCTCATTTCCTGATTAAAGCTTTTAGACAGCTGGGCATTTTCATTTCTCAGAGCTGTAGGGAGCCATGCAAATTTTCATACAGCAACTCCAAGATCATTACTCTAAGGAAAGCATGTGCCAACAGAATACCAAATTTTATATTGTTTCAGTAGAGAAGAGGAGGGGCAGGTTAATCTAATTACTCTACATGTGGTCACCTGACGGTGGCGAACAAAAAGATCAAATGCTAAACTGTACAGTCAGCAGCAAACTCCTAAGTAATGAGGCATTTCACATCACAAAAGAGTGGGAGGAGGGGGCTAAAATGCTTACATTGCTTGAAACCAAATACTGTAGCAATAAAAATAATCATACTGAGCTTAGCCGAATGATAGGCAGAGCATTTTAATTATGACAAGGAGCTAGGAGCTTAACAATAAATCAATCTATCTGTTGCACACGGACACACACACACACACACTCACACTCACTGTCAATAAGGCTGGAAGATACTAGAATAATGAAGCAAGAATGAAGCTAACTAGAGATGAGGCTGTCAGGCACCAGACATAGGTGGGCCCCTGGAAGTAAACCCACCCTGAAGCCATGACCATGTCCTTGGCACTAATCATTGCCTGCCCGTTACTGTTATTTCTCTTTCCAGTAAGGAGCAGACAGCTTTCGAAAGGCAACAGCACTAGGCCAGGCAGCTTAAACCTTCATTTTAAGCGCTGGCTCTGATACTGCTGGGGGTGTGGCCTTGATGCCTCAGTTTGCTTAGTTGTAAAATGGGAGATTAAAATATTCTGAAGAGAGGCGGGGCAAGATGGCAGACTGGTGAGCTGTGGGTTTTGGTCGCTCCTCCAGGAAAGTAGGTAAAAAGCCAGGAACTGCGTGGACTGGACACCACAGAGCAGTCTGCCTTTGGGCATACTTCATACAACACTCATGAAAATGTCGAACTGCTGAGATCAGCGAAATCTGTAAGTTTTTGCAGCCAGGGGACCTGCGCCCCTCCCTGCCAGGCTCAGTCCTGGGGGAGGAGGGGCTGTCAGCTCCGGGAAGGAGAAGGGAGAACTGCAGTGGCAGCCCTTATCGGAAACTCATTCTACTGATCCATACTCCAACCATAGATAGACTGAGACCAGACACCAGAGAATCTGAGAACTGCCAGCCCAGCAGAGAGGAGACAGGCATAGGAAAAAAATAAAATAAATAACACGAAAAACTCCAAAATAAAAGCAGAGGATATTTGGAGTTCTGGTGAACACAGAAAGGGGAAGGGCGGAGCTCAGGCCTTGAGGCGCATATGCAAATCCCGAAGAAAAGCTGATCTCTCTGCCCTGTGGACCTTTCCTTAATGGCCCTAATTGCTTTGTCTCTTAGCATTTCAATAGCCCATTAGATCTCTGAGGAGGGCCCCCTTTTTTTTTTTTTAATCCTTTTTTCCTTTTCTAAAACAATTACTCTAAGAAGCCCAATACAGAAAGCTTCAAAGAATTGCAATTTGGGCATGTCAAGTCAACAGCAGAACTAAGAGAGCTCTGAGACAAAAGGCAATAATCCAGTGGCTGAGAAAATTCACTAAACACCACAACTTCCCAAGAAAAGGGGGGTGTCCGCTCACAGCCACCATCCTGGTGGACAGGAAACACTCCTGCCCATCGCCAGCCCCATAGCCCAGAGCTGCCCCAGACAACCCAGTGTGACGGAAGTGCTTCAAATAACAGGCACACACCACAAAACTGGGTGTGGACATTAACCTTCCCTGCAATGTCAGCTGATTGTCCCAGAGCTGGGAAGGTGGAGCAGTGTGAATTAACAAAGCCCCATTCAGCCATCATTTGAGCAGACTGGGAGCCTCTGTACACAGCTCAGCAGCCCAGAACTGCCCTGGGGGGACGGCACTCACCTGTGACATAGCACAGTCATCCCTCAACAGAGGACCCGGGGTGCACGGCCTGGAAGAGGGTCCCACATGCAAGTCTCAGGAGCCAAACGCCAATACCAAAGATTTGTGGGTCAGTGGCAGAGACAAACTGTGGCAGGACTGAACTGAAGGATTAGACTATTGCAGCAGCTTTAAAACTCCAGGATCATCAGGGAGATTTGATAGTTAGGGCCACCCCCCCTCCCCGACTGCCCAGAAACACGCCCCACATACAGGGCAGGCAACACCAACTACACACGCAAGCTTGGTACACCAATTGGGCCCAACAAGATTCACTCCCCCACTCACCAAAAAGGCTAAGCAGGGGAGAACTGGCTTGTGGAGAACAGGTGGCTCGTGGACGCCACCTGCTGGTTAGTTAGAGAAAGTGTACTCCACGAAGCTGTAGATCTGATAAATTAGAGATAAGGACTTCAATAGGTCTACAAACCCTAAAAGAACCCTATCAAGTTCAGCAAATGCCACGAGGCCAAAAACAACAGAAAATTATAAAGCATATGAAAAAAACAGACGATATGGATAACCCAAGCCCAAGCACCCAAATCAAAAGACCAGAAGAGACACAGCACCTAGAGCAGCTACTCAAAGAACTAAAGATGAACAATGAGACCATAGTACAGAATACAAAGGATATCAAGAAGACCTTAGAAGAGCATAAAGAAGACACTGCAAGACTAAATAAAAAAATAGATGATCTTACGGAAATTAAAGAAACTGTTGACCAAATTAAAAAGATTCTGGACACTCATAGTACAAGACTAGAGGAAGTTGAACTACGAATCAGTGACCTGGAAGATGACAGAATGGAAAATGAAAGCATAAAAGAAAGAATGGGGAAAAAAATTGAAAAAATCGAAATGGACGTCAGGGATATGATAGATAATATGAAACGTCCAAATATAAGACTCATTGGTGTCCCAGAAGGGGAAGAAAAGGGTAAAGGTCTAGGAAGAGTATTCAAAGAAATTGTTGGGGAAAACTTCCCAAATCTTCAAAACAACATAAATACACAAATCATAAATGCTCAGCGAACTCCAAATAGAATAAATCCAAAAAAACCCACTCCGAGACATATACTGATCACAATGTCAAACACAGAAGAGAAGGAGCAAGTTCTGAAAGCAGCAAGAGAAAAGCAATTCACCACATACAAAGGAAACAGCATAAGACTAAGTAGTGACTACTCAGCAGCCACCATGGAGGAGAGAAGGCAGTGGCACGATATATTTAAAATTCTGAGTGAGAAAAATTTCCAGCCAAGAATACTTTATCCAGCAAAGCTCTCCTTCAAATTTGAGGGAGAGCTGAAATTTTTCACAGACAAACAAATGCTGAGAGAATTTGCTAACAAGAGATCTGCCCTACTGGAGATACTAAAGGGAGCCCTACAGACAGAGAAACAAAGACAGGACAGAGAGACTTGGAGAAAGGTTCAGTACTAAAGAGATTCGGAATGGGTACAATAAAGGATATTAATAGAGAGAGGGAAAAATATGGCAAACATAAACCAAAGGATAAGATGGCCGATTCAAGAAATGCCTTCACGGTTATAACGTTGAATGTAAATGGATTAAACTCCCCAATTAAAAGATATAGATTCGCAGAATGGATCAAAAAAAATGAACCATCAATATGTTGCATACAAGAGACTCATCTTAGACACAGGGACACAAAGAAACTGAAAGTGAAAGGATGGAAAAAAATATTTCATGCAAGCTACAGCCAAAAGACAGCAGGTGTAGCAATATTAATCTCAGATAAAATAGACTTTAAATGCAGGGATGTTTTGAGAGACAAAGAAGGCCACTACATACTAATAAAAGGGGCAATTCAGCAAGAAGAAATAACAATCGTAAATGTCTATGCACCCAATCAAGGTGCCACAAAATACATGAGAGAAACACTGGCAAAACTAAAGGAAGCAATTGATGTTTCCACAATAATTGTGGGAGACTTCAACACATCACTCTCTCCTATAGATCGATCAACCAGACAGAAGACCAATAAGGAAATTGAAAACCTAAACAATCTGATAAATGAATTAGATTTAACAGACATATACAGGACATTACATCCCAAATCACCAGGATACACATACTTTTCTAGTCCTCACGGAACTTTCTCCAGAATAGATCATATGCTGGGACATAAAACAAGCCTCAATAAATTTAAAAAGATTGAAATTATTCAAAGCACATTCTCTGACCACAATGGAATACAATTAGAAGTCAATAACCATCGGAGACTTAGAAAATTCACAAATACCTGGAGGTTAAACAACACACTCCTAAACAATCAGTGGGTTAAAGAAGAAATAGCAAGAGAAATTGCTAAATATATAGAGACGAATGAAAATGAGAACACAACATACCAAAACCTATGGGATGCAGCAAAAGCAGTGCTGAGGGGGAAATTTATAGCACTAAACGCATATATTAAAAAGGAAGAAAGAACCAAAATCAAAGAACTAATGGATCAACTGAAGAAGCTAGAAAATGAACAGCAAACCAATCCTAAACCAAGTAGAAGAAAAGAAATAACAAGGATTAAAGCAGAAATAAATGACATAGAGAACAAAAAAACAATAGAGGATAAATATCACCAAAAGTTGGTTCTTTGAGAAGTTCAACAAGATTGACAAGCCCCTAGCTAGACTGACAAAATCAAAAAGAGAGAAGACCCATATAAACAAAATAATGAATGAAAAAGGTGACATAACTGCAGATCCTGAAGAAATTAAAAAAATTATAAGAGGATATTATGAACAACTGTATGGCAACAAACTGGATAATGTAGAAGAAATGGACAATTTCCTGGAAACATATGAACAACCTAGACTGACCAGAGAAGAAATAGAAGACCTCAACCAACCCATCACAAGCAAAGAGATCCAATCAGTCATCAAAAATCTTCCCACAAATAAATGCCCAGGGCCAGATGGCTTCACAGGGGAATTCTACCAAACTTTCCAGAAAGAACTGACACCAATCTTACTCAAACTCTTTCAAAACATTGAAAAAAATGGAACACTACCTAACTCATTTTATGAAGCTAACATCAATCTAATACCAAAACCAGGCAAAGATGCTACAAAAAAGGAAAACTACCGGCCAATCTCCCTAATGAATATAGATGCAAAAATCCTCAACAAAATACTTGCAAATCGAATCCAAAGACACATTAAAAAAATCATACACCATGACCAAGTAGGGTTCATTCCAGGCATGCAAGGATGGTTCAACATAAGAAAAACAATCAATGTATTACAACACATTAACAAGTCAAAAGGGAAAAATCAATTGATCATCTCAATAGATGCTGAAAAAGCATTTGACAAAATCCAACATCCCTTTTTGATAAAAACACTTCAAAAGGTAGGAATTGAAGGAAACTTCCTCAACATGATAAAGAACATATATGAAAAACCCACAGCCAGCATAGTACTCAATGGTGAGAGACTGAAAGCCTTCCCTCTAAGATCAGGAACAAAACAAGGATGCCCGCTGTCACCACTGTTATTCAACATTGTGCTGGAAGTGCTAGCCAGGGCAATCCAGCAAGACAAAGAAATAAAAGGCATCCAAATTGGAAAAGAAGAAGTAAAACTGTCATTGTTTGCAGATGATATGATCTTATATCTAGAAAACCCTGAGAAATCGACGATACAGCTACTAGAGCTAATAAACAAATTTAGCAAAGTAGCGGGATACAAGATTAATGCACATAAGCCAGTAATGTTTCTATATGCTAGAAATGAACAAACTGAAGAGACACTCAAGAAAAAGATACCATTTTCAATAGCAACTAAAAAAATCAAGTACCTAGGAATAAACTTAACCAAAGATGTAAAAGACCTATACAAAGAAAACTACATAACTCTACTAAAAGAAATAGAAGGGGACCTTAAAAGATGGAAAAATATTCCATGTTCATGGATAGGAAGGCTAAATGTCATTAAGATGTCAATTCTACCCAAACTCATCTACAGATTCAATGCAATCCCAATCAAAATTCCAACAACCTATTTTGCAGACTTGGAAAAGCTAGTTATCAAATTTATTTGGAAAGGGAAGATGCCTCGAATTGCTAAAGACACTCTAAAAAAGAAAAACGAAGTGGGAGGACTTACACTCCCTGACTTTGAAGCTTATTATAAAGCCACAGTTGCCAAAACAGCATGGTACTGGCACAAAGATAGACATATAGATCAATGGAATCGAATTGAGAATTCAGAGATAGACCCTCAGATCTATGGCCGACTGATCTTTGATAAGGCCCCCAAAGTCACCGAACTGAGCCATAATGGTCTTTTCAACAAATGGGGCTGGTAGAGTTGGATATCCATATCCAAAAGAATGAAAGAGGACCCCTACCTCACCCCCTACACAAAAATTAACTCAAAATGGACCAAAGATCTCAATATAAATGAAAGTACCATAAAACTCCTAGAAGATAATGTAGGAAAACATCTTCAAGACCTTGTATTAGGCGGCCACTTCCTAGACTTTACACCCAAAGCACAAGCAGCAAAAGAGAAAATAGATAAATGGGAACTCCTCAAGCTTAGAAGTTTCTGCACCTCAAAGGAATTTCTCAAAAAGGTAAAGAGGCAGCCAACTCAATGGGAAAAAATTTTTGGAAACCATGTATCTGACAAAAGACTGATATCTTGCATATACAAAGAAATCCTACAACTCAATGACAATAGTACAGACAGCCCAATTATAAAATGGGCAAAAGATATGAAAAGACAGTTCTCTGAAGAGGAAATACAAATGGCCAAGAAACACATGAAAAAATGTTCAGCTTCACTAGCTATTAGAGAGATGCAAATTAAGACCACAATGAGATACCATCTAACACCGGTTAGAATGGCTGCCATTAAACAAACAGGAAACTACAAATGCTGGAGGGGATGTGGAGAAATTGGAACTCTTATTCATTGTTGGTGGGACTGTATAATGGTTCAGCCACTCTGGAAGTCAGTCTGGCAGTTCCTTAGAAAACTAGATATAGAGCTACCATTCGATCCAGCGATTGCACTTCTCGGTATATACCCGGAAGATCGGAAAGCAGTGACACGAACAGATATCTGCACGCCAATGTTCATAGCAGCATTATTCACAATTGCCAAGAGATGGAAACAACCCAAATGTCCTTCAACAGATGAGTGGATAAATAAAATGTGGTATATACACACGATGGAATACTACGCGGCAGTAAGAAGGAACGATGTCGTGAAACATATGACAACATGGATGAACCTTGAAGACATAATGCTGAGCGAAATAAGCCAGGCACAAAAAGAGAAATATTATATGCTACCACTAATGTGAACTTTGAAAAATGTAAAACAAATGGTTTATAATGTAGAATGTAGGGGAACTAGCAGTAGAGAGCAATTAAGGAAGGGGGAACAATAATCCAAGAAGAACAGATAAGCTATTTAACGTTCTGGGGATGCCCAGAAATGACTATGGTCTGTTAATTTCTGATGGATATAGTAGGAACAAGTTCACAGAAATGTTGCTATATTATGTAACTTTCTTGGGGTAAAGTAGGAACATGTTGGAAGTTAAGCAGTTATCTTAGGTTAGTTGTCTTTTTCTTACTCCCTTGTTATGGTCTCTTTGAAATGTTCTTTTATTGTATGTTTGTTTTCTTTTTAACTTTTTTTTTCATACAGTTGATTTAAAAAAGAAGGGAAAGTTAAAAAAAAAAAAAGAAAAGAAAAACGAGGAAAAAAAAAGATGTAGTGCCCCCTTGAGGAGCCTGTGGAGAATGCAGGGGTATTCGCCTAACCCACCTCCATGGTTGCTAACATGACCACAGACATAGGGGACTGGTGGTTTGATGGGTTGAGCCCTCTACCATAAGTTTTACCCTTGGGAAGACGGTTGCTGCAAAGGACAGGCTAGGCCTCCCTATATTTGTGCCTAAGAGTCTCCTCCTGAATGCCTCTTTGTTGCTCAGATGTGGCCCTCTCTCTCTGGCTAAGCCAACTTGAAAGGTGAAAACACTGCCCTCCCCCCTACATGGGATCAGACACCCAGGGGAGTGAATCTCCCTGGCAACGTGGAATATGACTCCTGGGGAGGAATGTAGACCCGGCATCGTGGGACGGAGAACATCTTCTTGACCAAAAGGGGGATGTGAAAGGAAATGAAATAAGCTTCAGTGGCAGAGAGATTCCAAAACAAGCCGAGAGATCACTCTGGTGGGCACTCTTACGCACACTTTAGACAGCCCTTTTTAGGTTCTAAAGAATTGGGGTAGCTGGTGGTGGATACCTGAAACTATCAAACTACAACACAGAACCCATGAATCTCGAAGACAGTTGTATAAAAATGTAGCTTATGAGGGGTGACAATGGGATTGGGAAAGCCATAAGGACCAAACTCCACTTTGTCTAGTTTATGGATGGATGTGTAGAAAAGTAGGGGAAGGAAACAAACAGACAAAGGTACCCAGTGTTCTTTTTTACTTCAATTGCTCTTTTTCACTCTGATTATTATTCTTGTTATTTTTGTGTGTGTGCTAATGAAGGTGTCAGGGATTGATTTAGGTGATGAATGTACAACTATGTAATGGTACTGTAAACAATCGAAAGTACAATTTGTTTTGTATGACTGCGTGGTATGTGAATATATCTCAATAAACTGATGATTAAAAAAAAATATTCTGAAGATCAAATGGATGAAAGCACAGCGTCTGGGCCCCAGGATTTTCAGGCTCCACCAGAAAGCCTGAGAACCCCCACCTGCCAACAGACAAAGTCGTTGAGTATAAAAAGGGAAAATTTTCCTAGTATACAACTCCTGGTGTGATTGGGTCCTGCAGAAGTCTCAGACAATTTACCTCTCAGCCACTGCAGCGTGTGTTTCAACAAATCAAGGGAGTAAAAAGGGATCCAGGACACAAGGTAGTCAACACAAGTGATGATGGGAATCGCCTGCCTAATAGTTGGGCAATGGCTTAAAGAACAACCAGTTCTGGTGGGAGCAGGAGGTGGGAGGACTCTGGAAAATATTTTTCCAGACAAAAAAAACCCTAGATAGATAGATAGATAAATGATTAAATTATATGACAAGTTTTTGACCATGTGGATGATTGTATTGAGGCATTTTAAAGACTTATTTAGTTCAAGGTACGAGATTTGGGTATCCTAGGATTACTCAACAAATAAAAGAGAATTATTATCTCTAAGGAAGACAAAAAGTTACATAAGGAAATTAATTATAGTATATTTTACTCTTGTTTCAGCACTCAAAATCACCATTGTTGCAATAATGAAATCCTTAAGAACAGATTAAACCAAAACCTGAGATACGAGTATGTAGAGAAGATGGGAGCATGCGGGGAGAAAAGTAAGCTAAAATCCACAACTACTGTAACAGTTATCAGATAGCAGCACCTGCAAATTATTCAGAAGTAAATACTAGAAGCAATAGCTAGAACAACTGAAAAGTGGTTGCTTCCTAGAAGGAAGACAAGAAGATGAGGAGAAAGAATACAGGACAGCTGGATACTCCTAAGGCTTCTACCTCTATATGACTTTTTAACCTAGACATAAGCATACATACATATATATCACTGAATTTACAAAATTAATTTTAAAGATAGACATGATCGTTGCAGGAAATAAATCAAATGGTAAAAAAGGACAGAAAGCAAAAGGTAAAGGTATGCCCATTCCCCAGTGAAACGCCATTCCTCCTCCCCTAGGAACCATTTACCAGTGGTATATGTGTGTGTTTAACACAAACGGACTCATAACTATATGTTTGTGGTGTTTCATCTCTTGTTTTCTTCCACTTGACAATCTTATCAGTTAAGATGGTATCTTGCCCATCTTCTCTTATCAGTTAAAGTCCTGCTCCTCTCCCTCATAGCTGCCTAGAATCCAGCTGGATGGATACACCAGTATCAGGGTGGACAATTTGGCTGTGCAGGAAAATAGATTTCTAAACACAGAAGTCTGACCAATCAGAACCACCCAAATTATGGGGTGCTAAATCTGAGCTCGGAGATGAAGGCATAAGGAAATGGGAAGTTCTGGGAGGATGGAAAGCCAGAACAATGTTATCCTGCTTTCCACCCCTTCAGATGAAAGCATGGCCTTGCTGAAGCAGAATTTGGTTCAAGAACCAGGTGAGCCATGTATTTGTTGCTGGACCATAAATGGAAGTGTATCAGTATCAGTTGTCACCAGCTCTTCTGGAATGGTGACAGAGAAAATACTTGCTGTAGAGCAGACTTCTGGCTGTTTCTAAGATCTAGCAGATTCTCAGCTCCCACATAGACCATTGGGAACCTGGGGCAAAGGATCGATGCATGAAGCATACCTTGATGTATACGATATCCGCTCCTTCCCTAAGGCCACCCCACTTCAGGATAAGTTTCTATATCCTTGGCTGGTTAAACCTCTATGTGTGTATGGTGGGGAGGTGGGGTGGGGACCAGTCATCTTCCCACCAAACTATAATCCACGTGAGACCAATTAGAAACCACGCTACATTGAGAAACACCGTGTATATAACTTTGCACTTGTACACAAGTGTAACTGTGTGACAAATTCCCCAAGTGAAATTTCAGGGTCAAAAATTAGTACATCCTTACTTTTAACAGAAAATGAAAAAATGGACTCCAAAAAGGTTTTCTCAGTTACACTCCCAGCAACAGAATGAAAGACTGCTGGTTTCCCCAACTTGTGTGTTTTTAAACTACTTAATTTCTGCCAATCTGATAACAGAAAATAACATTTAATTTACATTTCTATAATAAAAATAAAGTTAATCAGTTTTCATATGTTTACCATCCACTTATCTTTCTTTTTCTGTGATCTGTTAGCTCATGTTCTTTGTCCATTTTCCTACAGGACACTTTGCGTTTTTGTCCCTTTCATTTCTCAGAGTCCTCCGTATATTAAAACATTACTCTCCTTGGTCTTTCACATATGTTGCAGATATTTTTCCCTGTTTGTCATTTGTCTATTAACTCTATTAAGTCTATTTCTTTCCATACAAAGTTTCTAATTTTTATGTCATAAAAATTAATCTTTAATTCCAGTGACCCATCAATCTTTTCCCTTAGGTCTTCTTAGATTTGTGACATGACTAGAAACGCCTTCTTCACTCAAAGATTATTTTTAAAGAATTATCCGTTTTTTTCTAATAATTTTATGGCATAGGTTAATGCATATTATTGGAAACTATCTCACTCCCCTCCCCCACACACAAAAAAAGAAAGCGGTATTCATCAGTAGCCCGTTTTAGAATAACTCATTATATGAATTACAAAGCCCTGATTTTAAAAACCACCATCTTCTGTGCCCAGTTTCCAAAGCTTAGGTTTAGGGGTAAGGAAGTATTTCGTAGTGGGAAACTGCCCAATGACAACAGCTCAGATGGGAGTCACTTCATTTGAGCTTAGAAATATCTGCCTTTATTTAGCATTGGCAGATTAAAGACGAACAATATTAATAAACAGATGAACAGATAAATCATGGCTATATTTGGCCATTTCCTCTCAAAGCAGAGGACCCACATTTCCTGCTGATTCTGACCTCAGATTGCATCTCAGAAGCAAATCTGCCTCCACAGTGTGTGGGGCCCAGCAACAAAGTCGAGGCCCCACAACTGACACCAAAACCTCAAGGACACCACCCCTAATCTGCCCTGCGGTGGCAGGGAAAGGAAAGGTTTTTCTAAAAGACCCTTTCCTAGATTTAACCATAGGGCCTCCAGGACAGAGAAGCAGGGCAGAAGAAAAGGCTGTGGTACATGATTGTTTGATCCTTCAGCTGCCAAGGTTATTATATGCCCACTATATGCCAGGCAGTTAGCCAGGTGGTGGGCTTCAAGAGGCGCCCTGGTCTCTAGGGCCTCCCTACCCAGCAAGGTGGTGCACTCCGAGTGGAGTGGGCACTCACACCAGCTCTGAAGTCAGAGTTCAAGTCCCTGGGTGACCTTGAACAAGGTGCCAAGCTCTCTAAACTGAACAGTCCTTGGGTAGTTCACTGTCACTGCTACAACAAATTACCACAAACTTGGCAGCTTAAAACAATGCAAATTTATTATCTTGTAGTCTGGAAGCTCAGAAGTCCTAAAATCAAGGGTTAACAGGACTGTGTTCCTTTTGGAGGCCACAGGGGAGGCTTCCTTATCTTTTCCAGCTTTTAGAAGCTACCTGCATTCCTTGGCTTGTGACCCCTTCCCCCATCTTCAAGGCCAGCAGCATAGCATCTTCAAATCCCTCCCTGATTTCTGATTCCATCTCACTGATTCTGACCCTCATGCCTCCCTCTTATAAGGACCCTTGTGATTATAATCTCCCCACCTTAAGATCCTAAATTTGATCATATCTGCAAAGTCCCTTTTGCCACATGAGGTAACATATCCACAGGTTCTGGGGATTCAGATGTGCACATCTTTGGGAGGGGCCATTATTCTGCTTACCACACTTTGCATCTTTAAAATGAGAATAGTGGTAGTATCTAGCTCAAAGTGTTGTTATGACAACTAAATTAAAAAAATACATGAACTGAGCTTAGAACAGTGCCTGGAACATAATAAATGGTCGTTATTTTTACAACATAATACGAAGTGTTACAGGAGAAACACAAGTGTGACTAAAGATACAGGTAAGCACAGAAGCTGGGATCATTCATTCTGACTGGGAAAAATCAGGGATGCCTTCCCAAAAGGGGCAACATACCAACTTGGCCATAAAGAATGAATAGGATTTGGAGGGTCTGAAAAGAGCAGGCCAGAAGGGAAAATACCTTGTATTCATCCATGTCTGATATCAGTATTAATCTCTCAGAAATGTTGTTGCTTTCCCAAGAAGCCATGCCTACTTTCAGACAGTAGCTGCGAGGTAATTTTTTTCTTTATTTAGAAGGAAGCATGCTCAGCTGAATATCTGAGTCTCCCTTTAATAAACAATTCACAAACTTTTTCCCAGAAAACTATTTTTAGAGAAAGAGATTCAAAAAAAAGAAGCAGAAGCAACAGCAGCAGCACCTCACATCTATAAAATTTGTCCTCAGAGCATAAAAATAGATCTAAAACTGTAGCGACAGCCATGCCCCCACCCTCACCACTCAGCCCCAGCAAGGCAGCAGAGGATGCTTCTTGGACTCTGGATTCTTACAATTCAGCCTTTGCTTATCTCTTCTCCCTGGAATGTTAACAGCAAATAGCACGTGAACTGAGTAATGAAGAAAAATAATCACTGTGAATGTTATTTTTCCTCCTTTCAGACATGCAGGGAAACTGCAATAATTAACTGGCTGAGATACAGAAAAATTTCTTAACTTGCACTTAGACTCTAATGATAAACCTTCTCCCTGCCCCCACACCAACGGAGAGGTCTAGCTGCAGGTAATGCAGACCTTCAGGGTTTTTTTACCTGGAAGTTAATTTGCTCTGAACCCAGAGCCAGACAAATGACATGTGGAGTGTTTTTAGGTCACACATAGGAGATGTGTCGAAGACAATGCATCACCTCACTATCAATTCTCCAATCAACTACAATCAAACATACAAGACACCGACACACAAGACGAATACTCTGGCTACAGTTCATGAGATTTTTACCCAGCCACAAGCACAGACTTTCTTACTCTCCTCATCTGTCTTATTGCTCTATACCAATTATTGGTCAATCCATTCAAGATTAAGCCTGAACAATAGGACTCTGTTTTAAGGGTCCATGATATGTTGAAGGGGGAAAAAGCACACAGCAATATCTGGGGTTCAACCAAAATTAATGGTATTATACAGTTCACACTCTGCCTTATAAATGAGAGATTAGAATACAATACGTGTTCTCCATAACCCCAATAACCACCTTGGGGGAAGCTAAAATCCACCTAACAGAACTGACTCAGCCACACAACCAAACGGTGTGTATCATGGCCATTACGTGGGCATGCAAAACAATTTCGGCTGGCATTGATCTCCAACTTTAGATAATATGGGCAAAGAACTGTGTTCTCCTTGAATGAAAAGAAACAGACAGAAAATACTTATTTGTGATGTCTATGGTTGGAAGAAATAGGATATGATGAGTTTTCACCGTGAAGCAGATGCCCAAAATAGGAAGATCAAAGTGAAATTTCTAAGACTGATCCCCAATTCTGCATTTTTTGATGAGTAACTCCATGGTCTGATTTATGAGTCAACATATGAGTGCACATTAATTGTTTCAGACATTTTCTCCATCCACAAAAGGCTGCATGTGGCTACTGGAGGCATTCAAGTTGCAAAGAAAGAGAACTCTGCATTCCACATCCTGTTTTCCTGTCTGCCCAAGTTCAGCACATATATATATATTTTGATTACTAAGATAAATGTAAATAATAGGAGAAACCCTGAGGATGGGGGTGTATATGGGAACTCTCTGAACTTCCTACAAAATTTTTCTGTATACTTAAACCTGCTCTAAAAAATAAAATCTATTAAAAAATTAGTAAGACCTTGTTTTTATTCCATATAAAGTTTCCTTTCTTGAAACAGGGAAACCTCCTGTTAAGTAGAAATACATTGGCAACATTATAAGATGATATTGAACATTATTTTAAAGCTACATGATAATTATAACTTATTTTCATTGTAAATAGTCACTGCATGGTTTTGCTCCTTTTTAAATCAATATTATTATTGATTTGGCATCATTTAGCAAACAAAAAGTGTCTTTACTTTCCAGGCACAGAGACTGGAAGCTACAGTACTATTTGTAAGGCTGATTTTACCATGGCATATATGCCAAAACTCATACAGGGCATTTCGTGCTTTTCTCAAGTAGAAAATGTTTAATGAAGTAAGTGGCTGTAATGAGCCACAAGTCTGAACTCTCACATTCCAGTCTGAGTACTAGAATAACAAGATAAATAAAATCCCTAGAAAAATCTCTAAACTGAATGTAGCTAATGGCTTTAACCTTCTCTCTAATCACTGTCGTGGAGCATTTCTAAATGGCAGATAAAAATACAATACTATAAAATCAGATATTTTATTCTTCCCAAGTTCTCACATTGAACTCTGAACAGGATCATCCCGGCACACGATCCTCCTCTCCCTTTGTGTCATCAACTCATGCTTTACAGTGTCATTTAAAACACATACATGTAACACAGACGAGGGGTTCTTACTCTGGGATTCCCAGACAGACATCTGAATTTTTAAACAGGCTGAGATTATGGACAGATAAGTCAAGAAAGAAGGACTATATTTGGTCAACAGACATATGAAAATACATTTCAACTTACTAGTAACCAGAGAAGCAAACGTCAAACAATGAGACACATTTGGGAACACACTAAATTTTTAAGGGTGATTCTCCCCAGGGAGTGGGGAATGGAGCCTTCTCCCATGCTACAGGTAGGAGTCTGAATTGGCACACTTTAGGGAAGACCGGTTGGTGATATGGATTTTAGGAGTAAAACAAACACACGAACATCCATAGTATCCTTACAAGTATTATCCTAGGGAAATAATCGCAGATGGACTCAAAGGTGGATTTAAAGGATGTTCACAATTTATTCTTTAGAAGAAAATCAGAGCAATCTAAGATATTAACAACCAGGGTACTGGTTAAATTAACAAATGGGACCATGAGATAGGGCCGTTTGTGTGTTCAAACTCCACTATCGAGAGTAGCCGGGATCCTTGGGAGCCTTAAGGCAATGGGGAGGGTTCCCATGCACAGGGGGTTGAGAGGATAGAGTATGGGCTTCCCAACGCTGCCTCAGTGGTGCAACTCTGCTTTTATCTGATTGGTCTTTAAGGAGAGAGTTCTGTAAATTTAAAAACCTTACAAAACATTACCACTGTTGTGGAAAATCAAGTGACATGTTAAACTTAAAACTTGGTTATAAAACACCACCTTCAGTATGATCCCATTTTTGTAGAAAATAAACACATCTTTGCTTAAGACAAACAACGGGAGAGGTAAAAATAGAAATCTCAACCATGGCTGTCTCTAGGTGGTAGGGTTACAGGCTATTTATTTTCACCTCTAGTTCCTTTCTTCATTTTACAAATTTTAAGTCTACATCATTACCTGTGTTAGTAGTGAAATAACTAAGGGAATTCAAGGCAATGGTTACAATGGAAGAGAAAAGGGGGGCAGGCATAGAGGGAAATAGCTTAGGAAAGTTATTTAAATGATTCTCAATGGCAGTTTCATTTTCAAAATTCAAAGTTATTACCAACAACAAGAGAATCCCTTCAGTTTCTAAGAGTGATGTTAGGAGAAATCCGCTGCTAGCAGTGAGTTCATACAGCTGAAGAAGTATCTTTCAATAAAGGGAGTTAACAGCTACATCTAACAGCTTTTGACCCACAGGACAAAACAAGGGGGGAAAAAGATGGTAAAAGGAGGGCAAGAGAAAGATAGCAGTTAGAAAATTAAGACCAAAACACTTAGGGCCAGTTTGGGAAAATTCAGGGAGAAAATTCTAGACCTAATAAGGGATATGTCCCCAGCTTCCTGACCTACCACCCACACTCCACACTTCCTCTCCTTTGCAACACTGAACACTGAACATGAAAATTAACGGGAGCTTTAATAATGACTCCCAGGAGGACTGGTTTCTGCACAAGAAGACACACAAAGCATTCAGAATTCTGGGAATATACCATGGAGATGGGCGAATACACAAGTAAACGCAAAATGAGAAACATGTGGGTGGTTTGTCAGGGAGAGGGGCAGGGCAGAGGCTGTAAGCACCAAATTCAACACGATTCCAAGACTTCCAGCTATGGCTTCCTCCTGATCTTCCCCCATCCTGGTGACAGGTGCCATGTGACCATGAGGAAACCTGTTCACTGTGTGGGGTTCTTAGATGCACCTATTTTTTTGTCTGTCTGAAGCATTTTTCTGCTGATCAGAAACCAGATACGGCATTGACTCAGCCAAGCCTGCTCTGCCTGGCAAGAATTCCTGGGGCAGTCCATTTACTCCAGCAGACAGACCCACAGACACATACAGATAAACACACAGAGAGACAGAGACGCCCATACCGAGAGACCCTCCTGGGCCCTCGCACAGGTAAGGTTAACACTGTGCTTCATTTCATTGCTCTTTCCACCTCCAGCTCCTCGAGATGGCACTCGTGTCAGTGGCTTCTTTGTCCTAGATCACAACTTCCTCTTAGGAGTTCTACCTCACTTCAAATTATTCAAATTGAGCAGAAAATGTATTTCTATTTCCCGTAACTGAAAAGCCCCAGGTTTGTGTGCATATCCAAGTCATCTGGAATCCTGCATTTGCTAGTTTTGTTTTACCTGTTGCTTGCACAGATGTCAGCTCATATCTCTGAACTCAAATGCAAATGTTGCCAAGCAATTCACACATGCTTGCGCACACACTGACACATCTATAAGAATTATCATTTTTAGAGCAACTAAATGAACCAGCCAGGATTCGGGCCTGGCACTTCCTCCCCAGTTCCCAGCTGATGGTGCCGCCCTGTGAAAGGCATGTGCTTTGGGGAGCAGCTCACATCCTGAGAACACCCTGTCACCCAGTGCTACCCCCCTTTGTAGAAAATGGAATCACCAGCTGCTCATAAGCATTCACAAATGTTACACAACTTGAAAAGGCAGAATCCTGGGAAATAATTGACTTCACTGTCACCAAAGTCAAATGGTCCTTGCAGCTCAAAAAATTTCCCAGTTACCTTAACTATAGGGTTTGATTCTGATTTTGCCTTTTTCCTCCTATCTTCTGGTGCAAATATAAGTACTTGATTTCCTACTATGTAGCATGTGCTTTGGTTTTTCATCTTAACCTTTTATATACAACTGTTTGACCAAAGTAAAAATAAATGTCTGTGTATACGTTTTCAGTAATCTTCAGAGATGCTAACTCGGTTAACTTTTAAGAAACCTGGGGAAATTCTAGTTTATACTATATTCCCCAATTTTATTAAAACACCGAAAAATGAACCTAGACATCAAAACCCAGCCAGAAGTCCTAAGAGGCCCTCTGACTAGTGACCCAGCAAGGGTTCTGAGGGGTGAGGGAGGCAAATAAAGCTCAAAGCTGTAACTTCCACCCCAAAACCCACTCTGTCAATAATGTCACACAGAATTTGTCACCAGTCTCCAGAGCCCAGTCTGTGAAAATTACATCTGTGGTCTGACATTAGGGGATTTTATCAGTCTTGAGGGCAGAAGTGGTCCAACCTTGACTTGAGGGCAATCTCTCCACAGTTCTTCACAAGCACACTAAAAAAATACTGAAATCAGTGTTCAACAACACTCCACCATTCCATCAGCTTCACTGAGGTAAAGCACTACACCATGTCAAAAGCTCCAAAATACTCCAGGCCAGCTGATGACATCAGGGAACTAGAGAAGTGTTTCTTTTCTTTCATAATTCACTTGGCTTAGAACAATCTAAACATTGGGTGGGCTTGACTGTCTTCCAATTAACCGCTCTTGGTTAGCCGATACATAGCCTTTTCTGGAAGGTTTTACCCCACATTTTCAATTATTGATTTAAACATCATGCCTCTTTCAATGTTTCACATGAAATATTAGCACTGCATTTTAAACCAACACGTCTGCTTACTCTAAATCATTCATTACTGGGGAAAATTTAGTGTAAACATTAACTCTAATGGAAGAAGTAGCTGTATTAGTCAAGTGTCAACTCCAGTCCATTAAAAAACCACACAACAAATTAGTTCTTGGTCTCTTTGGAATACTGGCCCCTAGATGCTGCCAGTTGCGTGGTGTGTGCTTCTGCGCCTCTGCTCTGTGTTTATTCATCTTTTTCAGATACTCTCCGCTCCCCCCTCAGGCTTCTTCATGCCCCAAAAGCACTAAAGATCTGGCTTAAATGGCTTCAGAGAAAATTACCTTCTCAATTATAGCTAGGAAAGTACCTTAGCAGCTGTGTTTTCACTGAAACAGCCACAATATCAAAAGATCTGCAAGCTACTTCACACTTATTATTCCCCATTGATATTTAATAATTCCACCCTCAAGTACTGCAGTCTAATTTACCACTTGCAAACTAGCAAAAATAAGACAGTGTCCTTATCCCACAACGTCCACAAGGAACTCAACTGATATTTAGCATGTACCTGATTGGCCCAAAGGATGATGGAGCATACCAAGAATTCATCCCCCTAAAAAAAGGATTTAGCTGCTTACCTTACTTTACTTTAGTGTACAGGAAAGAAAGGCCTCAGAAGATACTTTTCTTTAAAATGATATCAAGCCAGAACTCTCAAATAACATACACTTACATAGGTACACGTTTCCACTTACGAGTTGTAATCACCCCTATGCTGTGGGAGGGAATTTGATTCGGAAATGTTTCAGGCCTGGGTCCTCGATTCTTGCTTGGGTGGCCTAACAGAGTCTAAAGGAAGATGCTGGGGGATGAAGGAATGTAGGAGAGAAATACCATCTCCCAGATGCAATTCCCTGGAACAAATTCCCAAAAACAGTTGGGTAGGGGACTGGGGTATCCACTGGGCAGTGATATTCCTGGGCCAACAGACAAGTGAATTAAGTGTAAATCTAGCGTGAATGCCTGGCTCTTAGAGACCCTTTCTCCTTAGTTTCCCAGGAGCCCTGGCCATCCTGAACATTTTATTGTAACTCTGATTTGTACCAACTCACAACTGCCCACCACCCAAATTTGTCCTCTCTGAAACAGCATACGGCCCCTACTAAGACTGGAAAGACCCAGTAAGAAATCACTGAGCATTCCAAACAAAGCGATTTGTGAAACCACAGCCCACTACCTTTTCTGCAGTTTACGCACACAACAGGCTGGGGCTGTGTATGGCAAAGTCAGGAATGCTGCGTCAGGGACAGAGCCTGCTGCGACTGGGAACCTGCTAGAAGCGGCGCTGCCCTGGCCAGAGGGGAGAATCCCACAGGGCAGGAGAGGAAGTCAACAGGGCTGAAAGGTTATGTTTAGCACAGCCATAGGCAAGCCAAACTGCGAGGGCGCAATGCACGCCAAGGCCCTAGCATGTCCTGTGCCTGCAAAGCCTGCTACCTCTCTGGCTCTAGTTCCCACAAGGCCCTAAGGAACTGGGGGTCCTGTCTTGTCCCAAGTTCCCTGTTTCCCTAAATGACTCCAAAACTGCTCTCTGCAGCCCCACTACTGGAAGGACCTATCTAAAACCTCATTCCTTAGTTCAAAAAATAGCACACATTGTGGAAAGGGCTGTATCTACATAGCCAGGCACAGTCCCTGGCTGCAAGGATTGAAGAGCTTCCGGAACACTAGCCCGCCAGTACCTTGCTGCACCTACTTGGAGGTGATCACAGGGGAAGAGGGGCAAGGAGGGGTGGTCCAAAGCAGGGTTTCTCAAAGTGGGGTCCCAGACCAGCAGCAGCAGCAGCACTGGGGAACATTTTAGAAATGCAGATTCTCTGGCCCCACCCCAGACCTACTGACTCAGAAGACCTGGGATGGGTGCAGCAGTCTATGTTTTAACAAGCCCTCCGGAGGCGTGCTTCAGTGTAAGAACCACTGTCAAGAGGAACAAAAAGGGCTGCACTCATAGTGAGGTTACAATAGGTCCCAAGACCCTCGGAAGCAGCTGGTTCTTTCAGGAACTATTTTAGCAGTAGAAAACTCAGAGAATGTAGCTGTGCATAAAAGGAAACAGGAAAACTCAGGCACCCCCTCTTAGAAGTACTCAATCCTTCCTCAACCTAAATATGAGCCTGGAAACAGGGCAGATAGGAAACTGGTAAATATTTAAGAGACTATAATCCTTAAAAAAGTGGGAAAACTGAGGAGGAAGCCCAGTCAGTACAGTCTGAGGAGGATATCCTCACTCCCATGACTATCACATCTACCATAAGAGGAGTAGTGAGCTATAGATAGTTTAAGCAGCAGGGGCTTCCAGGAGTAACAGAAGTGACTAGTGGAGGTTGGAAAGTCAGTGGGGACAGGATAACAGCAGATGACAAAGTCACACACAGGTCCAGCTCCGGGTCCCTTTCTACTTCAACACTGCTTGTACTTCACTTATTGGTGACATGGGGCCAGATTTACCATTATGTGCCTAGCTTTAGGTCCAGTTTCCAGGAAAACACTGCTTTAAAAGAACAACTACACTGATCAGCATTTATATGCATTTTCTCAATTCTGGCACTATTTCTATACTTAACTGCCTTAGAAGAAATTCCTAGAAACGGAATTACTGGCACGGTAGATGGGAAACTATGCACAAAGATTTACATACAAAGGTGGGCCTCACAGTTTTATCTTCAAGGGTAAAAAAAGATGGGAAACCCAGTTTATGCCATGAAGTCATTGGTTAAATATATTGTGGTATATTCTTACAATGGGACTTCAAATGTCCTCAGACAAGCTTTAATGACTCGTGGAAAACAGTCATAACATATTCAGTGGACAAAGGATCAAAATAGTAGATACACTATTACCAGGGCTTCTAAGAGCCTAATAAACATAAGAATCACCTGGGAATCTTGTTAAAATGCAGATTCTGAATCAGTAGGTATAGGGTGGGGCCTGAGATTCTGAATTCCTAACAAGTTCCCAGGTGATGGGACTGTATTTATCTATATTTTATGATCATAAAAAAGGCAGATCTACAGAGACAGCAAGAAGGCAGTGGGGCTGGGGGTAGGAATGAGGATGAACTGTGAGTGGGCATGGAGGATCTTACTGGGGTGATGAAAATGTTCCAAAGCATTTTACAGTGATAATTGCAAAACTGGGCAAATTTACTGAAATTCATTGAATTGTACACCTGAAATAAGTGAATTATATGATGTGTAAAAATGCCTCAGTAGAGTTTTTAAATTTTTTTTAAATGACCAGGCAAATTTCAAAAATAATTACACAGAACTTCTAAAAATCAAAAAAAAAAAAATAGAAAGAATTTAAAAACAATTATCTATCTACCTAATCTCTCTATCTATCTCTGTAACCAGAGAACCCTAGCTTTTTCATAGTGCTACCAAAGAAAGCTTTCATTCCCTCTGGTTACTGTTCAAGGCACCACAGTGTGGTTCCTCAAAGGCTCTGCCCAGCCTGGAGCTCCCACTGTGGTGGATGGAATGGTGTCTCTAAAAACCTATTCCCTCATATTGAGTGAAACAGGCCAGACACCAAAGGGCAAATATTGTATAAGTTCAATGATATGAAATAATTTGAATAAGCCAACTCAGAGAGTCAGAATCTAGAATATAGGTTACCAGGGGACGGGGTAGGCATAGGGAATAGGAAGTTAAGGCTTAAAATGTACAGGGTTCCTATTTGGAATGAGGAAAATGTTTTGGTAATGGATGGTGGTGATGGTAGCACAACATTGTGAATGCAATTAACAGCATTTAAATATATATCTGAATGTGGTTAAAAGGAGAAATGTAAGGTTGTATATATGGTACTAGAATAAAAATTTTTTTAAAATATCCATGGAACTACACTACAAGAAAAACAGTGAACCCTAAGTTAAACCAGGGACTTCATTTAATAGTATAATTACAAAAACTTGCTTTTATCAATTATAACAAATGTTCCACACTAATGCAAAGGTGTTAATAGGGTGGTAAGTATTTTATGCATGATTGTTCTATAAACCCACATCTTCTCTAATAAAAAAAATAATCTCTATACTATCCCCACTATCATGGCTAGTGATTACTTATGATCCTGCTGTTTATTAATATATTTGGTGATGGAGTCCCAAATAAGTGTATCACACTTTATAAAACAGAAAATGTTTCTGAAAAGATAGGCTTTATTATCATTGTATTCAAATCTATTTCTCCACTTTGATTTCATTACAAAATTGAAATTTAAATTCCTCTATGGAAAAAAAAGTATGACTCCCAAATGTAATAAAATTATTTTAAAATGGGGGGAAAAAAAAAGCTATGTCCTCATCCTAATTCTTGGAACCTGTGAATGTGACCTTATTTGCAAAAAGGGTCTTTGCAGATGTGATTAAGTTAAGGATCTTGAGCTGAAGAGATCATCCTAAATTTTTCAAGTGGGCCCTAAATCCAATGATAAGTGTCCTCATAAGAGACATAAAGAGAAGACAAGCACAGAGGAGAAGGCCATGTGAAGACAGAGGCAGAGATATGGCCACAAGCCAAGGATTGCTAGCAATGACCAGAAGCTGGAAGAGGCAAGGAAGGAGACTTCCCTAGAGCCTCTGGAGAAAACATGGATGGCCCCGCCAACATGCTGATTTCCAGCTTCTGGCCTCCAGAAATATGAGGGAATAAATTTCTGTTGTTTTAAGCCACCCACTTTGTGGTAATGTGTTGCAGTAGCCCTAGGAGACTAAGATACCCACAGTCTTAAACAAATAGACTGCTAAAACAAATATCATGCAGTGGGCTGGATTAAACAACAGGAATTTATTGACTAATGGTGTTGACGCTAGGAGAAGTCCAAAATCGAGGCATCAGCAAGGCAATGCTTTCTCCCCAAAGACTGATGTCATTCTGGGGCTGGCTGTCAGAGATCTTTGGGGTTCCTCAGCTTTTCTGTCACATGGCAATGCACATGGTGGTGTCTTCTCCTTTCTCTTCTGGATTCTGTTGACTTCTACTTTCTAGCTTCTCCCCATGGCTTCTCTCTCCGTGGTCTTCTCTACAACGCTTCCAGTGAAGGATTAAGAACCACCCTGATTCCGTTGGGCCACACCTTAATTGAAGTAATCTCATCAGAAGGTCCTATTTAAAATGGGTTCACACTCTCAGGAGTGCATTTAAGAGGAAGAATGTTTTTTTCTGGGATACATAACTCCAAGCAACCACACCCAGCTATGGACACTCAGGGCTGGTTATATCTGGAGCCCTGACCCAGGGGCCTGGCTGCAGGCTCCACTCTAGATCCCAGGGCAGCAGCCCAAGACAGCCTGAGACAAGCCAACTGTGGTGGTGGAGCAGGGAGAGGACAGACAGGCCTTTTACACACACACACCAAAACATACAGGCATGTCATGTTTTTCAAGACAGGATCCTTCTGGAAACATTCTGAGGAAGATCAACTAATTTAAAGGACATCTGAAAGAATGCTTCTCCTCAGCACAGCTGCTCTTTGCTGTTATCTTGTCACCACTCTGACAGGTCACAGTGTCGAGGGACCCTGGGCACTATACGAAGCTCTTTCTGATCAACCTCGACTCCCTTTATAATTGTTTTCAGAAACATATGTGCTGGTTGGTAGCCCTCTCCAATAATCACTAATGCATTTGTTCAATTCAAAAACACACCAGCAAGACTCTGTTCCCGGAGGAAATTCGTAACTCCTTCTCACTGTGAATCCCAGCTATTTTTTTAAGGATATTAATTTTTGTGAAAAGCATTTAATAAGATTATAGAATAGCAGATGCTATAGTTTTGAACACCTCTCTGAAGCTGGGGAATAAAATCAGATCAGTGTATTTTAAATGTCTATTCATACTCATTAATTTGAATTTTAGCAAGCAAATGGGGAAAAATATAAAACTTCAAAATACTAAAAACAAAAACTTTCTCTGATACTCAAGCAAATATATGTGCACACATGTACATAGCAGCACTAATCACAATGGCCAAAAGGTAGAAACAACCCAAGTGTCCATCGACAGATGAGTGAATAAACAAAATGTGGTGTATACATACAATAGAATACTGTTCAACCATAAAGACAACATGGATGAACCTTGAAAATATTATGCTAATGAAAGAAGCCAGTCACAAAAGACCATATACTATGTGATTCCATATATATGAAATATCCAATATAAGTAAATCCAGAGACAGAACATAGAATAGTGGTTGCCAGAGGCAGGGGGAAGGGGTGAACTAGAGGTGACTGCTTAATGAGAACAGGGTTTCCTTTTGGAGTGATGACAATGCTGTGGAACTAGATAGAGGTAACGGCTGAACAACATTGTGAATGCACTAAATTTCAGTGGATTGATCATTAAAATGGTGAATTTTATGTGAATTTCACCTCAATTTAAAAAAAAATCTCATCTTTTACAAATTTAACCACTTCTAAGGCTGGGCAATTATAGCTGAAATAAACTGTATCCATATCCTTAACTTTCTATTCCAAGTACAGAGTACTTCATGCAGTCAATTAATTTGTTCCCATTTTCCAGGGATTATTTTCAAGACGTTAGAGAGTGCAATTTCCAAATAAACTTTGTTGGCATTCAAAGACCAACAGAATTGCTAAATTCTCCTGGAAAATCCAGGCCACTGTGTTCCCCAAATCAGCTTAAAATGAAACTATCTCAATTATTTGATGACCATCTGGTTGTTAATGAGAGACTTTTGGAATCCAGGCTTAAAATAAAAATGCACAAAGTTCAAAAAATCAACAAGATTCAAGGTCCAAATCACATCCCCCTCCATACTTCCTTACCAGCTTCTTTATCTATAATTTCACAATTTTCGTTTTCCTCAGTTGCTTATTGCCTTCACTTCTTTTCATTGTAATATTGTTACTAAGACACCTATGAGATTATTTGTAAAGATAATGATGTTGTTCCACTTTGCTAATGCTGCCCGTTATGCAAAATACCAGAAATGGATTGGCTTTTATAAAGGGTAGTTATTTGGTTACAAAGTTACAGTCTTAAGGTCATGAAGTATCCAAGGTAAGGGAGTACCTTCTCTGAAGGATGGCCATTGGTGTCCAGAAAACCTCTGTTAGCTGGGAAGGCCAGTGGTTGGCATCCGCTTGCTCCCAGTTACATTTCAAAATGATGTTCTCCAAAATGTTGCTCTTGGGGCGTTTTGCCCTCTCTTAGCTGTAGCTCCTCTTCAAAATGTTACTCTCAGTTGCTCTCTGGTCCTTCTGTCTGAGAATTCCTTTACACGACTCCAGTGATCCAATCAACACCCATCCTGAATGGGAGGGGCAACATCTCCATGGAAACCATCCAATCAAATGTTTCCCTCACAGTTGATTGAGTCACATCTCCGTGGAAACACTCAATCAAAGAATTCCAATCTAATCAACACAAGTATGTCTGTCACCACAAGAATGCATCAAAGATAATGGCATTTTGGGGAAGACAATACATCCAAACCCACACAGATGTCAAGAGGAGGTTTATTTTGTATCTATATATATCTAGGAAATGTGGCACACATCTAAGCTAAACTTAAAATAAGTTTTTAGCTCTTAGCTTTTTGTTATTCAAAGAATGTCACCACCACAAAGAGAGGAAGTCCAAAATCCAAAATGTATTTTAAGAAATACTATATCCTGGGGTGGTTCTATTTATAGGTACCATCTCTGTAGTATGTGAGGGGCACTGAAAAACACATCTATCCAAAGATAGCTCTCCTTCACCACACCCCCACTCTCCAGTCTTCTAGAGAGTCTGACATTTTCATCACTGGATTTAATAATCGACCCCAACAATATTAGAACCAAAAGGAACCTAAGAATTAATCTGGCTCAACTCCCTAACTAACAGATAAGGTTATGTCCCTTGCCCAAGGTAACATGCACTCTGTAATCAATGCTTCCTGAATGACCATCCACCACCAAGCACAAAGCCAGGTACTAGGCAAAGGAAGACACCACACCCCTCCCCACGCTGGTCTTTCTAAATCCACAATCTCATCTAATGAGAGACAAAATCCAACTTAAGATAAAAACTTTGAATGAGTGGGAAAATGGGGACAAAAATCAGATGAAGAATAGGGTGGGATGGAGGGGATGGGAAGTTTTGGGTGTTCTTTTTTGCTTTTATTTTTATTTTGGAGAAAGGAAAACGTTCAAAAATTGATTCTGGTAATGATCGCACAACTATGATGGTGCTGTGAATATTTGTATACTGTGGATGAATGTAGGGTGTGTGAATATATCTCAATAAAAGTGTATTTTAAGAAAAGTAAATGAACAATGGGGGGAGGAGGGGAATGGGATGTTTTGCATATTCTTTTTTATTTTAGTTTTATTTCATTTTTTGGAGTAATGAAAATGTTCAAAGTGACTGTAGTGATGAATATACAACTATATGATGATACTGTGAACATCTGATTGTACAATTTGGATGATTATATGTTATGTGAATATATCTCAACAAAATTGCATTAAAAAAAAGCTTGGCGAGGAATGGGAACCCTGGGTCACAGGAACAGAGAGGAAGGTTTGTGCTAGTCTTTGGGAGTCAATACTTGGCAGGAAAATTCTCAAATAGCTCAGAAGTATTATCTTAACTGGAAGATCATGGCATGCCAGTTCTTTCTATGTGCTATGGCATGATACTATTATGAGATGAATCGGGCCATAAAACTCTATATTCTAAGAAGGGACAAAATGTAAAGTCAAATGAGCTTAATAAATGATCCAAATCCATTAAAAAACAGCTTTTCCTACCTCAAGCATGCTCTGCATATCTGGGGCCATGGTAGGACTCAGGAGGCCAGCATAATAATACTAAACAATACAGTCAGAAAACCATTGATGTCAGAGCAGTCCACTGTCTTGGGGGTGAGGGGTTGGGGGGTAGGGGAGATAAGGAGGAGGGAGAACCACTGTAACAAGATTGGCCAGCAGTAGATAATCACTGAAACTTGGGTGATGGTACAGGGGTTTTTTACACATATTCCCTCTATTTTAGTGTATGTTTGAAACATTTCTATTGGTGACAACCAATAAAACTGAAAAGCCAGTCAAGAGAATTTCATTCTCTGAGCAAATACAAAAAAGTTTATCACTTGGTTGTCGATGTATAGCTGGTTATCTTCATTCTTCATGTCCCAGCAAGGCAAAGCTTCTGAAACACAAATCAAATTAAGGGTAGTAACAGTGTGACCAAATACTACTGTCATACCCATTTTAGTTTTTAATTTTTTGAACAGGATATATTCACATCATACAAATCTCCCTCATATTTATATATAAAGGTATATACTAAAAACTGTAGCTCTCTGTCCCCCAGTTTACCTCTCCCAAGTAATTAATTTCTTGGACATCTTCCAGTTTCTTTAAGCACTGCCCTGTATCTTGCTTTTTTTACTTACTGGTATATTTCTGAGGTCTTTCCATAACAATAAAAAGTGTCTGTGCCAGTTTGAATATATTGTGCCCCCCAAACGCCATTATCTTTGATGTAATCTTGAGTGGGCAGACATTATCAGTGTTGATTAGATTGTAATTCTTTGGGTATTTCTTTGGAATGTGCCCCACCCAGCTGTGGGTGATGACTCTGACTGGATAATTTCCATGGAGGTGTTGCTCCGCCCATTTGGGGTGGGTCTAAATTGAGTCACTGGAGTCATATAAATGAGCTGATGGACAGAGGGAATTCAGTGCAGCTATGAGTGATGTTTTGAAGAGGAGCTACAGCCAAGAGGGACACTTTGAAGAAAGTACAGGAGCTGCAGATGAGAGACAGTTTGAAAACGGCCATTGAAAGCAGACTCTTGCTCCGGAGAAGCTGAGAGAGGACAAATATCCCAAGTGCAACTAAGAGTGACATTTTTGAGGAACTGCAGCCTAGACAGGAACGTTCTGGGAGAAAGCCATTTTGAAACCACAACTTTGGAGCAGATGCCAGCCACATGCCTTCCCAGCTAACAGAGGTTTTCCGGACACCATTGACCATCCTCCAGTGAAGGTACCTGATTGCTGACGTGTTACCTTGGACACTTTATGGCCTTAAGACTGTAACTGTGCAACCAAATAAATCCCCTTTTATAAAAGCCAATCCATCTCTGGTGTTTTGCATCTTGGCAGCATTAGCAAACCAGAACAGTGTCCTTGTTCTTTTTTCTGGCTGGAGAGGATTCCATTGTATGGAAGTACTGTAATTTCTCTCATTTCCATTGTTTCCAATATTTTCCTACTATAAGCCACATCATACCTATCTTGTGAACAAAATTAATTTTATTAAAACAAGGTAGCTCAATATGTACTGGGACTATTGTATAGCTGTGCTGGTTTGGATACATTATGTCCCCCAGAAAAATGCAATCTTGTGGGGGCAGACTGATTAGTCTGTCAATTAGGGTGGAAATGCTTGATTAAATTATTTCCATGGAGATGCGGACCCCACCCATTCAGGGTGGGTCTTAAATCACTGGAGTCCTTTAAGAGAGCTCACAGACAGAAGGAGCTGAGAACAGCTGAGAGAGACCTTTAGAGAGATGCATGGGAACAGAGAGGCTTGCTGACACTTAGAGATGCTTGGAGGTGCAGAGAGAAGGATGTTTGGAGACACTAAGCTAAGAGAAACCCAGGGACATTTTGGACAAGGCCATTTTGAAATGCAACCCGGTAGCAAAGGACCAGCAGACACCAGCCACATGCCTTCCCAGCGGACAGAGGTGTTCCAGACACTACTGGCATTCTTCAGTGAAGGTATCCTCTTGTTGGTGTATTAGTTTGGACATTTTTATGGCCTTAGAACTGTAATCCTGTAACCAAATAAACCCCCTTTATAAAAGCCAAGACATTTCGGGTATTTCACATAACGGCAGCATTAGCAAATCAGAACAATAGCATTAACACTCGTATGTTACTATTACCTTGAACTGGTATTCTCCCTCCTTTCTCTGGATCTCTAATCCTTCAAGACTCAGTATGATGCTCCAAAAAGCCTTCCTTGACTAGCCACAGTGAGCATTCATTTCCTCTTTTTTTTAAATTAAACTTTTTTTGTGTGGTAATTACAGATTCACAGGCAGTTGTAAGAAATAATACAAAGAGATCTCATGCACCCTTTGCCCAGTTTTCCCCAGTGGTAACATCTTGCAAAACTATAGTAAAATATGACAGCCAGTCTCCTGACATTGATGCAGTCAAGATATACCTATTTCCCTTCCATACCCATATACTTCTTTTTTAACATAATTTTACTGAGATATAGTCACACACCATATAATCGATACAAAGTATACAATAAGTGGTTCGCAGTATCATCATATATTTGTGTGTTCATCACCATGATCATTTTAGAACATTTGCATTACTCCAGAAAAAGAAAGAAAAAAGAAGCCCCTAAACATCCCATACCCCTTATCCCTCCTTTTTATTGACCACTAGTATTGCACTTGTTCCACTTTGCTAATGCTGCCAGAATGCAAAATACCAGATATGGATTGGCTTTTATAAAGGGGGTTTATTTGGTCACAAAGTTATAGTCTTAAGGTCACAAAGTGTCCAAGGGAACACATCAACAATCGGGTTCCTTCACTGGAGAAAGGCCACTGCCATCCAGATAGTCTATTAGCTGGGAAGGCATGTGGCTGGCGTCTGCTTGCTCCCAGGTTGCATTTCAAAATGGTGTTCTCCAAAACGTCTGCATCAGCTTCTGAGGACCATCTTCAAAATGTCTCTCATCTGCAGCTCCTCTCTCAGCTCCTGTGCATTCTTCAAAGTGTCCCTCTTAGTTGTAGCAAGCTTGCTCCTTCTGTCTGATTTTATATAGTGCTCCAGTAAACCAATCAAGGCCCATGCCAAATGGGTGGGGCCACACCTCCATGGAAACTATCCAGTTAGAGTCATCACCCACAGTTGGGTGGGGCACATCTCCATGGAAACACTCAAAGAATTACAATCCAATCAACACTAAATACGTCTGCCCACACAAAAATGCATCAAAGACAATGGCATTTTGGGGGACATAATACATTCAAACTGGCACAGCACTCTACCCAATTTTAAGTCTTACAATAGAGGTAAGCTAAGACAGTGTAGTATTGTCAGAGATAGATACATAGATCAGTGTAACAGAACAAAACACCCAGAAGTAGATCCATACAAATATAGGCAACTGACTTTTTTTTTTTTTTTTTTTTTTGCTATATAGTTATATAACCATTATCAAAGATCAAGGCTACTGGATTACAGTTCAACAATTTCAGATGTTTCCTTCCAGCTATTGTGATACACTAGAAACTAAAAAGAAATACTTATGAGTCAGTAGTCATGATCTTTTGTTAACTCTTAATTCCTCAGTTATACCTCCTCCCTCTCATGAAATCATTCTCTCAATCTTCAGGGATATCTGGGCAATGACCATTATAACTTCTTCATGCTGGAAAGGGGTGCTGACCTTATTGGGTAGAGGCCTGAAAATGTTCTTGGAGAGACTGATACCTCTGGGCAACAGGGCTTATCTGGCACAGGCTCAATCCGGAAGCCTTAAGTTTCTGAAAAAATAAACTTACTAAGAAAAACTTTTATAGACTTAGATAGAAACCAGTGCACTCCCTAGCCATTTCTTCTTAATTTCTGTATTATGCATTTTCATGAAACTTCACATCTATTTTTATATATTTTTCAACTGTTCAATGTGAATTACATGGTCCTGGAGGCCAGAGCTATTCCCTCTACTACTTCTGTATTCTGTACAGTTTTAGCATGTGGTACATGCTCAATAAATGTTGATTAATGGACATTAGTAAGCACTGCCCTTACTCATGACTCACAGGTGTTCTCTACCTGAGATGTCCTTCAGAGAAGGGTTCTTGCCTGTTTTGCTCTGTTAATTATTGCAAAATCATAATCAAAATGTGATTCGCTGCAGAATTTTAAAAAGTCCAAATCCAACAAACTGGGTTCTCTTGGCATGTTCTGCACACAGAACAAGAAACATGAGATTTGGAAGGTGCCTGATGACTCAATTCACAGACACAGAGTGATACTTAAATAGCATCTGAAGGGGTGACACAGCCAACATATACAAGAACGGTACAAGTAACATTTATTAGGGATGGAGAGGAGCTCAAATACGTTTAAGAGTAAATTACACTCAGCATAATTAATTCTCAATCCATATTTTCACTTCATTTTGCAAACCTCATTCATTCAACAAGTCTATACTAAGGTAGGCAACATCAGCTCGGGGGGCCAGGGGAGGCCTCTATAAGGAGGTGACATCTGTGCTGAAACCTGCTTGACAATCTGGGATCAGAACTGCAGAGAGGGTGACAAAAGAGAGGCAAAAGGTGCAGGGGGCTTCTCCCAGGCAGCTGCCGGCCCCAGCAAAGGAGAGCAAATCAGATTTGGACACGTTACGTAATTCACACCACAGCAAAAGTAGTTTTCAACCAGCAGAATCCTTGTCCTAAATACAATTGTACCTGGAACCCCAGTATGTAAGCAGATTCAAAGAATGAAACGGGCTATTCAGAAGAAAATACTTTACTGCTTCCTATTAAACCCATGAAGTACCTACTTCCTCTGATTCATGAGTTCTCTGCAACCCTGTTGGAAAAGGAATTTTAAAAAAAGTGCAAAACAATGCCAAACCAGGCTGGGGGCAGAAAATCTGGGTAAGGGGAAGGAGAATGATTTCTAACATTATCAAATTATTATTATCATAACTACTACTATTACCACCACCAATACCATTTTTGAGCACCTACCGTAAGCCAGGCATGATCTCTACTCCTCACATTGACTCCAAAAGATAGATTTTTCAGTATTCCTTTGGGGGATGAGGGAAGCAAAATATAAGGAACCAACTTGCCAGAGGCCCCTCAAGAAAAAATGTCAGAGCACACATTCTATCCCAGAGCCATTTGGCCCCACAGGCGATTTTTCCTTCTATCACACTGCCTGCCTCTAAAAAGGATGCTTCATTTGCAATAAAAGAAAACAGATTACTTAAACAATGAGAAAAATATATAAAAGCTCTTTGGTTTGTCTCTTTTTCAAGATTTTTCCTCTTGAAGTTCTAAGCCACCCTCCAGGCATTAGCAGGACCCTGGGCATAAGCTCTGGGGGAGCTGGGAGAAGGCAGAGGGGGGCCACTCTATCCTCTAGGAGGAACCCTCCCTGAAGCCAAACCTAAACAGATTCCAACTTTCACCTTCTCGTCAGAAACACCAAGCCCCAGGGTTCCTGGGCCACCTCCTAGCATAAGCTAGAGCACTGGGAAAGAGGTTCTCCAGTAGTTTGTCCAATTTCAGTCTCCCTGACATATGAGAGGTTCCTGAGACCCACTTTCCTCTCTGTACCACAGTCTCAGGATGACTCACCCCAGGCTGACTTGAAAAATCCTGGCACTCCGTGCAGCAAACATTCACAGTACCCATCAGAAAGCCCCCTGACTTCTGACTTCCCTCTCTTCTCAGAAAGCACATGCCCTTTACACTGTTACTGGGGCCTGTAGCAGCTGCACTGCCCACTGGGATCCGTGGAATCACCTTCATCATCTGCCATCCTCTGCTGCTTCAAATACCACATCAGTGGAAAATGTCACCTTGCTATGTTCTGGGCACTAAAGCAACCTTCTAAAGAGGGAGTGTGACAGAACCTTCATGAGCACCATCCAGGGGGCCAACGGAAGGAAAGTCCAGGGATGGCCCCTCTACCAAGCACAGAGACCCCATAAAGTAAAGAGTTTTCTAGAGTGATCAAACAATCAAAATACTTATGTACCAAATATCCTAGAGTCATGAAGACTAGAAACCAAGCATTGATTATATTTTATTAGGGAGTCAGAACTCATAAAAAATAAGATAATAAAACATAAAGGGTCCAAAATGCAAAACGGTACCAACCATAATTATTATTTTTTTAAAAAAAAAGCACAGTGCATAAAAGTATCAATGTAGAATGGGAGGAGATGGTTAATGGAGAACCATCAGAAAAGACTTCAGGAAAGAAATAAAAGGGGTGAAAATATTATAACATGATTATATCTGATTACATTTACATTTATCATATTTACATATTACGTTGGGTAGATTGTCTCCAAAGGCAAATGACACACTCTTCTAATTCAGAAACCCACTGAGAAATAAATAGTGCAGTCTCTTAAGCAATACAGGCCCATTTCTAACCACCTCAGTTCTAACTGAGAAGGTACATATGACTTCTTACTCTATGGTTGAAAAAAGTAAAAGCCAGTTTCAGGCCAATCCCCAAGAGAAAACATCCCCTACCCGGGTACACCCAAGGCTGAAAACAAATCTCCACAATGGTCACTAAGGAGACCATGGTTTCCTCCCAACAAATTATGACCCTTCCCATAGATGAAGTTCAAGCTTTTGTGCCCCAATTTTATTATCAATAGTTTATGCTAGACAGAGAAAAAAAATGTCTCACTGAAAAAAGTCAAAGGGCAATTTGGCAATCAAATAGCTATCAAAATTATAATGACACATACGCTTGACCCAACAACTTCACTGCTAGGTAGTTAGCCTACAGACATACTCACATAAGTCACAGAGGTATACAAAGCAGAGTGATTTGTCGCAGGAAAAAAACAAAGCTTGAAACAATCCCAAATAGGCCACCAGTAAAGAATAAAATAAAAAAGCTGGTTGCATCATACCATTTATATTGTTGTCCAGTATGTGGGGTTTTTAAAAATTTGTTTTTATATTCTTAATGCCTGTATATACATAGAATATTTCTAGAGAATGAAAAAAAACAAGGGGAATGGAATAAGGAACTTTATTTATGCTCTTCTGTACCACTTGAAATTTTTTTTTTACGAGAATACAGTTTGAGAATTTCAAAACCGTATACGAAAAATCCACATCCGGTAAGAATTCATGAGAATATAGCCCTAAATTTCTGTCAGCACTGCAGAGAATCTTAAAGGAAAAATTCAATGGTCTCCACTTGGCTGTAATTCCTACCCAGGAAGTAATCCAATACAGTTAAGAGCAGTCTTTGTGAACAAGAGATGAAAACTAAATGGTTTTATTAGTCATCATTTAATCAGAAAACCAAAGAACTTTCAACACCCTATCCTGCAAGCCTAGTGCATAATCAAATTTTTACTGCTGTTTTTTCCATAATTTTAAGGGGCAAAAGTATGTAACATAATCAAAATATAAACCAGAACTCTATCTTCTTCAATGGATGCTAAACAATACAGTGATTGTGATTTCTTTAAGGAAAAACAGTAAGTGGTGAAGGGCTTAAGTACACACATACATAAATACTCATCATAGTTTGACGTGTAATAACAAAAACAAAATTAGAAACAACCAAATGTCCCAAGAGGAGACTGACTGAATAAAGTATACTATAGCCACACAATGTAATTCTAGGCAGCCATTACAAATGCTGTAGCACTGTATCACAGCTACACAAAGATACTTTGGCACATTTATGCTAAAAAACTGATTATAACACCATTTGCGATATGACCTTATTTGGAAAATGATATATATATATAAATATATATTTATATTTAAACATGTGCATTGGAAAAAGGTGAGAAGGAAGATAAAGCAAAATGTGAAACACGATTATTTCTGGGTAGTAGGATTATTACAGGAGATTTTGCATATGTATATTTCAGCTGATTTGTATTTTAACTTTCCTATAAAAACATTTTTAATTGTGTAGGTTTCAACTTTAAAAAAAACAGTCTTATCCTTCCTTGGCAGACCCAAAGCTCTTTCATGAAAGAGAATCAAACATCACACATGTTGCTTGTTCTCTCTTTTCCACTACTTTGTTTGTTTTTGATGATTTCTCTGACGCTTTAGAAGCCAGAGAGAGGGGAAGATCAGGTCTAAAATTTTAAATTATCTCTTTCTCTCTTTGAAACGTGACTATCATGGAGGCGAGGCAAGATGGTGGACTGGTGAGCTGTATGTTTTAGTTACTCCTCCAGGAAAGTACGTAGAAAGCCAGGAACTGCGTGGACTGGACACCACAGAGCAATCTGACTTTGGGCATACTTCATACAACACTCATGAAAACGTGGAACTGCTGAGATCAGCGAAATCTGTAAGTTTTTGCGGCCAGGGGACCCGCACCCCTCCCTGCCAGGCTCAGTCCCGTGGGAGGAGGGGCTGTCAGCTCCGGGAAGGAGAAGGGAGAACTGCAGTGGCAGCTCTTATCACAAACTCATTCTACTGATCCAAACTCCAACCATAGACAGAGATCAGACACCAGAGAATCTGAGAGCAGCCAGCCCAGCAGAGAGGAGACAGGCATAGAAAAAAAACAACACGAAAAACTCCAAAATAAAAGCGGAGGATTTTGGAGTTCTGGTGAACATGGAAAGGGGAAGGGCAGAGCTCAACCCTGAGGCTCACATGCAAATCCCGACGAAAAGCTGATCTCTCTGCCCCGTGGACCTTTCCTTAATGGCCCTAACTGCTTTGTTTCTTAGCATTTCAATAACCCATTAGATCTCTGAGGAGGGACCTTTTCTTTTTAATCCCTTTTTCTCTTTCTAAAACAATTACTCTAAGAAGCCCAATACAGAAAGCTTCAAAGACTTGCAATTTGGGTAGGTCAGGACAAGAGCAGAACTAAGAGAGCTCTGAGACAAAAGGCAATAATCCAGTGGCTGAGAAAATTCACTAAACACCACAACTTCCCAAGAAAAGGGGGGTGTCCGCTCACAGCCATCATCCTGGTGGACAGGAAACACTCCTGCCCATCGCCAGCCCCATAGCCCAGAACTGCCCCAGACAACCCAGTGTGACAGAAGCGCTTCAAATAACAGGCACACACCACAAAACTGGGCGTGGACATTAGCCTTCCCTGCAACCTCAGCTGATTCTCCCAGAGTTGGGAAGGTGGAGCAGTGTGAATTAACAAAGCCCCATTCAGTCATCATTTCAGCAGACTGGGAGCCTCCCTACACAGCCCAGCAGCCCAGAACTGCCCTGGGGGGATGGCACTCACCTGTGACATAGCACAGTCATCCCTCAACAGAGGACCCGGGGTGCACGGCCTGGAAGAGGGGCCCACTTGCAAGTCTCAGGAGCCATACGCCAATACCAAGGACTTGTGGGTCAGTGGCAGAGACAAACTGTGGCAGGACTGAACTGAAGGATTAGACTATTGCAGCAGCTTTAAAACTCTAGGATCACCAGAGAGATTTGATTGTTAGAGCCAAACCCCCTCCCTGACTGCCCAGAAACACACCCCATATACAGGTCAGGCAACACCAACTATACATGCAAGCTTGGTACACCAATTGGACCCCACAAGACTCACTCCCCCACTCACCAAAAAGGCTAAGCAGGGGAGAACTGGCTTGTGGAGAACAGGTGGCTCGTGGACGCCACCTGCTGGTTAGTTAGAGAAAGTGTACTCCACAAAGCTGTAGATCTGATAAATTAGAGATAAGGACTTCAATTGGTCTACAAATTGTAAAAGAACCCTATCAAGTTCAGCAAATGCCAAGAGGCCAAAAACAACAGAAAATTTTAAAGCATATGAATAAAACAGATGATATGGATAACCCAAGCCCAAGCACCCAAATCAAAAGACCAGAAGAGACACAACACCTAGAGCAGCTACTCAAAGAACTAAAGATGAACAATGAGACCATAGTACGGGATACAAAGGAAATCAAGAAGACCCTAGAAGAGCATAAATAAGACATTGCAAGACTAAATTAAAAAATGGATGATCTTATGGAAGTTAAAGAAACTGTTAACCAAATTAAAAAGATTCTCAACACTCATAGTACAAGACTAGAGGAAGCTGAACAATGAATCAGTGACCTGGAAGATGACACAATGGAAAATGAAAGCATAAAAGAAAGAATGGGGAAAAAAATTGAAAAAATCGAAATGGACCTCAGGGATATGATAGATGATATGAAACGTCCAAATATAAGACTCATTGGTGTCCCGGAAGGGGAAGAAAAGGGTAAAGGTCTAGGAAAAGTATTCAAAGAAATTGTTGGGGAAAACTTCCCAAATCTTCTAAACAACATAAATACACAAATCATAAATGCTCAGCGAACTCCAAATAGAATAAATCCAAATAAACCCACTCCGAGACATATTCTAATCACACTGTCAAACACGGAAGAGAAGGAGCAAGTTCTGAAAGCAGCAAGAGAAAAGCAATCCACCACATACAAAGGAAAGAGCATAAGACTAAGTAGTGACTACTCAGCAGCCACCATGGAGGCGAGAAGGCAGTGGCACGATATATTTAAAATTCTGAGAGAAAAATTTCCAGCCAAGAATACTTTATCCAGCAAAGCTCTCCTTCAAATTTGAGGGAGAGCTGAAATTTTTCACAGACAAACAAATGCTGAGAGAATTTGCTAACAAGAGACCTGCCCTACTGGAGATACTAAAGGGAGTCCTACAGACAGAGAAACCAAGAAAGGACAGAGAGACTTGGAGAAAGGTTCAGTACTAAAGAGATTCGGTATGGGTAAAATAAAGGATATTAATAGGCAGAGGGGAAAAATATGACAAACATAAACCAAAGGATAAGATGGCTGATTCAAGAAATGCTTTCACGGTTACAATGTTGAATGTAAATGGATTAAACTCCCCAATTAAAAGATATAGATTCGCGGAATGGATCAAAAAAATGAACCATCAATATGTTGCATACAAGAGACTCATCTTAGACACAGGGACACAAAGAAACTGAAAGTGAAAGGATGGAAAAAATATTTCATGCAAGCTACAGCCAAAAGAAAGCAGGTATAGCAATATTAATCTCAGATAAAATAGACTTTAAATGCAGGGATGTTTTGAGAGACAAACAAGGCCACTACATACTAATAAAAGGGGCAATTCAACAAGAAGAAATAACAATCGTAAATGTCTATGCACCCAATCAAGGTGCCACAAAATACGTGAGAGAAACACTGGCAAAACTAAAGGAAGCAATTGATGTTTCCACAATAATTGTGGGAGACTTCAACACATCACTCTCTCCTATAGATAGATCAACCAGACAGAAGACCAATAAGGAAATTGAAAACCTAAACAATCTGATAAATGAATTAGATTTAACAGACATATACAGGACATTACATCCCAAATCACCAGGATACACATACTTTTCTAGTGCTCACGGAACTTTCTCCAGAATAGATCATATGCTGGGACATAAAACAAGCCTCAATAAATTTAAAAAGATTGAAATTATTCAAAGCACATTCTCTGACCACAATAGAGTACAATTAGAAGTCAATAACCATCAGAGACTTAGAAAATTCACAAATACCTGGAGGTTAAACAACACACTCCTAAACAATCAGTGGGTTAACGAAGAAATAGCAAGAGAAATTGCTAACTATATAGAGACGAATGAAAATGAGAACACAACATACCAAAACCTATGGGATGCAGCAAAAGCAGTGCTAAGGGGGAAATTTATAGCACTAAACGCATATATTAAAAAGGAAGAAAGAACCAAAATCAAAGAACTAATGGATCAACTGAAGAAGCTAGAAAATGAACAGCAAACCAATCCTAAACCAAGTACAAGAAAAGAATTCACAAGGATTAAAGCAGAAATAAATGACATAGAGAACAAAAAAACAATAGAGAGGATAAATATCACCCAAAGTTGGTTCTTTGCGAAGATCAACAAGATTGACAAGCTCCTAGCTAGACTGACAAAATCGAAAAGAGAGAAGACCCATATAAACAAAATAATGAATGAAAAAGGTGACATAACTGCAGATCCTGAAGAAATTAAAAAAAATATAAGAGGATATTATGAACAACTGTATGGCAACAAACTGGATAATGTAGAAGAAATGGACAATTTCCTGGAAACATATGAACAACCTAGACTGACCAGAGAAGAAATAGAAGACCTCAACCAACCCATCACAAGCAAAGAGATCCAATCAGTCATCAAAAATCTTCCCACAAATAAATACCCATGGCCAGATGTCTTGACAGGGGAATTCTACCAAACTTTCCAGAAAGAACTGACACCAATCTTACTCAAACTCTTTCAAAACATTGAAGAAAATGAAACACTACCTAACTCATTTTATAAAGCTAACATCAATCTAATACCAAAACCAGGCAAACATGCTACAAAAAAGGAAAACAACTGGCCAATCTCCCTAATGCCTATAGATGCAAAAATCCACAACAAAATACTTGCAAATCGAATCCAAAGACACATTAAAAAAATCATACACCATGAACAAGTGGGGTTCATTCCAGGCATGCAAGGATGGTTCAACATAAGAAAATCAATCAGTGTATTACAACACATTAACAAGTCAAAAGGGAAAAATCAATTGATCATCTCAATAGATGCTGAAAAAGCATTTGACAAAATCCAACATCCGTTTTGATAAAAACACTTCAAAAGGTAGGAATTGAAGGAAACTTCCTCAACATGATAAAGAGCATATATGAAAAACCCACAGCCAGCATAGTACTCAATGGTGAGAGACTGAAAGCCTTCCCTCTAAGATCAGGAACAAGACAAGGATGCCCGCTGTCACCACTGTTATTCAACATTGTGCTGGAAGTGCTAGCCAGAGCAATCAGGCAAGACAAAGAAATAAAAGGCATCCAAATTGGAAAAGAAGAAGTAAAACTGTCATTGTTTGCAGATGATATGATCTTATATCTGGAAAACCCTGAGAAATCGACGATACAGCTACTAGAGCTAATAAACAAATTTAGCAAAGTAGCGGGATACAAGATTAATGCACATAAGCCAGTAATGTTTCTATATGCTAGAAATGAACAAACTGAAGAGACACTCAAGAAAAAGATACCATTTTCAATAGCAACTAAAAAAATCAAGTACCTAGGAATAAACTTAACCAAAGATGTAAAAGACCTATACAAAGAAAACTACATAACTCTACTAAAAGAAATAGAAGGGGACCTTAAAAGATGGAAAAATATTCCATGTTCATGGATAGGAAGGCTAAATGTCATTAAGATGTCAATTCTACCCAAACTCATCTACAGATTCAATGCAATCCCAATCAAAATTCCAACAACCTACTTTGCAGACTTGGAAAAGCTAGTTATCAAATTTATTTGGAAAGGGAAGATGCCTCGAATTGCTAAAGACACTCTAAAAAAGAAAAACGAAGTGGGAGGACTTACACTCCCTGACTTTGAAGCTTATTATAAAGCCACAGTTGCCAAAACAGCATGGTACTGGCACAAAGATAGACATATAGATCAATGGAATCGAATTGAGAATTCAGAGATAGACCCTCAGATCTATGGCCGACTGATCTTTGATAAGGCCCCCAAAGTCACTGAACTGAGCCATAATGGTCTTTTCAACAAATGGGGCTGGGAGAGTTGGATATCCATATCCAAAAGAATGAAAGAGGACCCCTACTTCACCCCCTACACAAAAATTAATTCAAAACGGACGAAAGATCTCAATATAAAAGAAAGTACCATAAAACTCCTAGAAGATAATGTAGGAAAACATCTTCAAGACCTTGTATTAGGCGGCCACTTCCTAGACTTTACACCCAAAGCACAAGCAACAAAAGACAAAATAGATAAATGGGAACTCCTCAAGCTTAGAAGTTTCTGCACCTCAAGGGAATTTCTCAAAAAGGTAAAGAGGCAGCCAACTCAATGGGAAAAAATTTTTGGAAACCATGTATCTGACAAAAGACTGATATCTTGCATATACAAAGAAATCCTACAACTCAATGACAATAGTACAGACAGCCCAATTATAAAATGGGCAAAAGATATGAAAAGACAGTTCTCTGAAGAGGAAATACAAATGGCCAAGAAACACATGAAAAAATGTTCAGCTTCACTAGCTATTAGAGAGATGCAAATTAAGACCACAATGAGATACCATCTAATACCGGTTAGAATGGCTGCCATTAAACAAACAGGAAACTACAAATGCTGGAGGGGATGTGGAGAAATTGGGACTCTCATTCATTGTTGGTGGGACTGTATAATGGTTCAGCCACTCTGGAAGTCAGTCTGGCAGTTCCTTAGAAAACTAGATATAGAGTTACCATTCGATCCAGCGATTGCACTTCTCGGTATATACCCGGAAGGTCGGAAAGCAGTGACACGAACAGATATCTGCACGCCAATGTTCATAGCAGCATTATTCACAATTGCCAAGAGATGGAAACAACCCAAATGTCCTTCAACAGATGAGTGGATAAGTAAAATGTGGTATATACACACAATGGAATACTACGCGGTAGTAAGAAGGAACGACCTCGTGAAACATATGACAACATGGATGAACCTTGAAGACATAATGCTGAGCAAAATAAGCCAGGCACAAAAAGAGAAATATTATATGCTACCACTAATGTGAACTTTGAAAAATGTAAAACAAATGGCTTATAATGTAGAATGTAGGGGAACTAGCAATAGAGAGCAATTAAGGAAGGGGGAACAATAATCCAAGCAGAACAGATAAGCTATTTAACGTTCTGGGGATGCCCAGGAATGACTATGGTCTGTTAATTTCTGATGGATATAGTAGGAACAAGTTCACAGAAATGTTGCTATATTAGGTAACTTTCTTGGGGTAAAGTAGGAACATATTGGAAGTTAAGCAGTTATCTTAGGTTAGTTGTCTTTTTCTTACTCCCTTGTTATGGTCTCTTTGAAATGTTCTTCTATTGTATGTTTGTTTTCTTTTTAACTTTTTTTTCATACAGTTGATTTAAAAAAGAAGGGAAAGTTAAAAAAAAAAAGGTAAAAAAGATATAGTGCCCCCTTGAGGAGCCTGTGGAAAATGCAGGGGTATTTGCCTACCCCACCTCGATAGTTGCTAATATGACCACAGACATAGGGGACCGGTGGTTTGATGGGTTGAGCCCTCTACCATAGGTTTTACCCTTGGGAAGACAGTTGCTGCAAAGGAGAGGCTAGGTCTCCCTATAATTGTTCCTAAGAGCCTCCTCCTGAATGCCTCTTTGTTGCTCACATGTGGCCCTCTCTCTCTAGCTAAGCCAACTTGAAAGGTGAAATCACTGCCCTCCCCCCTACGTGGGATCAGACACCCAGGGGAGTGAATCTCCCTGGCAACGTGGAATATGCCTCCCGGGGAGGAATGTAGACCTGGCATTGTGGGACGGAGAACATCTTCTTGACCAAAAGGGGGATGTGAAAGGAAATGAAATAAGCTTCAGTAGCAAAGAGATTCCAAAAGGAGCCTAGAGGTCACTCTGGTGGGCACTCTTACACACACTTAGGCAACCCTTTTTAGGTTCTAAAGAATTGGGGTAGCTGGTGATGGATACCTGAAACTATCAAACTACAACCCAGAACCCATGAATCTTGAAGACAGTTGTATAAAAAATGTAGCTTATGAGGGGTGACAATGGGACTGGAAAAGCCAAAAGGACCATACTCCACTTTGTCTAGTTTATGGATGGATGAGTAGAAAAATAGGGGAAGGAAACAGACAAAGGTACCCAGTGTTCTTTTTTACTTCAATTGCTCTTTTTCACTCTAATTATTATTCTTGTTATTTTTGTGTGTGTGCTAATGAAGGTGTCAGGGATTGATTTAGGTGATGAATGTACAACTATGTAATGGTACTGTGAACAATCGAAAGTGCGATTTGTTTTGTATGACTGTGTGGTATGTGAATATATCTCAATAAAATGAAGATTAAAAAAAATTGATTATGGTGATAGCTGCACCTATGAATACTCTAAAAACCATTGAATCGTAAACTTTAAATGAGTGAATTGTTTGGTATATGAATTAAATCTCAATAAAGCTGTTTTAAAAAAAAATGTGACTATCATGTCAAGCTAGGACTTCTTAACCGGGACAACTGTGCCCCCAAAGAGATTTTTGACAGTGTAGTGGGTAGAGACCAGGGATGCTCATAAGCATCCTACAATGCATGGGACAGCCCCTTCCAATAGACTTATCTGGCCCAAAATGTCAACAGTGCTGAGGCTGAGAAACCCTGTGTTAGGCTAATGAGTCTTTAGTTAACTCGCTAATCCTCCATAAATAGCACCCTCAAATAGGAGAGTAGCTGTGTAACAAAGTCTAGCTGAGAGGCACCTCTGCTACAGTGGGAAATGCACTCATTTCCCACTATATTCTGGAAGCAGAATACCTGTGTTGAAGCCTGGATCTGCCCTCTTCTATCTGTAAAACCTCAGGCAGTGGCCACATCATCCTGCTGACCTGCCACCCTCCACTGTAACATGAGGATACCGCCACCCACCTTGGGGTGTACAAGAAGCTTAAACACAATAATGTAGGAGAAGGGTTTTGTAAACAATAAGCACCATGCAAGTGGGAATGGCAATCTCACTCTAGGCTACAAATTGCCTGGTTTACCAATAAAAATACACTGAGGTTTCAGCAGGTTTTCACCTAGCACACTCTCATTGCCCTCAGTCACATGTCACCTACTTAGGGTTCCAACTTGGTGGTAGTTTTCAGTAAATGCTAAGACTGACAACCATCATGAAGGCTTTTTTTCTTTACTATTACATAGCCCTTGGCCTAAATTTTGAGGCAGCAGAACTTAGTAGTTAACTTACAAGATCTGGAGTCAGAGTCCTCAGAAAGAATCCTAGCTCTGCCTCTGATTATCTGGGTGACCTTGGGAAGTGACAGGCTTCTTTGTGCTTCAGTTTCCTCACCTTTTTCTCAAAAGGACATTTGAAAGTGAAATAATTTACCTCCTGAACCAGGACACTTGAGAGTGACAGGAGGGACTATTAATGTTAATACTAGGATGACAGGAGAAAACCAGAACCGTCCCCAGACAAATGAGACATAAGGTCACTCTGAAGACAAGGATAACAACAGTCCCTGCCTCAAGGCTTATTGTGATCATTAAATCAGATCAAAGAGGCAGAGCACATAGTATATACTCTTTAAACGTTAGCTATGATTTTTTTCCTTTATTCTTCCATTCATTCAGCAAGTCCTCAGTGCCCAGACAGGATTCTGGGCACTGAGGAAGCCACAGTAAGTCAGATACACCCACTCCTGTCCACCCCAGAGTTCCTCCTTTTCTTCCACAGTGTGTTTGTTAAATTCTCAAAACCTTTTCTTACTCACCCAGTAACACGCAGAATTCAACACAAGCCCACAAGCCAACATTATGGGTCAAGAAAGCCTAGGAAATACATATTAAATGAGTAGCAGATAAATGTCTCCTAGTCAACTTTACAAACAAATGAACAATGAATAAGAGCCTAGCTAATCAACAAGGACAATAGGATTTGTTATTATCCCTAAGTCCCTGATTCAGGAAAGCTATTACAGTTTGCCTAAAAGTTAGCTTAAAATGCATCTAAAAAGGGTGTGAATTAATGAACTTTAATAACTTAACATTTAAAACTACAAAGTGTTAGCTCCCTTTAATTTTTCCACACATCCTGTAACAACCAATTATGTACAGTTTGTCCACCAAGACAGCCTGGCAGAACACACATATTATGAAAGCGGAGTTGCTCTAGTTTGCTTTTGTATTGAGATTCACATATATTTTTGGCCAAGAAATAAGCAGTTTAATTCAATATGCTAAAACAGTTTTCTCCAAAAGTCCATACCGACCATGAGAAGTGGGTATTCCTTGTTTTACAAAAAATTTCATTAACTTCCAGAGGTTTGGTACTCTTTTAATCACAAGTCCCCTCCCCTCCTTCCTCCATCCATTCCAGTAAAATGGTCTCGATTAGTATCTCTGTAAATTCTCACACTCAAATGTTTCCATTCTCAACTGCTGGGCCTCACCCTTTCCTCCTCTGGCTCGTTCATATTTTACCAGGCACATCCTCATTCAGCCCTCATCTTGTGCCAGTTCCTGAAGGCCTTTATGGAAACCTTGCTCCACAACTTCAGCAGTTGTTAGATCTAAAATACCTGTCAGGCCCCATCTCTGGAAATGCAGAATACAGACTTCTAAATAGAGAAATCCCATCAAGTAAGCTGTACGCGTGTAATTAACAATAAATTGAGGGAATGTCAGTTTCTGTTGTCCTCCACCCCTCTCTCTAGTAAAAGAAGCTTAAATCAATGGCGTGTGTTTTGCTCTAATGCTGGTTACACAGATGCGTTCGATTTATGAAAATTCAACAAGCTATACTCTGATGTATATTTGATATACATATGTTACATTTTGGTAAAAATTTTATAAAGTAGTTTACATCATGTAACCCTCTACATACAGCAAGTATATTTTACATATTACCTACACTAGTGTTTTTCACTGTGATCAGACTGTGGGTTGCCACAATTAGTAGTGGGTCACATAATCAAGTTAGAAGGTCCCGACCAGCATTTTTTTAAGTTAAAGGGGGGATATAAGGGTGCAGTGTGTGATGTACTGTGTGTGCAGTGAAGGCAACTATTGTTTCCTGAAACTGTTATTTCAGTTACATGTACATATACATATGTGTATACTGGGTTGCAAGATCATTTTTTTGTCATTGTTAATGGCAGGATATTATCCCAATAGCCTAAGAACACTGAGTACACCATAAGTATTACACCAATTTGGGAGCAAGACAGACCTGGGTTCTGGCCCTGGCCACTTACAACCTACATGCCCAGAAGAAAATCACCTAACCTCTCTGAGCCTCCATTTCCCCCCTCTCTAAAAGGGGATAACATTATCTCCTCCCCAGAGTTGGTGTAAGGTTTCAAATGGCTGGAAAACAGTCTACCACAAAGCACAACTCGGTCATTGTGTCATCCCCAATGCCATTTCCATGGTGCCCTGTGCTAGGTTCTTTGCCTGTAAGAAGGAAATTTAATGAAATGTACAAAGAGGAACAGTCCCAAGGCTGAACCCCCATCACATGACCCCTTTGAAGCCCCTAGAAAAACCACCTGCTAACACTGAGAGCAGTGGGGCAGGGAAAAGCCATTGCCCCAGCATCCATGGTGATGAATCATCCAGCTTTGGCTTCTAATCAGAGGGGAAACCACCTTCCAAGACAACAGGGTTTCCCATTATTCTTGGCAGGAGGTAGAGAAAGGAAGAAGGTGAGGAAGGTAAAGAAATAAAGTATTTGTTTTAAGCAAATCACTTTGAAGACAGGTGGTTTCCATTTTGAGAGCAAAAATGATGCTTAAAACATTTAGAGGGTTACTCTGTATACCAGCCACAGGCTTGCCAGGGGAGGGAAACAGTCCTGGGGTCTGGAATGCTCCAACAGTGTCAGGGGACCTCACACAGAAAGGATGGAACCGACTTTATTAGCATGCAGCTAAAAACTACTTAAAAGTCATTCATTACACTATTTATCCAAAGCATCCATTCACTCGACAAATATTTATTGAGTATCTACTGGGTGTGGAACCCAAGTTAGGGGTTGGGGATACAGCAGGAATCAGCAGACAAAGCCTTTGACAGCAGGGAGCTGAAGTTCTAGTGGGGGAGACAGCAAGCTCCAAGTACATCAATGAGTCAACAAAATATTTGCAGGCTGTTACAGGCACTCTGAAAGAACTATGGTGCCATGACAGGAAGGGAGAGAGGAAACTTAAGATGGAGGAAATCCCTTTAGATAACATGGCCCAGGATGGCTTCTCTGAGGTGAAAACATGTAAGCAGACACCCGAAAGGAGAGAAGGAGCCAGCCAAGCAAAGAGCCAAGGAAAGAGCATTCCTGGCAGAGAGAAGTGGCAGTGCCTAGGCCAGAGGCAGGAAAGGACCCTCATGTGCTAGGTCAGAGGGTAACAGCCAAGTGGGAAGCAAGACAGTGGATTTCACCGAACAGCAACAGAGAGCCAGTGAAGGGTGGTACATTGTGATACATCATTTTGACGTTGAAGAAGATAAAAGTTACTCTTGAATCACTGCACACAAAACAAAGTGTACAGATGATATTATGTCTCCCAAATAAATGATAAAAATAAGCACCATATTAGATATATGATACACACTTTTATTGAGGAGTCTTGCCAGCTGGAGGCAAACAATGTTAGCCTAAATATGAGGTGAAATATAAGGAATTCAGTGGGGAAAAGGAGTGGGATCATTTGTGACTAGTCAGAGAATGCTATTATTAGCAATTCACTCAGATAACAAATATAAGGCTAATTGACAAGACAGACTCTAGAAAGTTCCCTAAACAAACACACATATATCATAGCCAAAAGACAATTGGGAATCGATTGATGCATATGGTAGTCTGTGAAGAGGTTGTCTGAACCTGATAGCAAGTCACCATGATAGTCAGGGCATTATTCACACCTCTGAATCACAGATCAGATGAACTGCTAAGTGGTTTTCATCAGTGTTTATCATTCATTTTCTTCTCCCTCAAGCCTGCTGAATATAGGTGCTTATAACTTGGAAACTCAAAAGCTCAACTGGAAATGGCTCTTACGAAATATCACTTTCCTCCAAGGACCCATAATACCATCTCCTGACTTGGGTCCCATTCTCTGCCATCTTTAACTCAAACATCTCCTGAGATACAAATATGATCCATTCACACTTTCTCCCTGGGCCTTCCTTGGGTTGGAGTGGGGTCACCTGGCCATGAGCAAAAAGGCAATCTGGGGCTAAGGACTTGAGCAAGGCCAACTGGCCGACCCCAAGATCTCACCTATGACATTGACCAAGAGAACTCAGCAGCTACAAAGGCCACCTTGAAACAAGCAACACTTGTGGCATTTCACAGAACCCAGTACACTGCTTGTATTTATGACAGAATGGTACAATGAGGAAGGAGAAGAGAATGAGGATGGCAAAAATACATCCTTTAGTCAGGGCCTACCAAGTGCCAGGTGCTTTTACATTCATTATTTCAAATGATCCAACAATCCTGTGAAGTGTTATGATCTTGATTTTCAGATGAGAAAATTAAGACCAAGAGAGAGTTTTGTTTTTAATGGCCCAAGGCTACTCAAGTCAGCTGAGTGGGGATCCGGGCCTCAGCGGGCCTGACCCTCCCTCATCTACCCCCTCGGTGTGCATCTATCAACAGGCAACTGTTCTTGAACAGACCCAAGCTGACTTTTTATCCTCACCTCCCATCTCCTTCTTCCCTCCTCCTTCTTTATTCCTTTATTTCACAGGAAAACTGGACTCTACATCTGGCCTCATCCCAGACTCCCAAATCTGCCAGCTGCCTCAGAAATGTTACCTGCTCCAAACCCCTGATATGAACACTTCACTGTTGGAAAGGATGCCTGGGTGGGTGAAGTGGGGAGGGTGTTGGTTGGATGACACTGTGTACAATGTCCCCTAGAAAAAATTCATCCAGTCGTTGATAGGCATCAGAAGAAAAGAGCCGTCAAACCAGATGACAGCACTGTTCAAAATCTTTATAAATGCTGCTACAGAAGGGGCTCGGCCAATAGAAGCCAATTCTGTCATGCAGGAGGGCTTGGGGAAAGAAATTCCCTTCCGCCACAAATAAGAAAACTGAGACTCAAGCCAAAGTGGAAAACAGGGTTGCTCACCATCTCGAAAGGACTGGGCCAGGACCAAATTCCCCAGAATGCCACCCTCCTAGCCTATGAAGCAATCTCTCAAAAGGCTACAAAAGATTCAGACATAGTAACAATCAACACATATGTATGGCCTACTTACAATCTCAGGCAAATCTGCAGCACTCAGGACTTTGGCTGATGAAAGCTCCATTCTTTGGAGTATGAAATGGCGATTTCAGGAGGCCTGTGTCTGAACTCTGGGCAAGAGTGAGCTCCGTGCTCTCCGAGAACTGTAAGTCTCTGATTCACTTGGCAGCAGAATTATTCTAAGCATCCTGTACTGTAATCAACCTGCCTGACCCTCCCACTACACATTCACACTATTTTTTTTTTAATTCTCTGCACTTATTTCTGCCTCAAATCAAGTGAAACTCATTTTTAAAAAATTAATCCAATCTCTGGTACTTGAGAGTGTGGAACTTTTATGACCGAGGAGAGGAAGAAGAGGAGGAAGAGTGCATAATTAGGAAGAAGTTATAATTAACATCAGAGAGAAGAGAGTGGGAGAACCGCAGAGTCTGCGGTAACAGCAAAATGGAGATTATTTGAGACAGGTGAATGCTCCACCTAGGCCTCCAGAAGGGGACAGGCACGGGAAACAAAGGGCATATGGTGTTTGCTTTCTTCAACATCCGTTCTCACCATTAAGAGCTGCACCAGCAAAAGCTCAATACTTACTTGTGGACAAACCTTACCCCAAATAGACTCTAAAATACAGCTCATGATCAAATCAACTACTTTGCAAGGCAGAGACCTACCTTGTTGTTTTTTTTTTTTTGGCATATAAAGAAAGCAAAATTTAATAAAGTCAAAGTAACTGGCAGAATGTCTATTTGGCTTAGTGAAGCATGAATTATGCTTTGAAAAATAGTCAGTTTTTGCTAATTTCAATTTCATCTAGTAACTCAAATACTGACATAGGGCAGGATTTTATTTTTTCCCAAGGACAGATTCCAAGGGGCCAACTTAATAACTAGATAAGAATAATTTTCTATTATTTACTGTTAGTTACTTATTGAAATATTTCTATCATAAAGTAAACAGGTTTATCTAATGTGATTTAAGAAATAATTTACTTCCTATATGGTATTAATTTTACCACTATCCATAACATTGCCCACACTATTAAATTGTCCAGAAGTAAACTTCAGCGTTCTTGCCAACCAAATTATGACAAACTCTGAACTGAAATCTAAATTAACGAAGCTTTTCACAGAGACTAAAGCTAGGGTCAGCTTCAATATGGCTCAACATATTACTCACAAGCCTGCTGGCACTGCAGATCACATCCACTCATCACCCAACCAGGATTAGCTGGGACCAGGTCTACCTGTCCAAAGATAAGTTCACAGTCAAAGGACCACTCTCCTGTGTTTATATAAAGAAGGCTGCCAAGTGAAAGGAAATGAGGGCCAGGCAATCCAGTCCGTTTGGTCAATAATCCTCAGTGAGCACCGTTGGTTGCCCACCCAGCAGAGCCATCATCACCGTTTCTCCTTCCTAGCAGAGCCCACTACTGATCACAGCACACCCCCTCTCCCACTCCCCAGAGACCATTCCCAGTTCCAGAGGGGTGGCCTAATTAATTCTAAGCCAATCACTGGTCCTGGAGTGGGCAACAGGAACAAAGCTCACCCAGTCAGACTGCAGGAAAGGACTCCCCCTACATACAGGCAATGAACAAGGAAATCAAGAGCCCCAACTGCCAATGGATGCCATTCTACAGCCACCTGGAACAACAGGCAAACAAGTCCTTGGGAGAAGCTACTGCCAGAACAACCACCAGGAGAAGGGAAGGAGGGAGAGGAAGCAGCGGGGAGGGAGAGGAGGCAGGTCTCTGATGTCCACATCGGGCAACTGATCACACTGTCCCTGGGGTACACCCTACCTCTAGACTCCCAAGTACATGAGCTTACAAACATTCGTGTTTCAGCCAGTTCCAGATGGATTTCAGTTACTTGCAATCTAAAGCATGCTAACAGGAAGAGGCTGAGAAGTAGCTGGATAACCAAGAGCAAGAGTTTGTACTTTGTTAGAGACTCCCTAAAGTAATTCATACATTCACAGAAAATATCCCCCTTAATGTTAAAGAAAAAATGAGAAATATAAAAAGATAAGTGGTTGCCTAGGGCTGGGCATGGGAATGGGAAGTGACTGCAAATAGGTCCAAGGTTTCATTGGGGGGCAATGGAAATGTTCTAAAAGTAGATTGTGGTGATGGCTGTAAACTTGGTAAGTATACTAAAAACCATTGAATGGTATACTTAAAACAGGTGAATTTTACAGAATGTAAACTATATCTCAATAGAGCTATTAAAAAAAAAAGCTAGTGGGGGCAGGTGCTAATTCAGGGTAGGTCAAGGGTTGAAGGAATTTTTCCTCCATCCACATCTGACCACAGCATGCCCCTGCTCAAAAACCTTCAATGGTTCCAAATTACTGCTACAGCACAAGTTCCTTACAAGGACAGGCAGAATCCCAGTCATCTCCCCAGCCTTACTTCCCCCACTTCCCATTTTGCTCACCAGCAAGGCTAACTTCAGACACCCAGTGAGCTGTTTCTCCCACTCCCAGGCTTCTGCCCAAGCTATACCCTCTTTCTGGGTTGCCCTTGCCCACTCTCTTCACCTGGTCTCATTCCTTCATATCTTCCCCCAGACTCACTAGGTTCCCTTCTTTGTGCCTCCCCCTCACCCCAGAATACTGGGCATGAATCTTCCACTGCATGTACCCCCAATGGGCTGGAAAATTGTGTTTCTGGGTGTGTGTCTCCCACCTAGCCACACCCCAGGGCCTAGCACAGCACTTGAGACATAGTGAACACCCAACGATGCACACTCAACTGATCTGATCTTCCCTCTCCCTCTGGTGAAGGGCACCAGCTTGTCCAGCAGATCACTTCTGTTATGGAGGCTGGAAGTGCAAGAGCCAGAGGCAGGCTCCAGGCATCCCTGTGGGATCCAATTTATCTGCTCTCCCCCACACCCCACCTTCCTACAGCCACTTCCGGCTCAGCACTGGACACCAAGGCGGTAGCCTGCTCTACCAGCATCCACAATGTGTGAGAGATCCCTGACTCTATCACTGTTAGTGCTTCTGCTTCTCTGCTCGAACCCTGGCTGATGCAGAAGTAAACGGTGGTAATATACAATGTGTCTGTCTCTCACTGTATATGCTTAAAAAAAGGAGGAGCAGGAAGACCCAGCTTTTTTTTTTTCTTTTTTCTTTTTTGGATTGTACATTAAAAGAGGGACACAACAGATTGAAGAACACGCAAAAGCTAGGAAGATCAGTCTCCACCTGGTATCTTTTCTTCCTGCTTGACCTGAGGGGTGAGGGTGTGTGATCTAGTCAGGTTTAAGAAATAGTAAAAAGCCAGCTTCCTGGGAGTCTAGTTATCAAAAAAGAAAATGTCATACCCGTGAAAGAAGCAATCACAGCCCTCCTGCAAAACCTCATGGTGGAATTTGTGCTTCACTGCAACAAAGGCAGCATCAAGCCCTCCTTCCTAGCTTGTTCTGGATCTCCAACCACCACCAGAAATGACACCCCAATCCCAGGAGTCCAAGGAAAGAGCTGAAATAACACTTTAAATATTTGTGATGGTAAGTTCAACTCTTACCTCATAATCCTGACTCCTCTTTTCCGTATTTGGGCCCCAGCTTCCCTGGACACGCTCTGGGAGCCTGAACAGACGTTATCTAATGCTAAGCAAGTCACCGAGCTAACCATTAAGTACTCGATTTTTTTTTCTCCAAGCTCTCTAATTTAAGTGGGTCTGGATGTAATTGTAAGGAACCCGTCAATTCCCTTGCAAGGGGGGAGGCCACTAAGACATTTCAAGCAGTCTGAGTCAACAAGAAGCTCTTAGAATGTCAGAAAGTTTATCTTTCTACATCTCAATCTGATTCCTACAGTACAGTTTTCAAAGCTGTCACCACCACCACCCTCCCCCCCCCCCACCGCCCCAAAAAACCTAGCAGATTTATCATTAAATCTACTCCAGTAGCTTTTTCAACAGCTCTTTCAAATACATGCCCAGCCTCACCCCCCAAAATTTAATTCAATAGGCCTGGTGTGGACCCAGGAATCTCCGTTGTTTAAACTCCACCAGCTACATAAACTATGAACAATAGTTAATAGTACTACTTTAATAAACTTTCATCAATTGTAACAAAAGTAGCTACTGTTAAAAAAAAAAGAATAACAAAAAAAAGTGTGATCATCAATTGTAACAAATCACCCTCACCAATGCAAGTGTTGACGGTAGGGAAGTGTATGGAAATCCTGTATTTTATGCATGATTATTCTGTAAACTCACAACTTCTCTAATAAAAAATGAAAGAAAAAAAACTTCCTCAGGAGATTCAGGGTGATCAGCATGGTCATAAGACAGAGGACCATGTCTAAAAGTGTTAGTTCTACCCCTGCTACGAAAAGTAGCATCACCTGGGGCTTCTTAGACCTGCAGAATCTCAGCCTCCCCTACCAGCCTCCACTCCAGATCTACTGAATCAGAATCTGCATTTTAACAAGATCCCCCGGGGATCCACATTGCTCATTAGTTTAAGAATCCTGGGCTATGCCGTCATCTGGCTTCAGAACCTCCTAAATTTTTCTACTTCCCCTTCAAAAGTGGAAGGAAAAACAATGGCAGGTCACCATCAAAATTCACATTCCAAAATTTTTCATAATCTTAATGACAAACTACAGGGTCTAGGCCTGCTCCCTCCTCCACCCCCCTCCAAAAAGAAAATATGGGTAGTCAGATGAAATGTAAAGGGATTCAAAGACTAGACACAGCCTGTTTTTCAAATTAAAGCAGCTCATTTTTCCATTTGTGCTGGCAGCATCAACACTTGCACTAGTGTGCATGTTTAAAGCTACCAGCCACATGGGACCCCTATATAGTCAAGGAAGTAAAATCTTTTAGTACTAAAGAGCTTTATATAATGGAACCAAAGCATGCCAGGATAAATAATTTTAGGAACTAATGAAAACTACTAATTGTATCCATTCTTAAAAATCAGTAAACTTATTAAGAAACTTTTTTAAAGTTCATACGTTTATTTCCCTTCCTCAAATAACACTCTACAGCACTGACAGGAGGTTGTGGTTTCAATTGAAATGTGGCTGCATATTAAAAAATAATAATAATCTCACAATATCCTATCACCAAGCTCTGTCAAGATTCCAGCAGGTTATCAGAATCTGACAGATTTGCGTACCCCTCATGCTAAAATTCAGGTTTGGTTTTGTTTTTTAATATAGCCAAGGCCACCTAGACAGTGTTGTAATGTAGTATAATGAGGAGTTAAAGAGCATGGACTCCAGTTAAACAACCCACAGGCTCAAAGCCAGTGCTGGCACTTGCTGTGTTCCCCTGGGCAAGTTACTCAACTTCTCTGGTCCATGAGAAGAGCTCTATAAGTCTGCTGTTTTCTCGCCTAGCATGTAGTACCATGAATGGTACAGATAATAGGACTATGCACAGAGTAGGTGCCTAATTATTACTACAGGTGAAAAACTCTCCACCTGGACTGTATGTCCGGTGAAGAATGTATCATTACCAAACCCCAGCAACCTCTTAGTGTGCCAAGAAATGAGCTTGTCGGAAAGTTTCTCCTTCCCCTAATGATGAAAAACGAAAACCAGTGGATTTAATCATCCTCTTCATCCAATGTAAAGCTATCCCTCTCCAATCACGTACTTAATACAGCTTATTTTACAACATTTATTCAAAGCATAAGCATCACTGAAGAAAAAATATGAAAAGCATCGGAGGAGGTGATAAAATGTTGACTACAAAACACTAGACTGGTGCCAATTACTTAACAGTGATTGAGATCACAAATGCTGATTTCTTGAATGTTCTGGGTAGGGGAATGTCAGACTATGCTGCCTTCCCCATATTAATACAGTATAGTAATACACAGAAACAAACAGCAGAGAGAACTGGGATGTTGAAACTATTTAAACTACCCATTTTCATCTATTTTTAAGCACCAGTGACAAATGAACATGTTCAAATTTATTTATTAAATCCATTTCCCTAGGCGGTTTCACCAGCCAACACTTTAACAGAAACTGAGTTGCCATAACAATTGGCTAAATACTACGCTCACTTTTTTTTTTTTCATCAGAGGCTCCACTTTTTAAGAATACTCATACTCCAGGCACTTCTTAGAGCACAACTGTGGAAAGTCAGACTGCTGAGGTTCAAATACCATGGTTGACCCTGAATAGAACTGTGATCTCCATCCATCAGGTCATGGAACCTTGCTAGACTTCAGTGTTCCCACCTGTAATACAGAAGTATTCACTACCTGGGATGTGGGAGGGGAGCGATTAGCTGAGAATCCAATTACAAAGAGAAGCAATACATTTTACTGGAAACATGAGGAGGCATCTACTCGCAAGAGCAAATTCACATTCCTTTTCACTCCATGCTAGGTCCTGAAGTGGTTACCAAAAATTGGTGCAATAGATTCTCCTTGCCCCCCAAAATGGGAGATAGGGAGTAATTCCTACATATGTTTAAAGAAAAAAACAAGAATGTGAGCAAAGAACTAACCCTCTACTTCCTTCCTAGGTTAGCCAAGAAGTGACTTGCTTCCGTGGCACTTTTATTTCCCCAAAGCACTAACATTACTGAGACGATCCAAGCTTGTGCATGCCTCAGGGCCATTGCACTTCCTGTTCTCCGCTTGCATAGCCCCTCGGAGGAAGTGAACAGCAACTTCACCTCATCCAAGGGGACTTCCCTGCTGCCTCCAGCTGAAATGGCCCACACACCACTCTGTATCCTGCATAGATCGTTATCTATAGTTATCTTTTCCTGTATTAGAATGTAAGCTCTAACTGTATATCACAAAGAGGGGCACTACGTATGTGTGACATTACCACACCAGTGAGGTTGGGAGGAAAACATGTAATACCATTAGATTAATCTGTCACAGCCTGCAGTCTATCCTGGATCCTCGCCACCACACCGCTCCCCCCAACCCCCATACTACTTGATGATTCTTTGCTTGGTTTTTAGTCTGCATATATTAAAGTTCATACTGTGATATACAGTTGCATGGGTTTGGGGTTGTTTTTTTTAAATATTTTTCCAGTGGAGTCACTTTTTTTTAGGGGGGGGGGGGTATTAGAGAAGGCATAGGTTTACAGAAAAATCATGCAGAAAATACAGAGTTCCATTTATTCACACACACACAATTTTCCCTATTAACACTTTGCATAGTGTGGTATATTTGTTACAATTTGATAAAAGAATATTATAATTGTACTGTTAACTATAGTCCATACTTTATAATAGGGCTCACTATTTGTGTTGTGTTGTACATTCCAATTTGATTTTTTTTAATTTTTTTTTATTTCTAGTAACATACATATAACCTAAAACTTCCCCTTTCAACCACATTCAAATATATATAATTCAGTGGTGTCAATTACATTCACAGTGTTCTGTTACTGTCACCAACTTCCATCACCAAAACTTTTCTATCACCCCAAACAGAAATTCTGTCCCAATGAAGCATTAACTCCCCATTCCTTACCCACTTCCCAACCCCTGGTAACCTGTATTCCAGTTTCTGACTACGAATTTTCTTACTCTAATTATTTCATATCAATAAGATCATATAGTATTTGTTCTTCTCTGTCTGCCTTATTTCACTCAACATATCCTTAAGGTTCATCCATGTTATCGCATGTATCAGAACTTCATTCCATTTTATAGCCAAATAATATTCTATTGTATGTATATATAAGCATTTTATTTACCCAGTCATCAGATGACATGGACACTTGGGTTGCTTCCATCTTTTGGCAATTGTGACCAATGTCATTATGAACATCGGTGTGCAAATATCTGTTTCCTGCTTTCAATTCTTTTGGGTATATACTGAGAAGTGAGACTACTGGGTCATATGGTAATTCTACACTTAACTATCTGAGAAACCCCCAAACTGTCTTCCATAGTGGCTGCACCATTTTATATTCCTACCAACAATGAATGAGTGTTCCTATTTCTCCACATCCTCTCCAACACTTGTTATATTCTTTCTTTTTAATAGTAGCCATTCTAGTGGGTGAGAAATGGATCTCACTGTGGTTTTGATTTGCATTTCCCCAACGATGTTGAGCATCTTTTCATGTGCTTTTTGGCCATTTGTATATCTTCTTTGGAGAAATGTCTTTTCTCTTTTGCCCATTTTTCAATTGGATTTGTTGTTGTTGTTGTTGTTGTTGTTGTTAAGTTGTAGGATTTCTTTATATATTCGGGATAATAAGCCCTTATCAGATATGTGGTCTCCAACTATTCCTCTCATTCTGTAAGTTGCCTTTTTAAAAAATTTCATGAAATCCTTTGATGTATAAAAGTTTTTAATTCTGATGAAGTCTCATTTACCTATTTTTTCTTTTATTGCTCATGTTTTTGGTGTAAAGTCTAAGAAACCATTGCCTAACACAAGGTCCTAAAGATGCTTCCTTATGTTTCCTTCTAAGAGCTTTATAGTTTTGGTTCTTATTCTCAGGTCTTTGATCCATTCTGAGTTGATTTTTTTACATTGTGTGAGGTAGGGGTCCACCTTAATCTTCTGCATATGTATATTCCAGTTTTCCCAGCACCATGTGTTGAAGAAACTATTCTTTCCCCACTTAGTGGACTTGGCACCTTGTCAAAAATCAACTGGCCATAGATGTGAGGGTTTATTTCCAGACTCTCAATTTGATTCCATTGGTCCATATGTCTGTCCTTGGCCAGCCCCATGCTGTTTTGATTACTGTGGTTTTCTAATAAGTTTTAAAATTGGGAAATATGAGTTCTCCAACTTTGTTCTTCTTTTCCAAGAGGTCTTTGGCTATTTGGAGTCCCTTACCCTTCCATATAAATTTGATGATTGGCTTTTCCTTTTCTGCAAAGAAGGCTGTTGGAATTTTGATTGGGATTGCATTGAATCTATAAATCATTGGGGACAGAATTTACATCTTAACAAAATTCATTCTTCCAATCCATAAACACAGAATATCCTTTCATTTATTTAGGTCTTATTTGATTTCTTTTAGAAATGTTTTATAGTTTTCCAGGTATAAGTTCTTTATATCCTTGGTAAAATTTTTTCCTAGATATTTGATTCTTTTTGTTGCTATTGGAAATGGATTTTTTTTCCTGATTACCTCTTCAGATTGTTCATTACTAGTGTATAGAAGCACTACCGATTTTTGTGTGTTGATCTGTATCCTGCTATATTGTTGAATTTGTTTATTAGCTCTAGTAGCTTTGTTCTGGATTTTCCAGGATTTCCTATATACAGGATCATGCCATCTGCAAATAGTGAAAGCTTAACTTTTTCCTTTCCAATCCAAATGCCCTCTTTTTTCTTTTTGTTGCCCAATTGCTCTGGCTAAAACTCCCAGTACAATGTTGAATAACACTGGTGACAGTGGCATCCTGGCCTTGCTCCTCATCTTAGAGGCAAAGCTTTCAGTCTTTCACCACTGAGTTATGTTAGCTGTGGGTTTTTCATATATGCCCTTTCATCACGTAGAGGAAGTTTCCTTTTATTCTTTGTTTTCTAAGTGTTTTTATCAAGATGGGGTGCTGGATTTTGTCAAGTGCATTTTCTGTATCAATGGAGATGACCATGTGCCTTTTTCCCTTGTTCTATTAATGTGGTGTATTACACTAATTGATTTTCTTATGTTGAACTACCCTTACATACCAGGGATAAATCCCACTTCATCATGGTGTATAATTCTTTCAACGTGCTGTTGGATTTGGTTTGCTAGTATTTTGTGGAGGATTTTTGCATCTATATTCATAAGGGATATTAGTCTATAATTTTCTTGTGGTATCTTTATCTGGCTTTATTATTAGGGTAATGTTGGCTTCATAGACTGTGTTAGGAAGTGTTCTCTCCTCTTCAATTTTCTGGAAGAGGTTAAGCAGGATTGGTGTTAATTCTTCTTGGAATGTTTGGTAAACTTCACCAGTGAAGCCACACAATTGTTTGGGTTTTGACAAATGCAGAGTCATGTATGTATCCAGCATTCCGGTAGCCCACAGAACAGCTCCTTTACCCTAAAGTTCCTCTGTGTGTCTCCTTTATAGTAAAAACAACTCCCCTTCCCAAACCCTTGGCAACCACTAATCTAGATTTGGTCCCTATAGTTTTGACCTTTCCAAAAGTCATATGAATAGAACCATACAATATGTGACATCTTGGGTTTAGCATCTTTCACTTAGGAATAGGCATTGAAGATTTATTCATGTTGTTACATCAATCAGTAGCTTATTTCTTTATATCACTGAATAATATTCCATCGCATGGATGTACCACAGTTTGCTTATCCATTCCCCTGTTGAAGGACATCTGGTTGTTCCCAGTTTTTAGCAAGTATGAATAAAGCTATGACAAATATTTACATAAAGAGTTTTGTGTGGACATAAGTTCTCAGCCCATTTGGGTAAATACCTAGGAGTGCAATTGCTGGATCATATGGTAAGCTTATGTTTAGCTTTGTAAGAAACTGCCAGACTATCTTGCTAAGTGGCTGAACCATTTTGCAGTAGCACCAGCAATGTATAAGAGTCTGTGTTGCATTATAAACTTGTCAGCAGTTGTTATTTTCAGTTTTTTTGGATTTTAACTATTGTAATAAGTATGGTTATAATTTGCATTGCCCTAAGGATAACTGTATTCTTATTTTTGAGTTTTAAGGGTTTTTTCTATATTCTGGATACAACTCCTTTGTCAAATAAATGATTTGCAAATATTTTATCCCAATCTGCGGCTTGTCTTTTTATTTTTTAACAGTATCATTCACAGAGAAAAAGGTTTTCATTTCAATAAAGCCTGATTTAACAATTTTTTTCATGGATCATGCTTTTGGTATCATATCTAGAAACTCATCACCTAACCCAAGGTCACACCGGTTTTTCTCCTTTATTTTCCTCTAGAAGTTTTATAGTTTTACATTTAGGTCTATTATCCATTTTGAAAGTTTTTTCAAAAATTTTGAATTTTTGAATAAGGTATGATGAGGTATGAGTCGAGAGTCATTCTTTGCATACAGAAATCCAATTGTTCCAGCATTAACTGCTGGAAAGGCCTTCCTTTCTCCATTGAATTACCTTCACACTTGCATCAAAAATCAACTGACTATAGCATGTCCTGCAAGAACAGGGGAAGCATGTGCAGGGCTGCATTGGCTGGAATCATTATGGCAATGGCATTGCTGTGGGCCTGGCCTCTGTGCTCCCACTAGGGCCCGGGCACCACAGCATTTGCCACCACCTTCATCTCTTGGGCAGGAGTAGGACCTCCCGCCGCAGCCTGCTGCCCTGCCTCTGCTGCAGCTGAATCCCAAATGTGGGCCTGCTCCAGGAACACACCAAATACCTGTGGACAGGAAGCAGGGGCAGCTACAGGGAGGCACTGTTCATGAGGCACCAGCAGGATGGCAGGCAGGAGGTCACCAAAAAAGTGAAGACCAGAAACGCCTCCAGCTGAGAGCGGTGAGCTGCAGAACAGGAAGCGCAGCTCTTGTCTCAGCCAAAGCACCCCAATATTTTCATCTACAAGGAGTTGTGAGAGGGATGGGACGGTCTGCCCTACACTGCCACAGGCTTCTGTGAAGAAGGTGATCTATACCAAAACCTCAAGGAACAGAATGGCTGGCTTCTGCCTGAGAGTCAGGTGGTGGAGTGGTTTGTTCAGATTGCCATGGCTCTGCAGTATTTGCCTAAAAACACATCCTTCCCCAAGATCTGAAAACAAAATATCTTCCCAACAAGAACAAACATCATCAAAGTGGACAACCTAGGAATCGCCCAAGTGTTCGAGGTCCACTAAGCCATGGCTAGCACCCTCATCAGCACACCCTACCACGTGAGCTCTGAAATGTTCTCAAACAAGCCCTACAGCTCTAAGTCAGATGTTTGGGCTTTGGAATGCTGTTTATGAAATGGCGACCCTGAAGCATGCTTTCGATGCAAAAGACATGAATTCTTTAGTTTATTGTATTACTGAAGGAAAGCTGCCACCGATGCCAAAAGATTACAGCCCAAAGCTGGCAGAACTGATAAGAAGGACACTGAGAAAAAGGCCTGAAGAAAGACCCTCTGTGAGGGGCATCCTGAGGCAGCCTTACACAAAGCACCAAATCTCCTTGTTTCTGGAGGTCACAAAGGCAAAAATCTCCAAAAATAATATTTAAAATGGTGACTAAATCCAAGCCTGTTGCTACAGTGGGTTCTGGGCAGGCTGAATGAAATAATGATGTAATCCCCCTCCAAGCACACTACTCTGAGGGCTGCAAGACATATATACCATGGGTGAAAGAAATATTTGTCCCAGGAGAAACCCATGGTCATTGGCCCCTTGAAGACATCTCCCAGTCGGAAAGGCCACTCCTGCTGATTAAGACTTTTTTTTTTTTACTTGGTGAGATGGGGGCTGGGGCTGGGGCTGGGGAAGATCCTTTCCCCAGATGTAGTGGTGTTCACCCATTTCCTAAGGTGATGTCCTTCCCCCACTGCAGATTAAGCCTTTTGTTCCTTAAGAGAGGCATCTGAGCGGATTTCTCAGTGTTTCCCTTGCCCTCCCCCAGCCAGCAACATGAAGGGAATCTCTCCAGATTTTTTCTTGATCTTCCCCCATGAGAGACAGGTGGGGTTTCTAGAATAAAAGCCTGCAAAAGGGTAGGGCTGTGCACACACACAGACTCTGGGCCCCCAGGAGCTCACACTCGCAAGCTAGCCCACACTCAGCCTCCAGCAATTTGTCAGATGTTGTACTTCAGTCTTCCAGTGGATTTATATGGCTTCTGGAGAGGTAACTGGCACCTAGTGCTTTTGCCCCAGAAAAGCAAATGCTCAGGTCCTGTGTGTCGCAGAAGACAGCTCTCTCTCTCTCCAGATTTTGAAATGATAATTTTCCCTATAACCTCAGTTCTCTGTTAATTTCCAGTCACTCCAGATTTTTTCTTGTAAGAGTGAGAGGGACATCTTTGCGGTTCTGTACAACTCTTAGATGAAACCAGAAGGCTGTTTATTTACTATTAAGGAATCAGAAATAAGTATGACAAAATGTTAACATGTAATAAAACTAGGTGATGGGTAGGTAGATTTTGATTATATTCTTATGCTTTTCTATATTTTAATATTTCAGTACTATTTAAAAATATAAAGTCAAGATTGAGGTGGCCACAGCAAAAAATAGTACTATAATAGAAATAGACTGACCTATGTATACAGCATTTGGTTCGTCTTGTTCATTAATTTACAAAGATCACCTGAATTTTTAAAAAACCACCACCAATTTTGGTAATACTTCAGAAACAGTTTGAAAAAATATAAATCCTCCCAATACACCATTAAATTTCACTGTCAAATGAAAGAAGAAACTGAAATAGAAAAAAAAATGGCCTAAAAGAGAGCAATTTATTTTGAAACATACATGCTTACAAATCAAATCATGTGAAAAGTTTACATGTTAACTGATTTACCATTCTTTAAACTGATATCCAACCATCATTATTAGTATTCATAGAAATTTAAAGTTACTAATGCATGTACCAACAGACCATAGGTCAGTCCGCAAGAGCCAGTTCCCAGACTGCAATATATTATGCAACACCTAATAACCTAACACCTTAAACCTTAGGGCTGCCACTCCTCCTCTTACCCAGGTTCATAATTTAATATAATTGGTAACTGTATGTAAATGAACAGCAGCTGCAGCTTGGAAAATCTACCTCATAGAAATAGCTTTCCTTTTTTCTTTAAATAATTCACTATCTTGGATAATAGCAAATAAATTATGTGCTACTAAAAAATGAACCATTTAAAGACTCTAAAATTTCAGATTCATCTTAAGGATTGTCTATTAAATTCAATTAAACCAGATGAATATTTAACATGCTCCTTCTATGTATTTAAGACCATACAAGCCACTATGGGACAAGTTGGGTAGACATTAATAACCTACAAATCCCTGCCATCACAACAGATACATCAATGGATTACAGGGCTGGGAGAAGTCCAAGGACCATGTAGTCAGGAATGACCCAACAGTAAGTTTCAACAGCAAAGGGAGCTGCTTTTAATTATTTGTATGCTTTAATATTCACTTCTACATTCCAATTAAAAAGAAAAAAAGATAGTTTTTCGTAAACTGAATTTTAATTTGGCCTTCATTATAATGAATGAAGACAGGACTATAATGAAACTAAGATGGGATAAATCTACCAATGATGAATCTGTGGCTTTAATTATTATGTGTGGCTCTGTGAGCTGCACCCCAGGTAGAATTACGATCAGGGTGACCATTTGGACAGCTAAACAACACGCCTCACCCTGCCTGAGAACCATCGTTTGTCAACTGCACTATGTTGTTACAAGGGCTGTTTACAAACCAGCTTCATCTTTGCATTACAACAGACCCAAAGTTAGATTTCATATCCAGCTTGAGAGCTGGGGAGAGTACTCAGCTTAAAGTTGGCAGCACTAGAACTTGACTGTCACCGTAAATATCTGTTAATGGAACCCATTCAAATTCAAGTTTTAAAATAAAAGGGTGAGTTAAATTGAATTTTTAAAACACCAGAGACTAAAAAAGAGGTGAGATGGATGGATTTTTAACCACCACACACAGGAGAAGCTCACAAAATAATTGCATGGATTATATGCACCAAAGAGATAATCTATCATGTGACATTATGAATCAAATAACACAACAGTCCCTGAGGAAATATCAATAAGCACAAAAAAGTGATTTCTCAACATTTGAAACCACACAAACCTAACATGCTCCATATCTCAATGTGTTTAAAAGTTCACATTATGTGTCACCAGAGCTAATGTTGTAATTACTCATTGAACACAACATAACTGAAACTATTTGCATATGGCAAATATATTTTTTGTAGTTGTGTTGGCAATTATTCCAGTTTCAAGATTTTGGAAAGAAAAGTTGCAAACATTCATGATTTTGCAGTTGAGAGAAACAAGTTAAAGACTGAATTGTGAATATAAGCCAACAATAAACTTGATTCTTTTTCTATTAGTGCCTACGAAGGTACCAATATTACACTGTAACTACAGGTTTAGTAGTTACAGCTTGATCATTTCCATGCTTTTAATCAGCTGCAATGTATATTTTACCCATAATCTGTCAACCTATTCATGTGAATGTCCTGTCTTTACTATGAATTGCATCTGGTCAGAAAGCAAACCCTATCTGACTGATTACACTGCAGATGTATGCACGGCCTTGCTAATAATAAGCTCACATTTCAAAACTTAAATGTACATCGATTCAATATTTTAAATAAGTACATTTTCAATTATTTTTTCTTCCATGATCTACCAAAAAAAGATTTGTCTTTACTTTTAATCTGGACCACACTGTACGGATGCTTATTAGCTAGTTCAGATCTAGATCAATGGCCTCATTTTACAGCCAAAGAAAGGACACCCCCGAGAGCTTCGGCATGGCCCCCCTTTGCACAGTTGGCCAGAACTAGAATAGAACAAACTTCACAGCTTTTATCTGCAGCCATTGCCTTGTACTGCCTCCTTAGGAGAAGGGCTGGCTATCAGGGAAGATAGTGGCCAGGGTCTCGCCACACCTCCTGGAGACTGATCCCCAGGGTGGAGCTGCTCTAGGGCCACCGCTTCCTGGGGCTTTCAGCTGAGCAGGGTTCGTGTGGTTTCTTCTGCTCTGGGCCTCCATCTGGGACCACCTGCCTCGAGAAACAGGGCAGGATGTGGTTTGACTGGGACAAGCTCTCCGCTTGCAAACACAGGCACAGACTGTCAAGGCCACTTTGTTTTTCACCCAGACTCCCAGACACATGATATCAGCTCTTTGTTGGTTTTCTTGAGGAAAAACTTGGTGGTCCCAGAGGAAGTATGACAACAAATGGAACAATCCTTCCCTTGTTACAAGCAAAACAGCCAGCTAAATGCTTACATAAAGGCTAAGGTTGCCTTTATGCACCTCATTCCACAAATAGCTTGTTAGCATGGCTGGAAATGATCTGCAAATTGCAGCCTGAGGCTCTCCCTGCCCAGCTCCATCCTCCCTTTTATCTTTCATGGGTTATCCCCCCTTAACCCAACAAACATCCTGCATTCCTAACTCCATCTCAGCATCTGCCTCTCAGAGGACCCAACTGATAAACACCACCTATATATCTTTCCAGGGTCTCAGGGTGGCTTAATACTTATGTTAGTAGCTAACATTCATTGGCTGATTAATATGTACCAAACACTACTCTAAGTTGTCTTGCATGCATAATCTCACTTAGTTGAGTCTACAGTTGCTACCCCTGCATTCCAGGAGCTGGACACAAAGCAGCCCCTCAATAAAGAGGAACGAAACTGGCCTGACCAGCTTTACAGGGGACTCAGAAAAAAAAAGGATGAAATCACCTGTAAGAGAGTCACGGGCAAAACAAATGTTCTTACAGCATACAATGTGTGTATCTGTGGGGTAGGAGGGAGAGGGGGAAAGGAGAAGATTTACCTAGCAATATTATCCAGGCCACAGATGTTTTTATATATACTTCTCTACCTTCAACCTGAAAAAAAAAATCTAATGGCACATTAAGTAAAAATATTATTTTAAGAAGATAACCATTTAGTAAAAGTTGAATGGATGAATGGGAAAATCTACAAAGCAGAAGTTCAGTTATCATGTAACTTGTTCACCTATGAAGACATCTGATCTATTTCATATTCTTCAATAAAACTTAGGAAAATGGTATGCATTCCTTAAGGCTTCTTCAAATAAAAGAGATTTCATTCAACGTGTCATATTTACTCTGTGCTATAAGCTTTGAATGATTGGTTTCCTGTTCTTGGAGATACTGAATTTTCTTTCATGTAAAAATATATCAGCCTGAATAATTTGGCAGGCATGTGAGTCTTATTTTTTTTTATCTCTAATTCTTACAATGTGGTTTAGGAGCTTCAATAATACAGATCAGATGGGAAAAAGCTTAGAGATATTCTGTGCTGAATGAATGCATGAACATAGAAGAGCGTTATTGTTTTTGGTTAACAGTAGCAGCAATTTTCAATTATATGCCCATATTTGGACTAATATTGGGGGAAAAAAGTGCTAAGTTAGGGGCCTCTACTTAAAGCAATCCTTGCTGCAGGGACTCATAGGCAATATTATTATTAACCTGTAGCTGGACTCGACATACATTATTATTAATCCATCACTGTGTTCCCAGAGCCTAATAGCACCAGGCACACAAAATCTCTAGTCCTTACAAATACTCTACAAGGCTATCAGTATTGTGTCCTTTCACAGATGAAGAAAATGCTTCAGAGAAGTGAAGAAAAGCCATTAGCAGGAATCTGGGCCTAGGCCACCCCAGAACTACGCCTGGCATGGCAATCAGTTCCTGATGCGGGGATGGCTAGTGTTCTTACCTGTCACCCCACTAGTGTGGGAGCCACCTGGGTAAGGGCTTGACCCGTCAGCAAAGTGTGACCTGGGTGATCACCCCCCACCCCTCCTCCTCCACACACTCTCTTCCCCTGCCTTCCGGAACACCCCACTTGCCTTTTTTTCCTCCTCCTCTTCTGGCCACTCCCTCTCAGTCTCCATTACAGGTTTCACTCTCAAGGCTGGGGTGCCCTGCACCTCTTCTCTTCTCTTCTCTGGCTGCACTCACTCTCCAGGTGATCTCATCCACTCTGGGCTTTGGATGGCTCCCAAATCCCGGTCTCTAGCCTGGACCTGTCCCCTGAACTCCTTTATATGTTTCCCCGTTGCTCAGCACAAAATCTCAGAGTCATCCCAGACTCCTCTCTCTCTCACCACACAACCAGTCTCATCAGCGAATCCTGTTGGCTCTTCCTCAGAGGAATCCAGGAACTGACTGCTTCTCACCACTCCCACAGCCATTCCCACGGCCACTCCCGTGGTCTCCCTGGATTCCTGCACTGGCCTCCAAACTGCTCTCCCTGCTTCCACCCTTGACCCTAGTGGTCTGTTCCCAACACAGCAGTCAGGGAACTTGCACATAGTACATGGAGTCCTGTGAATCCTCCCCTCTTGAAGAACTCACTTACTAGTTCTAGGAGTTATTTTAAGTAGGTTTCTTGGAATGTTCTACATAGAGAATCATGTCATCTGCAGATAAGAACAGTTTTATTCTTCCTTTCCAATTCAAATGCCTTTTATTCCTTCCTGACTAGTTGCTCTGGCCAGAATTTCTAGTACTATGTTGAATTAAGACTGGTAAGAAGAGACATTTCTCTTGTTCCCATTCTCAGGGGGAAAACATTCAGTCTTCCACCATTTAGTATAATGTTTACTTCATGTTTTTTGTAGATTCTCTTTATCAAGTCGAGGAAATTCCTTTCTATTCCTAATTTGCTGAGTTTTTACAATGAATGGGTGTTAAATTTTGCCAAATGTTTTTCTGCATCAATTCATATTATTACACTATCTTTTTTCTTCCACAGCCTGGTATATTACATTAACTGATTTTCAAATATTGAAAGCAGCCTTGCATAACTGGTATAAACCTCACTTGGTTGTGGTATATAATAACACTTCTAAGTTGTTGGGTTTGTTTTAATAATATTTGTTGGGATATTTGCACCTATGTTCTTAAAGGATATTGGTCTCCAGTTTTCTTTCTTGTATACTCTCTCTCTGGTTTTGGTGTCAAGGTAATGTTGACATCATAAAATGAATTGAGAGGCATTCCTTCCTCTTCTATTTTCTGGAAGAGATTATGAAGAATTGGTGCTAACTCTTTAAACATTTGGTAGAAATCTCCAGTGAAATCCTCTGGGCCTAGGGATTGTTTTTGTTGGAAGCTTTTTAATTACAAATTCAATGTCTAAAAGTTATAGGACTATTGAGATTATCTAATTCATCTTGGGTTTGTTTTGGTAGCTTGTGCTTTTTAAGGAATCAGTCCATTTCATCTAAATTGTCAAATTTATGTGCAAGAAATTGTTTGTAATATGCTCTTACTAACCTTTTAATAGTTGAAGGATCTGTAGTAACATCTCATTTCATTCCTGATATTGTAATTTATGCCATCTCTTTTTTTTTAATCTGTCAGTCTTCCAAGATGTTTATCAATTTTATTGCTCTTTTTAAAGAACCAGCTTTTATTTCATTGATTTTTCATGTTGTTTTGTTTTCAATTTCAATGACTTCTCTTCTCTTATTGTCACTATTTCCTTTCTTCTGTTTGCTTTGAGTTTATTTTTGCTTTTCTTTTTCTAGTTTCTTGAAGCAGAGTATAGATTGATTTGAGAGTATTCTCTTTTTTTGATGTAAGCATTTAGTGCTGTAGATTTTCCTTTCAAAACTCCTTTAGCTGTGTCCCACAAATGTTATTTTGTACTTTTGTTTTCATTCAGTTACATGTATTTTTTTTAATTTCCTCTGCGACTTTCTCTTTGACCCATGAATTATTTAGAAGTGTGTTGTTTAATTTCCACATGTTTGGAAATTTTCCTGTTACCTTTCTGTTATCAACTTCCAGTTTGGTTACTTATGGTCAGAGAACATACTCTACGTGATTTCACTTCTTTTAAATGTGTTGAGGTTAATTTTACGACCCAGGATATGGTTTAACTTGGTGAATGTTCCACTGGTGCTAGAATAAATGTGTTTTCCACTGTTTGAGGATGGCGTGTTCTATAAATGTCAATTAGAATCTCTTGGTTATTGATGTCGCTCAGTTCGTCTATATCTTGGCTGATTTTCTTTTTTACATTTTTGTTATTTGCTGAGAGAGGGATGTTGAAGTCCCCAACCACAGTTGTGTACTTGTCTACCTTTCAGTTCTATCAGTTTTTGCTGTTCTGCTGTTTGATGTGTACACTTTTAAAACTGCTATGTCTTCCTGGTGGCATGACACTTTTATCATTGTGTAATATCCTTCTTTGTTTGAGGCAATTTTCTTTGCTCTTTAGTGTACTTTACCTGACATTATATAGAGCCACCTCGGCTTTTTTTTTTTTTTCATTAATGTTTACATGGTAGAGAAGGACCTCATTTTACATGAACTCAACACACAAATTCAGGTATATGCAATTGGCAATCGAAAAAAATAAAGGCAGAGAGAGATAATTAAGATTTTTAAAAATTATTTCCATGATTAATTTTGTTTACTTATTGTTACTAGAGTGGTTATTTGCCTTATTTATTTTGAAAAATGTGTGATAAGTATGTTCATATAAGAAATACTTAATAAATAACGGGGTTCACTATTATGTGCAATTTTCAACTTACACAAAGGGTCTTACAACGTATTGGTCATGTATAACAAGGTCTTCCTGGATATCTTTTTCCATCCTTTTACTTTTAACCTACCTGTATCAATGTATTTAAAATGAGTTCCTTAAGACAGCTTATATTGAGTGACATTCTTATCTATTCTGTTATTTCTTTTAATTGGCATATTTAGAACATTTACATTTAAAGTCATTAATGATATGTTAGAGCTTCAGTCTGCCATTGCATTATTTGCTTTCTGTTTGCTCCCTTTTTGTCACGTCTCTGTTTCCTTTTTATTTCCTCCCTGTGACTTGCTTGTACATATTTTTAGAATTCCATTTTGATTTATCTATAGTATTTTTGAGTATATCTCTTTGTACAGTTTTTTTTAAGGTATCACAACACCTAGGTATTACAATATACAATATACATATACAACTTATACAGACTAATGATATCAATATTTTACTATTCCAAGTGAAGTAGAGAAACCTTACTTCCATTTAGGTCTCTTTATACCATCCCTACTTTTTAATTATAATTTTCTACTATATTATCTCTATATACATTGAACACCACACCAGATGATGTTATAATTTTTGCTTCAATCTCCTCATTAAAACTGAGGAGAAAGACAGTCTATTATACATATCTCTATTTTTATCCATTCCACTGCTTTTTTCCTTTCTGAAGTTCTAAGCCTCTTTCTGCTATCATTTCCTTTTTATTTAGAGAACTTTTTTTAACCATTATTTAAGGGAGGTCTGCTATCAACAAATTCTCTTAGCTTCCCTTCATCTGAGAATGTTTTTATTTTCTTCATTCCCGAAGTTTTGCCAGATCGTAGAACTTGGGGTTGACCGCTCTTTTCTTTCAACATTTGAAAATATTGTGCCACTTCCTTCTGTACTCTATGGTTTCATGTGCGAAATCTGCTATCATTCAAATCATTCTTCTCCTATAGGCAATGTGTTGTTTCTCTCTGCTTTCAAGATATTTTAAATGTCTTTAGTTTTTAGAAGTTTGATTATGAGGTGTCTTGACTCAGAAGGCATACGCCTTTCATGAAATTTGGGGGGTTTCAGGCATTAGTTCTTTGAATATTTTTTATTCCCACAATCTGTCTCTTCTCTGGGGCTCCAAAGACACAAATGTTACATCTTATAAGTTATATTAAAGTTACATTATATGTTACATCTTATATTATTATTCTAAAGTTCTCAGAGGCTCTGTTCATTTTTCTCCCTTGTTAATTCTGGTCAGATCCATGTGCAGGTTGGTCAGGAGTTTGCCCAGGACTTCCTAGACAGATTTAATCAATCCCCTTCTCCAGCTCCCTCCTCTGCAAGATCTTCCACACACTCGAGCAGGGAGGGTAAGTGGGGCCACTTACCACCGACAAACCTGAGCAGGGCAGGTATGGAAGTCCAGGCTCCCCATTCAGTCTCCACTGATAACATCTCAGGGGCAAGGGAGCTGCCTTGGGTAACCTGGTGCCATTGGGTGGCGTACAGAAGCCCAGACTCCCCACTTGGTCTCCAATGACAACCTGCCAGTAGGGAAGGGGAGTACCACCCCAGGCCATTTGCTATCTGTATTTAAAGCTACAAACAGTGGTTAAAACAATCCCCAGTCATTATCTAGCAGTTTTGTAGGGCAGAAGTCTGAGTGGGCTCAGCTGGAGTCTCCACTCATGTTCTCACAAGGCCAGTATCAAGGTGTCAGTCTGGCTGGACTGTTATCTGGAGGCATGGAGAAAGAATCCACTTCCAAGCTCATTCAGGTAGTTGGTGGAATCCAGTTCCTGGCACTGTAGGTCTGAGGTCTCTATTTCCTTACTGGCTGCTCTCTGCTCTTAGAGGCTGCCTGCCCTCCTCCTCGCGTGGCTCTTCCACCTTCAAAGCAGAAATGGCCCCGAGTCCTTCCCATGCTTCAAATTTCTCTGACTTCCTTTTCTGCCAGGAGGCAGAGAAAGTTCTCTGCTTTTAAGGGGCTTCTGTGTTAAGATTAGGGCCACCTGGATAATCTCCCTTTTTTAAGGTCAACTGTGCTACATAACATAACACAATCACTAAAGTGATATCTCCTCACATTTAAAAGTTCTGGGGATTTTGGAGTGGAATTTGGGGGGCCATTCCTAGAAATTCTGCCTATCTCACTATTGCCAGGTAATGGGCAGGATGGGAGTTCATCTTTTAGTCCAGAAGTTCTCCAATAAGAATGTATCAATTCTAATCGACTCAAATTGAACACTGCTTACATATAACTGTGTTCTTTGTGTATTTGTATTAAACATCCTTACTTTTTACAATTTCCAGCATTATTTTATTTTCTTATATATTAATTCAAGTGTTACACATAAAGCTATTTTTAAAAGAATATTATATTATTTTCAAATCTAAGACTATAAGCCACAGACTACCAATCCATATCCTTGACAAAAGAAACTAGATAAAAATATGATGATGCCCTCTCTGTACTGTGGTACAACAGGAATGCCCAAAAGTTATCAAGCAGCAGAACTACCTGAACTTTTTTTCTTTTTTTTTGTTACAGTTCCACCATTCCAATTCTTTCCTTCTAGCTATTCTAATACCCCAGCATCCAAAAAAAAATTCATACAAAGATTCAGTATTCGTAATCCATTGTTAAATCCTATCTTGTCTGTTGCTACCCCTTCCTCTAGTTTAATCACATTCCCGATTTTCAGGGATGTCTAGGCAGTGACCACCCCAACTTGTTCATGTTGAAAAGGGGTGTCAACTTTATGAGCCAAGGGGACACAACTGGTTGATATTCTTGAAGAAGCTGTTGCCTCTTGCTTTTGGGACTTAGCTGGCATAGGCGCTCTCTGGAGGATTTAAGTTTCTGAAGAATAAACTTACTGAGTGAATCTGAGTCTCAGATAAGGATCTGGGTATTCTTTAGGGTTTTCACTATTGACTTGGGCTTGGCATACTGTGGCCATTTGGGATATCTAGCTGAAGCTTGCATAGGACAGACTCTCAGCTCCACTGAATTCTCTTAGCCACTGAAACCTTATTTGGTTGCCTTTCTTTTCCCCCTTTCAGTCAAAAAGGCAAATAAAAACAAAAAACTTTTAAAAATATTCCAAGGCCCCCATTCCAGCTCCTGCCCTCACCCCCAAAGTCTGACAACATATCTACCTGGAGCAGAACTAGCTTTGAGACCCACTGGTATGGTCCTGTGGGAGATCCACACTTCACAAGTTTGAATATCCAGTCATGATCACAGCAACATCCTAAATGGTGTAGATTGTGATTTGCTCAAAAACTGCGGGTTGGAACACATGATTGCAAAGTCCTTTCCCAAGCTAAGATCTGATAATCCTGTCATTAGGAAAATGAAATTCCATTATTCATAATCACCACGATCAACTTGGTCAGGGGACTAAAGCTCACTGAGGTCACAGCTTTCCCTGAGTCACAAGACCCACCCCACTTCCTGTACCCAACTGTTACAAAGCCTGGTGACACACATATCCTTAATTACTTCTTAGAGTTACACTTAGAGAGCCTTCTTAGTTACATTTCTCACAAAAGTGCCTAACAGGTTCAAGTTTTTAATTTTAGGACTTTTTTTCCTGTAATAAAACTATGTATTTAAAGTTTAAAGAATAATTTGCACTGAAATTGGTTGCTTTCAAGGGTCCCATGGGTGGGAAACAACTGCATGGTCACACATCTGGAATACTGACCAGTGAGTGATGGAAAAGGCAGTCAAGCTCCTTCTCAAAAGCATACAGCAAAGTGACATGCTTGCTTACAAATTAATCAAATGTATTATTTTCCCCAATTGCCTTACTTTATAATTTGTAAGAAAAACAGCACAAGCCCATAAACCTAGGCAAAAGTTGTTCTTTTGAGTTGAAAGAGCTGATTTTTGAAGAGTAATCCTTTAAAATTCAGAAAAGAAATGAACAACCATGACTCCATCTGATGGGTCACTCGGGAAGACTTAAGGCAGAAGGCAATAATGGTGAGGGGCTTAGTCCCACCGGGACAGTTGGGGCACTCAGATAACGCTGCCCACCGGAGGTCAGGTGCAAGAGCCCATCTGTCTGGTGCAAATGCTCTCACCTCTGTTCACTAGCACGTGTGCCTGGGTATGTCTTTTAACCCTGAGATGCCTCTGTTACCTCTTGTGAGACCTGGACATGATAAAAACAGTAGCTACTTCGTAGGGTGGGGTAAGGATTCAATGAAATAAAGTATGTGAAGCTTAGCCTTCTTCCCACATGGCATACAGTAAGGGCTCAATAAATGCTAGTCATGGTGCACAAACAGGCACAGACAGGTATACACACAATGCCAAACAGATGGTAAGCCTTGAATCAAACGTAGCCATTATCATCCCATAAAGTAACACAGCAATCGGGACCAAAAGATAACCGTAAGTTTGTTCAGCACGTTTTAACAGATTTGCCTGATGAATCCAGTTGGAACCTTCTCAAGTGGCATTTTAATCAGGAACACTTAAAACTATCTTTGCAGAACAATGTCTAACACATACTCACCAAAGTACAAAACAGAATGCCCGGAGGCCAGGTCACTGTAGCTAAAGCTATTATTCTTGGGAGAAATTACGTTTGTGACAGTATAACATTCCATTCCATGTGTTTTATTTGTTCTTAGCAGACCCACACACACCCAAGCTCATCAAGGCAAAATGTGAGCAAAAAAAGGCTCTGTACATTATAAAATAACTCTGGAAAAATTCCTGTTACCTTTTCAAGAGAGATAAATACCTTAAAAACAAATCATCCACAGTATTCATAAAATCTTTGGGTTCACAAAAGTCCTTGGGTTGAAAGAAAAAAAAAAATTGAGATTTGACTAAAGAAATCCACTTGAGGTTTCTGGATATAGAATAACCACCTGAGAATCTCTTCTTTATGTCACTTGTTGGAAGTTATGTTATGATTCTTTCTTAAATCAAACAGCAAAGTAACTGTCAAAAATATTCCAAGGCCCCATCATCCCAGCTCCTGCCTTCACCCCCAAAGTCTGACAACACATCTGCCTGGAGCAGGACCAGCTTTGAGCCCCACTGGCATGGCTTCCCCTGTGGGAGCCCCACACTTTCATGATCACAATAACATCCTAGATAGTTGTGATCTGTTCGAAAGCTGGGGGCTGAAACAAATGATCACAAAGTCCCTTCCCAAACTGAGATTTGATAATCCTGTCATTAGAAAAATGAGATTACATTATCCATAATCACCACGATCAACTTGGTCAGGGGACTAACACTCACTGAGGCCACTTCACACATATACAGCCTCTTACTGAGTTTGTTTAAAACCAAGAAAGGTTCTGAATATGTCAGAGCAATATATAAAACACCTAGCGTCTGAAATCTGAGGCAACAGGAAGCCACACTGAAAATTGCCGAAGTCAGCATATGACATGCAAGCTGCAAGCAAACACACCTCAACCTTCAACATTGGAGCATGCAGAATGTAAAATGTTTATTTATCTAAAACATACATAAATATGCAGAGAAAACAGCTCACTTCCTCACAGTGTCAGATCAATTTAAAGATCAACAGCATGTTCTTTTAATCCCTACCACAGCTTCCTGCTTTCTACATGTCTATTTGTGAGCTACAAAATGTGGAGGACCCAGGTCCTGCCGTACTTTATCAAATGTCCCCTCCCAAAGCAGATGGACACACATGTCAGCCCGAGCTAGAGTTTTAGGGCTTATTCTTTTTAAAATTCATCTGGCTGGCCATTAAAACATATATATGTATCCATGTCAGGGAAAACTAGAAAAAGACTGTTTATTAATCCTTTGCTTGACTTAAGTGCACTGCTGTCTGAATCTGAAGGTAAGGTTTTAAAAGGAAGGCACCACTAATTAAATCTGACATGAGAAAATGAACCCCTAATAAAAGAGCCTGCATCTGCCTGTAATAGGTGGCCATCTTTTTGTTTTATGTGGCAGTTTGAGGTCCCAGAAGAATAGCTGTATTATTTTTAAATAAATGACTCTGAGGATTCATCATAGTGTCTCTTGTTATTGTTATACCCATATTTACCCAAAACTTGGAAATTAGTCAAAAAAAAGCTGATCTGTGTGACCTTTTAATGCAAGGTCATGCCAATGCATTCTCTAGTAAGCCCCCAGGAAAGTCGTCTGACTCTCTTTGGAAATGTAATCTGATTTAACTAACAATTTATTAGAGTCTAGACATTTTACGACCCTGTAAAAATCAGATGTTAACATGTAGGAAAATGATATGGTATGCTGCCTTTTTTTCCCCTTTTCTAATAGAGATAACCCCAAAGGTTAAGATTTTATTGCCCTCTAAGACATAAAGAAGTTTTGAATCTAATTTAGCAATCAGATGTGAGCATTCCTTTTTCTAATGACTTTTTCTCAGTTTCTCAGGTCCTCATTCAACCAGTTTTGTCATTCTGCTAGTTCTCTCATTACAAAAGCTTTGATACATGCGTGCTATCTATTATTTGTATGGTTTTCAAAAAATGTTTTATTGTAGGAAGATACATATATCTCAAAATTTCCTATTTTAGCCACTTCTAAGAGTACAATTAAGTATTTGTATGTTTTGAGCAATTTAAGAACTCACTTTTGATAGTACACAGGCCCAGCAAGGAAACTGAACGTGCAAGATGGAGTTCCGTACTTCAGGACTCTTTACTAGTCATACTCATAGGGCACCTAGACTAAGAGGCCAAAATTCCAGCTGACTCACTCAGTAAGTTGGCATGGCACAAATGAGGCTCCTGGTACAGGTATAAGTCCTCCTCCCACTTGGAGGCCACAGCTTTAAACAGTGAGAAACATACAAATGTTGAAAGTGAGTGGGGCAGCAAGTCCACCCCCCTGTATATATCCAAGAGAAACAAGTGCTCATGCCCCTAAGAAGACTTATGTACAAACAGTCAAAGCCTTTATTCACAAAAGCCCCAAACTGGAAACAAATGTCCATCTACAGGAGGATGGATAAACAAATTGTGATATATTCCTATAATGGGATACTACACAACAAGTACAAATTACTGATATACATAAAAACATTTTGTTGTGCAAAAAAAGTCAGACATAAAAAAGCACAATTCCATTTGTATGAAATTCAAATACAGAAAAAACTAATCTATGATGATAGATAACCTAAGGGGAGGAGTATCTGGGGAAAAAGAATGACTAGGAAAAGGCATGATGGAATTTTCTGGAGGGATAGAAATAACATTGATCTGAATGGTGGTTATAGAAATACATACTTACAGGGAAAATTCATTAAGTCACATACTTACGACTTGTCTATTTTATTATATGTAAATCATAACTAACAAAAAAAGAAGAATTTTTTTTAAAGAGGAAGCATTTTTTAAAAAAGATACCCCAAAAGAAGTATATGTAGGGATAAGTCAGGAGAAGAAAGGGAAGGGGGATTTTAAAAGATTATTCTCCCACATTTATAGTAACTAAGTTAAAAAACATAACTAAATAAAAGAAAAAGAGGACAAAGCCAAAAGGCCACGAAGCCTAGTTGGGCACACGTGTGTGCGCCAGTCAACCTGGCCCCGGGAGGTGGGAAGGCACAGGGATCTTCTTAAGGATGGCACGGCCTGGTGGACAAGAATACCATGGGCTGGCTGTTATTTTCCTCTTGAGAGACTGAGACAATGCAGAGTTCAAGGTGGATACTGAATCCTCAAACTTTGGGGGACCATGCTGGAATAGGATGCTGATTAAGGAGCCGATACATGAATCAAGAAAATACTTAAAGGTAGGCTGACAGTGGCAACATCGACAGGACGCCACACAAATGAAAAAGGGATTCCACAAGTTCACCCAATTCAATTTGAGGACAAACTATTCTGAAGCTGAATAAGACATACATAAAATCACCTTCAGAACTGCAAACCTATGCCAATATGATAACTATTACTTAAAGAAGCATCTCCAGCTTTTAGAATTCTCTATGGGAGTTTTTGTTATCGTTAAACGCCACTGCATCCACCTACTGAATTTTCAATAATAGGCCTGAAACATTCCCAGTGAGTGAAGACTTGAAAATAGACTCAGCCATATGAAAGAACAGAAGTTTCTTTTTCTGCCACATGTGACAGCCACACATAGTGCAGCCCCAGCCGTTCCTGTCACCTCCCAAGAGTGTGACTTCTCCTCACTGGAAGGCTCAAGCTGAAGTTAGATGACAAATGATTAGGCAGGAGCAGGCAAATCTGGGTGCAGGGGGAAGAGTCCATCCCACTCATTAGGTGGCCGGGCGCTGTGCTTAGGGCCCTCCACACACTGTCTCGTTCAGTCCTCGTCATGCCCAAAGCAGTAGTCGGGCTCCCCAAAGGAAACAGATGGCACATTCAAACCTGGATAATCTGAGGCAGGATTAATAAAGAGACTGTCACAAAGTGGTGGGGTGCAGAAAAACCCCAAGGCTGTAACTCAGAGCTAGAAACAAGGGAGCCCCCAGACCTGAAGGGATGAGGGGAGATGGGCAAGGAAGAAGATGACCCCTTGGAAGGGATGCAGCTGGGGTTCCAGAGCCTGTGGGGCGCTTGCTACACTGCATTCCCCAGCCCTGGGTCCCACCTGTCCTCCCCAGAGACTTCTAGCACACCAGCTGCTACATCTGTCTGGCAGCCTTAAGCCCTGAGCAAATTCATTATGTTTTAGAAGTGCCTTCCAACTCAGAAGTTCTCTGATTCTGATTCTGTGTGTTTCTAGTTTGGAATGAGACGACATTAAGTCAAGAGGACATGCTGAAGGCTTTCAAACCAGAGCCTACCTGACCCCTAAGGCTGGAGCAGACACTGTACTCCCTTTTCCTTTCCAGGGTCCTCCTCCCTCCGTCCTAAGGTCCTCCTCTGCCCCACAGTCATCCTCTCTCATTCCTTCCTCCTTCATCTTCACCCCAAGCTTTGCCTCTTTTATCTTGAAAAACTCTCCTTCCACACTAAAGGACGGGCCTCTCCCAAAATTGGATTTTTTGTTTGGAAAGGCAAGAGCATAAACTCCCACCTACACATCAACAGGTTCATCCCTGGTGGCCCAGATATAATGCTTTCCTACTCTTTCAATGGGAGAGGGCTGCTAGGTTCAAGTACCACTAGCCCCATGTAACTATTGAACACTTGAAATGTGGCTAGCCCAAACTGATATGTGCTGTAAATTACACACCAGATTTCAAAGACCTATTAGGAAAGAAAGAATGCAAAATAAGCTTATTAATAATTTTTATATTGAATGAATGTTGTAACGTTTTTAGAATTAATCCCTCTGTGAATTCTGTGAAGGGCATAATTTTCAAAGCCTTCTGAAAAAAACCTTTTCTTGCTCAATGCTTCATGGACATAAAGGAGAAAAGGAAAATAATAGTGTACCTATCAAAAAGGCAATATGAACACAAAGGTGAAAAACAGCATAATTTGAATTCTGTATTTAGTTTGATTGCTACTTGATTAAAATAGTCAAAATGGACTCCATTTTGAATTGAATGGAAAAGGGTAAAAATCTTCTAAACTGTCAATACAAATAAACAAGTACATAAATAAAACCACTCAGCAAGCTTTGTATTTTTCCGACGTTTTCTAAGAAGAAACACACCATGTGCCAAGAGATCATTCTGGACCTTAAAAAAGCAATTTCAATCAGGTATCCCAGATTTCAAGGTCAAAGTTATATATGTTCTTCTTGATATCATACAGAAGGTCAAGATGTCATCTCATCCCCAAAAGAATCCCATGAAATTCATCCTCAAGTGACCCCACAGCCTTTGGTCAGCAGACCCCACACAGGAGACAACAGAAAAGGATTTCACTTTGTACCTACTCTCTACTGAGGATGCCAGCTCAGAGCTTTCCTGATGAGGAACATAAAATTGTTATGAATAGAGGTGGGGCGCAGCAGCACATGGGACATGCCTGGAGGAGAGGAGAGGACAGGAGGCTCCTAAGGAGGAAGACGGTCAAGTGGCAGGCCTAGCTGGTAAACTAAAACCCTCTGTACTTTTGGAACTTGGGACCCCACTGGCTTCCCAATCACAGCCTTGCTTCTTCCTAGAACAGCAAGTTGTAGCTTCTGTTCCTTGTGTGGGCTCTACCAAGGTAAAGCCGGAAGAGGACAAAAGAATCCACTTCAAGAAGATGGTTTCAAAGAAGCAAACAATTGTTGCCTGCTGTCACAAACCAGAGAGAAGCATACCCTGGTTTCTCTCTCCTTAGATGAGCCCAAGAGCATGCATTAATTGATGCCTGCTATGAATAAGGCTGGGGTATAGGGATTGGGGACTCAGAGACAAGTAAGTTATAACTGCACAATATTCAAGTCTTCCCAATAGCTTACCTAGCTGGCCTTTCCTTAGTTACCCTTTCTTTCAACTCCCAGACACTTAAGTAACCACTGAGCACCCTACCTGCCTTCTGGCCCCAGTTCAGCCCTGTCTACTTGCACAACGCCTTCCTGGCTCCGCCAGCCCGCAGGCCTCCCTGCCCCTGGCACTGAGGCAATCCCACACTGGGGCCAACACATGTGTGTCTCATGCTCACAGTGAGACTATAACTTTAAATGCCTTCTGGGTACATATCACCTTTCGGAGGGTTGTGACTAGGTTCAAGTGTCACCCAAGAAAAAGAAGTTTAAATTTCTACAACTATTTAGAGAAAGCAATGTTTACCCATGTTACTAACAAAACCCTCCCCCAGCTTCCTGCATTACACACACACACACACAAAAAGTCAGCAGGACTGCCCTGAGGCAAGATTCTAATGAAAGATTAAATCGCAATCCTAGTCGTTTTAGACTGAGGTGCAGGGTAGAGGCAGAGGGCCCAGGGGTTGGGTTAGCACACATTTTTCACCAGTACTCTTTTTTCCTAAAACCCTCCCACACATCCCTTAGGGCACTCTGAGGGGGGCAACCTGCTTCTCCTAATACCTAGACTACCTGTCACCTGCAGCTTCTTAAGGAGGGCTGGCACCAGAGGCCACACCAGCTCTTACTATTGAGAGCAGGCCATTCTTCTGGGAGTCCACGGGAAGCTTCTGGCACAGGGACTTTTAAACCAGGTGATCCCCTATTGTTTATAACTGTATGGTTTGTAATTTATTAACAATGAATGTGGTACTGTGTTGGTACTGCACAGCAAAATGACTAAACCTTTCAAAGGTGTGCAGAGGACACAGGAAAGAGCCCTTGGATGGGCTTATATTGATTGCATGTTGAAATGATAGTATTTTGGCTATGTTGGATTAAGTTATTAAAATGAATTCCATCTCTTTCTTTTCATTTTTTAAATGTGGCTAGTAGAACATTTAAAATTACTTATGTGGCTTGTGTTATATTTCTATTGATAACTTAGGATCATACCTGGCACACCGGAGATCAAGACCTCATACTGCACAAAACATAGTCGCAATATCCACTGAGCCCACTAGAAAGTCTGTGTTCTCAAAACCCATTTCCTTGCCTTCAGCTGTAGCTGCCGCAAGGACAGAACATTCTCTAAGGCTTTTTTTTTTTGTTGTCGTCATTGGTATTGTTTTTTATAATGGTACTCTTTGGGAAACTACCTCTAGGCATGAGCACAAAATTAAAACATTAAGCTAAATAAAATCTATCAGAGATGTAATTAGGGTAGCAGTAAACAAAATCCCATATTTAAAGACACCATAAATTAAAAAACTTAAGAACATCTCCCCATCAGAAAAATACCACCTTCCAGCTGCCTGCTGTGGCAAAAGCCAACCTCATAAGTCTGCTGCATCTCCAGTGGCTGCAAAAACCCAAGCTGTAGTTACCCATGAGCAGAAAAAGACAAAGCAGGAGGAGATAAGAGATCTGCTTAGAAATGCAAACCGTTTCAACCTCCCCCATCTCCACGTTCAAACTTGCTCGAATGAGTCCTCCCTGCAAAGATGGAATGGGTGGTTTTGAACTGTCGGTTGGCTAAGCCAGCTGCAAAGCAGCTTCTCACGGTAAACTTCTCAGGGGCGGCGTTTCCGCTCTGTGACCCGCCGGCCCCTCCCCGTCTCTGAGCACTGTACTTCCTTTCTCCAAGAACTTACCATGCTGTGTGTCATTTCAGGGTGACTTACCCCAGCCAGAATGCAAGCCCCATCTTGGAAAAGCCCCTCTCTTTTTCAGGATTCTACCTCCCATGCCTAACATCACATCTGACTCAATAAATATTTGAACAGACAAGAAAGCATGAAGGAGAATGAAAAGTTTTTAAATTAATTTCCTTCATCTATATATACATATACATGATGCTGCAAAGTTTTAGTACAGGTTGAAGATTTAGTAACTTCAGAAGTTGAAATGTTACCAACTTAAATTGCTTTTGCACTTACTTCATTTTGTGAACTTTTTTTATCTTCATTTTATTGAGAGATATTCACATACCATGCAGTCATACAAAACAAATCGTACATTCAATTGTTCACAGTACCATTACATAGTTGTACATTCATCACCTAAATCAATCCCTGACACCTTCATTAGCACACACACAAAAATAACAAGAATAATAATTAGAGTGAAAAAGAGCAATTGAAGTAAAAAAGAACACTGGGTACCTTTGTCTGTTTCCTTCCCCTATTTTTCTACTCATCCATCCATAAACTAGACAAAGTGGAGTGTGGTCCTTATGGCTTTCCCAAACCCATTGTCACCCCTCATAAGCTACATTTTTATACAACTGTCTTCAAGATTCATGGGTTCTGGGTTGTAGTTTGATAGTTTCAGGTATCCACCCACCAGCTACCCCAATTCTTTAGAACCTAAAAAGGGTTGTCTAAAGTGTGTGTAAGAGTGCCCACCAGAGTGACCTCTCGGCTCCTTTTGGAATCTCTCTGCCACTGAAGCTTATTTCATTTCCTTTCACATCCCCCTTTTGGTCAAGAAGATGTTCTCCTTCCCAAGATGCCAGGTCTACATTCCTCCCCGGGAGTCATATTCCAAGTTGCCAGGGAGATTCACTCCCCTGGGTGTCTGATCCCACGTAGGGGGGGGGGCACTGATTTCACCTTTCAAGTTTGCTTAGGTAGAGAGAGAGGGCCACATCTGAGCAACAAAGAGGCATTCAGGAGGAGGCTCTTAGGCACAATTATAGGGAGACCTAACCTCTCCTTTGCAGCAACCGTCTTCCCAAGGGTAAAACCTACAGTAGAGGGCTCAACCCATCAAAGCACCAGTTCCCTATGTCTGTGGTCATGTTAGCAACCATTGAGGTGGGGTAGGTCAATACCCCTGCATTCTCCACAGGCTCCACAGGCTCCTCAAGGAGGCACTACATATTTTAAATTGCTTTTGCACTTACTTCATTTTGTGAACTTTTAATAATAAATTTTTAATTTGAATTTTTGTTACAGTCCTCTGACTGAAGATAGCATATAAAATCAAGAAATACTTTTTCACCAAAAAAGATCACAATTGCTGATCAATAGAGACAGAAAGTTTAGTTATCTCGTTGAATTCTTAATTTTACAGATGAGGAACTAAGGCCTGGAAAGTTCCATGACAAAAGGTTTAGAAAGATATTAAGAGAGCTAACAATGGCAGCATCAAAACTAGGACTAAGCTCTTCCAAATTACAGTTCACATGAGAGAAGAGAAAATTTAAAGTGAAAAGAAAGGAAAACGGAGACCAGCAAGATACAGATTTTCATGCCATTGAGCTGTTTTTTTTCCTTCTTTCATATATAGCACAGTTTTCAGAATACCCAGGAAAAGCTACATCAGTTGGGAACATATAAGCACTTATGTTCAAATCTAAAGGGATGGAAAAGAGTTTAGTGGTTGCCTTGGGTTGGAAAGGGGCACAGGGACTGACTTCAGATGGGCTATGAGGGATCTTTGTGGGGTAATGGAAATGTTCTAAAACTGAATTATGGTGATAGCCGCATAATGCTATGAATTTACTAAAAATCGCAGAATTGTACATTTAAAATAGGTAAAATTTTATACCTCATTAAAGCTCTTCAAAATTAAAAGAAAAACTCTATGTGATATATATTTAGTAATTTATGGATTGCAGATATTTGTTCATAGAGGTGGTCAATTGTGTTTGTTTCCCAGGGAGAGGACATTCACCCCCTTTCAGGGAGGGGAAGGTGTTTGAGGGAACTATATCCCCCACAGGATGTAGTCTGATGGGACCATCCATCAGTGTACCCTGCCCTCTGCCTGCCACTATAGGGGCATATGACCCAACTGTCACACCACAGTGATGTGACAGACTGGAAATGTCTGGAGCAACTAACAACGGGGTAATTCCTAAGGGTTGAATCTGTTAGAAACTAAACATCAGCTTCCTCAAGGAATACAGCTTCAGAGCACAGAGCTCAGTGAACCAAGGACACAAGCCGCCTTGTGCACTCTCTCTCCAGGCAGGAGGCAGCAAACTGTAAGAAAGGATGGCTCCTATAGGATTAAGCAATATCTGTAGTAGGCCCAGTAGCAAGTCAAAGAACTGGGCATTAGCAGGGAAAGGGGAAAGAGATCAATCAAAAAAAAAAGGATAAAGAAAGAATAAACCCAGCTGTAAGAGATGAAAGAAAGGACTACCACTGATGGCCTCAAATACCACTAAGGATGTTCTTGTCACACACTGTTTTTTAGGACAGTCCCACAAACCCCGGCCTCCCAGCCCATCTCTCCTCTCTCACTGCCTCTCTAAGTAGCTTCACAGAGGATGTGAGGTGTAGGAGAAAGAACACAGGCTTTGAAGCCTCACCTAGGAGTGGATTTCAGCTTAAACATTTACTAGCTGTTTGACATGGGGCAAGATACCTTGCTTCAGTTCATTTTCTTTTGTTTATAATTAGGAGATTATCTACCTAATGGAATGCTGCAAAATGAAAGATGATACCTGGAAACTCCTGCATACAGAAGCTGCTCCCCAAATAACAGTCGTTGGCATCACAGGTCCTTATCAGGCTGTGCTATGAGTGTTTCCCCACACATCCCCTCCCTGTCCAACCCCTGGAATGGTCCAACCCCTTAAAGGGCAGATCTGAGCACCCCCTCTCCTTAGCTTGGTGTCTGGCACATAGTAGGTGCTAAATAAATGTTCAACAAGTGCATCAAGATGACACCTGGAGTACCCTGAGAAAGCATTAACCCCAAACCATACCTTACCATTCAGAACAATAAAATGTAGTTACAAACATGAGCCTAGTTGACTGGAACACTGGAGAAAGTCTAAGATCAACAAGACGAATGAGTCACAAGACAAGTATGACCCACTGGCCCAAACCTGTCAACTGCAACTGTAACTGGCCTCTATTCCATCCATGACTCTGCCATGACCACTACTCCTGAGAGCAGAGCTGTATTCTAGCAAAGATCAGAACAAGCGGCAGAGATGCCATCCAGCAAAGCAGAGAAGCGTTCCCAAAGCTCTGGGGCCTCAAGTCCCTCCCAGCCTGCATTCAGATTCCTTGGCCTTGCAAGGGGAATGACTGCAAGAACAATGAGTTTTAAACTCAGCCCAGCTAAAAGTAAACCCTTGCCATCCTAGCACACAGCTCTTTTAAGAACATGTATTAGATAGGCTGGATAAGGACAACTTGGCCAGAAAAAGATTTTTTTTAATGAAAATGAAAGCACAGAGAAAGTGCACAGGTGAGTTTGCAGGTTCAAAAAAAAAAAAAAGACAGTTTGTTATAGTTGGATAAGCCTGTATAGAGAATGGTTCTCATGCAAGAATCATAGCCGGGGGTGGGGGAGGGGAAGGTTGGGGGTTGCGGGAAATAAACTGCATCTTAGAAAAGCAATTTTATAAAAAGTCACTCAGACATAATTTTTTTTCAAGTAGAAGAAAGAAAGCATAAGAATGTTGCTTTACATAAATATTTGGAGGTTTTAAGTAACAAAAAGGCTTGAGGATGAATGAACTATTTTTTTCCCTGACTTTCTAAGGGCAGCCTGGCTCAAGGGAGACCCAAAGACAGATGTCCAGTTATAAGGTGATCCTCTATTTTTCTCAATTAGAAGACCTAAAAGGTTTGGGGCCAGCTTGAATATATATACTTTAAAAGTGAAGAAGAAACAAATAGCTGCTTGTGCTATTTGTTCATTTAATCACAGATTTTATGAAATGCAATAATTTGAAAACCCTGCTTTCTCCCCAACACCCTCTCATTCATGAAACAATTTTATATGACAGATACTGCACAGATGGTTGAAACTCACTTGATTATAGATAAGGTATCTAAAAACTTTGCTTAAACTACTTTGTTCCCTATAATACAAGATATTCTGCAAGGGCTATAATAGACTGCAATGCTTTCTTTTCTCTAGGATGATATGTGGGGGAGAACAGGGAACTGGCTTTAGGGTTTTTGAACATATGTTTCATGAAAGAAGAAAGGCAAAAGCCTAAATGTTGATTTCAGTGGAGCTAAGCTGAATCAGCTGTAAACTGAAGGGGCAAGAATGTTTAGAAGAGGGGGACCAGGTCAAAAGGAGGGAAGTTAAGAATGATTCCATAGGAAAACGTGGCCAGCCAGCTCAGTTGTGGGGGGGGGGGGGCGGTGAGGAGGGCTTAGTCACTGCATGGCCTTCTGTTAACAAGAAATGCACTGTCTAGTAAGAGAAAGTAGACAGTGAAGTGAGGGGAAACCACAGCACATCTTCACTGCTTTCCCCAGATAGATTTAGTGTCCCTCTTCATGCTTCATTTATGCTCCCAGGTATAATAATCCGGCTAAATTGTGAGCCCCTAGAAGGCAGAAGAGATGTATAAAACTGCAGCTTGAGGGGCTCACTGAAAAGTCACATTGCCCAATGCATCTTTCTCCCTCAAGTGCCCAGGTGAGGGCTTACTGAGTGAGGAGAAACTTGCAAAATGATTTGGACAAGAAGCTGAAAATCCTAGAAGACGAGACCTGAGACAAATGCACAGGGCTGAAAGCAGATGGTAACTGCAAAACAATGGCTCTTTAAAGCAGTCTAGAATTTCAAATACTCAGAAGCATAACTGACTTTGAGCTCCCCAATATATAATCTGGAGATAACAGCTCGCATATCTGCAACACCAAAATGGGCAGGTTAGTAGGATGGCATATTTCCTATGATGTCATATAGTAAGGGTGAGTCTGTTGACACTTGCACTATCAATGGTTTACAAGTCATTTTGGTTGGCATTTTTAATAGTTGAACAACAATTTGAACTACAAGTTGCAAGTCAAGTATCTACTTCAAAAACCTTTTCTTAATCAACTACATTGTAAACACCTCATAACAGTATGAGAAAACCACTTAGTTAAGTATGTATCTACATGGACTAACACTAAAAGAAGTAAAGTTAAAAGGCCACATTTTTATTTCCTTCGAAAGTTACAATTTAAAGTTGGACAAACAGAATAAGACCTTAATAAACTGGACTGGTTCTTAAATTGAAACCTTTTCCAAGACTGAAATGTGGGGTTAATTTAAAAAGAAAACAAACTAAAGCTAAAAGGTTTGACAGCCCTGCACCAAAAGACTTCTAGAAGGATTATTATGAAAAGAACAAGGTGTGATTATTTTTTTCAGAAGCAATTACATTTCATCTCTAAATCCCATTTCTCACTAAACGGAAGCCAGGTGGCCTTGGAGAAATGGCTGTGTCCAGGTCTGGGGGTAAGAAATGTGATAAACCTGGAACATCTTGTCATATCAGAAAGTAAGGAAGCCACCAAAAACTACTAGGGCTGTATCAAGAGAACTCAGCAGCTAATTTGAAGAGGCTCCCAATGGTCACAAATGAGTACCCATAAGAATAAAGGCAATGGATTGAAACACATCAAATAGGTTTTATATAAGAATCTTCGTGATACTTTCAAGAAAAACTCATCAGTCACCTTTGGAGGATGCTAGGAGACTCATTATTTTGAAAACCAGTAAATTAAGGAAAAGAATCAAACATTTATCCTCCTTTTCCTACATGAATCCAGGAGAGCAAAATAGTTGATGAGAATTTTCTCTTCACAGGAATATGCCAGCTAATAAATGAAGAAGGAATGAGAGGATTATACAATCAAGTTTTTGCAGCCTTTAATGAAATCAAGGACCTGGGCAATGATCATTACCAGCTGCTAATATTACCAGAGAGGCAAACAGGTGTCCCCAGCCTCATGGCAGAAGCATGGAACATGACACCACTGGTCAAGTATTCTTGCCAACAAATTGAACCTGAATCAGATCAAGCCTCTGGATTTACTACCAGTTTACAAGGAATGCAGGGGATCAAGGGGCTACGCTAAATGGCACCCTAAGGATCCAGTCAAAAGCCAGATTCTAAGAAACTCTACACAGCAAATAACTGAGTTTCTTCAACAACAACAACAAAAAAAAAAAAGCAAAGGAAAAAGAAGAGATATGGGAGGCCTAGATTATGACAGACTTAGAGAAAACCAACCAATTACCAACTACAGACCTTCAAAATCCTGATTCAAACACCTTTTTAAATTGTTTAACTACATATCACAACTGGATATTTGAACTAGATGTCTGCTAAGGAAATAGTCATTTCAGGTGTAAAAACGATACTGTGAACTTGGTTTGTTAGAGTCCTTATCTTTAAGAAATACATACTGAAACACAGACTGTTAAAATGCTCAAAATTTGTAACTAGGAAAATAACGTTCTATACTGAATGTAAAAGATGAGGAGAAAAATCTTCATGCTGGTATTGTAAGTGAATCAGATAACCAGGCTGTGCACAGCAATACACCTGAAAGGAAAATAAGGTTTTGAAAGGCAAAAAATATCAGAAATCTGTATGTGTTTATTTTCAATACTTGAATTAGTTATTAAGGGAACTAGGTATCTATAAATATTTTTAAATAAGAATTAATCCAGAAGTATTTTTTCCTTCTTGGTGCTACAGTTTATTCTGTGAATAATTATAACATCTAAAGCAACCACAAATAACCAAAATTGTGATTATCTCCCCGCCAAAGACGCATGACAGGAGGAATCTTGCATGTTTCACCTGAAAATGAGGGGACTGGGTTTTTAAACCGAGTTCAATACTTAACCCTAACTTCTTTTCTTAAAGTATACTTTTAACTACTTAAAGAATATACTAAGCCATGAGAGTGATCAAAAGTGGGTTCTGGAGGCGGGGCAAGATGGCGGACTAGTGAGCTGTATGTTTTAGTTACTCCTCCAGGAAAGTAGGTAGAAAGCCAGGAACTGCGTGGACAGGACACCACAGAGCAATCTGACTTTGGGCATACTTCATACAACACTCATGAAAACGTGGAACTGCTGAGATCAGCGAAATCTGTAAGTTTTTGCGGCCAGGGGACCCGCGCCCCTCCCTGCCAGGCTCAGTCCCGTGGGAGGAGGGGCTGTCAGCTCCGGGAAGTAGAAGGGAGAACTGCAGTGGCAGCCCTTATCGAAAACTCATTCTACTGATCCAAACTCCAACCATAGATAGACTGAGACCAGACACCAGAGAATCTGAGAGCAGTCAGCCCAGCAGAGAAGAAACAGGCATAGAAAAAAAACAACACGAAAAACTCCAAAATAAAAGCGGAGGATCTTTGGAGTTCTGGTGAACATAGAAAGGGGAACAGCAGAGCTCAGGCCCTGAGGCGCATATGCAAATCCCGAAGAAAAGCTGATCTCTCTGCCCTGTGGACCTTCTCTTAATGGCCCTGGTTGCTTTGTCTCTTGGCATTTCAATAACCCATTAGATCTCTGAGGAGGGCCCTTTTTTTTTTTTATCCATTTTTTTCTTTTTTCTAAAACAATTACTATAAGAAGCCCAATACAGAAAGCTTCAAAGACTTGCAATTTGGGCAGGTCAAGTAAAGAGCAGAACTAAGAGAGCTCTGAGACAAAAGGCAATAATCCAGTGGCTGAGAAAATTCACTAAACACCACAACTTCCCAAGAAAAGGGGGGTGTCCGCTCACAGCCATCATCCTGGTGGATAGGAAACACTCCTGCCCATCGCCAACCCCATAGCCCACAGCTGCCCCACACAACCCAGTGTGACGGAAGTGCTTCAAATAACAGGAACACACAACAAAACTGGGCGTGGACATTAGCCTTCCCTGCAACCTCAGCTGATTGTCCCAGAGTTGGGAAGGTGGAGCAGTGTGAATTAACAAAGCCCCATTCAGCCATAATTTCAGCAGACTGGGAGCCTTCCTACACAGCCCAGCAGCCCAGAACCATCCTGGGGGGACGGCACTCACCTGTGACATAGCATAGTCATCCCTCAACAGAGGACCCGGGGTGCACGGCCTGGAAGAGGGGCCCACTTGCACGTCTCAGGAGCCATACGCCAATACCAAGGACTTGTGGGTCAGTGGCAGAGACAAACTGTGGCAGGACTGAACTGAAGGATTAGACAATTGCAGCAGCTTTAAAACTCTAGGATCACCAGGGAGATTTGATTGTTAGGGCCACCCCCCCTCCCTGACTGCCCAGAAACACGCCCCATATACAGGACAGGCAACACCAACTACACACGCAAGCTTGGTACACCAATTGGACACCACAAGACTCACTCCCCCACTCACCAAAAAGGCTAAGCAGGGGAGAACTGGCTTGTGCAGAACAGGTGGCTCGTGGACGCCACCTGCTGGTTAGTTAGAGAAAGTGTACTCCACGAAGCTGTAGATCTGATAAATTAGAGATAAGGACTTCAATTGGTCTACAAATCCTAAAAGAACCCTATCAAGTTCACCAAATGCCACGAGGCCAAAAACAACAGAAAATTATAAAGCACATGAAAAAACCAGACGATATGGATAACCCAAGCCCAAGCACCCAAATCAAAAGATCAGAAGAGACACAGAACCTAGAGCAGCTACTCAAAGAACTAAAGATGAACAATGAGACCATAGTACGGGATACAAAGGAAATCAAGAAGACCCTAGAAGAGCATAAAGAAGACATTGCAAGACTAAATAAAACAATGGATGATCTTATGGAAATTAAAGAAACTGTTGACCAAATTAAAAAGATTCTGGACACTCATAGTACAAGACTAGAGGAAGTTGAACAACGAATCAGTGACCTGGAAGATGACACAATGGAAAATGAAAGCATAAAAGAAAGAATGGGGAAAAAATTGAAAAAATCGAAATGGACCTCACGGATATGATAGATAATATGAAACGTCCGAATATAAGACTCATTGGTGTCCCAGAAGGGGAAGAAAAGGGTAAAGGTCTACGAAGACTATTCAAAGAATTTGTTGGGGAAAACTTCCCAAATCTTCTAAACACCATAAATGCACAAATCATAAATGCTCAGCGAACTCCAAACAGAATAAATCCAAATAAACCCATTCTGAGACATATACTGATCACACTGTCAAACACAGAAGAGAAGGAGCAAGTTCTGAAAGCAGCAAGAGAAAAGCAATTCACCACATACAAAGGAAACAGCATAAGACTAAGTAGTGACTACTCAGCAGCGACCATGGAAGCGAGAAGGCAGTGGCACGATATATTTAAAATTCTGAGTGAGAAAAATTTCCAGCCAAGAATACTTTATCCAGCAAAGCTCTCCTTCAAATTTGAGGGAGAGCTGAAATTTTTCACAGACAAACAAATGCTGAGAGAATTTGCTAACAAGAGACCTGCCCTACTGGAGATACTAAAGGGAGCCCTACAGACAGAGAAACCAAGAAAGGACAGAGAGACTTGGAGAAAAGTTCAGTGCTAAACAGATTCGGTATGGGTACAATAAAGGATATTAATAGACAGAGGGGAAAAATATGACAAACATAAACCAAAGGATAAGATGGCTGATTCAAGAAAGGCCTTCACGGTTATAACGTTGAATGTAAATGGATTAAACTCCCCAATTAAAAGATATAGATTCGCAGAATGGATCAAAAAAAATGAACCATCAATATGTTGCATACAAGAGACTCGTCTTATACACAGGGACACAAAGAAACTGAAAGTGAAAGGATGGAAAAAAAGTATTTCATGCAAGCTACAGCCAAAAGAAAGCAGGTGTAGCAATATTAACCTCACATAAAATAGACTTCAAATGCAGAGAGGTTTTGAGAGACAAAGAAGGCCACTACATACTAATAAAAGGAGCAATTCAACAAGAAGAAATAACAATCGTAAATGTTTATGCACCCAATCAAGGTGCCACAAAATACATGAGAGAAACACTGGCAAAACTAAAGGAAGCAATTGATGTTTCCACAATAATTGTGGGAGACTTCAACACATCACTCTCTCCTATAGATAGATCAACCAGACAGAAGACCAATAAGGAAATTGAAAACCTAAACAATCTGATAAATGAATTAGATTTAACAGACATATACAGGACATTACATCCCAAATCACCAGGATACACATACTTTTCTAGTGCTCACGGAACTTTCTCCAGAATAGATCATATGCTGGGACATAAAACAAGCCTCAATAAATTTAAAAAGATTGAAATTATTCAAAGCACATTCTCTGACCACAATGGAATACAATTAGAAGTCAATAACCATCGGAGACTTAGAAAATTCACAAATACCTGGAGGTTAAACAACACACTCCTAAACAATCAGTGGGTTAAAGAAGAAATAGCAAGAGAAATTGCTAAATATATAGAGACGAATGAAAATGAGAACACAACATACCAAAACCTATGGGATGCAGCAAAAGCAGTGCTGAGGGGGAAATTTATAGCACTAAACGCATATATTAAAAAGGAAGAAAGAACCAAAATCAAAGAACTAATGGATCAACTGAAGAAGCTAGAAAATGAACAGCAAACCAATCCTAAACCAAGTACAAGAAAGGAAATAAGAAGGATTAAAGCAGAAATAAATGACATAGAGAACAAAAAAACAATAGAGAGGATAAATATCACCCAAAGTTGGTTCTTTGAGAAGATCAACAAGATTGACAAGCCCTTAGCTAGACTGACAAAATCAAAAAGAGAGAAGAACCATATAAAGAAAATAATGAATGAAAAAGGTGACATAACTGCAGATCCTGAAGAAATTAAAAAAATTATAAGAGGATATTATGAACAACTGTATGGCAACAAACTGGATAATGTAGAAGAAATGGACAATTTCCTGGAAACATATGAACAACCGAGACTGACCAGAGAAGAAATAGAAGACCTCAACCAACCCATCACAAGCAAAGAGATCCAATCAGTCATCAAAAATCTTCCCACAAATAAATGCCCAGGGCCAGATGGCTTCACAGAGGAATTCTACCAAACTTTCCAGAAAGAACTGACACCAATCTTACTCAAACTCTTTCAAAACATTGAAAAAAATGGAACACTACCTAACTCATTTTATGAAGCTAACATCAATCTAATACCAAAACCAGGCAAAGATGCTACAAAAAAGGAAAACTACCGGCCAATCTCCCTAATGAATATAGATGCAAAAATCCTCAACAAAATACTTGCAAATCAAATCCAAAGACACATTAAAAAAATCATACACCATGACCAAGTGGGGTTCATTCCAGGCATGCAAGGATGGTTCAACATAAGAAAAACAATCAATGTATTACAACACATTAACAAGTCAAAAGGGAAAAATCAATTGATCATCTCAATAGATGCTGAAAAAGCATTTGACAAAATCCAACATCCCTTTTTGATAAAAACCCTTCAAAAGGTAGGAATTGAAGGAAACTTCCTCAACATGATAAAGAGCATATATGAGAAACCCACAGCCAGCATAGTACTCAATGGTGAGAGACTGAAAGCCTTCCCTCTAAGATCAGGAACAAGACAAGGATGCCCGCTGTCACCACTGTTATTCAACATTGTGCTGGAAGTGCTAGCCAGGGCAATCCGGCAAGACAAAGAAATAAAAGGCATCCAAATTGGAAAAGAAGAAGTAAAACTGTCATTGTTTGCAGATGATATGATCTTATATCTAGAAAACCCTGAGAAATCGATGATACAGCTACTAGATCTAATAAACAAATTTAGCAAAGTAGCGGGATACAAGGTTAATGCACGTAAGTCAGTAATGTTTCTATATGCTAGAAACGAACAAACCGAAGAGACACTCAAGAAAAAGATACCATTTTCAATAGCAACTAAAAAAATCAAGTACCTAGGAATAAACTTAACCAAAGATGTAAAAGACCTATACAAAGAAAACTACATAACTCTACTAAAAGAAATAGAAAGGGACATTAAAAGATGGAAAAATATTCCATGTTCATGGATAGTAAGGCTAAATGTCATTAAGATGTCAATTCTACCCAAACTCATCTACAGATTCAATGCAATCCCAATCAAAATTCCAACAACCTACTTTGCAGACTTGGAAAAGCTAGTTATTAAATTTATTTGGAAAGGGAAGATGCCTCGAATTGCTAAAGACACTCTAAAAAAGAAAAACGAAGTGGGAGGACTTACACTTCCTGACATTGAAGCTTATTATAAAGCCACAGTTGCCAAAACAGCATGGTACTAGCACAAAGATAGACATATAGATGAATGGAATTGAATTGAGAATTCAGAGATAGACCCTCAGATCTATGGCCGACTGATCTTTGATAAGGCCCCGAAAGTCACTGAACTGAGTCATAATGGTCTTTTCAACAAATGGGGCTCGGAGAGTTGGATATCCATATCCAAAGAATGAAAGAGGACCCCTACCTCAACCCCTACACAAAAATTAACTCAAAATGGACCAAAGATGTCAATCTAAAGGAAAGTACCATAAAACTCCTAGAGGATAATGTAGGAAAACATCTTCAAGACCTTGTATTAGGCGGCCACTTGCTAGACTTTACACCCAAAGCACAAGCAACAAAAGAGAAAACAGATAAATGGGAACTCCTCAAACTTAGAAGTTTCTGCACCTCAAAGGAATTTCTCAAAAAGGTTGTCTTAGTTTGCTAATGCTGGAGAATGCAAAACACCAGAGATGGATAGGCTTTTATAAAACCGGGGTTTATTTCACTACGCAGTTACAGTCTTAAGGCCACAAAGCATCCAAGGTAACACATCAGCAATCGGGTACCCTCACTGGAGGATGGCCAATGACGTCCAGAAAACCTCTGCTAGCTAGGAAGGCAGCCGGCGTCTGCTCCAAAGCTCCGGCCTCAAAACAGCTTTCTCCCAGGACGTTCCTCTCTAGCAAGCTTGCTTCTCTTCAAAACATCACTCCCAGCTGCACTCTCTTTCCTCTCTTTGAGTCAGCTCATTTATGTCGCTCCACCGATCAGGGCCCACCCTGAATGGGCAGGGCCACACCTCCGTGGGAACATCTCATCAGAATCATCTCCCACAGCTGGGTGGGGGCACATTCCAAGCAAATCCAACCAGCACCAAAAACGTTTGCCCCACACAAGACCACAAACATAATGGCATTTGGGGGACACAATACATTCAAACTGGCACAAAGGTAAAGAGGCAGCCAACTCAATGGGAAAAAATTTTTGGAAACCATGTATCTGACAAAAGACTGATATCTTGCATATATAAAGAAATCCTACATCTCAATGACAATAGTACAGACAGCCCAATTATAAAATGGGCAAAAGATATGAAAAGACAGTTCTCTGAAGAGGAAATACAAATGGCCAAGAAACACTTGAAAAAATGTTCAGCTTCACTAGCTATTAGAGAGATGCAAATTAAGACCACAATGAGATACCATCTAACACCGGTTAGAATGGCTGCCATTAAACAAACAGGAAACTACAAATGCTGAAGGGGATGTGGAGAAATTGGAACTCTCATTCATTGTTGGTGGGACTGTATAGTGGTTCAGCCACTCTGGAAGTCAGTCTGGCAGTTCCTTAGAAAACTAGATATAGAGTTACCATTCGATCCAGCGATTGCACTTCTCGGTATATACCCGGAAGGTCGGAAAGCTGTGACATGAACAGATATCTGCACACCAATGTTCATAGCAGCATTATTCACAATTGCCAAGAGATGGAAACAACCCAAATGTCCTTCAATAGATGAATAGATAAATAAAATGTGGTATATACCCACGATGGAATACTACGCGGCAGTAAGAAGGAACGATCTGGTGAAACATATGACAACATGGATGAACCTTGAAGACATAATGCTGAGCGAAATAAGCCAGGCACAAAAAGAGAAATATTATATGCTACCTCTAATGTGAACTTTGAAAAATGTAAAACAAATGGTTTGTAATGTAGAATGTAGGGGAACTAGCAATAGAGAGCAATTAAGGAAGGGGGAACAATAATCCAAGAAGAACAGATAAGCTATTTAACGTTCTGGGGATGCCCAGGAATGACTATGGTATGTTAATTTCTGATGGATATAGTAGGAACAAGTTCACAGAAATGTTATATTATGTAACTTTCTTGGGGTAAAGTAGGAACATGTTGGAAGTTAAGCAGTTATCTTAGGTTAGTTGTCTATTTCTTACTCCCTTGTTATGGTCTCTTTGAAATGTTCTTTTATTGTAAGTTTGTTTTCTTTTTAACTTTTTTTTCATACAGTTGATTTAAAAAAGAAGGGAAAGTTAAAAAAAAAAAAAAAAAAACAAGGAAAAAAAAAGATGCAGTGCCCCCTTGAGGAGCCTGTGGAGAATGCAGGGGTATTCGCCTAACCCACCTCCATGGTTGCTAACATGACCACAGACATAGGGGACTGGTGGTTTGATGGGTTGAGCCCTCTACCACAGGTTTTACCCTTGGGAAGACGGTTGCTGCAAAGGAGAGGCTAGGCCTCCCTATGGTTGTGCCTAAGAGCCTCCTCCCGAATGCCTCTTTGTTGCTCAGATGTAGCCCTCTCTCTCTGGCTAAGCCAACTTGAAACGTGAAATCACTGCCCTCCCCCCTACGTGGGATCAGACACCCAGGGGAGTGAATCTCCCTGGCAACGTGGAATATGACTCCCGAGGAGGTATGTAGACCTGGCATCGGGGGATGGAGAACATCTTCTTGACCAAAAGGGGGATGTGAAAGGAAATGAAATAAGCTTCAGTGGCAGAGAGATTCCAAAAGGAGCCGAGAGGTCACTCTGGTGGGCACTCTTATGCACACTTTAGACAACCCTTTTTAGGTTCCGAAGAATTGGGGTAGCTGGTGGTGGATACCTGAAACTATCAAACTACAACCCAGAACCCATGAATCTCGAAGACAGTTGTATTAAAATGTAGCTTATGAGGGGTGACAATGGGATTGGGAAAGCCATAAGGACCACACTCCACTTTGTCTAGTTTATGGATGGATGAGTAGAAAAATAGGGGAAGGAAACAAACAGACAAAGGTACCCAGTGTTCTTTTTTACTTCAATTGCTCTTTTTCACTTTAATTATTATTCTTGTTATGTTTGTGTGTGTGCTAATGAAGGTGTCAGGGATTGATTTAGGTGATTAATGTACAACTATGTAATGGTACCGTAAACAATCGAAAGTGCGATTTGTTTTGTATGACTGCGTGGTATGTGAATATATCTCAATAAAATGAAGATAAAAAAAAAAAAGGCCAGTCTAAGCCAGGGAAACAGGGATGACCTGTCAGTCTAGAGTAATTTCAGGGGAAATCAGAAAAGTCAGAACTACTCTGGTGGAGGAAAGTCCCGTCACATATGTGGTTGCTGCTACCCCTTCTATGCCTGGCTGGTTACCCACCCAGAGGAATCAGGTGAAGGGCACCTGGAACAGAAGCAGAGGACTGAGTGGCTGACTTGGTTCTTGTCCCAATACCTCCTTCTGACATTAGGCAAATTATTTAAGCTTTCTAAGCCCCAGTTTTAACTGGCAACTCAGATTATCATGATGATCTGTTAAAATGCTTGTGAAGGTACTTTGAAAATTTAGAATTGCTGAAAAGTGTTAAGATGCTTTCAAAGAATAGGTGAAGAAAATTTGGAGTCAACAAGGAGAATTTTTCTGGTAAAATGGAACAAAGAAGTTTGATTAGGCTATCTTAACAATGAGTAAATATCAGACAAGTCCTAATTATCTCCACCTAATTAGAATTTATTTTGGTTCAAAAATATTGCTAATCTTTGATTACCTTTAACAGTTGGATACCATTGCACCTTAGGAAGCCCCTAATTAAGAATGCTTTTCTCCCTCTAGTTTACTTCCCTGCTAACTGGCTGAAAGGAACTAAAGGGTGGGGCATGGTAAAGAAGGGAGGGGTTATCATAGGAGAGGAGCACATCCTGCATCAGGAATTCTGTGCAAGTTATGCTCTTCACTTGATTTGAGGTCTTTGCTGCTTCTGTTTGGTACAAGTAAGGAAGTCTGCCTTGCTCCTAGAATCAGTTGGTTGAGTCTTTTTGTTTGTTTGTTAATAATCTGGCTTACTGATACAAATAATTGAGAGATGACCCTAAAGTTAATTTTTGTTTGTATTTGTTTTTCTTCTTCCCACCTGTGGCAGCTCAATAACACTGCTACAAAAGAATGGGTAGGGGAGAAAAAGAGTTGAAATTCAGGTCCATTTAGCAGGTCTGTTTAAAGGTTTCACGGAAAAGATCGTAAAAGGAATGGTTAAAATGTATAGAAGGGATTTATTGATAGTTTTGAATTAGCCTTCTTGTATAGTGACCATGAATTATTTAGGGCAGGCTTTATTCATTTAGCATAAACCTTAAGCTATATTTTGAAAGCAGCCAAAAGTATTTGGAAAATCAAGATGCTCAGTAACATACCTTGAGATTGTATTCTTCCTATCTGGGTATATGTGATCACTTGATTTTAAAAAGGTGGGAGCGATTCTGACTTCAGTCACATTAAATATTTGTGAATAGGCTTCTTCAATGGAAATACACTTTTAAATTGTTCTGCCCAGCAGTGAGAAATTTGCGTGCATTTTTCATATACAGGAAAGACTATTCATCAATAAACCATATTAAAAGAAAATTGCAGTCAAGGGGAATCCCTACATAACAGTTTTTACAGAGCCAGAAGAATTTTTATTTTGTTAAGAAGAGCCATCACCATCAGTATTATGCATTTTTAAACATGTCAGGCTTTTCTCAATCTAACTGCTACTTAGTTTAAAGATGTTTTTTTTTTCAGTCTTATGGGTTACATGCTCTTTGGGAATTGGCAAACAACATAAAGAAAAAAAATATTCACTTAATATACACTTTGGTTGTGTTTATAATTGGTACATTTTAAGGGAAATACTTCATCTACAATGTATCAGAAACTGTCTAATAAACTGTATGATAGCAGGGATCTTCTATTTAACAAAGGTATTATTGTTTGTGATACTTTGTAAACTTATTTCCTCTTATGTTAAATACAGGTTTTCTTAGGTTAAAAAAATATCAGGCTCTGATGCTAGACAGCTTTATGCCATGAAAGTATTGAAGAAGGCCACACTGAAAGGTAAGTGCTGCTGTTATTTGTAATGTGTGTGTAGTGTAAACAAACTGAAATTTCTGAATAGATTTCATATGACTCCTGGGCCATTAACTTTATGTTCTGAATCTATTCCTTTACTGTCTTTAAATTGAGACTTTCTCTTAGTAAATTTTTCCTATTGGACTAGGAATCATATGGCTAGTGAGAAGCAGAGTTGCCATATTATTATAAGAAGTATTGTAAATTCAGCTTGGGCTTTAGGCAAGTAGAAGTTTGGAGGCCTAAAATTGGGTTTGATTCATCTTCAAATTGATATAATTATTTTAATGCTTCAAAAAATCTAGATTTACTGGGTACAAAATAACTTTTATTCTAAGACTTAATCATCTTGACTTTTGGTCTCCAAATAAATTTTTATTCTGAGCCTGTGAGTCTGACAAATCAAATGTAGCATTTGGCTCTTCTAGGTAAAAAGTCTTTTAAAAGAAATTGTACATAGGTGTTAAAATTCTTTAATCTTCCTTGAATTTAGTAGTATCACTTATTTTACCATCTAATCTCTAAATGTTTTGTGTATTGATTCCTAATATCAAGTTTTTCCTCTTCAGTTCACCTGTAATCTCTGAAGCCTTTAAAAATATTCTGGAAGGACTATTTGCACGATTATTTACTGTTTCTGATGTTATTCTTACTATTTAGTTACCCACCCTGGATATTATCATTATCCAAAAAAACTTAACCTTGTCTGTAAACATTGTCCTTTCTTCCAGTCTTTTCAGTGTATTTTCTGTCCTATGCAATCTCTACCCTATGGCATACCACTTAACTTCATTCTTGCTAGGACCAGGGAATTATATCTGCAGTGTCCTAACTTTACATCACCAGTTTTATGACTTTATTCTCATGAATCCCATGTTATAAAACTGCATAGATGGAACTTATATGAGAGGGTTCATTCATAAAAGCAACAAAAGTAAAGTTTGTTTTCATGTATTTAACAGAGTTTGTGTTACATGTAATGTATGCAAAGGAAACTGCAAAACTCTGAAAAATCAAAGTGTTATCAGAAAAGGGAATAAATGCCCGATTCCTTTTAGAGTAGGCTAAATATTAAGAATCTGAATTCTTCTCTAGCTCTCCAGTTCACTTAATATCAAAACTCCAGTTGCATTTTTCTTGAAATGTAACAAAATGATTCACAATTTCACTTGAGAAAAGATATATCTTTGAGTATTCTGAAAAAGAATAATGAGATGAGAACAAGTTCTGTCAGGTATTAAAATGTATTTAAAGCAGCAATAATTCTGTGTGTTTTATTGAGGAGAATATTACAGACATACAGACCAGTGGAACAAAATTGTACAAAAAGGATTATTTTTTCAAATTTTTAATGTATTTGTTGCAAGAATATTGAGTCCCTGCTGTGCTATATGACAAAGCAGATAATGTAGAACCCATGGGAGAATTAAGTAATTGTTTAATAAATTTTGTTTGAAATCCTGCTGAGCAACCTGGAAAAAAATTAGAGTCCTCTCTTAAACTATACTACAGTAAATACCAATCTATCTGAATTCTAAAACTTAACACATATAAGAAACTTGCAGAAGGGTTATTGAGTAAATTACAAATGTGACAGTACAAAAAATTCAACCTTTTGTACAATAAAAAATAGTATAAGTTGGAAAACAGACAGGAAAATATTTGCCTCAAATATTACAAAATATTAATATAGGGAGTTGGTTACAGGGCTCCCACTGGCCAAATCAGGGACAGTTTGAGCATTGCAATAATCAGTGATATTGAGAGGTTGTAAACCACTGAAGAAAGTAAGACTCCGTGAGTCTATATTGATAAAAATTAAAGAAATTAATTTATATCAATTAATGGGGAGAAGGGAAAGCTCTTCCTTGCAGTAGAATTCCAACTAGTAAATGTAAAGAGGATGATGGAGTTAGGAATTGAGAAGAAATAACATTACATCTTCCACAAAAAGGATTTCAGAGTAAATTTTACACAAGGTGGTAAAATAATCACTCTTTGGGAAAATGTTCAGTTTTGCTGATACTCAAAGAAATACATATTAAGATAGTGAGTTACTGTTTCATATGATGGCAACAGAAATTGGAAAGCAGTTTTGCAATAAATACAAAGAACCATTACCATTGCTAATTTAATCAGAGGAAATCATCTCAAAGAAGGAAATCGTGTGCTTGAAAATTCTTGTTGCAACAGAATTTACAATAGTAAGAATTTAGAAATCACAAACATTGAAAAACGGGAATGTTTATAAAATTACAGTATCCACTTAATAGGATATCATTGAAAAGCATTTTAAATATCACAAAAATTAACTTAAGGAAAATATATAACTAGAGCAAATTTGTCTACTACAAGTATGTAAAATTATATAGACATAAGATATTGAAGGGATCCTAGAAAAGTAAAAATATTTGATTTATCAGAAGTGTAGGCTACTAGATAATTCTTAATAGGTTTTTAAATTTAACCTTTATTTTAATCAAGTACCTGTATAGTCTTAAAATGTAAAATAGCAGTGTCTTACCCACCATCCTCCCTATTGCAATTCTTGACCCCCAAAGGCAATTAACTTTCATCTTTTTAGCTGCTGCTGCTTCCATTTACCTTCATATTTATTTCCTTGTATTGCAATTCCTTGATTGTTTTCACTTAGAGACATATCTATTAATTTTTGAACATAGAAAATTAGGATTAAGTTCTTTATACTACCACCAGTACACAATTCCCTTTTTTTATCCTCCCGATAATGTTTTCATTATTATAGCTTTATAAAAATTGTTCTTAGCTGAGCCAAATAGTATACCAGAGTCACATTTCCTTCACATTTTTCCTGTATTAGATCTCTTTTCCTATATTCTGTATGTACCTTTTTTCTCAACTTACTTTCTAGTTTCAGTAGAACACATCTGCCAGTAGTTCCAACCTCAGAAAGGATGAAAGGACAGTAAATTCTTTGTGACCTTGCATGTCTGAAAATGCCTTACTTCTACCCCCTCACTTACTTTATAATTTGGCTGTGTATACAATTCTAGGTCAGAAATAATTTTCCCCCAGATGTTTGAAGGCATCACTTCCATTGTCTTCTAGTTTCCTGTGTTCAAATATGAAGTTTATTGCCATTCTGATTCCCAGTGCTTTGTGTGTGAGCTGCTTTTCCTCTTGGGAAGTCTTCACTCTTTATCCCTGATATTCTGAAATTTATGTAGTGGTATTCTTCACTGTATATTTTTTATAGTTTTCATCATATCAGATATGGGGTGGTCTCTTTCAATCTAAAAACTCATTTCTTCAGATTTGGAAAAATCTTTGTCATTTTCTGGCTATTACTCTTTGGATATGTTGGGCCTCCTAGATTATTCCTGAATTTTCTAATTTTTCCCTCTCCTATTTTCCATTTTTGTCTCCTATTTTCTGGGAAATTTCATCAACTATCTTCTAACACTTCTATTGAGCTTTTTACTTCTACCATCCATTTTTTAAATTCCTAGATTTTCCTTGTTCTCTGATTATTCCATATTTTAAAACTTTTTGTTAGGGAAAATGCCAACATTTGCAAAAAGAAACAGAAAGAATATAGTGACACCCCATATACCCTTCTCTCTGCTTCAGCATTTATTGACTTACGGTCAATTTTTTTAATCTATGTTCTCCTTCTTCCCCACTATTTTGATTTGCTAAAGTGCTGGAATGCAATATACCAGTAATGGGTTGGCTTTTTCAATGGGGATTTATTAGGTTGCCAATTTACAGTTCTAGGGCCATGAAAATGTGCAAATTAAGGCATCAAGAGGTAGATACCTTCTCTGAGTAAAGACCAATGGCATCTGGGATTTCTCTTTCACATGGGAAGGCACATGGTGACATCTTCTGGTCCTTCTTCTCCTGGGTTCTGGTTTCAAAATGGCTCTCTCCAAAATGTCTCTGGGTTTCTGTCTCTCTTAGCTTCTCCTGTGGGTCCTTCTTGCTTCTCCCATGGTGTTTTCTTTCTAAGCTCTCTCTCCATGACCTCTCTTGGAGGACTCCAGTAAAGGATTAAAACCCACCTTGAATTGGGTAGGTCACATCTCTACGGAAACAACCTAATCAAAAGTTCCCACCCATGATGGGTCTGTCCCCACAAGATTCGATTAAAAGAACATAGGTGAGATAGATTCGTTAGCTTACTCCTTTCTGCCCGTGGACGCTGCTGAGGAAACATCGTTGAATTCTTTCCTCCCACTGCTGTCATGTCTAAGTCAGAGTCTCCTAAAGAGCCTGAACAGCTGCGGAAACTTTTCATTGGGGGGCTAAGCTTTGAAACAACTAGTGAAAGTCTGAGGAGCCATTTTGAGCAATGGGGAATGCTGTGTGGTAATGAGAGATCCAAACACCGAACGCTCCAGAGGCTTTGGGTTTGTTACGTACTCTACTGTGGAGGAGGTGGATGCAGCCATGAATGCAAGGCCACATAAGGTGGATGGAAGAGTTGTGGAACCAAAGAGGGCTGTCTCAAGAGAAGACTCTCAAAGACCAGGTGCCCACTTAACTGTGAAAAAGATCTCTGTTGGTGGCATTAAAGAAGACGCTGAAGAACATCACCTAAGAGATTATTTTGAGCAGTATGGGAAGATTGAAGTAATTGAAATCATGACTGACCGAGGTAGTGGCAAGAAGAGAGGCTTTGCTTTTGTAACCTTTGACGACCATGACTCTGTGGATAAGATTGTCATTCAGAAATACCATACTGTGAATGGCCACAACTGTGAAGTAAGAAAAGCCGTGTCTAAACAAGAGATGGCCAGTGCTTCATCCAGCCAAAGAGGTCGAAGTGGTTCTGGAAACTTCGGTGGTGGTCGTGGAGGTGGTTTTGGTGGGAATGACAACTTTGGTCGAGGAGGAAACTTCAGTGGTTGTGGCGGCTTTGGTGGCAGCCGAGGTGTTGGTGGATATGGTGGCAGTGGGGATGGCTACAATGGATTTGGTAATGATGGAAGCAGTTTTGGAGGTGGCAGAAGCTACAATGATTTTGGCAGTTACAACAATCAGTCTTCAAATTTTGGACCCATGAATGGAAGAAACTTTGGAGGCAGAAGCTCTGGCCCTTATGCTGGTGGAGGCCAGTACTTTGCCAAACCACGAAACCAAGGTGGCTATGGTGGTTCCAGCAGCAGCAGTAGATATGGCAGTGGCAGAAGGTTTTAATTACTGCCTGGAAACAAAGCTTAGCAGGAGAGGAGAGCCAGAGAAGTGACAGGGAAGCTACAGGTTACAACAAATTTGTGAACTCAGCCAAACACAATGGTGGCAGGGCCTAGCTGCTACAAAGAAGACATGTTTTAGACAATACTCATGAGTATGGGCAAAAAAAAAAAAAAAAACATGAGGACTGTATTTGTGACTAATTGTATAACAGGTTATTTTAGTGTCTGTTCTGTGGAAAGTGTAAAGCATTCCAACAAAGGGTTTGTTTTTTTTTTTCATTTTTATTGAGATTGTTCAGATACCATACAATTATCCAAAGATCCAAAGTGTACAATCACTTGCCCCTGGGTACCCTCATACAGCTGTGCATCCATCACACTTAATTTTTGTTCAATTTTTAGAAACTTTTCATTACTCCAGACAAGAAATAAAGTGAAAGATGAAAAGAGAAAAAAAGAAAAGGAAACTCTAACCTCCCCTATCCCTAACCAACCCCCCTCAATTGTTGACTCCTAGTATTGATATAGTACGTTTGTTACTGTTTATGAAAAAATGTTGAAATACTACTAACTGTAATATATAGTTTGTAATAGGTATATAGTTCTTCCCTATATGCCCCTCTATTATTAACTTCTAATTGTATTGTCATACATTTGTTCTGGTTCATGAAGTGATTGCTAGTATTTGTACAGTTGATCATGGACATTGCCCAGCATAGGATTCAGTTTTATACATTTCCATCTTTTGACCTCCAACTTTCCTTCTGGTGACATATATGACTCTGAGCTTCCCCTTTCCACCTCATTCACACATCATTTGGCTCTGTGTTATTCTCACATCTTGCTACCAACACCCCTGTTCATTTCCAAACATTTAAGTTCATCCTAATTGAACATGCTGCTCACACTAAGCAAGAGCATCTACATTTCTTCCACAAGGCAGGAGGGAGAGTCATAGAAGGTAGAGAGGCAAAAGAAAGAGGAAACAAAAAAATGACAGCTAGGAAGCAGCAAAAGGAAAAATAACCTTAAATCAAAGTAGAATAAAGAATCAGACAATACCACCAATGTTAAGTGTCTAACATGCCTCCCCTATCCCCCCCTCTTATCTGCATTTACCTTGGTATATCACCTTTGTTACATTAAAGGAAGCATAATACAATGATTCTATTAGTTACAGTCTCTAGTTTATGCTGATTCCATCCCTCCCCCAATGCCTCCCCATTTTTAACACCTTGCAAGGTTGACATTTGCTTGCTCTCCCTCGTAAAAGAACATATTTGTATATTTTATCACAATTGTTGAATACTCTAGATTTCACCAAGTTACACAGTCCCAGTCATTATCTTTCCTCCTTTCTTCTGTGTCTCACATGCTCCCCATCTTTCTCTCTCAACCATATTCATAGTTACCTTTGTTCAGTGTACTTACATTGTTGTGCTACCATCTCCCAAAATTGTGTTCCAAACCACGCACTCCTGTCTTCTGTCACCCTGTAGTGCTCCCTTTAGTATTTCCTGTAGGACAGGTGTCTTGTTTGTCACAAAGTCTCTCATTGTCTGTTTGTCAGAAAATATTTTGAGCTCTCCCTGATATTTGAAGGACAGCTTTGCTGGATACAGGATTCTTGGTTGGCGGTTTTTCTCTTTCAGTATCTTAAATATATCACACCACTTTCTTCTTGCCTCCATGGTTTCTGCTGAGAGATCTGCACATAGTTTTATTAAGCTTCCTTTGTATGTAATGGATTGCTTTTCTCTTGCTGCTTTCAGGATTCTCTCTTTGTCTTTGACATTTGATAATCTGATTATTAAGTGTCTTGGTGTAGGCCTATTCATATCTCTTCTGTTTGGAGTATGCTGTGCTTCTTGGATCTGTAATTTTATGTCTTTCATAAGAGATGGGAAATTTTCCTTAATTGTTTCCTCTATTATTGCTTCTGTCCCCTTTCCCTTCTCTTCTCCTTCTGGGACACCAGTGATACGTACATTATTGTACTTTGTTTCATCCTTGAGTTCCCGGAGACGTTGCTCATATTTTTTCATTCTTTTCTCCATCTGCTCCTTTGCATGTAGGCTTTCAGGTGTTTTGTTCTCCAGTTCCTGAGTGTTTTCTTCTGCCTCTTGAGATCTGCTGTTGTATGTTTCCATTGTGTCTTTCATCTCTTGTGTTGTGCCTTTCATTTCCATAGATTCTACTAGTAGGTTTTTTGAACTTTCAATTTCTGCCGTATATATGCCCAGTGTTTCCTTTACAGCCTCTATCTCTTTTGCAATATCTTCTCTAAACTTTTTGAATTGATTTAGCATTAGTTGTTTAAATTCCTGTATCTCAGTTGAAGTGTACGTTTGTTCCTTTGACTGGGCCATAACTGTGTTTTTCTTAGTGTAGGTTGTAATTTTCTGTTGTCTAGGCATGGTTTCCTTGGTTATCCAAATCAGGTTTTCCCAGACCAGAACAGGATCAGGTCTCAGAGGGAAGAAATATTCAGTATCTGGTTTCCCTGAGGGTGTGTCTTAGAAAATTACTCCGCCCTTTGATGCCTCGGGTCACTGTGCTTTTCTGCCCAGCAGGTGGCGCCTGTTAGCCTATAATTCTTGACTGGTGTGAGGAGGTATGGCCGTGTTCCCCCAGGCTCTGGGGTCTGGTTCTGAATGGAAAGGGCCCCACCCCTTTCTTCCTAGAGAAGACAGAGCCCCCAGGTGGAGGTCATTAGCATTTCAATGGTCTCGCTCTCTGCTTGTGCTGTCTCCACCCTTGTCCGCTTCACAGCCCTGGAAACTGAAAATGACTGGGGCTTTCTCCACTGAGCCAGAAAAGAAACAGATAGTCCCCTTCAGACCCAGTCCAAGGCAACCCTCCGGCTCTCCCAGGTCAGTCGTCACCCAAAGCCTCTGTCTGTTTTTTGGGGCTGTGTACCTGTAGTGAGCAGTTCACACTTGCTACTTAAAACCCCAGTTGGAGCTCAGCTGAGCTGTATTCGCTTGCTGGGAGAGAGCTTCTCTCTGGCACCACAAGGCTCTGCAGCTCGGGCTATGGGGGAGGGGGTCTCCCAACCTGGTTCCGCAGGTTTTACTTACAGATTTTATGCTGTGTTCTCGGGCATTCCTCCCAATTCAGGTTGGTGTATGATGAATGGATGGTCTCGTTTGTCCCCCCGCAGTTATTCTGGATTATTTACTAGTTGTTTCTGGTTTTTGTAGTTGTTCCAGGGGGACTACTTAGCTTCCACTCCTCTCTATGCCACCATCTTGCCCGAGTCCCCACCAACAAAAGGTTTTAATGTAGATTTTTTTTTGCACCCATGCTGTTGATTGCTAAATGTAATAGTCTGATCATGACGCTGAATAAATGTGTCTTAAAAAAAAAAAAAGAACATAGGCTTCTCTGGGATACATAATAGATTCAAACCAGAACACCTACCTTTGTTATTTCAAAGCAAACCCCAGACACTGTATAATTTTTTCCCATAAATATTTCAGCATTTATCTCTAAAAGATAAAGACTTTTAAAAGAAATAATACCACCCTATTATTATACCTTTAAAATTAACATTAAAATATCCAGTGAGTGTTCAAATTTCTAGTTGTCCCTAATGTTATAATTCATTCTCTTTTCAGTTTGTTTGAATCAGGATCCAAATAAGGTCTATACTTTGCAATTGCTTGATGTCTCTTAAGTCTTTTAATCTTTAAACTCTGTTGCTATTTCTTTTCTTTTTTATTTTGTAATTTATTTGTTGAAGATAAGCTTACTACAGTCCCTCCCTCCTCCCCCTTTTAAAGCTTCTTGTTCTTGTTTCATGGATTCCTATCTTCTTTCCTTTCTCAGAGGATATAAATTACAAGGTTGGGTTTTGTTTTAAGTTTTCTTCTGTTTCTTACGTTGTTTCCCTTTATTCCTTTTTTCTGTTTATTTTCATATGTTTTTCATGTTAGAGCCTTTCCTCAATTGTCTGGGGGTCTTTGCTGTCCGGTCCTTATTTAAGAGTGAGGTACTAAAATACTGGTTGGAAAGGGTTCCTGTGGCACGAAATTGCTTATTTCTCATTGGCTTCCTTCCCTTAGGCTTAGATTGCAGGTTTCTCTGATCTGTTATGTTAACCACTTACTCATCTTATTGTTACTGCTTCTTCTCCTGTTCTTTGCCCTTGTGAGTTTTTGCATAATTTTCCCATTATTGTCATTTCAGTGGAGTTTTGGAAGAAAGGAGAGAGTACAACATCCATGTTTAACCAGAAGTTGGTTTTCCCGTTTTAAAGTTCATATTAATACTATAAGTGGAGTCAACATGAAGTCAGTGACATTAGGCTGAGTTTATGGGGCTTTTGTCCTACTAAAGTGGTCTTTGGCCTTCAAAGGTTTGTAAATCGTTGCTTAAAACAGTTTCCTAATACACAATCTTAGAAACATAAACAGTATTTCTTCTTGCTCACTCTCATGTTCTAGTCAAGGAAGATTTAAATCTAATAACTTCTAAATAAGAAAAATTATTTCACAGCAATGTTGTTGCTTTGCCAGCATGAGTCAGTATTAACCAATTCTATTTTAGGGACTAGCGTTTAACTACCAATATAAAACATGCTTTCTTCTGAACCAGTGTATACTAATCAAAATTCCTGAGTATAGGTTGATTTATATTTGTCACTAGGTCTTTACAAAAGCAAAAGAAACCAGATTAGAATTTTTACACAATCCTATTTCAGACAAAATGAAGGAATTCTTTAGTGAGTGAATTTGGCTGCTCATTTTCAGCTAAACAAAGCCCTCATCAATGTTACAAGGAAAAGCTAAAAAGAAAACTATCTCATAAGATAATCATAATCAAATCATCTTGTTCTGGCCCCTTATTTTCTAAAGGAGTAAATGGGAAGTCCTTGAGAAATTAAATTATTTCGCCAAGGTAATTTACCTAGCTATTAGCATAGCCACTAAATTATAGTTCTTCACTCCCAAATAATTGTTCTTTTCATTGTGAGTATATTTTTGCTAGTTTCCTGAGCAGAGGAGTGATTTTAAAATGGTAAACTTCGTAAGTTTTGTATAGTTATTGAAAAAGGTAGAAATTTAGAATTCAACATATATTTTAAAGATCACTTTTCATTTCTAAAATGCTCCTTTGTGGGACAACGGTGGCACGACTGGAATATAGTTATTACTTAACAAAATGTAAAATTATTTCCTCCCCAGTGCATTTATTAAGTGATTAGTTGACTGATTAGATCATTTTTGCAAATTCCTTTCCTAAGTAAATGGTGGCTGAAACTTTAAGCGTAATGAGCATATTTGTATTTTTTTAGATGTTTAAATTCTAAGGTGGAACTTTAAATAAAAATAACAGACACAAAAAGAAAATCAAGACAAAATTTATTCTTTTATTTTAGGTGATGTTCACAGAAGAAGATGTCAAATTCTACTTGGCTGAACTTGCACTTGCTTTAGATCATCTTCATAGCCTGCGAATGATCTATAGAGACTTAAAACCAGAAAAGTAAGGAATTGTGCTACTAAGTTGAATACAATGTAGTATTATTTATGAGATAATAAAATAATTTAATAGAAGCCCCACAAGTATTGGATTAGAGTGCCTGTGTTTCATACCTATGCTAACACGATGTATTCTCAGACTTTTCTGATCTCTGTTAATTGAAAGATGTTATCTTGCATTGATTTTTTATTTTTAATGAAGTTGAAATCTTTGTTCATATGTTTATTGGCAGTTTGTATTTTTGTGTGAAATCTCTTCATGGTCTTTGCCTATTTTTCTCTTGAGATGTTACTTTTTCTCATTGATTTGTAAAAGATCTTTACAAATTAAGATTTTTAACCATTTGATCATCATTGCAAATATATTTTCCAGTTTGTCTTTTAATTTTAAATTTGTTATTTTAACCTACACAATTATTTTTTTCTCAGTGAGAAATTTCCTTATGATTTCTTCTGTTACTTTTACTCTTAGAAAGGCTTTCCAAACCCCATCATCAGATATTTTTCTTTTAATATTATACTTTTAATATTTAACTTTTAACTACATCAGAAATTTTTTAGTATGAGAGACTGTGTAGAGTTAACCCTTTCCCCAAAACATTATTTATTGAAAGTTTTCTTCTTCGCATAATTCTAAATTTTAAGAGCAAACTGCACAAATATCCCATAACTCTTAAAGTAGCAGTTATTAAGAAGCTGATATTATTTAAGTTGCATATACTTCTGTGTTTCAGTTTGCCTATGTGTATTATTTACCAGTTGGAGTAAGAAAGCTTTTTTCTTTTTTAAGTATAAAAAGAGCCTTGCTCTATCAAAAAAATTTAATAACTTTGTATATCAAAAAATATTATACATTATGTGATGTATAATTCACATACCATATCATTCATCTATTCAAAGTGTACAATTCAGTGGTTTTTAGTATATTCACAGAGTTCTGCAACCAACATCTTTATCAAAAATTTTGCATGTTGCTTACTTTAAAATGTTACATGCAAAAGTTAAAACTATAATTGCAATAGGAAATAGAGAAATGCTGCTTTGGAATCTTGATGAGGGATCATTTAGAAATTGTTTTGCTTTCATGTTTTATGTTTGTTTTCTGTATATTTTGTTTTCAGGTAAGTTTTATATGGTTCTATTTTTATTCCCCAATTAATTACTCAGTTTCTCTCATTTTCCCAACTTCTAATTACCATGACATAAAATATAATTCCTGGTGAGAATAAATATTCAATATATCGTCTTTACAAGAAAAAAATTGCCATGAACATAAGATTAAATATTCGTAAGAAAAATATGTTAGTGTTTTATATCGCTTGATTAAACATATTTGTTATAGACCATTGTGTTAGCACTGGTCATAATATCATGTATAAAGCATGGGTTGAATAACATCAAATGGAGGTAAGATCACTTATAGTGAGATTGTTCACATAAGTATCTACATGATTCTGTTAACTTGAAATAACATTTAATTGGGAAATGATTCAAGTAAATACCATTAAATTCAATTTGGGAAAATTTAAAAGTTTTAGACCAAATGTTTTATGGACTGTAAGGGGTTTTCCAGATTCTTTTAAACTAGAACTCTGTTATAAGAAATATTGCTAAAAATAAGTGTTGAAAGGGAACCTTGCTTTTTGAAAGTAATACACTTGACTTTTTCTTTCAAATATAAAGTGTGAACATGGTTATCTTAAAAGAATATAAATGCTGTAGAAGGCATAAGTAATGCCCTTTTAGCCGTATTTTCTTTGTTCTTTTTTTTCTTCTCAAAAGTATAAAGAATGATTTGAAGTTTGTTTTGTTTTGTTTTAAAACTGTCTTTTGTTGTATTTATTAGACAGTGGACTAAAATACCTAGCAAGAAATAAAATTGTTGGCCTACAGCTTGATACTTACTTCTTTCTATGGCTCCTAAATTAGTGGCATTACTCTCCACTCAAATAGCTGCTCAAGCCAGAAACCTGAGCGCCTGTCTCCATTAGTTCTCCTTTATCATGACCCATATCTAAGAGCTCACTAAATGTCTTTTATTTTTCTCTCTAAATTGTTTTCTAAATTCGTAGGTGTGATTACCTCTATTCCTGCATGCATATAAACCTTGTGTGATGTCCTTTGTCCTTGGGAAGAAGTGCAAACTATTTGGAATGCCTTGTGAGGCCCTTTGCAGACTAACCCCAACCTACCTGAGGAACCTCGCCCATTTGTTCAACAAATGTTTCTTATTTATATTCCACAAGACACTGGGCTACAAAAGTGAATAAGGTCACAACCATCTAGGAGCTCATTGTTGACTGGGAAAGAGAGAAAACACTAGAGAGTGTATACAGAGAATGGATGGGTCACTGAAAGAAAAGGAGTGAAGGATGGTATGAAAGGTGATATTTTGATGAGAAGTGAATTGTGTAGGCCATGTCAGAAGAAAAGAAAATCTAGGAAAGAATGACTGAGTCACATGCCTTTAAAATGACCAAGAGAATGAAAACTCCAGTCGATTTGACTTAATTGTGTGGACCCTCTCTCTATTGTGAGCAAGCACTAGGTAGTTAAACTAGGCCGTTTAACTAGGCCACCTCTTCGGAAAGACATTAGAAAGTGCAGCTTGGAAGAATATATGTTTTGGAGTTCTTTTCCTAATAGTTTATAGGTCCCTCTGGCACATTAATACAAGTTTATGGCTTTGCCTTTGGGATTTTGTTATATGTGTATGTATATATATATACAAAAAATAAGTATTTTCTTCTTTTACCTTTGCCTTCTTATTCACAACTTCAAGTGATATTTTAGAATGAATGTGTGGTGGTCTGATACTTAAGGATGTATCCATTTAGTGGCTTTAAAAGGTTTTCTGACTTTCTCTTTCAGCATACTTCTCGATGAAGAAGGTCACATCAAGTTAACAAGTAAAAATCTTCATTTTATTAAAAGTATTCTTTCCTACCCTATATCATTTCCTTTAAGGTTGATTATGGAACAAATATTGAGTAATGCATTATTCGTACTAAAAACTTGGAATTTTAAAATAATGTAAATGTTGGAACTTGAAGTTTAAAAATTTCATGTGCAAATTATTGTAGAATATTTAATGAATTTGATATGTATTTTGGCAGATTTTGGCCTAAGCAAAGGGTCTATTGACCATGAAAAGAAGGCATATTCTTTTTGTGGAACTGTGGAATATATGGCTCCAGAAGTAGTTAATCGTCGAGGTCATACTCAGAGTGCCGATTGGTGGTCTTTTGGTGTGTTAATGGTAAGGTTTTGGGTTGTTTAGTTTAGTTTTGTTTGTTATATGAGGATCAGCAGTGAATGTTATGAGAGAGAACTGGTGTTTATATTTTCTGTATTTTGTAGAATATGTAATAACTAACCAAGAAAAATTATCACATGCAGTGTGGAAGGAGCACATCACTTGCTTCCATCTCTTCTTAATTTGAAAAGGCACAAATGTATTACCCTGTATTTTCTGCAAATAGTAACAATTAACAAGATTTACTCTATGGGAAAACCTGGTTCAGAAATCTATTAATAAGTGACTCTTAAAAATAAAATAAGTTCATATGAAATTGGCATATCTGTAAAATTTTTCACACACGTATACTTTTAAATTGCCATTTAAAATATGATTAATTTCTGCAAAAGAACTATAGCTTGGTTGTCTTTCAAGAATCATCAAGAATTTCAGTAATGAGTGGTAGAAATATAAATCACCTGTTTGTTTTATTATGTAGCATTTTTAGAAGATTTAGTTGTAATTAATGTGAGGCCTTGTGATTTTATACTTAGTGGCTAATACCATTGGTGATTTTACTTTTTTATAGTTTGAAATGCTCACTGGTACACTACCTTTCCAAGGGAAAGATCAAAAAGAAACAATGACTATGATTCTTAAGTAAGTACTCCCTAATGTGTATATTTTGATGAGGTTTAAAAATAAATGCCTCATACTAGAAAATGAGGTTTTACAATGTTGGCTATAGTGTAAGAAATAACTAAGAAATCATCAATATTTTATGGTTTAAATAAGAAAAAACACCAGAGATTTAAAGTGCTCTTACATCTTTGTGTTAATGGTGAAATATTGAAAGTGTTACCTTTGAGATTGAGAATATGACAAGAATGCCCATTGTTCCACTTATGATGACATTGTCTTGGAGGTCTTAGCCAGTAACATAAGGCAAGCAAAAGAAGTAAGGTATGGAATTTAAAAAGAAGACATTTAGATAACATAACTATGTAGATAGAAAATCCAAAATCTTCATGTAATTCCAAAGGGTTGTTATTAGAGTTTAGCAAATTTGAAATTAGTAAGAGTTTTACAAATTTAGCTTTAGCTGAATGCAAGGTCAATAAACAAAAGTCTATTTCATGCCTGTATGCTAGCAACAAACAGAAAATGGAATTTTTAAAAAAGATAATGTTTACAATAGTATCAAAAAATATCAAATACCTAGAATTTACTTTCCTTGTATTGTTTCCTTTTGCATCTGGAAATCAATGTCAACCTGCTTCTCTTATGGCTTTCTACTCCTATTTCATAGAAGCTGTCTTCCTGCTTCTTATGGAAAATGCAAAGCAGCATTTAAAATATTTTTGGCTTCCATATTAAATCATTTTCAGATGTCTACTTTACTCCTAAATCTTTAGAAGACTTTGGAACGATGTTTCATTTCTCTAGTTCTTCATATTTTGTTTGGAGTTTTACTTTGGATTTATCTCTAGTTTAATCACTCCGAAATGCAATGAGCTTCATACAGAGTTTGTTTTCCAAAAATACAAGGAATGTGGATTACTTTAGGCTCCATTCATTGTCTACTTGGGCTGCCAGATAAACCCTGCAGGAAGAACCAAGAATAAGACTGATGTTCGTATCCAAACAGCAAGTTATCATAATAAGCAACTGTTAGGGATTAAATTTCATGTCCCCCACAAAAGGCATCTTCAGATCTCAACCCCCAGTCCTGTGGGTGTGAACTCATTTGTAAATGTCTGAAAATGTTAAGCTGTGCCCAAACAGCAGTCTTAATCCAAAATGGCTGAAGCACTTACACAGAAAGGAAATTGGACATGGAAGGAGAAAGCATGGGGAACAACAGAAGCTGAACATCAACAGAACCCAGAAGAGAAAGGAGAAGATGTCACCATGCGCATTGCCTGTGATAGAAAAGCCAATGAACCCGAAAGATTGCCAGCCAGATGGATGATATTTATTCCAGGAGGAAGCCAGTCTTCTAGCTTCTAAAACTGAGAACCAATAAATTCATGTTTGTAAGGAAAAAAAAAAAAAAAAAACCTAGGAAAACTTATGTAAGACCTCTATGCAGAAAATTAGAAAATTCTATTTAGACAAATTAAGACTGAAATAACTTGGAATGATATGCCATATTCACACTATGACAGACCCAGTATTGTAAAAATGTCAGTTCTATACACAGTCATTGGCTAATAGAAATAAATTGGAAGCCACATACATAATTTGGAATTTTCTAATAGCCACATTAAAAAAAGTAAAAAGAAACAGTTGAAATTCATTTTAAAAATATATTTTATTTAAGCCAACATATCCAAATTGTTTCAGCATGTAATCAAAATTTAAAAATAGAGAAATATTTTACATTTTTTTTCATAATTATTCTTTGAGATATGGTGTGTATTTTATACTTTTAAACTTTGAAGAATATCAGATTTAGGATGGGAACATGAATTTAGTGTTAGACATGTTGAATTCAAGGTACCTGTGAGATAGCCAAGCGGGAACATTAATTGAAGCTGTTGGACTCTTGAACTTAAAGGTGTGGTCTTAATTGGAGAGAGCAATTTAGGAGTCATAACATTTCAATGCCAAATGAAACCATTTATATGAGAGAGGAGAGGGGCCCAGAGTCCTGAGAAATGCCAGCATTTAGGAAAGACCACAGTGAATCTTTTGTTTACTCTCCCATGTTAAATTAGATACTCCCTACTGTTCCCTTAGTACTCTTTCCATATGTCCTTCTGAATTCGTCTCTTAATATACTAATATACTACTATATCTATATACATATCCATCTGTCCCACTGAAACATGTAGTGTCTGAACTCAGTAACAGCTCACTGAATAATAATTGGATATATTTCTGAAATAGAAATTTTTCTGCTAGCCATTTTCACCAGTTCTGTTATTATTTTCATACTTACAGGATCATTGGCTTCCTTAATTTGTAGGTTGGGAAAAAGAATAAAATTATATATTAGAGCTGAAACAGACCTTTAAACTTACCCAGGCCAGTGGTTTTCAGACCCTGTGCCACAGAGTCTTAAATGTTCCACAGACCTCTTGCCCACCAGCTCCTCTTCTCTGCAGGGGCTGTTAAAGGGAATGGGAGGGAAAAAAATGGGCATGTGAAGCAAATGTTCTTTTAGTGATTTTAAATGTTGAGCTTCTTAAATTCCTTTTGAAAACAGAGTTCCAAGGTTACAGTGTGGGAGCCTTTGGTGTATAACGTCCAGTCCTTTTGCTTATGAATAAGTGGTAACAGCCCAAAGGAATTAACTTTTCTGAGGTCACAGAGTTCTTAATAGAGCCAGAACTGAGGCTCAGATGCTCTTACTCTTAGTGTAGTGCTCTGTGCAAAATTCTGAAAACTGAGAAAGTTCATTAGAAGATTATAGACTAAAATTCTGATGTGTTCACACAAAAACCTATACATGGATGTTCGTAGCAGCTTTATTCATAATAGCCCCAAACTGGAAACAATCCAGATGTCTTTCAGCAGGTAAATGGATAAACAACCCATGGTACATCCATAGTATGGAATACTACTCTGCAAGAAAAAGGGATGAGTTATTGATACTTGCAACAACTTGGATGAATCTCAAGGGAATTATGCTGAGTGAAAAAAAGCCAACCCCTAAAGGTTACATGCTGTTTGATTCCATTTATATAACATTCTTGAAATGACAAAATTATAGAAAAGGAGAATAGATAAGTAGTTGCCAGGAGTTAGGGAAGAGGGGTGTGCAGGGAAGTGGATTTGATTATAAAGGGGCAACACATGGGATCCTGGTGGTGATGAAATGTTCAGTATCTTTATGGTGGTGGTGGATACAGGAACCTACACATGTAATAAAACCACATAGAGTTAAACACCCATACACAAATAAGTGCAGGTAAAACTGGGGACATCTGAATGAGATCACTGGATTGTATCAATGTCATCCATAGTTTTGCAAGATATTACTATTGGGGGAAACTGGGTAAAGGTCACAGGGTCTCTGAATTATTTCTTACAACTGGGTATGAATCTACAGTTATCTCAAAGTAAAAAGTTTACTTTTTAAATGTTTAAAAATAAAAATATAGATACCCCCCAAATAATTTTATTATGTGGATTTATGTAGAGCCAAACTTGGGATGCCACAGTTTTTGAGTCCTGAAGCCCAGAGTCTTTTACGAATGCTTTTCAAACGAAATCCTGCAAACAGATTAGGTAAAAATTTTAATTTTGTTTCTTTTGTGTGCATTTTTTTGGGGGGGTGGGTATTTGGTTTTGTTTGGGGATTATGAAATATTAAGAGAAATATTAAAAGTAAAGACTAAGCAAGTATTCCTCCTTTAAATAAAATTACCATTTAATCACATTCTTGATAGGCGCAGGACCAGATGGAGTTGAAGAAATTAAAAGACATTCGTTTTTCTCAACGATAGACTGGAATGTAAGTGTAAAATGAAAACTTGCTTTGAAATATTTTTTATAGCTAACACATCTGTAAGTCTCTCTTTTTTTTCCTCCAGAAACTATACAGAAGAGAAATTTACCCACCTTTTAAACCTGCAACTGGCAGGCCTGAAGATACATTCTATTTTGATCCCGAATTTACTGCAAAAACTCCCAAAGGTAAGGAGAAAACATGAAAACCCAAACATAAAGCAGTATATGTATTTTTTTCTTGTTCGATCAGAAAATCATTTCCAGTATAGCTCTTTATTCTAGCCTCGTATCTCCCCTTTGCACCATAGCCCTGCCACAATAACTAGATAATTAGCAAATCCTTTTCAGTTTTATAGCAGTTAAGGTCCTTATTTAAAAACAACAAAAAACACACACAGGAAAACCATAGGTCTCTGCAACACAGCAAACCCTATTGTAAATGATGGACTATAGTGAGTACTACAATTATTAAAATGTTCTTTCATGAGTTGTAAGAAATGCACCACACAAATGCAAGATGTTGATAATAGTGTGGTATGTGGGAACTCTATATTTTATGCATGACTTTTCTGTAAACCTATAACTTCTTTAATTAAAAAAAATCCTTATTAAGTTTTTTAGCAAATTATGTTGTACCTTATTTTCCTTATCTTTTGTGATCACAAACCTTATTATAGTAGTATGAAGGTACCTCTGTGCATGTTGATCTGTGGCATTTCAGATTCATTGTTTCCAGTTTTATTTATGAATTCAATAGGTATGCATAAATGTTATACTACTTATATGGAAATATTGGTTGTACATTATTTAGCTGTTTTTATGTGAAACACTCTTCACTGTAAATAATGCTTTTTAAAACTCTTAATTATAGGTGGTAATTTGGAAGTACTTGTAAAGTTCAAATTCCAAACATATCTTAAACTTCATATAAGCTGTGATAACTTCAGAATTATTCATATCCTGTATCATGCTTTATCCTGAAATTGCATAAACAGTGACTTATAGAGGAGTAAGCTTTGCAAATGGTAACCTGTATTTCATTAATCGGTGTGTGTGTACATAATGCTGTGAATGTATGCAGTATCAGGCAATCTTAGAAATATAGACCAATACGTGAACGAAACTTTATCAAATACATGACTGGTCATATACTTTGAGTTGAAGATATATGGCAGTGTTTTACATGTTTTCTCAATTCAATTTATCCTGATAGAGGAAAATTCACAGAATAGAGCAGTTCTGCATTGCTGTCTGGTCAGGTAGATACAATATTGGGCAGCACAGAAAAATAAAATTTCCATCATTGCAGAAAGTTCTATTGGGCAATGCTAATTTAGACTCTTAATCCAGTAATTCATTGATTTATTATATTCTTCGAGTTATTTAGCTATTTTCTAGGTTCTGAGAAACTAGGATGCTAAGAGTTGCAATGGCAATAAAAGATCAGGACAGATCTGGTACAGTGCCTCACTGAGGTATCCTGGATTACAAGAGGGATATACTGGGTACCTGAGAAGTAGAATTCCAGAATAAGTGAGGAAGGTTATAATGTCAACACTTCTTCCCTTAATTATCTTTCAAAGGAATTTCTTAGTAACTTATTCTTTTCAGATTCACCTGGCATTCCACCTAGTGCTAATGCACATCAGCTTTTTAGGGGATTTAGTTTTGTTGCTGTCACTTCAGATGATGAAAGCCAAGCTATGCAGACAGTTGGTGTACATTCAATTGTTCAGGTGAGTGAATGTCCAAATAATTTTAAATTTGAAATGTTGTAAGATATGGTTCATTGTGTAAATAATTAAATTGGGTTTTATCTGCAGACTTTGAGCAGTTTAAAATACTTTTTATATCATTAGAATGGAAATAAACTTTACTCTTAGAAAATTCCTGTCATGTCTTTGGAAATGCTGCATGAACCAAAACCCTGGATACCTATCTGACTTGAATGTGAATTTCTAAAACACTTGGATAAGCATCAGCATCTTGTCTGTCCCCTCTCTTAGGCCTCAAAACATTTATCAGCCTGGTTTTTTCATCCTCTGCCTCTGTCAGGTCAGCTATGATGGACTGAGCTCTCCTGGTTCCCTGATGCCTTAGAACAGGGGTCAGCAAACTTTCACTGTAAAGACCCAGATAATAAATATTTTAGGCATTGTGGGCCATAAGATCCTTGCCACAGCTACTCAATTAAACTACTTCAATTCTGCCTTTACAGCACAAAAGCGGCCACAAATCTTGTATTTTACGCATGATTGTTCTGTATACCTACAACTTCTCTATTTAGAAAAATTGTTTTAAGCCACCACAGACAGTATGTAAATGAGTGGGTATGGCTGTGTGCCCATAAAACTTTATTTACAAATACAGGCAATGAGCCAGATTTGGCCCACAGGTCATAGTTTGCCGTCTCCCCCCCCCCCGCCTTAGAAAGATATAAGAAATAAAAATAAACTCAAATCTTAAGTTTTCCAGGTTTTGTGTACTTGTTCTTTTGGGGCCCCCATTGTCATTAGGTATAAATAGTTATGGATACTGCCTCAGGGTGTCCCCTACCTCATTATCCCATCTGTTTATCAGAGTTGGAGAAAAAGTGGGTAAAGACCACAGAAACGGGTTTCTAGGTGTGGGTATGTGTTTGTAACAGGAGACTGGATTAGTAAAGAAGATATTATTAGAGGAACACGACTAGTAGTACTGTTAGATTTGTTATTTCTTCCCATCCTAGTATCATGGAAGGATAAATTGAATTCATCTTCCTAATCATAGAAGAAACAAGTTATTTCTTTTGAAGCATCGAATTGTTTTTAGGGTATAATTAGTGCTTGAATTTGCTTGATGATTAAGTTGTTTTTGCTCTATAAAGTTTTTTTCCACAAGTGGGTCATTCTGCTTTCCATTTTCTAGAAAATCAGTTTAAACGCTGGCTTTTAAACAAAGTTCACACTGAAGTAGTTGTCCCTTTTATTATGGCAAGCACATGAATGTAAGGCAGATTTTTAAATTACGACTTCTGTATGTAACATAGAAATGACAAACTACATTTATTCTATGGATTTCAGGTTTTAACCCATATGAGACCCATGGAAGTAGAGGTTCTCATATCAGTATAGCCAAGGACAGCACAACTTCCCTCAGCTGTTTATGGAACCAAGAATTTGCTGTTCATCATCCTACCGCATGTTATTACTTCTCAACCTATTAACAGCTTATTTAGCAGATATTGTATTAAAGCTATGACTTTAGGGTGAAGAAAGGAGGGCCTGGCTTATGGATAGTCCAAAATGATGACACTTATTACATTATTTTATTTAATCCTCACCATTATCCTCTGAGAAAACAGATTCAAGATTATACAGCCTTTAAGTGGTGCATCTGAGACAAGAATCTAGATGTTCCAATTCTGAATCCCCCTAAATCTGTTCTTCTATATCAGAGATTTTCAAACTCCTTCCCGTTTGCAAAGGTACTTCAAAGACCTATAGCCAGTTGGGGAGAGGACTGGGGCTGAATCACAGACAAGGCTATAGGTCCCATTGTTAAGTAGCTCTGCTTTTTCTGTCATATGTATTCTATTTTTTCTTTTCAACATAAGCTTTTTAAAAAGGCATATTTCTTTCCATGCATTTTATTGTAGACACTTCTAAAATATGCAGTTATAGAAGAATAAATGCTATAAAGATTCATTTTTATTTTTACTGATGTTCATTTATATTTGTAATTTATAGTTAACATCAGCAGTACATGCTGAGTGACATAGTCTCTATTATGAAATGCATCAAAGTCAATACTGAACTACTCTTCAATTTATAATTTTGTTTGTAGCAGTTGCACAGGAACAGTATTCAGTTTAGTGATGGGTATGAAGTAAAAGAAGATATTGGAGTTGGCTCCTACTCTGTTTGCAAGAGATGTATACATAGAGCCACAAACATGGAGTTTGCAGTGAAGGTAAATATTTTTTAATTTGAAATGAAATTCTCATAGTTCTTATTCATGCATATCAATACCAATTTTAAATTAGATTCTTCTTCTTTGGTAAATGTGTCTTTTGTTATAAAAAGTTATGGTAAATTTAAGTATCTGGCTAAGTGATCTTTGGGATCTTAATCTTGGAACCATGGATTCCACCGTGGGCTCCAGGTAAGGTGGCTATGCATCCAGTTTGCACAGGGCAATATCAGTTTATGCCCAACATAATTTTTAATAGCACCCCTTTTACTCTCAAAATTCCCCCATATTTTGGTCAGGGTGTCAGGGGATTCCTCAAAATTGCATGCAAAATTTTGTATGTTTATGTTTTTCTGGCCAAGACATTCATACCTTCCTTCACATTTGAAAGGATCTGTGAATAAGAATGAGAACCACTATCATAAAATCTATTATAATTATCCATTTTAACTTCATCAAGTGTCCTAGAACAGTAAGAATTTTCTAAGCCAAGAAGCCAAGGCACATAGCTCTATGATAAATTTGCATTTCAAACATTTAGCTGTAAGTGAACAAATACTATATTTAAGTTTCTGCCTTTTTACTTTTTGGGTTGCAGCCTCTGCTCTGCCATCTCAAGCAATTTAAATAATGTCTACAGCTTTCAACTTATTTTGAACCTTAGAACTAGTTTATAAGCATGAGCAGCTCATGTTTAGTTTGTGGGAGATTGACATTAATTGTTATTACTATTGTAGACTTCATTGTAATTGCTTTAAAAAGTCATCAATTTATATAAGACTTTCTGTGGGGTGTAAGGATGAACCACAGAAATATATTTCAATTTGCTGTTCTACTGATAGCTCTTACTGAAATTTGGGGTATATTAACAATTTTCAATTGTTCACATGAAAGGAGAGAGGAGGAATAATGTACTTGGTAGACCATTTAAGGATGTATCTTGCCTTCATAAACACATCAGAAAAAGCAACAATCCCCTAAGGCCTCCTATGAATTACAGAAGCCAAGGGCTCTATGCCCAAATCCTTGAGAATATCTTCAAGCTAATGACAGATACTTGTAACTTAAAAGAGATTCATGACACTAACCCCAGCACAGCTGGATTTTACTGAAATTACTACACATCTGAGGTCCACAAATACAAGTATAGATATAATATAAGCTGGGCTCAGGTCAGCAGATCAAGAGAGCATGCTGCCAAAAATTAACAATCCAAGTGTGTTCTGGTTTTCAAAAGACTATCTCACTTGAGTTTACATGTCTATTCCCTATACCTCTCCTCTTAAGCACCCATTTGTGTTATTCCACACTATCATTTGCAGTTAATTACAGTGGACACCTGTATGTTTGACTTCCCTGTTCTCCAAATATACAACTGTTTGACAGCTAAATCCATTTCAAGTAGAAAATTGGGCTCATATTAAGAGTTAGGTGGCTGGAGTGTTCATACATTCAGTGTATACATTAATTACTAAGCTGTTTTAAAATTGAAAATATAAAGGTCACAAAATGTGTTTCAGACTACCCTTTGGAAAAAATGGAAGGAAAACTTGAGTTGTCTTTTTTTCAATATGATATTACTTCACCAGATTAAAACATTGAGAGAAAATTTTAAGAAGCAGCTGTCATAAAAGAGTTGGAAAACTGTTAGTATTTTAAATAGCTTTGTTACAATAAACTCAGTTCTAGCCAAGTAAATGTGTAAGTTTCATTTTCTGCATAACTTTCTGACTAGCTTCAAAAATAAGCTTATTCTGCTTAACTGTTCATTAATTTTGTAAGTAGCTTACAGCTAATAGGATATTCCATTAAAGCATTTTATTAAAGGGAAGCAAAGCTAATTCAGTAAATACTAGTGGTGGTTTAAATACACATAGCCTTTAATCATCTATATTGATAAATGTTAGAAGTTGACCACGTTCCTAAATGTTTAAGACATTCAGGGACAGAAGAAAGATGTTAGTTGTGTTCTTGGTACCTTTCCTTTAGGCCTTTTTGTTTTTAGTAGGTTCTAAACTTACTATGAATTTACATTGAAGAGCTCTGGTGGGAATGTGCCTCATGGGATAGAATTTACTTTACAGCCTTGCCAACTATATCAAGACTGGTTTTTCTAATTTTGATTAGACAGTATGGCCAGATACTTGAATAAAACTGGTTGATAAATGGCTTATATATATAGTATTTACATGAGAGAATCCCTAGGGTCTATAACTATAAATACTTAAAGTTTAAAACTGTATAGTTCATGAGATTTTGTTATAAATATTTGCCTTTTAGATTATTGATAAAAGCAAGAGAGACCCAACAGAAGAAATTGAAATCCTCCTTCGTTATGGACAGCATCCAAACATTATTACTCTAAAGGATGTAAGTAGATTCTTTAACATAGATCATTTGAATCAGTTGTCTAACTCACATTTGGAATATTTTCAAATATCAGGTGGTAGATAAAGAACTGAAGTACATTTGAGAACAGTATATGTAGCATAATTCCATTTATAGTTCATTTTTCTATTTTTGCTTTAAGGAGAAAAGTATTTCTGACATTATTGCTTTTAATGTTTGTATTTACGTGAACTTTTGGGTATTAATTAATATTCAGGAATAACTAGTCTCACTCTCCATGGACTCCTCAATCTTCCACACTACTGCCAGAGAGATCTAATGCTCTTCTCCAACCATGTTACTTCCCTGCCTAAAATTGATACCCCCATCACCACAATCCCCTGCCTTCCTCTGGGGTAGTTCCGCACTTCCTCACACACACTGTGCTTCAGCCATTCTCTAATATGTACAATTTTTTTGAGTATGTTCTGTTTTCTCCTGCTGCTATATCTTTGAGCGTATGATTCCCTTCTTTACCTGGCTCATTGCCCTATATCTAAGACTTAGCTAAGGGACTACTCCCTCCAGGAAGAGCCTACTTTGCTCATTCCTACCTCTAGTATAAGTGGGATATCCTTTCCCTGGGCTTTCATAATGCCGTACTACCTATGTCTCTCATATGTCTTTGCTATTGGCAAAGGGAGTGAGCTCCCCAGGTGGCACTGAGTTTCTCTTGCTCATGGTGTTCACACAGGCAGAAAGGCCATATCTGGGTGTTGTAGACCAGACGTGACACATGGCTAAGTAAGCCAGAGGACTTCTAAGGTACCTTTAACCTTTCACCTCTGAGATTTTGTGAACTCAAAAATGTACCCTCCTTTCTCCTTCTTAGTCAAAACTCCAGTGTCCTCAAATTAATTTATCACTGTTCATAGTTAGAAGGAAAATGTTAAAGTTAGTCGCATTAAAATGTGAAGCTATTTAACCTAAGTGACTCTTGAACAGAACCTCAGAAAATCTGACCAAGTAAATTAAAAGTATAGTTTCTCTCAGCCCTGCCCTAGAAATACCTGAAGTGTCACTATTTTTTTCCTTTACTTCTTTGTTCCTTCCCTCATTCATAGTCTCTGAAATATCCCCCAAATTTTTGCTACAGCATCTCCAACATTTTATTACTCTTATTTTTATGTCTGTTTCTCCCTACAGAATATAAACTCTTTGAAGGCAGTTACCTTGTTTTCTCCATATTTGGGGTCCCAGCACATACTATACTACTATAGTTAAATAAAGGTTTCCAGTAATGCTATGGTGATGGAAAAAAAGGAACTAAAGTTTAATGAAGGTGTGGTTTCAGTTGGGGATTGCCCGGAGTACAGATCCAAAATTACAGTGAGCTTTCTATTTCTACCTTACAAGTTTACTGGTATACTTCTGTGTGGTTGCATAGAATTTCTCTTTGCTACTTTATCTTTCTGCTTAGTTCTTGACCACAACTTGTCTTTCAGTTTGATAAAAACCAGAATAATTCATTTGTACTGTGTATATAATCTATAAGTTTTTCATAACTCTTCTAATATATATAAGAACTCTTTTAATATATATAAGAACTCAAATTATATATAAATTGAAGAATTTTCAGGAAAAGCACAGGAATGTGTCTTTGTACCAGTTCCTGCCATCATCAATAAATAGAAAGGAGATCAGGAAGACCAATGAACCCTAAACATCAAAAGTTCAGTGCCCCTTCATATAAGATGCCCATAGTTACTTTAATTTCCATGAATTAAGTTTCACAGAAGGAAATTACTGAATATATTTCTAAACAATCCTAATCCCATCAATTCCTATTTTAATATCTTATGTGTGTAAAATTGCTTGCAAATTGTATATCTTCCTGTGGTTGTGATAAGTAAAATTTTCCTTGAATATAAAATAAGTTTTAATTTCTCTTGAATACACTACAGTTTGTTTTGAGTACAGTAAAACTTCAAATACTTTTTTACATTTTAATGTATTTTATAGGTATATGATGATGGAAAATATGTGTATGTGGTAACAGAACTTATGAAAGGGGGTGAATTGCTGGATAAAATTCTTAGACAGAAATTTTTCTCTGAACGAGAGGCCAGTGCTGTCCTGTTTACTATAACCAAAACTGTTGAGTATCTTCATGCACAAGGGGTGAGTTTTTAATATAGATATGTGTGTGTTTGTGTATATACCTATGTACCTATATCTGCATACCTTTTCTCTTTTCTTCTTAAAGTTTGAGCTAAAATTGCAAAGGTAGAAATGACTACCATAATCTTAATTGTCCTATGTTCATCACCAACATATGCTTCTCCCATTCAATTTGAAGTGCTACATTGAAATCCTAACTTATTTAAATTCTTATACTTCCCAAGTAAAAATGAGTAAGATCCTCTGAGCTGGAAAACATAGCACCATTTCTGCCAAGCCACTCTGTCCCTTGAAAAATGAGCCCGTTTTGTTTAGAAGTATAAGTAAGAGTCATGGGTTGTATTTATGTATAAAAGGAAACTCTTAAAATTGATGTATTGAGAGCCAAGGTGAAATAGTCACTTGGCTTCTGACTGGTGGATGCTCTCCTCATATCTCCCTGCAAACAGATTTTTAGTAAATGGCAAAAGTCATATTTTCAAAAGAAAGGAAGTCTGGGAGGGAAAGGGATAAAGGAGTAAATGGGAGGAGAAGGGAAGAAAGGAGAACAGCATCGGGGTGAAGAATGACGTAAAGAAAAAAAATGAAAGATTACTTCTTAAGGAGTCATTTTCACTGCATTATTCTTGTTTTTGTTTGCCTTTGCCCCTAGAGGATAACAAGTGGAATCTGTTAATTCTAGAGCTTCCTGACTGCTAGCTTGTCAAGATTTGCCTGGTACTGTACCTAGAAATTAGTAGAACTCAATAAATACTCTCTAAATAAATTTATGACTTTGCAGTCATCTAAGTCTTCTGTGTTCTTTTCCCAATGCCTCTTCAGTAATTAATCCTCAAAATAGTCTGGAGAAGTAATATTTTGGATATTAGCAAATAAAACTGAGATGACTGATTAGAATATAGATTCAGAATTTGGTGATGGAAGAAATACATACGTCTAATAAGAAGTGCCAGACAGGCTGATGATAAAAGAAGTATTTGAGTAGGTGATTAAAGAACAAAAATACTTCAAAACTCTAAAGAAACAGTATCTTTGTGTTGCGACATTGTCAGTTGGATATCTAATAAGCACCTTATGCTTAGAACAAAGTCTGGATTTGTATTTTTCTCTTTTACTCCTAAACCCCATGCCTGTATCATTTAGTCTGTTAGCACACATTTGTTGTATTTGGTGTTGCCTCCACTTAGAATGACCTCCTACTGTTCTTATGGCTTGTTCATTCTGTTCTTATGGTCTGGGATCAGATGTTAGCTCCTGTGGAGACCCTCCCTGACCACTCTATTTTAAGTGACCTCTCCAGTTGGGCCCCATCTCTCTGCCTGTTTATTCTCTGGCTCCCCTACCTACTGTGTAAGCTCCTAGCATGTAGAAGCAAGGTCTTACGAGTCTTGTCCACTGCAGTGTCTGCAAATCCTTATACAATACTGTGGCATGTGATGATGGGCGCTCAATAAATATTTGTTGAATGAATGAATTACCTGGAGATTGATATTATAGCTATTTGCATTTCTCCTTAAGCCAATTACTCAATTGGACAAAGAGCAAGAAAGGAAATACTAGTTTCTGTATCCTTGCTCCAGTTCTATGTCAGAGAGTTATGTTTACATTATCAGCATTTTATAATGTTGGGATAAAGATCAGCACTAATTGTTAATTGCATTGTTTGACAGTTCATGAATAAAGACTTTAGAGTAAGGACAATATGTTGTTAATGTAACTCTTTAATTTGTATTTCAGTTTAGGTGGTTCACAGAGATTTGAAACCTAGCAACATTCTTTATGTAGATGAATCTGGTAATCCAGAATCTATTCGAATTTGTGATTTTGGCTTTGCAAAACAACTAAGAGCAGAAAACGGTCTTCTCATGACTCCTTGTTATACTGCAAATTTTGTTGCACCAGAGGTAATTGTGAGAGAGTTTGTTCGCACTATTTCAGTATATTAAAAAATGATTTGCTATGTTTAATATAGAATAGTTAATAGTTATTTAATTGAAGACCGACTGAACAAATAATTAGAATAAAATGCCAGCCCCTTTTCTTCTTCTATAGTAATTCATTCTGTCATCAGTCCACTACTACCTGTAATCCTTCTCTTGCCCTAATTTCTGTCTTTCTGTATAATAACACATATTGGCTATCTACCATCACTAATACTTTTGTGCTTGTCAGTACATATGATTAAATGGAAACTAGCTTATTTTCCTCCTTTCCTAGTGTCCTTTTAATTTTGTTTTTATCATTGTCTTCCTGTTTTTCCCTAGGCTAAAACTTCAAGGTCATTTCTTGTCTTCAGCTATGTAACTAGCTACCATCTCTTTCATTCCCTGAAACCAGTTCTACCAATTGCCCTATGTCTTCTGTTCACAGAACTGCCATCCTGGCCATGCTTCTATCACCACACCCCTGATGACTGCTACCACCTAGGTGCAGGTTTCCTCCCTCTTTTCCTTCTGTGATCATTCTGCATAATAGCTACAAAGCTACCACAGTCTTCTTCAAGCTCTGCTTTACTCAAATTACTTCTTTTTCTAAGAAATTGCAGTTCCCCATTATATCAAATCTAGAATCCTCTGCTTTGCCCCCAGTGTCTTGCCTCTTTATTATCACTGTGTGAAAAAATACAACTTTGAAAAAGATGGTAAAAATAATAGTTCACCATAATATAGAGCTTATGTGCCAGGCACATGTATTATTTCATCCTCAATAACATATAATTTACATATGAAGTGAATACTTTTATTTGCATTTTACAGGCAACCAGGTGCATGATGAGAGGTTATGTAACTTGCCTGAGGTCAGATTTAGATTTGAACCCAAGCTGCCTGGCTCCCAAGTCTGTGCTTTGTACCATGTGCTAGATATTTCACAAGAATAATAGTCAATAATGTTAGGATAGTTGGATTATAGAGTTGAGTTTTTCCCTCTATATTTTACAAAACTATTGTAATTTTATTATTTTCTAGATACATTTTTTTTAATCTTCATTTTATTGAGATATATTCACATACCACGCAGTCATACCAAACAAATCGTACTTTCGATGGTTTACAGTACCATTACATAGTGGTACATTCATCACTCAAATCAATCCCTGACTAGATACATTTTTTAAAGACTACTTGCATCTGCTCTTCCCAGTGTTACTAGAACTAATGAGGGACAGGTTTTTTCTTGTTTCTAGTATGTATCCAGTCTCTGGTATATATTGGTGTTCACCCATGGTTAATTAATCCAGCCATCTCACTTCTCCACATATGTGTTTCCTGCTTCATACAAGCAATCTGCCTCTTGAAATGACCATGTAAATGTTAGGCCTTTGCACATTCCCTCTCTGGAATGTTTTTTGCTTCGAAACCTGACTCTAAATTAATCTTCGGGAAATCTTCCATGCTCTACCTCTCCTTAGACCTGCCCTTCAACTCTGTCTCCCATTCACCATTTAATTGTCCAAGTTAAAATTTTGAAGTTCTCCTGAAATCCTCCTTCTCTATCATTTCTCCACATTCAGTCTGTCACTAAATTCTGATCATTCTGATTCCTAAATATTTTAGATCCCTCTTCCCTTATCATATGCATCTAATCTACCCTAAATCCTCCCAGTTTTATCTATAAAGATTGTTTCCTCTTTCTGTTGTCCTGCTGTAGTGCAGATTGCCACAGGCTTTCACTTAGTTTGCTACAAATTGCCTCCTATCAGGTGTCCTTGTCTCCAGTCTTTCTACATGGCAGCATTTCTTCTATACCTTGAGTTGTCTTTCTGGTGTACATACCTGATTATTTTGTTTCCCTATTTGATGTGTCAGTGATATCTAATTGACTGCGGGAAAAAAATCTGAATTTTTTAACAAGATATTTATAAAAGCCTTTCATTCTCTCTACTACTAATATCACCTACCTGAAGCTCTGGCCCCACTAAACTTCTTGCCTATCATTAAACACACTCTGCTCTCTTGCCTCTCTGCCCTTAGAATGTCTTCTGCCTTCTCCCATGTCCCTTTTACTTACCAAATCCTTAGTTAGAGGTCTAGTACAATAGGCTGCCCTCTAGCCTTCCCTCCCCATATCAAGAATAAATTGCTTCCTCATCTTTATACCATATCACTTTAGACATAATTTTGTTATAATACTTATCGCATCGAATTGTAATCTATTGATATGTTTATTTCCCCACACAGTTCGTGCCCAATAACAGTTGATTGTTATTAAATGCTTGAGGAGTCAAATTATGTTTAAGTACTGTTTTGTACTATATCATTTGTACTGTTATGTGTGTTCTTAAAAGTATTGTTTTATGTAGCCATTTTTTGATCCCCATATAAAATAAGAATTTATTAAAATAAATTTATCTTCAGTTTATTTTATATTTTTCTATGTGTCCATGGTGGCACCTAATAAATGTTAATTCATATACCAAAATTAAATTGTGTGTGTGTATATATGTGAATTAGTAGTAGTAGTAGTAAGAATATTGCTTTATTCTGTTGTAGTTTTTCTTATATGCATTGATTTGGGAGATATAATTCAGTTAACAGTCTTTTCAAATCTGTGTAATAAACAGTGTTGGGGAATTACTAATTTTTACTTTTTCTAGGTTTTAAAACGACAAGGCTATGATGCTGCTTGTAATATATGGAATCTTGGTGTCCTCCTCTATACAATGCTTACAGGGTGAGTGTATACCATATGTTGTAAGCATTTGTTCATCGATTATCTCCATTTTTAAAAATCCTTATGTTGTAATATTTATCTTGCCATTTTTCTTTTATCTAATAGATACAATCCTTTAATAATACCACATTTATAGCAGTATCATTATTGATTTCCTATAATGTATATTAATATCTTAAGATATTAAATCAATTTTTTTCATACCTCTTTATATTCTTATTTATTGTATTAGAAACATATACTATTTTTATGGTTTATTCTATAATATGTCATATCTTAAAATATTTATGTCATCATATAGTAAGTCTCATTAATATTTCTTAATTTATACCTTATCCTGGTGCTCTATGGAGCTCCATTCTGTTGATTTTTTTACACTTGGTAGATTTCAATAACATATTACATTAACTGAATTATTCAGACTACTTTTGGACACTACAAATAAATATAAAAATTACCAACCAAAAAAAGAAATTTTATTCATTAATATTTTAATTTTATTATAATCAGTTATACTCCATTTACAAATGGCCCTGATAATACACCAGAGGAAATACTGGCACGAATAGGTAGCGGAAAATTCTCATTCAGTGGTGGTTACTGGAATTCTGTTTCAGACACAGCAAAGGTAAGTATGACTTTCTATTACAAGCTGTTGAGAAAATTTTTCATAATTCCTGGTGAGAAAGAAGATCAGTTGTGAACTTTTCTTTATAAAGTAGTATTTTGAAGTAATGTTACCAAATAACTTAAACTCAAAAATAGGCCAAATTACAATTTCTTTTATATATAGTAATATATCACTAGTTGAAAAACGAAGAGGCCAGTTATTTTGTTTCTTTCCCAGAAGGCCGCGGTTGGCCTTATTATCTATACATCTAAAGCTGTTTCTTACTAATGGAAATGATTAATAATAATGGTGGTAGTCATTCTGATCTCTGCATCTACTCTGAGCCTTAAACTGCAGTTGACCTAAATTATCCCTTTTAATCCTCATAACAACCCCGTAAGAGAGGTGGCAGTATTCCCATTTCATATAAGGAAACCAAGACAGAATTTTAGTGACAACTCACCCATGGTTACACCTTAGGTGCATGTTAGCGCCTATGACTAAATGTCTGATTCCAAAGCCCTTCTTCCCTGGAATAACTGCACCATGTTCTGTTTTTGATTCATATTATGAAGAAAGGATTCTCAGCTTTTTCACAATAAATAGTAGTACAGTTTTGTAGTGTCCACTTGAAATCAATTTGAAAAGTCCTTCTGGAAGATCCCCCATATAGCATTGACTTGCTTTTCAACTCGGCTGTAGTTTCACTTTATTCATGGAAAATTCTTAGCAACAACGACAACAAAGAGTGAAGTTTTCTGTCTCAAAATAAGGAAAACATACAGGACATAAAGAAGATACATATTAGTAACATTTCTTACCGATTTTTCTTAGAAGCCTGAGTTGGGGTGATTATGTAAATAAACAGGTATATGAAAGATTTATATAGATTCTTTTGGCATAGAGCATGAAGCCTCAGTAGATAATATTTTGGTTTTATATATCACTACATTTAAAATTAATGTTAGCTTTACCTTGTTTAACACTAAAATTTCTTGAACCAGATAATTTCTTTTTCTGGGTACCTATTTCCTTTTAATTCATTTACTTAGCACCTACAACATGCTTATTAATAAATGAAGGATCGAGGGATAAAAGATGTGACTAAGATAGAACTCCTGATCTCAGGGAGCTCACAGTATAGTTGAGAAACAGCCAAAAATGTACAGCACAGTGTTGCAGTGGTACATTTTTTGTGCTCAAGAAGTTCACAGGTGATGCTTGGTCAAAAAGATTTTAGGAAAGCGTTCCAGAAACAGTGAAGGAATTTGCCAGACAGATTTGGAGGGCAGGAGGATGTAGTACATTCCAAGCTCAGGGAGCAGCACATGCTTATCCATGGTGATGATAGAATGGGAACAGCAAAATGCCTCCAGGGAGCTTCAAGTAGTTTGATATGATTAGTGCAGGGTGCAGGGGAGAGAGTAGCTGCTGAGCCCAGATTATGAAAGGCTTTGTGGATTGTGCTCAGGATTTTAGACTTTCTCAAGATAATGGGGAACTACTGAAAAATACTAAGCATTGCAGTGATCACATTTTCCCTTTTATTTAAACTTTTGGTAATGTATATATCATAAAATTTGTCATTTTAACCATTTTTAAGTGTACAATTCAGTGATGTTAATTACATTCACAATGTTGTGCTTTCATCACCACTATCCATTTCCAAAATTTTTTTATCACCCAAACAGGAACTCTACCCATTAAACGATAGCTTCCCCCTCCCACCAGCTCCTGGTAACTTCTAAGCTACTTTCTGTCTCTATGAATTTGCTTAAAAGTGGAATCACACAATATCTGTCCTTTTGTGTCTGGCTTCTTTCCCTAGCACAGTGTTTTCAATGTTCATCCATGTTATAGCATGTATTAGAACTTTATTCCTTTTTATGGCTGAATAATCTTCCATTGTGCATGCATATACCACATTTTGTGTATCCATTCATCTGTTGGTAGACACTTTCGTTGTTCCCACTTTTGGCTATTATGAATAATGCTGCTGTGATCATTGTTGTACAAGTATCTGTATGAGCCCCTTCTTTTAGTTGTCTCGGGTATGTAGCTAGAAGTGGAATTGTCCAGATTTTCCTTTTGAAAGTTCATGATATGGAACAGTAATTCTCTTCCATAGAGTCTGCCACAAACTTTGTCATGATTGCTCGTTAGTCACACCAGGTGACGTTATCAGTATTACTTGTTTTTTTTATTAAGTTAAAGCAAGTTGATATTATCTCTAATATTTTTTCTCACTAACTTGTACTCCAGTATGCATTTTTGAGTGAGAAAGAGATGAGTAAAGATGGAGAACCCAAATAGAGCAGAAAGAATTTCATCTAATTCACAGCCTGTAAGAAACTGTAAATATCTAGTAGCAGAACAGTACTTGGAATAACATCTCCCCCATTCCCAATATCCAAGCAACCACCAGGTTCTGTTGCTTCTTTCTCATAAATACCTCAGTTCTATCCATTTTTCTCTATCTCTAATGTCCCTCCTTGATGCTATCATCTTTCTCCAGTCTCCAAATTGGGGTCTCTGGGCTTGTCCCCTGCAATCCATGTTCCTCTACATTTAGTGAATGTGATCTCTCTAAAGTATAAACTTGACCACATCATCCCTTGTCTTAAATGCTCTATTGCCTCCCGAATAAGTTCAAATATGCTAATATGGCCTACAAGGACCTTCATGGTCTGGTCCCTCTCACCTCTCCCACTTCATCTGCTGCCACACTCTCCTTTACAATTTAGACTACAAATGCATTGAACTCCTTTCAGTTCCTTAATTGTGACATGTTCTCTCACACCTGAGGGCTTCCAAACATACCCCATTCTATCTACCCAAGACATTCTGTTGCCCTCTTCCTTTCTCTAATCCATTCTTGGATTATTCTTGTTTATAACTTCATCTCTCATCTTCCTCCTAAGTAGTGACTTCAAAGCCACCCCATCCAGTTCAGGTCAGGTGTCTCTTTGTGTTCCTCCAGCTTCACCTTGTATTTATTCATCCCATCAAAGAACTTATTAATTGTTCTGTAATTGATTTTTTGTCTTTCCCTTACTGAACTGAAAGCTTCATGAGGTCAGAGTTCATTTCCATCTTGTTCACTGCTAAATACCCAGTGCCTAGCAAGAGTGGCTGGCCTTTGATGGGTACTCGTTAGATATATTTTGAATGAAAAATTAAACAAGTGGTAGATGGCTTTTATAAATCACAGTTGTGTTACCAGTTTGGAGAATGTAAAACCACATAGTGATTGTATGGATATTTACTACATGCATAGGAAAGCATTTGGATAGTTGGGCAGTGTTAGCGGTGATTGTCTATGGAAGGGTGGGATTATGGGGTGTTCTTTGTGTTTTTTCCTTCTCTATATTATCTGATCTTTCTGTAAGACCCATGAGTTGCTTTTGAAGTAGAAAAATAAAATAAAAAGAATTCTGTAATCTTTTTGGCAGGCATTTGGAGTCCTCCAATTAAATTCCAGTTATTGGACATTTATATTCTGCTTCTCAGTATTACCAATAGAAAAAAAAAACAGTTTTTAGCTGAAAATTACTTAGGCATAAACCTATAAAAATGTATATGAAACTCAGAAAATCTGAGGGGTAAAAAGCCAAAGCACTTAAAGATACATGAAATGTGGCAGATGTATCTTTGTAATGCGCCAAAATTACTGTTGCTTGGAGGGGAGAAAACAGAGACTGAGGTATTATTGTTACCAAATTGTTGTGTTGACCAAATTGTTTTGAACCCAAAGGTCTGCTAACCAGGAAAAAAATCGCTAAGGAAGACTGCTCAATGGTATCTAGTGCCACAGAAAAACAAGCAAACAAAAAGATTTGTTTGTTTTATTATTATTATTACCACTGCAGGACCTGGTGTCAAAGATGCTTCACGTAGACTCTCATCAGAGACTGACTGCTGCCCTTGTGCTCAGACATCCTTGGATCGTCCACTGGGACCAACTGCCACAATAACAACTCAACAGACAGGATGCACCACATCTAGTAAAGGTAAACGGTCCCATTAAGTCAGCATTTTCCAAACTCCAGGAGAGACAGAGTCATCCAAGATTATGAGGCACCCTCTCCATGCCTCTGTCACCTTTCCCTTACATCCTGCTGTGCAATTCTGGTATGGATTCTCTGTTTGGGGTCTCCTCCCCGCCTTTTTTTAAATTAAGCCCTCCCCACTTTATATTTGTATTTACAGTTAAAATCTCCTCCCTTATGTAGTAACACATTACAACCATCACCAAAGTATCCAGCAGGTCTATAGAAAAATGCAAAGCAATAAACAGTCACAATTAGATGAATCAAAAAGTATTTGCCTTTGGGGAATAACTCTTAAATATATCATTCATACCAGTAGTGAACTGTTAAATCAGACTCTTAACTAGCAGTGCGCAAAAATTCTTTGTCATGTAGTAATTTTACTAACTGTTGTGATGTCTTTATTACTTGTGCTTTCAAATGGTTAACTATTTGAGTATTATTTTGTAGCTCCTTTTGAAGCCTTGGCCAATTTAGACCTAAGGAGGAGATCAACTCTGGAGCTTGATAATTTAAATTTTTAATTAAAAATTATTCATGGAGGACCCAATAAATTTCTTCAGAATTGTCACCAATTACATAAGTTACATGACACTTACATGATAATTGAGGCCTCTCTGTATAATTGCTTCATCTTCCCAAACAGTTTTTTTTACATGAAATACAAAGGCACCCATGGCCGTTATCTAGTATCAGAGTCTTATTCTGAGGCACTGTGGCAGAAGTACAGATTGAACTCCCAATGTTTAATGCACATGGCTCTCATTGTTTTAAGTTTTGAGGACAAACCCAGCCCATGGGCTGTTTTTCAGTTGTCATAACAGTCAACTAAATTTCCATGCGTAACTGGCAGCCACCTTTGCTTAGCCATACAGATTGAGACTGGGGAAAACTTGCATCCTAATGTTAATTTAGAGACATTAGACCTGCCTTCCTCAGTCTCTTATTTGTAAATGCCAGATTTCAGTTTGTCTGTCAATTAGAGTTTTCTCTCTTCTACAACATGCCTCTGTCCCTTTTGGGGTTGTCATGGGCTCAATTCCTAATAGTTTCCTTAAATATGAACAATCCTGTATTTCTGCACTAATGATGATATCTTGGAGTTGATTTATAGCTAACTGCTGTGGGGCTGTAAAAGTGAGTGCCTCTGTAATGTTTGTGGTGATTTTCTCTTCCAGCATTGAACTCTATTCCACATATTCCAATTCCAAATTCTTACCCATTTCCATTCTAAAGGCACTCCCACAGCAGTATCTTGAATGATGTTTTGTGACCCCATCCAGTTTGCCATTGTATTATGTGCTTTCACAATTGTCCCAAAGCACTAAACTTATTAGTCAAGGTCTCAGTAAAAAAGTGTTAGCTATACCTGTGCCTGTCTCTAGTCCTCCCAGGATTATATTCAGTCAGTCCCTTCTCATCCTGGAGTGTCCCCAAACAGGCCCCTTAACAAACAGCTTCCAGAATGGGAGGGCCCAAGGAACACAAGTCTGCTTGTGAAGACTGATATTGGCCACAGATACATTGGAAACTCTCCATTGCATAATCTCAGGGGCCACTAAAATAGGCACAGTGGATTGCCATGGTCTAAATATAGTAGGGGGAGCTTTTTTATGGGTCTTTCGAGGAGGCTGTTGAAAGAATCCCCACCATTTTCCATGTAATTTAGCAGTAATGCCTTTATAGCTATCAGTAGTTTTATTGAACCAAACTCCAAACATAGTGAAAGTTAGAAAACAACTGGCGATTGGTGCGGGATACTGATCACGTGCTTCGACTTGGCGGGCCTGGGCTGGGGGACCTGATCAGCCCCTGGGGAGGGTGGTGGGCACGGGCGACAGCGCCCTCCACAACCCCCCAGGCCTGGGAAAGTGGAGCCGGAGGCAGGCCCCATTTCCTCACCCAAAATACCACCGTTAGGAGAGGCTTGCCGGAGGGAACCGCCTTTTCCCCACCCCCTTATCTTGCCCCTGACACTCCCCATTGCCAGAGCAACTCCCCCACCGTCAGTGCGCATGCGCAGTTACCAGAACAACTCCCGCCCCTTGTCTATCAACCTCTGCGCCCTCTCTGAACCAATCCAAGCCTTCGACCTCTACAGCTACCCCGCCCTCTAATCGCCCAATATAAGCTTGTGCTCTCGCCTAATAAAGCTCTCTTAGTTTTCTTCTAAGACCCAAAAAGAACCGTGTCCTGCCTGTTCCTTCTCGCCGCCCTCCACACCTTGCACGCCCCCCCGCCGGGGACCTGGCCAAGTCCCCCGCCTCGCCTTCACCTCCGGGAAAGAGCCCCCGCCGCCGGTACCCTCAGAGCAAGCCTGGGAGCCTAGGATTTAGCTACCGGCCGCCACCCCCCCCCCAGACGAATCAACTGCGACTGCAGATTGGGGTTATTCCTACACTTCTCTTGATCATAGTGTAATTAAGGGACTCCTTAATTTTATAAAGATCATTCTGTCCAACCAGTTAGCAAGAGATTTCTGTGTTAAATTTAGCTCTTGTGTATCTGAATGCACACTAATTACCTTTACTGTGGTATTATCAAAAATTAATAATTCAGATGATTTCACTTATACTCTGCCAATAATCATATTGTTGGACACATAAGTCCAGACCATGTCTATACTGGGAGCTCAATTCAGAGAAATATGTGGTTGTGGGAACCAGCACTAGAAGTGAGAAAAAAGTAGTATAACCAAAAACTTTTTTTTTTCCAATTCTTTGGAGTATATACCTAGGAGTGGAATTGCTGGATCACATGGTAATTTTATGTTTACCTTTTTGAGGAGCTGCTAAACTGTTTCCCACAGTGGCTGCATCATTTTATATTTCTATCAGCAGCACCCACGGGTTCCAATATGTTTGTTTTTTAGGAATGTGATTCCTAAAGTAACTGAAGTGAACCACTGCTGTAAATAGGACAGCGAGGCAGTCTATGAGAATAGTAATAAGTTCTCTAGAATACCTCTTTTCACTTCAGTTCAGTACCAATAGCAGAGACTCTGGAAAACCTGAGTTTCAAGTCCTTCATGAGAACCACAGTCCAGTTTTCTGGCACTGGCTTAACATGGGAAGCATGAATCCACCTGAGTTTTTCTTTCACTTTGATAGCCATAGGGGTGATCAGCAACACTCAAAAGGGTTCCTCCCAACACCTCCTCCAAAACACCTTTATGTAGATGAAATCTCCCAGTTGATAGGGTGGCAGGCCTCCTCCAGTGGGTCCTTCCAGGTCCTTCTGGCTTACAGAGAAGAGACAGGGCAAAGTCAGCTTCACTAATGGGCTTCTCAATACATGGCAGACACAGGGAGATGTTCTAGGTGCAGCACCTCTCTCTTATGAGTGTGGGCAGTAATGGAGGAGAGCTGTGGGGTCCTCTCATAGCACATGACCTAGGAAAGAAAAAAAGGACTGCTGAAACATATCAAACTGGTTTGAGTGATTCAGTCTATTTAAGTGGTGTTTACTATAAATAAGAACATATAAGCATATGGATTTTCTAAATTTTCTTTACACTTTTCTTTCTTCTGTACAACCCGAAGCAGACTCTTTTAGGTTGTCAGCAGTGGCAGGACACAAGTTCCACAAGAACAAGCCTTGCTGCCTCTCATATTAACACATTACAAAGAAAAAAAATTGAATAGTCCTGAGAAAAGTGTGAACTGCTTATTAAGACCCCATCCCTCTCCTCCCTTATACATAATTTCAACTCCTACATTGGCCGCTGCAATTTCAGCTAAATCAGAAGGTTTCACCAGTGTGATTATTTTCATTATGAGCCTAATTAAATCTATATAAATTTGCATATGAAGAAATTATCCAGGAAAAAAGCATACATTTTGTTTTTTGTGTATATGTGATTACCCCATGTCACTTGTGTTGTTACCTTTCTTTCCTGTTTTTAGGGTGCCATGGCAGCTACATATTCTGCTTTAAACCGTAATCAGTCACCAGTTTTGGAACCAGTAGGCCGCTCTACTCTTGCTCAGCGGAGAGGTATTAAAAAAATCACCTCAACAGCTCTGTGAAGTGACCTCAGTGAGATACTTGGTACCATGGTGTAAGCTGATAGCACAAGTTCTGGCGACAGGTAGCACATATTTGAGAGACACTTGCAAGCACACACTGTCCCAGCTGGTACCCATAATGCTGCTGCTCCTGCTGCTGCTCCTGCTTTTGTCTCGCTTTAAATGATTGTTAGCAGGTTACATTTTCCTGGAGCTTAGGAAGAAATGGAAATGGAAACATGATGAAGATGTATTCACTGAATCAACAAGAAGAATAATGAACATATGACTACCACCTAAAAATACACTGAATAAAGTACTCTACACCATATAGCATTATTTTTACAGGAAATATTTCATGTCCCTTAAATATTCTTTGTTAGTTATAGGGATGGACAGTTTATGTTAAGCACTTAGCTTAAACAATCCGTTTATATTAGCACTGTATCCTTTGTGCCATCCAACATTTTGTATGTTTTTGTAAACAGTTCATATACAGTACATTTCTGTACTACTTTCTTTAATGTATACATGCCTTGTTTAACTTGGAATCTATTATTATTAATCATTTGACTATTAAATCTGGTTAAATAGCTCCCCAGGATTAACAGTATTGATGGACAACCCTAAAAACGACCAGATTGTGGAACAGCTGTTGAATGTAATACTTTCAAAAATGTACATATCTTTCCCCATGTCTGTTTCACTGGTTTGTTTGTTTGTTTCATAAAGTCAGGCGCTCTGTCAGACTAACCTAGAGAGCTGTTATGGTAGGGAAAGTTATCGTATGTGTGCAGCATGATATCAGAAGTACACTTAGGAAGTTAGTCCATATACTTTGCAACTCCTTAGGGTTCTGTTTTCCTTAATTAAGGAAGTATCGCTTGCACATTTAATCTTAAGTAGTATCCATGCTTAGTATTTGGCTTGTAATTTGGGGTTTTGCCAATATATATATCAAGGGCCTTTAAGAGTTGTGAAGAGATTGGTGAAGGAAACTTTAGCAACAGGTAATTAAAGTCCCATTGGATATTTCATGTCCAAACAGATACTCTATATTAAACACTAATTTGAATGTAATAAAACCCACAGGCCTCTATATGAAATTGGATTTAAACTTTATTATTCTAGGGAATAAAAAACATTCTTTATCAAACAAATTCTGTTCTAACCTGAAGTCAGCTAAGGTAGGCTAAGTGAGTGTTCATCATTGTGTGTTTTCTGAATCCCTCCTGATGATTTATAGCCATGTAATGTTTCCTTTGACTTCAGAATGGATTAAGCTTGCACAATGGTCACTGGGTCTGCCTAGATTACAGTATTCATTATCTACATATAATTTGGTAGTTTCCACAATTTTATTTGATTAAAGAAATTTCTGTACTTATTATTACCTGTATCTTTGCCAAGCTACCTAGCATACATCAGTATGTAATGTAAAACAAAAAAATGAGCAAGGAAAAAGTGATTTACCTTACCTCATCAAGAATCTGCTCAAACAGATCTTTCTTAGGAATAGACTAAGCCATTTACATCAGAAATCTTTTTTCCTGCCAGAAGCTTTAAATCTTCACCTAAGAGTACAAAGCCAAAAGAGTTTGGTTTATCTGAATATCATGGAAGCCATTAGTTATTCCTTAAGTTCTCATCTATGAACAGGTAACACAAAATGATTATTGCATAGAAATCGAATGTAAGCTTATCTTCTAGATTAAAAATGTATCAGAGAAGGGAATATCTGAAGATCAACATTAAGTTTTTAAAATTCTTGAGTCTGTGGGTGCTAACTATTAAAAGCTGCTTTCTGTGACCTGGAAAGAATGCTTACCCCACTCCCCACCCCCCACCCCCCACTTTATTCAGTGTTTCAATCCATGACTATCCCAAATCGTTGTCACTTTTAGAATGTTAACTCTGGGCAGGAAAAAAAGATATGTTTTCAGATTTTTATTGACACTGATGATACTCCACAGTTGGGCTTAGGTGTATTATCCAACATAATCTTTTAGAACCAGAAGTAAACAAATAAATCCTTATATATTATCTGGTCCATCTTTCTCATATTGCATATGAAGAACCTGGGACCCAAAGCAAAGACTAGAATCCTTAACTTCCCCCATTCAATTTTTTTTTCCTCTCATAATACTGTGCTGCCTTCCCTTCACCGTATCATCTGTCCAGCAGCTAAGTTAAAAACTATGTATTTCTTGGGACAATCCTTCACTGGTATATGAATACCAAGTTTATTGCTTTCAGTGATACTGCCTACTTTGCCTAATCAATTCTGGTTTTTTTTACTGGAGAAAAGCAAGTTATATATTCACAAAACTGAGGCTCTCTGCCTAAAAAGCAGTTTATGAGCATAATTTATTTCATCTGTGGTTATTAATTTCTCAAAGTCCAATTCTTCCAGGCCCCTTTCTTTGAGATCCTTGTGGGCTTCTGCCCTTCACTAATTAGTGCTGCCATGTACTGGGGCTTCTCCCAGGAGGCTCCAATCCAGTCTTAAAAATCTTTTACTGTGAAAGGAACTAGACTATCCATCCTCTTTTACAAACTTCCTCTTAGCTTATAATCCAAAATAATACCCAAAATGTTTGATTGCATTTAACATTTCCAAGCACTTACTGGAAATTATGGATTACACTACCGTTTGTTTTAGATCTTCCTTTTCAAGTGATGATGTTAAATTAAGGTAAGTTTTTTGTTTTTTAATATATAAATCATTTCAGCTCCTTCTGATTTATAGAGATGTCTTCTTTCTAAGTACAATAGACCATTGACTTTAACAGATTTGATGTAGATTCATTTATTCACAAGCAACCCAAAAGTCAAAAAAAATGTAATAATTTTTACAAGTCACAAAGTTGATATGCTGTGAGGTTGGCATGTGGGAAAAGACACTTAGTATCTGTAGAGGGTGTGGTGTGTATGTGACAGGGATTCCATGTTTCACATGCAGTGCACTCCAAAGAGTGGGTTTTAGCCAACCATTTCCTGCTTGTTCTTAAGAAATGGTTTCTGCTGGGGCCAGGGACATCATAGGTGGTAGGACTGGCCAGTTAGCTCTATTCTGCCCCCTGAGCCCAAGACTTTTCATAATGGGTTGGATAGAAAAGGGCTGGGGCAGGCCAAGCCTGGGATGAGAGTTAGTAGAAAAGCATTCAAGGTTTGGAGGCCTTGATATACATGGGCTTAATCACCATGAAGACCAGCAATACACACCTCAACATGTCTTTGAAATTCTCTGTTTCCTGGCCTTTATAAAATTATGACATAAAAATTTTCAGCTTGCTTTACATGTTTTATAGAGAAAACTATATCTTAATGCTGGTATTAAGCATTTGAGATTTACAAAGGTATTGGCATATCTCAGGAAGGAAAGGGTCAGAAAAGGTCTAATTTATGTGATTAACAAGTGTGATGGGTTCCAGGGCTGACCCTTGGTGCTTAAACCAGGAGGTTCCAGTCTAGTCCTAGAGTTCTGTCGCTCTGAAAGGTTAACTCCATGTGACTAACCTTAATTTGGATGTATACTTTGAGCCATATGTAATTCGCAGATTAATTTACTTAACTCAGTATTTTTTATTTCAATTAATGAAAATAGTCCTCTTTTTACCTCTAGATGGCTTACATTTTGCTAGTTCCCTCAAGTGACCATTGGTGGAGAACAATTAATGAAGGAGTGGAATTAACTTTCTTGGAACTGTGGTGGTCTGCAGAGCCACACTTAACCACTTTTTCCAGTGAAGAATCTGCATAATGATAATACTCAGATAAGGATGCCAAGAAGAATTTGTATCTACAGTGTGTTTTAGTATTTTTGACACTGCTGTATTCCATGTGATCTAGTGACTTGTAACTGTGTCCAGTGTGACTGTGTTCTCAATTCTGGTGACTAAGTCAACTTGCTTAGCCTGGTATTACTATCAGTCTCACATTTACCACTTTGATACCAGTCTTGTAACTGTTCATGACAGGACATATCAAGGGTTGGGATGAGAGCTTACCCTCCTACCTCCTGAGGCATTTTCCTCATTATTTTGCCATATTACCTTGAAGTGCGTGATAAGCTGTTTAAATTTCCATGACTTCTCCTAGAGCAACTAGCAAAGTATATGACATTGAATAGAGATTAATGGAAAGGAAAATTTGGAGACTAAGTTCAGAGGTATGAACCTCAAGGAAGCCTCTTTAGAGCACATAGCATTTGAGTACAGTATATGTAAAAGTATATAAGCACAGAATTGCTATAATAGCTCTAAGTAGATTAGTTCAATATCATTCTAATACTTAAGAAACCATACCCTGAGTTTTTCAAACTGATGTTTTAAAATAGAACTATTAAATACAAAGTGAGGGCACAGGGATAAAGATTTGGGTTTGGGTTTCTGTAAGTGTAGTTTACCATCTAAAGCTTTGCTTTTTAATTAAGAAAAAAAAGCTTCAAGGTATTGCAATTCTTTAGATCCTTAATGATTATGGGATGAGTTTTTAGTCTTAAAATCATGTGCATTTATTAGGTTTATCTTCACTCTTACCCAAAACAAAAGGAAAGGTGTACACCTGAGGGATGTAATTATTTTGCATTTTTGGCCATGGGTGGGAATGGGGTGGGTATCTAAACAGTTTTTTAAAAAGAAAAAAATCACAAATATTTTTCTACTATTCTGTATGATCTTACTTTATACTAGTTTCTCTCTAGTAAGGCATGCCAGAAGCCCAAGTTACCATGTCACGGGTTCATACGTATTGTACTTTTAATTGGTGGTGAATTCACATCAGATGCTTGGCACTGCTGCCATAATTAAGACATGCTTGTAAAGGATCAAATATCGCTTAATATTTTAAATTGTTTTACTTAAGAGTCAATCTGGGAAGTTTTCAAATCATGCTATTAGTGTGTAATCTGAGCTGTTTCAAATGTATCCATGAACAATCCTGGAACAATATTGCTTGTATTCCTGTCATAGAATGAGTTTTGTAATCTTTCAGAGAAATGAAAATTTATATAATAAAGTATCAAATCAATGTATGTATGTCCCTTTGATCAGATTATTTTTAAATTACATAATGGTTAATCCTTTACATATCAAATTATTCTATCCAAAGTATAAATTTTTGAAACTTAATTGATAGAATATAAAACAGGAATGTTTCTGAGTTAATAAGAAACACAAAATAACTTTTCTATGCATAGTATTAGCCCAAGGGATTTGTCAAATCAGACTCCCGTAAATCATAGACCTTACCTGATACCAAACATAATTAATGATTCAGAGGATACAAGGAAATCACCAGGCACAGGTGAAACATTCTTTTCTTAGAGAAGTCCAAAACTACCAGATGTAGGTACCAAATGCCCCTTCTCTCCCTCCTCAGGGTGCATTTTGGATTCACATTTAAAGGACAAGTTTCCTTCTGAGCAACGTATGTAGAGACACAATTCAAACAAAGGGAGTCATTTTGGTTTTGCAACATCCCCTTTTTTGTACTTCATTAATTACACAAATGACTAAACCCTATTCGCCAGCCAGTGATGCATCATAAATTCCAAGTTTTACAATAAGCCATCTAGAGAGACCAAGTATATCCCGCTGAAAGCATCTTAGAGATAAGGGCTTTTCCATTTTCTTTCTGCCAGCAAATACCATTAACACATTTAAAAGGAAATTTGATTGAAGTCATTCATTCCTGGTAGAGAGGGAATGGGTTCCAGGCTTGCTGCTAGCCCTTTCCTATCCAATTGATATTTTTTGGTAGTTTTCTATTATGATAGTTCTGGGCTTATCCACTTGGATTAATTTTAGTATTCAGGATAAGCTGTAGACTTCAAGATCTACTTGCATTACACTGAGGCAACATAGGACTGTTACTGTGTTTGTTTTCTACTGCTACTGTAGCAAATTACCACAAATGTAGTGACTTAAAACAATATAAACTTATCTTAACAGTTCTGGAGGTCAGAAGTCTGACACGGGTCACACCTAGCTAAGATCAAGGTGTCAGCAAGGCTGCATTCCTTTCTGGAGGCTCTAGGGGAGAATCTGTTTCTTTGCTTTTTCCAGCTTTTAAAGAGAGTCCACTTTCCATGGGTCATGGCCCCTGTATTAGTTAGGGTTCTCTAGGGAAACAGAATCAACAAGAGATATATATAAATACAAAATTTTATAAAAGTGTCTCACGTAACTGTGGGTATGCACAAGTCCAAATTCCATAGGGCAGGCAACAGACTGGCAACTCCAATGAAGATGTTCGATGAACTCCTCAGGCAGCAAACTGGCAACTTTGATGAACGTGTTTGACAAACTCCTCAGGAAACGCTTCGCTGGTCAGCCGAAGAAGTGATGGTCCTCTATGTCTCGCTTAAAAGTCTTCAACTGAGGGATTAAATCCAGCTGATTGCATTCCCTTGTTGTGGAAGACATGCCTTTTGCTGAATGTAATCAGACACAGTTGCAGCCAATTGACCAATGATTTAACAAACCAGACTTCTGGTTTATTAACCAGCCACAAATGTCCTTGCAGTTGTGGTTAGGCCAGTGCTTGCTTGACCAGACAGCTGAGCACCATCACGTGGCCCAGTTGACACATGAACCCAACTATCACAGCCCCCTTCCTCCATCTTTAAAGCCAGCAGTGGTAGGTCGAGTCCTTTTCCCGTGAATCTCTCTGACCCCCCTATTCTCTGCTTCCTCTTTTAATGACTTCTGTGATGAGACTGGGTGCATTCGGATAATCCCGGATAATCTCCCCACCACAAGGTCAGCTGATTAACAACTTTAAATTCATTATCAACTTAATACCCTTTAGCCATGGAGTGGTAATATTTGCCATGGTCACTTTTCTGCAACCTTGTAGAGCCAGGTATTAAATTTTGTTAATGCACCCTAAAAATTTTGAATTGACACACACTAATAAAGCTCCCCCAAAACTTAATGAGTAAACCAAGACAGGGAAATAAACCTTTATAGTAATTAAAATATTCTCTTTGCCACCTAAAATATACACCCTTGTTTCAGGTTATCTGGAAATCCAAATCGTTGATCAGAAACTTTCTTAGCAAATATGAAATCAGAACAAAGGAATATGGATATACTTGCATTCCAAGCTTCCACAGAAAATAACTTTCTCAATAAATGGCAGAATACTCATGCCATTTTATGTCTTAGTCATTGCAATACTAGAGCAAAATCACTAACTAGGTCTTTTCTGTATTTCACGAAAGTTCAAAATTGATTAGATAAAATCAGTGAAATACAATTGTTAACACATTTCAAATGCAAAATGTCTAAGCATATGACAAAACGTAAAACTATACATTTATATAATATCAATGTCAATTCTGGAAATTTTTATTTGCATGTAAATTTTTTTAATAAACTGAAGTACTATCTTCAATTAAAAATGAATTTTGAAAATGAAATATTTGCTTTTTTCTAATCTAAGAAAAAGTGCATTAATAGTGACAAAATTGACTTGTCATATTTTTGTGAAAATTTTTACAGTTACAGAAAAGGCTTTTCCTGATCCCACTAGTGAGATGGAATGGAGAGGAGATAAATAAAGCTCCAACTATTTTCATATTCAAATAAAGGGAAAGTGGTAGCTTGGAAGAAATACTTCTGAACAACTTTTTGTTTTGTTTTGTTCTGTTCAGCAGGGCCTACAATATTTTTATTGATAGTGAACAGTCATTTATGTTTCCAAGAAAGCATTTAGGTAAAGGAAATATAGGATGCTGTGGGAATATATAGCAGGGTGGCCTAGGAATCATGGAAGACTCTCTAAGGAAACAATGATTAAGGTGAGACCTTAAGGGGAAGGGGAAAAGCTAGAATAGTATTTACAGAGACTCAGAGTGGGAGGCATTTGAGAAAATGAAAGATTCACTATGACTAGAACCTTTGTGAAGGAAAGAAGCAAGGCATGAGGCTCAAGAGAGAGAGGCCAGCCCCACAAAGGCATGATAAATCATATTGAGGAACTTGAACTTTATCCCTTTTTTTTTTTCCCCAGTCATTTCTCATTCTAGTCTTAACTTCCTTTGCTACCCAGACTGAATCCCATGGCCCCATAGTTGATCACTTGAATTCCTCTCTCACAAGGACCCTGAACTTCCTTATATCCTTGTCTTTATGCCACAACCACTGAGCACAACTCCAACCCTGGATCATTTTGCTTATGCTTGTCTATACACTTCCAAATATTTGAAGGAATCATACAATTATGCATACGGATACCACTGCAACTTTGTTTTCTAATCTCAGTCAAGCCCCTTGTACTGTTTGTCAATTCTTTTGTTTTTCCTTGGTCTGACATATTCTCCCATTTCTTTTCCTTTTTTAACAGCTTTATGAGAATAATTTACATACCATAGAGTTCACCCGTATAAAGTATACAATTCAATATTTTTCAGTATATTTACAGAGTTGTGCAACCATCAAAATAATCTAATTTTAGAACATTGTTATCACCCCCTAAAGAAACTTATATCCTAGTCCAGCCACCATCATCCTTTCCTTGGTCTATTGCAGTAGTCTCCTGACTGATTTCTCTGTTTTCACCCTTGCCCCTCTATAGCCTATTCTTTTTCTTCCTTTTTTTATTGTGGTAAAATATATACAACACAAAAGTTCCCATTTCATCCACTTTCATGAGTAAAATTTAGTGACATTAATTACATCTACAATATTGTCCTTCCATAGCCACCATCCATTATCAAAAATTTTCATCACATCAAACAGAAACTCTGTACCCATTAAGCAGTAATCCCTATTCCCACTTCCCCCTGCCCCTGGTAACCTGGGGTCTACCTACCATCTCTATGGATTTGCTTATTCTAAATATTTCATGTAAGTGAAATCATACAATATTTGATCTCATTGTGGTTTTGATTTGCATTTCCCTAATGGCTAATGATGTTGAGCATCTTTTCATGCTCTTATTGGCCATTTGTATATCATCTTTGGAGAAATGTCTATCAAGTCTTTAGCCCATTTTTTTGTTTGTTTTTAGATTTAAAACGAATCTTTATTCATCAAGATTCCCAAACAATTCATTAAATGCCTTTCCTCCACAAATAAAACTAACACTAGGATTTGTCAGAAGATCTAAATTTGGCCCATTTTTTAATTGGGTTGTTTGCCTTTTTGTTGTTGAATTGTAGGAGTTCCTTATATATTTGGGATATTAAACCCTTAGCTGATATGTGGTTTCTAAAATATTTTCTCCTATTCTGTAGGTTGTCTTTTTACTCTCATGATGAAGTCTCTTGATGCACAAAAGTTTTAATTTTGATGAAGTCCCATGTATCTATTTCTGTTGTTGTTGTTGTTTTGTGTTTTTGGTGTGAAGTCTAAGAAACCATTGCCAAACACAAAGTCCTGAAGATGCTTCCCTATGTTTTCTTCTAGAAGTTTTATATTTTGGGTTCTTACTATTTAGGTCTTTGATCCATTTTGAATTAATTTTTGTATATGGTGTGAGGCAGGAGTCCAAGGTCCATCTTGTACATATGGATATACAGTTCTCCCAGCATTGTAGAGAATATTTTTTTCCGGTGAGTGGACTTGGCACCCTTGCAAAGATCAGTTGGCCATAGGTGTGAAGGCTTATTTCTGAATTCTCAATTCAATTCCATTGGTCTATATGTCTGTCCTTGTGCCAGTACCATGCAGGTTTTTTTTTTAGAAAAGGTAAATTTATTAATGTTTCTATACATATTACATGGAAAGTGTTTTGAAATTTATAGTATATTAGAATCCATAGCTAAATTACCAAAGGCAAATAGAAAACAATCTTTGATTTTTCAGAAATCAGTCAACTAATAACTATTTATTGGGGACTAATGCTGCCCCAAGCAAAATAAATTTTTTAGTAGATACAGAACTTCAAAACTTTCTGGGCAGTTTATTTTATTAATAATTTTTATTCAGTTTTATTGAGATATATTCACATACCATACAATCATCCACAGTGTACAATCACTTGTTCACAGTACCATCATATAGTTGTGCATTCATCACCACAATCAATTTTTGAACATTTTCATTACTCCACCATGCAGTTTTGATTACTGTAGCTTTGTAATAAGTTTTAAAATTAGGAAGTGTGAGTCCTCCAACTTCATTCTTCTTTTGCAAAATGTCTTTGGCTATCTGGGGCCCCTTATCCTTCCCTTAATTCTTCCCCCTGGCTCACTGCCACACTGGCTTTCTAGCCACACTGGCCTTCTTGCTGTTCTTGAACATGCCAAGCATGTTCCCACTTAGGGTCTTTGCCCTTGCTGTTCTCTCTGTTTAGTACACTCTTACCCCAGATGTCCACAAGACTCACTTCTGTTCAAGTGATTCTGATGATCAGTCAGATGTGAGGACCATGCTAAACTAGAGAAATAAGTTTGATGCTTTTTTTCCTTTGGTGTTTTATATTGGGTAATTGGCAGAAACTTTTGATTTTTAAACATTTGAATTTCCAGACCCTTAGACTCTGATTATTTGCCACATGGTAAGCAAAATTGCTAAACACCAAATGCACTAAATCATTTAATTCCCTCAACAACCTGATGTGGTAGGTACCATTCTTACACCCAATTTACAGGTGAGAAAACTGAGGCTTATAAAGAGGTTAAGTAAATTGTCCAAATCATGGAATAATAAGTGCTGAAGAGCCTGGACTTGACCCCAGGTCTTTAATCCAAAGACGAAGTTCATAATCATTTACTTTTAAAGCAAAATTTTCATACATTCTATAAATGTATACATTCTATAAAGTCATCCTTTCTTCCTCAGTTGTGTAACCTGCAAAATATTGCAAGTGGAAAGAGAAACCCAGAACTCTGAGTCTCCCACAGTTCTTCAGTTTCTTTCCAAAAAGTGCATCTGTTGGTGGGTTTCTCAACCTGGGCTCTATTGAGTTTTTGGATCAGATAATTCTTTGGTGTGGGAGGCTGTCCTGTGTGCATTGTAGGATATTTAGCAGCATCTCTGGCTTCTACCCACTAGATGCTTGTAGCACCACCCCCTTCTCTGTTGTGACAACCAGAAATGTCTTCAGACACTCCCAAGTGTTCCTGGTTGAGAACCATTGTTATACATTCTCTGTTATCTAGGTATGCCAATTTCCCTAGACAGATGATGTTCAAATCCTAGTGTTTACAAAATGGTGATTTATTGAAAATAATGTAAGTTTATTTAAAAGTGAAGCCATTCACCCGGCATGGCCAGCCCATGTGAAGCCCTGTTTAAGACTTTAGTATAGGATTCAGAGGAGCAGGACTCAGCTTAAGTCTTCTTCCCCCTTCCCTTCCTTCCTTCCTTTGTGTGTGTATTGATCACTTACTATTTACCAGACATTCTGCAAAGTGCTGGTAATGGTAAGCCACAGAAATGGTATCTACCTGATAAGGTTTACAGTGAGGTAGGGAAGACAGATATTTAAAAAGTAATAACAAGTGTCTAGCAAATATCATGCTTTGGTAATGGATGACAGGGAAGTCTTGTCCTTCCCCCAGACTCTCAACCAGGCAAAGTGAGAGAAAGTTAATGAGTCAGCAATTTAAACCGGGGAAACAAGGTTTTCTTAGAACGCCTCAGAGGTTATTGACAGCCAGCAGTAGGCGCTACGTCAATTCGACCGTAACGATGACGCACGGCCAGGGGCCCCGCCCACTTTGACTCCACCTCCTCCGTGCTCCCGCCCCCCCGCACGACTCCTGGGGCCGGCGCGAAACACTCACAGTGGGCGACAACAACGCTGCTGTAACAATAAGGGTGAGTCAACCACGCCTGCGCCGTGGGGCTAGGGGGCGGGCCGAGCCGGCGGCGTGGGGCGGGGAAAAGGGACGCACGCAGCCCCGACGCCATTTGCCGCCGCTGAGTGTGGTCGCAAGCGGATCTGGGAAGAGCTGGGTCGTGAGGCTCACTCGGGTTCGCGACTTGGCCTCTCAGGTCTGCTTCGTCCCCTGCGCGCTCAAGCGTCACCTTTTGCCTCTTTCGGAGGAGCTGCTGCCGCCGTCGCACCCGAAAAGGACTCGGAGAGGCCGCCGTCACCGCCATGCCTAAGAATAAAGGTAATGCCGCCCGGACCCCGAGACTACGGCTCTGTTCGGCCCAGGCCCCCCAGTCCTGCCCGCGGCCTTCGGTCGCCGAGGCCGCGGTGACCTTCCTTCCAACTCACCCTGCGTGCCCGCGGCTGAGGCCGTGCACGCGACTCCGAGCTCTGGAGAGGAGCTGGGAAGTTACTCTTTTCTCTCAGTTTGGTCACGTTGGGGTGGAGCTGACGCCATTTTTGTAGGGCCTCCTGCGGGGAATGTGGGCTTTTGCTCCTGATTCGCGCCAGACTGATGGCGAGCTTCTCGCCAGCTATGAGGTGCGGTGGGGAGACCCTCCAGGGCCCTCCTGCTGGACTTCGCAGATACGGCCCTTTGGCCTTCCCGGGCATGGGAATTTAAGCTCTGGAAGCAGGTCTTAACTTCCAAGAATGATGCCTGCTTTAGTGACCATCAGGTACTCCGGTGTGGTTTTCTTTATGGACGTTTGTTCAGTGTTGTTGAGGATACTCCTCCTTTGTAAACAGTGGGCAAAACCTTGATTTTTAGGTTTGTAGGTTTCTTTCTCCATCCTTTTGAAGGGTTTAACACCCCCACCCCTCAGGAGGCTTGTTACATGTTTAGCCGTTTCCTACTTTGGCCTCAGATAATGTATATATTGTGATGGGAGTAAAGACCTATAAGTTCCCCTCCATTATGAGGCCAAACTTACAAATAAATTACATAAAGTGAGAGGAGTGTATTTCACAACCCACAAGAATTGTCTGATTTTGTAGCAAAAGTTTTACTGGATTTAATTCTGGGAAAGACTGTGGATGATAAACATACAATTTTAAGTTTTAAGTTTTTTTCTAAACCGAATCCCTGATTCCCTCTGAGATGGTAAGTTAATCACCTCAATAGATATCTTATGTGTAGTGATGAGATTTCCATTTCCCTCACTATGCTGTAAACTCTGAAGGGCAAGAATATTACCTGTCTTATTGAAGTCGGATCCCTTATATTTGACACTTAGTAGATGCTCAGTGAATATTTGTTGCATTAAGTCACCTCCCTTCTGCTTGACTCCACCCTAGATAAATTACAGGTTCTCCTTTGGTTCCAGGGAGACTGGACTTCTACACTAAATGACATCTAGTTCACTAGCCTCATGTCTTACCTAAGAAAGAGCCCATCTGGTAATTTCTCCAAAACACATCTGATTCGTTTAGGAAAGGTTTTGGGAGTTTTTGTTTAGTTTAGGGGCTAGCTGTTCTTTTAGAAAGAAAAGTTAAAAGTTAGAATAAACTGCTGTTTTGTTATACACTCAGTTCTGGTCAAATTCTTTCAAAAGCGAATTTAAAGTCTCGGGTGGCAGTGGTGGCAATCAGGGTATGGCTGATTCTGATAAACTGACAAGCAATGAATCATTTTTTAATAACATTTGAGGTATACAAAAAAGTTTACATAATATAATGAACACCTGGGAATCCATTGCTCTGAACTTAAGAATTCCAGCAGAGTCAGATAAAGCCTTCTGTGTCTTTCTCCCCAACCCTTTTCCCTTGTTTTCTCTTTCTGGAGGTAACTACCATTCTGAAATTGGTATTTATCATTTCTGTACAAGTAAGACCAATCTGCTGTCTTCTAGGTTACTTAGAGGGAGGGTACTTTTCTTCATTGGAAAATCCAGGAGCCCTGTAAATATAACCTTAGTGGTGGTTACACAAGTAAGGATATAAATTACCGTGAACTGTGTTTTGAATACTTTTGCTTTGGGCTGATTTCTTACCCAGCTTATTTCCTTTAGAAATCTTAGAAACCCATCCTCAAATCAGGAAAAAGGGCATCCTTTGGGCCACTCATGAAGAGCATTTGGGGTAAGGTGTTCCACACTTTGAGGAGGTCACTATGATTTTAAGTCACCACTCCTTCAGGAATTTATGGACTGCTTTGGCTTATTCATTTGAAAAACTGCCATACTCGGGTATGCACCTCAGTAAATGCAGCAGGTATGATCCTTTCCCTAGTAGAGCTTTCTGTCTAATTTGAAGATTCTGACATGATTACTGGCTTGAAATAAAAGGTGCTTTTGCTAGGATGTTAGTTTTGGTGTGCCCTAAGAATACCTCAAATACTGAAAAATCTGGTTGGGTCAGGAAATTGTGGAGGCCCACCTAATATTCACATTAGCACAGAGCTCTTTGAAGCTGCCTAGGAGAGAGGTGCATTTGACTCAAAAAGTCAGATGTGTGTCTTTGCAGTGCCCAGATACACACTCTTTATTCTATTTGGGTGGAGAACCTTTTATTGCTTCCCAGCTCTTACCATGGGTCCCTTATTATCACTGCCTTTCTCCCACCTTTTGGAAATGGCTGCCAATGTGGTTTTAGGTTCTGGAATGGGAGCAAAATACTGTGGAGAGATACTGTAATGTAGAGGCTAGGGGCAAAAAAAGATTTAGGTTTGAATCTGTTCACCCCCCATTCACTGTCTGTGACCTAAAGTGAGTTATTTAACTTCTCTGTGCTTCAGTGAAGTCCTTGGTAAGGTGATTGTGGCAAGTAAATAGATGGCATTACATTGTAGTGGTTAAGAGCATAGTCGTGTTGTGTTGCCTGATTCAAATGCCAGTTCTCACTTGGTATAACCTTGGATGAGTCACTTAACCTTTCAAAGACCATTTTCTCTTGAAATTATGATGGGATAGTACCTACCTCATAGACATAGGTTTGTTGTGATGATTGATGGTAAATGACAAAGCACTTGGATTGATGGGGCATTCCACATGGAGAGCATGACATACTCAGGTGATTGGGGTAAGGATGAGTTACTGGAACAGTGAGAAATATACTTGGATTGAAGCATAAAGTAGTGGGAGAGAAGTATTGAGAGGTAGATAGATGTCATATTTACAGGTTGAGAGAGTCATACTGTAAGATGAGTTATGTTGCCAGGAACAGAAATAAGGCTGTTGATTAAGGACCAGCTTTATAAAAGCAAGTTGAGTTTTTAATAAAATTAAGTTTGCCATCACAGTAGCACATGCAAATGGAAACGTGCTTAGTCATTAGAAATAGGAGACCAATGCTTACTAGTGGGGTAAAATATGAAGAATGGGAGTTGAGGGTATGGATTTTTAAGGACATCAATGAGAAAGTAGAATCCTAGAATCCTAAGTAGCAGAAAGAATATAAAGGTATTTAGTCTCTGCTCTAACCCCACCTTTTACAGAGCCAGTAACTGAGATCCTGACCCTCCCCATCTGCTCACAATTGTCTTGTTTATACCTCAGAAATATTCCTCTTATTTGTCCCTTCCTCTTCATATCCTCTAGGCATAGCCTGCCTTGTGACCTTACTACCTGTATTCCCACTCAGAACCATGCCACACCTCTGCTTTTTGCATTTAAAATTTTTGAATAGTTATTATATTCACATGATTCAAATTTCTTAAAGTATAAAACGTTAAGTCTTCTAAATTTGCCTCATTGGCATCTAGTTCTCCTTATAGTCATTAACTTTTTTGTATGTGCCCTTCCTTTCCAAAGGTATTTTATTTATATATAAGCCAATATAAATAAATATATATATTTCCTTTTTTGACTCAGATGGTAGCTTTATACTCTGTTCTTCACCTTGCTTTTTTTTCTTTTTTACTTTTAAACTTATATTGTAAATTTTGAATTTTGGATATATTCAACAGAAAACAGATTAGTGTAACTGACTTCTGTACACCCATCTCCCAGCTGCAGACACCGTCAGTTCATGGCTAGTCATGCACCATCCACACCAATCAGGATCCAAATATGAGCTACGTATTGTGATCGGTTGATACGTCTTTTACGTTTCTTATAGTTGTAGATTCCCCTCTCATCTGTTTTGTTGTTTTCTTTGCAATTTATCTATTTAAAAACCACATTGCTTTGTAGAATCCCCCCATCCCCCCCCCCGCCCCCAACACACACAGTCTGGATATTCCTCATTGCTTCTCCATCACACCTTGCTTTTTTTTTTTTTTCCATCAGATGTCTTGCTCAGTGGATCCTACAACTTATAGGATAAAATCCAAATTCCCAGAGTCTAAAGTGTGTCGTGTCGTCCCCGCCCCCCTCCCCCATACCAGAGTTGTTGTTGCTTTCCCTCCACCACCACCAAATCAGTGAGTTCCATTCGGTAACTATAACTTCACTTTTTTTCCCAGTCATCTCCTATTTGCATTCAGAGCTTTCATGGCAGAGGTGAGGTGTCAGGTATGAGAGGGACAAGGGCATTTTTATAAAATTTATCAAGACCCATATCTTCAACTGTGGTCCCTTGGGCCACTGTAGGAGGGCTCAGTGAACAGTATACTCAGCCAAGTGGTCATTAGCTTTATAACCTAGGGCTGTGTCAATCCAGTGAGAGAACCCATGCAGCTAAACCAGAATATGCTCAAATCTCTTAGGTCCCTTTTTGGCTAGGCTGTCATACAGTGGGTGTACCACCAACCTTGGTGGTGGTGATCACCTTGACCTACTTACTTGCTATGTTACTAGCTACAGAAACTGCCCCGGAGACAGATAAACCTTGGAGTCTGTTAAATTCAATAAGAACATGCTGGGGACCAGGAACATTTAGGGCATATGACGGACTGCCTCTCCCAACAGTCCTTAGCGTCTATCAAAGTGCCTAGGTTCTAGGCATTCAAACATTTATGAGTTGACTTCAATATTTATTTACTATAGTCCAGTGATTTTTTTCCCATATATATTCCTAGAAGTGAAATTATTAAGGTAAAGTATATGTTATGTGTACTTTTCAGGCTCTTCTTGCCAAAATTTCCAGAAAGGTGTTAATGTTAGCCATCATTTACTGATAGATTGTGGCGGGTGCCATGCTAGACACTTAACATTTGTTACTCATACTTTTCACAACTACCTATAAGGGAATTATGTTTATTCCTATTATATATGTGTATACATAGTTTAAAAAGTCGAATTGTGCAAGACATATATTACAATGAAAAATGCTTGTACCCTGCCTCCCCTTCTTCGCCTCTGATTCTTGATACCCAAAGTTAACAACATTTTGCTCTGAATTGGCTTCTTGGGCCAAATCTATCACATCTTCCTTTATTGCCTTATAGGTGCCACTGCTATTGAATTCTACGCTAGTGGTTCTTGAAACTGGTAGTACATAAGAAGAACAAAGGTATTTAGCTGCTAAAATAAAATGAATATCATTTTCCAATTTGTAAAAAAATAATGTCTAATTTTTAAGGTTTTCAAATAAAACCATTTCTTAAACCATTGACACTCACCTCCTGCAACAGTAAATACTACAGATGGCAAAATGAACAGTAGTAGATACTAAGAGAAATGTAAAAGCAGATGACCAAGTTGGGTTCAACAGCTGGATACATACAGGGATGTACTTATTCATGATTTTAATCTTACAGGTCATACATACTGTATGCTTTCGGTGAATAAAACTATTCCTTATTTGGACCATGGAATTGATAATTTCAATATTTATGGTGCTCTGCTATCAAAAGATTGAAAAGCCAGTTCTCTGTCCAAGCACTCTCCTCTCATTTCACTTTGGAAACTTAGACAGGTTCCTTGCATGAAGCCTGGCTTCAGAAGGCACCCAAGATTTCAGTTTAGAAGAATATGTATGGAATTCTATTTTATTTTGGAAAGGATGAGTTCTAAAATGGAATGTTTTTTTGGGTTTTTTAAAATACATATTTTGTGTTGGAAAAATCCCAAAGGGAATTTCTAAGAAGGGTATGGGAATAATAATATGTATATGTTTAATAAGACTGAGTAATCAAATTAAGTGATTTTTTAGTTTTTTATTTACAGTTCTGTCCGTGTTATAGAAGTGGTATTTAAGATAACTTAAAAAAATTTCCCTAAATGATTTTTTTAAAAGCTTTGTAAGTCTTAATTTAGTTTTGTTTCTTTTTATCCTGCTTTATGGAAATTTAATGTGCTTTTCTTTCTTTGCCTTTTTATTTAATCATTAGGTAAAGGAGGTAAAAATAGACGTAGAGGTAAGAATGAAAATGAATCTGAAAAGAGAGAGCTGGTGTTCAAAGAGGATGGACAAGGTAAGCATTTTTATAAGCTAGACTCTTAGTAACATGTTTCTTTTTTAAATAATAGAATTCGATCTCTAACCCTAAAAAGGATTCTGTTCATAATCCTGATCAATAATTCTAATGTCCCTCTTTGCTTTTCTCTATTTTTCATCCCTCTCACTTGTCCAGAGCCTTCCTTTCCGTAATCATTTCTTGATATACACAGCCTTTGTTGAGCGTGAATGGCATTTCTGTAAACGTAGAGTGTCATTGTTTTGGATGGACATTCATGTTATAACCAATGATGAATTGTAGAGTTCAGAGGGAATTAAGCCTTGAAAGCTGTGGTTGACAATTTCATGGTTTACTGGACCTTTTTTGATAGTAAATAGTACTACAACTGTGTTCAGTAGACCTTGGATTTTGATTAAGGATGAATTTGAGGCCCTTTTAGGGTCCTCAGTTCTCCTGTGCTGTTAGCATATGATTTTGTAAAATACAATAAAGCAAAACTGAACAATTAAGATTCTGTAAGTACCAGACCAAGATACATAAAGTTAGTAAAATAAATTCTGATGGAGCACTTGCTGTTTTCTCATATTTTTATTTTGAAACATTTCAAACCTACAGCAAAGTTGTAATATTGGTACTGTGAACTCCCTTAAGCACGGCATCTACTTTATATTATGTTTTCATCCTCAACCATTTGGAAGTTGGTTGCAGATGTCAAAATACTTTTCCCTTAATACTTCATCATGTGTCTACTTTGAGCAACTATGTTCTCTTATGTAACTATAATAGAATTATCACATTCAGGTAGTTTAACATTAACATTAATATCATTTTATCTAATATATAGTCCATATTTCAGATTTCCCCAGTTGTCCCAATAATTTCCAGCACTTTTAACAACAGCAACAACAAAACTTTTTTGATGAAGCCACTAAATATGAAACATGTTTTCTGGCTAAAAGACCTTGTTTCTTAACCTTAGTCATTATTGCTTCCATTAGCAGTTGTGACTTTAATTTGGCAGCCACGTTTTTCTTTTTCATATTTTCTCCCCACTTTGGAAGAGGCTACCTCTGAGTTGAGCAGCCGTCTTTAGGTACTAGGTGGGCACTGGGTTCACTCCTTGTAGACTGAGTCAATTCCACATGGCAACTCCACAGTTGAGCCTTTCAAATTTATGTCTTAGTGTATTTACAGAGTAGTAGATATCCTCTCTGAGGATTAGTCATATGTACAACTAAAGTAATCTAAAGATTCTAAAGTGATGCCTCCCTCCTACATCTTTTGTCATTTATTGGCAGAAGAGACAGGACCATGTGCAAGTTAATGCTGTATCATCTCAGAGAGTTTTTCAAGTGGCAGTGAAATCGGATGGCTTCCTGGGTACCCTGTTGGAAAGATTTTGATGAAAAGTTTGGCATTTTACCTGGGCACATCTCTCTGGGTTTAACAAGAACTTTAGAAACATCACCAAGATATTCTAACTTAACAAAGACACTATTAATGTTTACGGTACTTTGTTGTCAGGTGGACTAAAATAGTGTGGAGTTTATAAAGTTCTGGGGAAAAGGAAGGCCAGAAGTGAGCTAGGATACAAGTGTGAAAGATTGATGAGGCAGGGTGTAGTATGTGTATATGTATGTATTTAATATATATTATTTTAACTTAGTATTTATACCTAATTTAGCAGTAAAAGCAAAGTTTTCATCTTCTATTTATTTTTACTTTTACCGTGTATGTTTATTCTTAAGTAGTATAGCTGTGTGTTCTCACTAGTCAGTTTTGTGTGGACTTCTAAGTTGCCTTTTATCAACATGTGAACAATATCCCATACCTTTTTCTTTTGTTCCCTCCCCAGAGTATGCTCAGGTAATCAAAATGTTGGGAAATGGACGATTAGAAGCAATGTGTTTTGATGGTGTAAAGAGGTTATGTCACATCAGAGGGAAAATGAGAAAAAAGGTAGGTATGGAAATTTGTTATAATTTTAATTAGTTAAGGGAAAAAAAATAGCTCAGTCTTTTATCTTTACTGGCCAGGGAACTTACTTTTGAAAGTTTCCAAAAGATTTCAGTAGAACAAATGTTTAACTGTAAGTCACACAGCAAGATCCTTGATGATAATTTTATAGATTCTATTGTAATAAAGAAATCACTTGCATCACCTGTGTTGTATTCCTGCCAAAAATGTTTAACTGGAATCTAATAATGTGGAAACAATGAGACAAATTCAGATTGAGGACATGCTGTGAGACAAATGGCCTGGCTCTTAACATAATGTTAGTATTGTGAAAGGAAAGAAAGGCTGGGGAACTGTTCCAGTTTGTAGGAGACTATGGAGACCTGATAGTTAAATGCAGTTCCATGGTCCTTGACTAGATTCTTGTTTAGGAGTGGGAGAAACTGCTGTAAAGGATTAAGGAAATTTGAATATGAACTAGGTTAGGTAACAGTGTCAGTTTCCTGAGTGTGATAATGAATGGGCTCTCTTGGAAAGTAGTGATTCATACACTTTCACAGTAGGTGTTTAGGCAGTTTTATTAATCAGGGTAAAAATCCCTTTCAAATCTGATTCTGTGGGTTTTTTGTTTTTTAATTTGGTTGGTTAATCCTTCTGTTACCAAAGTACAGGGGTTTGGGGGGCTGTGTATATGTAGATGGGTGGATGAATGGGTGGAAAGAAGGAAGATAAAACCATATAACTAATTTTTTGTTCTCATAGTTATTGGATAATTAAGCATCTTGGGTGGTCTGTGGTTAAAAATCTCTTCATTTCTGAACAAATGACTATACCTTTGGAATTCTTAAGCTGTCAAGTAGTTAAAATAAGATGATTACCTTTTTAACATTCCAAATCATAGAAAATTTGAAACAGACTTGGCTACTTACTGTAGTTTTTCCTTCCTAATTCTGCATAGGTACTTCTCCCCCAGTTGGGTGAATAGTATGTATATTTTATAGGAAGATTCTAATTCAGCATTGCTCTTGACTCTGTTTTTATTTTAAATATAACATGGAGTGAATTTTCCTTTACAGGTTTGGATAAATACCTCAGACATTGTATTGGTTGGTCTACGAGACTATCAGGTAAAATTTAACTTTAAGTTTTTAATTCTTTACTTGCTTCAATTTAATGAGGCATTAAAGTTTGGAACATAAGTCATAACCATATAACCATATGTTACCAGTTCTAGCCCAGTGCAACTTATCATTCTGTCAACACACATTTTGTAAGAACTAGTTATATTGTAGGCATTGTGCTAGGTTTCCCAGGGATTTTGGTTCTCATATGCCACCTTGAAGTGGAATTCAAGCAAGCTGACATTTTTACTCCCCTACTGAACTGAGAATAAATATGGGCAATGTGAATTTTTCATGAAGCTGAATTGTCCTTTTTCCTTTTTTAATATTTTAGAAAGTTCCTTTTTTAGGAATGAGTAGTATTATGTAGTGATGATTTTATTAGTGTTTTTAGTTGGCAAAATAAAAATGTAGGTAACTAGACCCTCTGCTCTGATTTAAATTTTTTTTCCTTTTTTTTTTTACATTCCATAATAAAGAATTAAATCTTTCTTTAAATCAGTGGCTCTCAGCCAGAGCAGAGGGGGGGGGGTGCATTTGGTGGGGTCTGAAGACATTTTTTGGTTGTCCCAACTTGGGGCAGGGGGATTCTAGTGGCATCTAGTGGGTAGAGGCCAGGGATGCTGCTTAACATCATACAGTGCACAGGACAGCCCCCACAATAAAGAATTACCTGGCCCCAAATAATAACTCCAGGAATAGGGAAAATAATTCCCTGTTTGACAGATAAGGAAACCAAGGTTCTGAAAGGAGTAACATTCTGACTGAAGTGACAGGACCAACTCTCTTGATTATCTTCCATGATCTTTCTGTGCCCCTGCCACTTGAAGGGTGGTCCAGGGAGCAGAGCAGTAACATGGCTGTCTCTTTAGAGCTTGTTAGAAATAAAGGTTCTTGGGTCCAATCCCAGGCCTCCTAAATCAGAATCTGCATTTTAACAAGATCCCCATGGGCGTTGTTCACAAGTTAAAGTTTGAGAAGTGACGGTCTGAACCACACTGTCTTTGCATTATTGTGATTCTTTTAGGTGCCTTTCTTTGGACCAACTTTTGCTTTTTAAATTAATTGTACACAATTCATCTTTAGCTCTTTTATTTTATATTGTGTTAATGTATACAACATGATTTCTAATTTTATACCACTTTTATATGTATAATTTAGTGATGTTAATTACATTCACAATATTCTTCTACCATCACTACCATCCATCAAAACTTTTTCATCACCCTAAACATAAAAATTCTATACCCATTAAGCAACAACTACCCCATCTTCCCCCTCCCCAGCCCCTGGTAACTTGTAATCTTTTTTTCTCTATGAATTTGCTTATTCTAGATATTTCATATAAGTGAAACTATACACCATTTGTCTTTTTGTATATGGCTTATTTCACTCAACATGTCTTCAGGGTTCATCTATATGATCACATGTATCAAAATTTCATTCTTTTTTACAGATGAATAATCTATTGTACATATAAACTATATTTATCCATTCATCTGTTGGTGGACACTTGTGTTGTTTCCACCATTTGGCTATTGTGAATAATGCTGTGAATTTTAGAGTACAGACATCTTCAGCCTTTTTCTTCCTTAACCAGATAGATTCTTTGCAAATGGGAGAGCGTGAACACTCAAAGGCAGTGTTTCTCAGTGGGACATTTGCATCAGAAACACCCAAAGAGCTTTTAAAAAGACACATTCTTGGGCTTCAGTTCAGGTGTACTAATCTGTTTTCAGGAGATGTAAAAGCTCCACAGGAGATTTTGAGTGATACATACCCTAAGAACCACTGATATATGAAACGGTATATTAATTTTCCTGAGTCATTATTCCTGTCTCAGTTATGAATTGCAGTGTTTGATCACCCTACAAAGTATGGTCTCAGGGATTTTTTTTTTAATGTTAAAAGGGGGGTGGGGTGGGGGCGGTTTGTTAGAAAGTAATTTATGGAGTAACTTAGTATTTTGGAATAATCAGTTCTAAAAGTTATTTGTCTATTTTTTAGGATAACAAAGCTGATGTAATTTTAAAATACAATGCAGATGAAGCTAGAAGTCTGAAGGCATATGGCGAGCTTCCAGAGCATGGTAATGTCTGAGTTGTTATATTACTTGTTACATGGTATTATTGTCCACTGGTGTTTAGATTAAGGAAGTTTGGTAGAATTTTGTGGGTATTGCATATCTACTTGCGTGTGTTTGTGCTTGCATAATTAGTTTTAAGTATGCCTGTCTATGTCATAATATTAGATACCATAAAAAAGAAGTAACTGGAATTCTGTTCCTAATAAATATACTTTTGGTGAGGAGTTATATATAATTCGTAAGCCCTGGACTTCCATATAATACTAGTTAAAGAAATAATTTTGTTAAAATATTTTTTAAAAATTGTTTTCTCAAGAGACTGTCATTGTTCATGTAAGTTAAACATGAAGCAAAGACAGTAACTAGATACATTGTTGATTTTTATTTTTAAACAAGTCAGTTTCAGTCCATCTCTTATCCTGGTGTCCTATTTGTAAAACAGCATTCTTTGTTTTTCCCCCCAAATACAAAAGTAATGCATTCTTCCTGAAGAAAGCTTGAATAAAACAAGTCCCTTCCGAACCTCATCAAAGGAGAATTGTACTATACATACTATTTTGTAAGCCTACAGTTTTCATTTGGCAGGTTTTTGGTTTTTTTCCCCCTCTTTTTTTTTGTTTGTTTGTTTGTTTGTTTGGATCTGTTGCATTTTATCATGAAACTAAAATTTTACTAAAGCATGAATATCCTTCTAAAATTATTTACTTGGCATTTCTGATTGAGGAAATGCTAATATATCTGGGAATAGGACTAGCACTTTGTGTTTCACTTGTATTGCTTAGGGGTAGGTATGATTTGATCAGTCTGTTTGATTTGTTGAGTCGATCTGATGGTGAGCGAACCAGCTGTTCTTATCTCAGAAGGAGAATTTGTTAGCGTGTACTCAATCTGTTTTGGAAACATAGCTGGAGGTTGTAATAGCTTCAGAAATAGTGTAATTATGGCCTACCTTACTAAAAGTTTACTTACTACATTTTATTGAACAGATAATTATACCACAGTATTCTCCATCTTAATGATTTAGCAGTGTCTTTCTAGGGAATTTTGTCATTTAAAATATTGCTCTGTGTAGTAGGGTTGTAGAAGTTAGGCAGATTTTTTTGTAATGAAACATTTGTTAAATTAATGTTTGACTTGTAAGCATCTCCTTTTATGGTTCAGTGTTTGATGTCAGGCTCACTTCTTTTAGTGGGTAATTATTCATTTTAGTAGCATCTCAATTATATAAGTGTATTTGTTATTGTGTCTTTAGCTAAAATCAACGAAACAGATACTTTTGGTCCTGGTGATGATGAGGAAATCCAGTTTGATGACATTGGAGATGATGATGAAGACATTGATGATGTAAGTAGACTCTCCTTGCGTTTTTTTGTTTGTGAATTATCCACAGAGAAACCAGCTCTTTCCCCTAACTTGCTTTAATCTAAGAATGTTGCACACTTTAATTAGGGTGTATCTTGAGACTTGTCTATGAAATAAAATATTATTTACTATTTAGAAGCCCGCTATTCAAAATGTTGATACTTCAAGAATTCTTATAATACTTTTGAACATTTTTCCAAGATCAGTATTTGCTTTATTTGCTTTGGCATTGTGAATGCTAAGCATTTTGTAATCATAACTTATTTAATTAAAGAGCATCTGAAGAGGTAGTTGTTAAGAAATTCAGCAGCAGTTGTGAGAAATATAAGATCTTATCAAAGGAACATGCCTTCTTAATTGAAGTATTAGTATGCTGAAAGAAGAGTCTTGCTTGAATCAGCTTGATATGAAGCATTGGGATTGCTATATTTGCTAAAAGTGTTGTTAAAATGGAGGCCCTTTGCCAATGGGTTACATTATTTTATTTGTTGGGTGTACGCCATTGGGAAATTTTTGGTTTGGAGTTGGTGTGTTTATTTTGAGGAAAATGTGGGTTTTCTTTCTAATAATGCAGTGATGTCCACAAAGTGAATATCTCACCACTCTTCTATGTTGTTAACTGTATTTGAGTGAAATTTTGGGTTTGGGGCAATATAAATTTCTCTAATAGTTGGTGTGGTATGTAAGTTACTCTTAAATCTGGTTTGGTCTCTTCTTTTAAACCCCGTATAAAATAAAAATCAGAAACTACCTGTCTATACAAATCTAGAAATAATAGTAATGAGTGTTTGATTTGAGTCAAAGGTGAAATTTTGGAATAGCTAGAATATTTATTCCTGACAGAAATTGTGCAACAGAATTACCAGAGCTTTCCACAACTACAAAGGCTGGTCTTGGGGAAGTGTGGGTTAGTCATAAGTGACACCCACCACTGAGATTCTACAATTAACATTTCTCTATATTTGGTTTATCACATAAATCCATTCCTCTCTTCATCCATCAATCCTTCTTATATTTTGATGCATTTTCAAACCATTTAGAATATACCATGAATTAAAAAATCTGAGTGCATACTCCAAATATATATATGTATTTATGAATTTTTAAACATATGCTACCACTTTACTAATGTTATGTACATTTGGAAACATAACCAAAAATAGAAAATTAAAATGGTTGAGAAATAAGTACGTCATTCTTTTATTTTCTTAATATGCTTCCCTTTGGAGACCTTGAGCCAGAGGATTCTTGTGACTACACTGCTCATGAAACATTGACAGTAATTAATTAATTAATGATTATGTTTGTGGCAAGAACATGATGTGCAGCTATTTTGTTGGATTAGGAGCAGATCTGAACATTTTGACAACTGAGCTTGGGTTGAAGGCATGAATACAAAGCCATCTACCAGAGGTGATATGCTCAGGGTCTTGGTGGGCTGAAGGTTTTCCTCAGAAAAAAAACCTTTCTGGGTCTGTGCCAACGTTTCCTCAGAACTAGGCTGAGTAGGCTGGCAGGGAACAAAATGGTAAAGACAGTGGTTGTTACAAGAATGAGTTATCGTGAACGTTTTTAAGGGTTGGTTTTGTTTATTGCCTGAGAACCCTACCTCTTCCCCAAGACATTTTTCCAGATGGCTTACGGGTGTTCTAGTCTTCATTTCTATAACCAAATTGACTCAGAGGAGGAGAAGCTGGTCAGTGCCTAACTTGTCCCATTCTTAAAGAAACTGCTCCCCCATGTCTGCTCTTGCCCCCAAAATATAAAATCTCTAATCACTACCACAAAAGAAGGAAGGAAATGGTGAACTTCATTAAGAATATTCTACATAACATATAAGACTCAGAAGGAGATCATAAAGATTTTAGTGGCAGCAGACCAGAATTGAGAAAAATCTGGTATAAGAATTTCCCTTTCAAATAGGATTTGTTTCCCAGATAGCCTGGGGGTAAAAGTCTCCCATTATATGTTGTAGACTGTTATAATATAAAAATTATTTTTTTTGTTTGATCTGATGGTTTTTTTACTTTCAGATCTAAATTGAACTCAACATTTTACATTCCAGTTTTTCTGAGGATTGTTCTACATTTTGGATTTTGACCCCTAAAGAAGATTAAAATTTCATTAGCATGAGTGCAATTTGTTAAAGCAGACTAACTGGTTTGTTTTTAAGGTATTTGTGTTTCTTTAAAAACTGATAATGCTGAATTATCTTAAGTAAAATGCTAAACCCATTTTGTTCTTTTGATGTTATGGAGCTTATGGGTAAAAGACCTACAATATCTGTTTAAAAAAAAAAGAAAAAATGCATTACTGCCTTTCCTATGTTTGCCATACACTCATTGTGGATTATGATTAAGCCCTCCTTTTGACTAGTCTGTTGAATGTGCAGAATCTTTCTGTATATTCCAGTTTCCTAGAAGTTTCTTGAGATTTTGATATAATTTAAAGGGGGCAGAAATCTCTATTTGAAGTAAAAATGTGATCTGTTTTTCATATTTAAGTATCGTTTGGCTATTTTTATACTGGTTTTTATATCACGTACGTTCTCTTCATGATCTTGTGTTGCCACCATAAACATCAACAAAAAAGCATTTCCAAAATGCAGTTTTTAGAACCTGGGTTTTAAAAGCAATTTTGAATTTATAAGGTTAGTAGTTGCAGAAATTAAACACTAGGTGGCACCCAGTTATCTTAACATTAGAAATATTGATATATAATTGTTGACAATTTGTTTAGTTAATGTGCATAGGAAATATCCCAAACAAAAAAGATTGTTTTGATGATATGCATGTATGTACAATATTTTTACAGAACAAAAGGTTATGTTAAAAGTGTCATTTTATTTTCAGAGTCATACATTGTAAGCTACAATATTGGATACATTATAAACACTTAAATTATGTGTAAATGAAAATTTAATTTGATAACTAGTATAAATTAAGCCTTTTTAAAACTTCCTCATCTGGGGAAAGAGAAGGGAATCACAACTTAATGCAAAGACAGTCTCCAATTTCTGAATCAAACAGCTACAGTTAAGAAATATAATAAAATGTGCTGCAAAGTATATTATGCCCTTATTTTGTGTTAAGGATGTATTTTATTGTGTGTACAGATATTTTTCTTTGTATTTTATTGGGAATTTAGGTTTACCCTTCCTTTTTTACATTTTAAAGTTATCAATTTTAATAAAGTGAAATTAAGTGCTGGGGCTAGTTAGATCTCACTAGCCACTTTTAAATCTTATGCAACTTGAAAAGAGATCCATTGTCCTTGTGAAGCTTTTATTATTCTGGTCACCAGAGAACTTTTCAATGATGAAAAGTAATATAAAAGGGAATAAACCTTCACATGGCTTCAAAAGCAAACAGATCTTCTCTAATCCCACTCAACTATATAATTTTCTAAGTATGAAAACTTTGGAGTCAAAAAATGCTGAGGCCAGAATATGTACTAATAAAACATTATTAAACCTAAGAATTAGAGTTAAGAGTGCACAAGTGTGGTTCATGTTTCTTACTCTTTGGGGTTCCTGAACACTTTGTCTAGCTGGAATGTGTCTGAGACCAAGGATGGGTTTTTAATACTTGCAAGAAACCAGTCTTGAAGAGTTGATTTAATGATTGTTTTCATCAGTAATCTAAATTTCCTAAGATATTTAGGCTTTTGTACATAAAAGTGTTTTGCTGAATTTACAGTATAGATCCTTCTTCTGTGTTCTTTTACCAAGAGTATTTGAACTCTGCATATGTGATAGTTCATGGTAGTGATAGTACAACTCAAACATTAAGTTGAAGCTATGCCCCAAAAGAAAATAAAATGCTTGAAGTTCAAGAATAATGGTTCTTACTGCTTGGAGGGCATAAAAGTTATTACTAATGAATTTGATAGGGTTGCATTTCTCATGCAATGTTCATTCCACTTCCAGTTAGAGTATAAATATATTGTATTATTAAGGTGACTGAATAACCACAAATTATTTAAGCATTTGTGTGAAAAGACTTGCCAACATTTGTTTATTGACTCTTTCTTGAACATCCAGTCTCTAAAGAGATCACCTCTTAAGGAGCCTGTAAACTATGCATGATGGAAATTCTTGTATTTTATTAAAGGTTGGCCATTGGTTTACTTACCACATCTGTGGAATTGTGGCTATAAATATCGTTGCTTACAAAACTTGTGATTGGTAGTTTCACTTAACTTCATCTGTGTTGTAGAAGTATTAAAATATTTGATGTTGAGTAACATCTTTTAATAGGTATAAATTGTCAGTATTGACTTCAGAGCAATTCTGATTAATCAAATAGGTAAAAGCATATTTTGAGTAAGGTACCTAGCCAGATTTATACATGATGTTTGTGTTGCATACAGATTTAACGACATCTGGTATTAACTGTGGCTTGACAGTTAAAAGCATCAGAATGACACTGAGGTTCTATATGTTCCCTGATTGTTATAAAGATTAAAAGGATTTGTATTGATATGAGATGTTTACCTTTATCCTGTTTAGTAAGGGTAAGTTTCATTTACACCACCCATTCTCTCCTTGCTATTTTCTTCCTATTCTAAAAAGTACAAATTTGAGAAGACATTAGACTGTCAGGTGTTAAAAGAACTGAGGAATTTGGAGAGTGTATTGGGTTTTGTCCTCTTTGCCCCAGCTGCCAGGGAGCTAGGAGGCAGCATAAAGCAGAGGTAAGGAGTGCGGACCTGGAGCCAGACCGCCTGTATCCCAGCCCCCAGGCTCTGCCCTCTACTGGCAGGTGATGGCAGGTAGCTTCTACAGCTTGTCTGAACTTCAGGCTCCTCTCCTGGGGGTGATGAGAACAGTACTTGCCTCGCAGAATTGGTGAGAGGACTAAAGTGAGTTCATAGGAAGAGCAGTGTCTGCCGCTTTTCACTTGATATCCAGGACTGTAATACAATATACCCATCTTTATATTTTATACTTACCATTTGTTTTACTTGCTGTCTTTGATTTCTGTAATAGAAAGAACATGTAGAATATATATTTGTATGTTCATGTCAACAGAATATTTTAAATACTTACGGCCAACCTCATTTATTTCAACAGAAGACTAACTTACAGGTGGAAGTCTAAGTTGCTTGAAGATATTTTGCAAAATACGAACTGGTATAAATGGGCTCTGGTCATGATTCATTCTTAAATCTTTAATAAGTCCCTTTACATCCCTTTCCTGTAAATTCATGACAGCTAGTTAGTATCCACTGATTTGGAGGTTTCCTTTGCCACCATATCTGGATCATGTAAAGAAAGTGGATGCAAGGTACTGTAATTACAAAATAAAATATGAAATAACTTTCAGCAGTCTACAAGATTGATTCTTTACAAACTGTTTATAAGATTTTCAACTATTTAAATGTCTCAGGGTGATTCTTTTCCAAAAATTTAATTTTTTTTAAACTTGTGATACATGAGGAAAAGGTATACTTTTACCCATGGTTTATTTTTGTTTGTGTTTTGGTTTGATTGGATTTATTCTGTGAATCTCCAAATAGGGGGTTACATTTTCTGGGTGAGTGAACTTTTCACAAACCTGTGCTGGAATGGTATGTTAGTTGTCACAAGTTAACCTCAAGTTGCCAAAATCACTTGACTAAATCTTATGTATTATGAAAAGACGTATGAGCTAAGTAGATATTTATACATCTGACCAACTTGCTAACTTTTAAAAGGCCAGTTTTTCTGTTTTAATCCATGTTTTGTTCAGTTCACAACTTAATGGTAGATCAAAAAGTGGGGGCAAAATCTGAATAAATTCCCATTGCTGCCAGGTATGAATTAGTTGAATTTCGCAGATTTGATAAAGTTCAATAAGTATTTGTGATTTTAAAAATCTCTTAGTAATCTAGGAATAGAGGGGATTTTCTTAACTTGATAAAGGTTATCCACCAAAAGCAAACTGAAACAGAAACAAAAGCCTGTTTCACTTAAGAATGTTTCTGCAGTAGTTAAATTGTTAATCTCATTAAATCACAGTCCTTTTTAATATATGGTATGTCAAAGTGGGAAGTACTACATAAAATACTTGTGTTGCATATCAAAGTGCAACCGTTATCTCAAGAAAAAGCAGTTGTATATAATTGAGTTGCAAGCTGAACTGACCACTTTTTTTCATGGGACACCATTTTTATTTGGAAAAAAAAAAAACAACTGATGTACAAATTGGTTATTCAAACTTGGGTTTATAGTTTCTCAAAAATGAACGAAATGGGCCCTGCCACTTCAAAGAAAGCAACTGACAGTATTTGTTGCTGATTATAAAATCTGGAGTTTCAAGTGAAAGTTTGCGTTTTGGAAAACTGTCTGCTACTGTTAGCTTTACAGCTTCACAATGAAGACTCCAGAGGAGAACAGTAACGATGATATTAAGGAATATGATTTTTTAATATTGTAGCATGAGATGTGTCAACATTTGGAAGATCTTCTTAGCTCAGTCAACCAAAATTTTCTGAGTGAACAATACATGATGTTACATAGTCCGTTAAAATTTCACTGATTGGGTTTTAGATTCCACATTGCAACTAACCTTGAAGAAATTGCCACTTGTCAAGACTGGGTATCATATCAAAGAACATACACAATTATCTGAAAGGGCTGTTAAAATACACCCTTTTCCAACTACTGCATATCTTTGTCAGGCCAGATTTTCTGATGCTATATCCAAAACAACATTGTAATGTTGAATATAGAAGCAGATATGAGACTTCTATTATGCCGGACAATAAAGAGATTTGCAAAAACAAGAAACATCACCACTCAAAATGTTTTTTTGTTTGGAAAATATAGTTGTTTTTCATAAGAAGGATGTTATTTAATTCATAATTTCTAATATGGTCAATATTGATAGACATAGCCCACAAGTGAGCCTGTCATTTTAAGGGCAAAAAAACTGGTAGTATTTGTTGCCAGTGATGAATTTGAACTTCCCAGTAAAATTAGTTTTGGAAAATTTATATCCACTACCAGTAGAAGATAGGACTCAGTAATTTTTAAGTGTAAAGCAGGAGTTGGCAAACTTCTGTGAAGGGGCAGATAGTAAATTTTTTAGATTGTGCAGGACATACGGTCTTGGTTACAACTACTCGGTTCTATCATTGTGCAAAAGCAGCCATAGAACACACTTAAACAAATGAGCTTGGCTATATTCCCATAAAACTATGTTAAAAAAAATAGGCTGTGGGCTGGATTTGATTTGGCCCATACACTGTAGTTTGCCGACCCCTGCTATAAAGGGATTCGGGAAACAAAGTTTCAAAACTCCACTAGACTACCAGCCAACTAGAAAATATAGTAGATTTTCAGATAGTGTTCGACTAACTATAAAAGTTTAGGAATTTAACCTGATGGGAAAAGCCCAGGGAATTACTGAATATTATTTTAAAAAGCCTAAGTAGACACTGTAGCCATGGATGGTATGACATAATGTTAAGTGTCAATTCTCTGCAAATTAATCTCTGACTTCAATATAATTCCAATTAAAATTTCAGCAGGATTTTTGGGAGGAATTAGAAAAACTAATTCTAAAATAGTTTCATGTGAATTCATGAATTTCTAAGACAATTCTTAAGCAAAGGGGAATTCAGGTATTAACATAGTAATAATACAGATGTGGTAACAGACAAAAAGATAAGAAAAGAGCTCAGAATCACCCATGTACACATGGGAATTTGGCATATGATTAAAGTGAGTTCGAGATTTGGGGAAAGGAGGGGTTATTTAATAGTGCTGGAAAAACTGCTTCACTTAACAACAACAAAAAAAATTTGGATACCTACCTGGCCATATACAGAAAAATAACTTGCTTAACAGTAAAGGTAAGTCTATAAACTAATGTAGGAAAATGTAGAAGAGTATCTTGGGTGTAGGGAAGTGTATAGTAAGACCCCTAAAGCACAAGCCATAAAGGTGAAAATTTGGATCAGAAAAGAATCATCAATGGATGCTTAATCTAGGAGCAATTTTTGATAAGAGTAGGATATTTGCATGGCCTCAAAGTACCTCCCTACAAATTACTTACTAGTTGCAAGAGACAATCAGTAACCATAAGGGAGAAACTAGACAACACCTTGACTGGGTTGTCAGAACACCAGTCAAGGGCAGGTTGACATGGTGTGCCTCCAGAGGTGATATTCGGAGATGGAAGAATACCACTTAACCTGGGGAGTATTGCTGAGAATGCATAGCCTGAATCGAATGACGAGGAAACTTCAAAGTCCACAGGAGGAATATTCTATTTAAAACAAAAAAGTGTATTCAAAAATTAATTCATAAAAGGCTGTGGAGACTGAAGACACATGTCATCTAAATGCAGTACCTGATCCTAGACTGATTCCTAGAGGGGGAAAAGGCACTATAAAAGACATCTGGGTCAATTGACAAAATTGGAATATGGAGAGTCAATTAGAGAAAATTATTGTATCCGTGTTAAATTTACTGAGGGTGATAAATATTCTTAGGAAATGCAGACTGATGTATTTAGGGATAAAGGGCGTGTGTGTGTGTGTGTGTGCGCGCGCGCGTGCGAATCTTGGTAAAGGAGATGAGTATTAGTAAACTTTTATTCTTGAAATTTTTCTGAGTTCGAATTTCCATATAAAAAGTTTTAAAATTGATGGATTTTGGTATAAAAATTAAGGAGTTTTGCTAATCTTAGAAAAAGTTAGCAAACTAGGGCAATGTATTTGCAACATTTAAACACAAAGAATTATCTAGAATACAAGAAAATCCTGGAAATCAACAAGAAAAAGACAAGAAGCCCAATAAAATAAAATGGACAAAAATAAATTTGGATCTTTACCTGGCCATATACAGAAAAATAACTTGCTTAACAGTAAAGGTAAGTTTATAAACTAATGTAGGAAAATGTAGATTGAATGGGCGATTTATAGATGGGTAAAACAGATTGAATGGCTAGTCCATGTCTGATAGATATATAGCTTGGCATAGCTAGATCTTGAAAACAATACCAAGCAAGAAAAAACAAGCAATGGCATTGTATCTGTTGTGCAATGTCATTTATATAAATAAATAACTGCACATCTTCCCAAGCACTATGTTTCCAGAAAAGAGCTGCAAAAACAGTAAACGGGGAGTCTGACTAGGGAGAGGGACGGGAATTGGAATAGAGTAAATGTTGGAAAATAGAATAAAACTAGAGGAGCACTACACTGCTGTCAGCAGGCCACAAGCTCAAGAGTTGGATGAATTAAACTCGCACCCAAGGACTTTAGTAAAACAGGGAAAAGAAAAAAGGTGAGAACAGGAAAAAAAGGAAAACGACTCCCATGCCATTATTAATTTGGTTCAAGAAACAGCCAGCTTTCCGCACAGCCAAGGACACCAGCCCCGACTTGCCCACTTTCTTGCTCATCGGTGTCTGTCTGAACCCCCCTTCTGGCTTTCTTGCCACAATCGCACCTTCCTCCCGACACACCTTTAAGTGTGTCTGGAAGACGTTCATCACTGAAACATTTGGGGGCTTCAAAAGGACTCTCTGACTTTTGATTGGATGTTTCCGTGTAGATGTGATCACTCAACTGCAGGCAAGGTCTTTCACTGGATAATTTCCATGGAGGGGTGGCCCCACCCATTCAGCATGGGCCTTGATTAGTTTACTGGAGCACTATATAAGCTCAGACAGAAGGAGTGAGCTTGCTACAGCCAAGAGGGACACTTTGAAGAATGCACAGAAGCTGAGAGAGTAGCTGCAGATGAGAGACAGTTTGAAGACGGCCATTGAAAGCAGACTCTTGCTCCGGAGGAGCTAAGAGAGGACAAACACCACAAAAGCAACTAAGAGTGACATTTTTGAGGAAATGCAGCCTAGAGAGGAACGTCCTGGGAGAAAGCCATTTTGAAACCAGAACTTTGGAGCAGACACCAGCCATGTGCCTTCCCAGCTAACAGAGGTTTTCCAGACACCATTGGCCATCCTCCAGTGAAGGTACCCAATTGCTGATGTGTTACCTTGGACACTTTATGGCCTCAAGACTGTAACTGTGTAACCAAATAAACCCCCTTTTATAAAAGCCAAAAAAAAAAAAAAAAAAAAAAAAGGACTCTCTGAACTTTTCTCCAAGAATCTTGATACGGACTTACTAGGGTTTCAGCTTTTTTTTTTTTTTTGGAGATATAATTTACATACCTTAAAGTTCACCCGTTTAAAGTGTGTAATTCAGTGGTTTTCAGTGTATTTGCGAGTTTTGCAACCATTAACATAATCTAATTCTAGAACATTTTTATTATCCCCCAAAGAAACTTTGTACCCATTATCCAGCTTCATTTTTAATTAATCATGCATTCTTCACCCCGCTAAGGGTGGAAATAAAAACCTCAAAGAGGGCTGGTCACCATCCAAGAGAGAAACATGCAGCCCGGGGCCAACTCAGGGAGGAGGCTAAATGGGGACGGTTTATCACTTGGCAGGCTATGCTTGGACAAACGCCGGGAGGCTGAGCGAGCTGAGCGAAAATGTCTTTTTCAATATGTGTTTTTGAAAAAATAAATGCACATGGCATTTCCAGGGGTAATAAAGCACTCAACACCTCCCACCCCCACTCCAAACACACACCTTTCCTCTACCCCTACCACGGAGGCAACACGTTTAGCAGTTTCTTGTGCATCTTCCCAGAGAGATTTCTCTTCGCAGAGATTTCTCAAGTGCGCAAGATTTGCACCGGTGGAGAAGGAGAACCCTCGAGGGGCTTTTGGGCAGAATCAGTGGGGGAAAGGGGCGTGGTTGGGAGCCCAAGGTCGGTGGGAGGACGTGCTCCTGCCTTTCCTTAAAGGTCCACCAGATCTCCTGCTGGAGTGCGCCTTGGAGGACTGCACACCTGTTTGGTGGCTGGGGCAGGGGTGGGAGGCGGGACCCACCACGAGCCGCTGTGTGCCTCGAGGACTCGAATCAAACTGGGTGTGGAGAGGAGCTCAGAAGGCGCCCCTGGCACCTCAAAGTAACCCTGGGCCAGGTGGGAACTCGAGGTTCCCTCTGGGAACCGTTCCCCGAGCTGCAGCTCTGAGTACGCGTGCGGATGCGCAATGTGTGTGGACGTGTGCTAGCTGTATGAGGCCGTGCGTGCCCGTGGTATGTAAATGCTGTGTTCACATGCCGTGCGCGAATGTGTGTACACTGTGTGTGCACACTGTACGTGAGAAACAGTACCCTCTGTGTATACACGCTTTAAGTGTGTGTGTGCGTGCTCTGGGGAAATGTTTTCGCTGTATGTGCACGTTGTGCGTGCATGCTGCGTGTAAGCGCTGCATGAAGAGCTGCGTGCTCGCCGTGTGTGTGCACGTGGTGTGTGCGCGCGGTGTGAGGACTGGCGTGCACATCGCATGTGCACGTGGTGTGCGCGCGCGCGGGGCTGTTGCGGCGCGGTGGCAGGGGCAGTGCGCCTGGGCGGCCCACGCATCCCAGAGGAGAGCGCGGTGGCTGCGGGGCCCACGCTAACGCGGAGGGGGCTGCGCGCAGCTCTTCTTTCCTTGGAAGATGGCCGAGCCCGGCGCGGTGCGGGCTTCGCCGCCCAGTGCCTGGCCTCCAGGTAGGGGGGCCCCCGGAGTGGGAGGGTGCGTGGGGTCTTGGGTGCCCCTGGGCGCTGGGGGGCGGGGCGGATCCGCTGTGGGCAGCGCCGGGCAGTGGCTCTGGAGGGTCTGACGCGCGGGCGCAGCGCGGAGCTTGGGTTAAATGCCCTGCCCTGGGGTGGGCTGGGAGCGCTTGCTGGTGTCCGGGTCCCCTCCTGGCGTGGCTTGGGTGAGTGCGCTTTGGGGCGGCTAAGGGGGTGGGGTGACAAGTGGGTTTGGTGTGAGGGTGTCCGGGTCCACGCTTGGTGCTGGAGGGGATCCGGGGGCTTTGTCCCTCTTCTTGCCGAGCAGGCTGGTTGGGGGGCAGCAAGGCCGACCGAGCTCGCTCCTGGGGTGATCCGGCCTGCGCGCCCGCCTTCTGTGCGTTCTGGGTTACGCACGCGAGCGGCCGCCGCAGCCCGGCTGAGAAGGTGCTCCAGCGTTGCGATTTGCGGGGTCCCCGGGGGTCAGAACCGGCTTGTTGCCTTTGTCGGGGGAGCAGGGAGCGCCTGCTAGCGACTGGGCGGCTCTCGGCGGGCGGGAGCGTGCCCTGGGCCGGGTGCCCGGGGCGCCCTGATGTGCTCAGGGAGGCCTTCGGAGCAGGCGGTCCAGGTGTTTGGACCCGACGCGGGCCCTCAGGTGGCGGCGCAGCGTGGGAATCTCGCCGCGGCTGACGCTGCAACTCCTGGAGGCCACACAGGGCCGGTTCCCGAACTCGCTGCCCAGAAGCGAGTGAGGCAGGGGGCAATTTTGAGGACGTTAGGCAGGATTTCAGAGAAAGATATATCCCTAACGTTCTGTAGAGTGGTTGCAGGTAGTGTGGGGGTGTAAACAGCGTGGAACCCGATTTCATGCTGTTTTTCCTGGCAACACCGTTATACATACACACACGTATGTTGATACTGAGCCATTTTTTAAAACACTTTTGGGAAACATGCAAACAACCACATAAACCTGAAATATAGGATTGGATGAACTATCGAGTAGTGAAGATATGAGTATCAGGTGGGTCAAGGAAGGGAAAGAAATCAAGAGAAATGTTCTTTAGTCACTTAAAGCATGCTTCTTGTTTTGGGGTCAAACTGTTTTCTTCTGGCTGGGCCCCCAGTGCCTCATATAGAAAGAGGGGATGGCTTAAATCATTTCCAGTTTGTATTTTTCAGCATGCATTTTTCTAAAGACAGTTTAACAGACATTACAGGTAGTGATATAAGTGCATTTTAAATGTGTACGTCTGTTTTTATCCATTGTGCTTGAGAAACAGCTACATCTGCTAGCGGAAATAACCCAGAACCCACCCACTCACCTGAGCACGTCCTTCCTTGTGGGTTTGGAGTAGAAGAAAACATTGGAAAGGGGAAGTTCTTGAAGTTTACATCTTTTTTTTTTATTTGATTGAGAGTTTAGGTAGTGTGGTTTTACTTAGATGCTTTGTTGTACTAAGGAGAGGAGGGAAGGAACTGTGTCCTTGGGTCTTCAGTTCATCTGTGGGATTTTAATTTATTTGAAGTAAATAATGGGGGGGGGAGATTCTGTGGTTCTTGTTGGAAACTCTTGTGGAACCATTTAATGTGCTTTATACTAACATTAAGATGAGCTTGAAGCTATTTTTCATCACTTGAAATCGGAAATATGGAAAGACATGGCGTTGAAGGTTTAAAGTATTATATAAAGTTTTATATACGTTGGGATTGGTGTAGAAAATTCGGAGTGTTCAACCTTGGTGCCAGCTGGTACCAGGCTTTGTTCTTTTGGGGGTTGTTGAGGCTAAGTACTTAGAAAAATAACTTCGTCCTCAGAAAAGTCTTGATTCTTGAGGGTTTATTATAATTCACTCTGGATCCTGATCATTCTTGATCTCACAAGGTCTGTGATTTGGGATCCATTCCTAATGAGAATCTGCTTGCATTTTTTGTTCCTAAGCTGGTGCCAAGTGCCATGAAGATTTGAGATGCTTAAGCTCTCCAGTTGGTTGGTCCAGTTTCATGTCAGCACGGTTGGGGGATGTGGGATGTGGGATGGGAGTGATTTTCCCGAGAGGAGGAAGGGAGTAACTGTAGCAACAGGTTCTTCTGGTAGTGAAATCCTGAGCCTGTTTCCATTACCCACCAGCGATGCCTTCCTTCTTTCTAATGGCCCCCAGGTTGGAAATTACCAAATGTACTGTTCTTTTTAGGGCCTGTCATAAGCACAGTATAACGAATGGGGAGCAGTGCCTGTTCTTTCAGTCTGCTTCAATACCCTTTGCCCTCAGGTACGATCTTCACATCTCCCCTGTCACATGGCACCTCAGCCACACAGCTCCTGGGCTCCCCTCAGTCTCAAATGCCCCCTTCTCCCCTTTCTGTGACTCACAGAGCACCCCCCTCCCCCGCCCCCTTCAGGGTTTGGCTCCCTTTAGTCTCCTGTCAGTGTGGATTAATGAACTTCCTCCCCTCTGGGCCTGCGCTCCCTCCAGCAAAGCGCTCTTCTGCCCGTGTTACCTCAGCCTCCCAGTGCATTCCGGCAGATGTTTGAGGGGTGCCCGCTGTGCGCCCGTCCCCTTGCTGGTGGCCGCTGCGGTGGTTCTGGGGCTGAGCAGGTTGAGGTCCCCTCTGCCTGGGCGCGACGGCCAGCTCTCCTTTCCCCCTGTGCCACCTCGGGGGACCCTTGGTTTTCTCACCTTGAGAATGCACTTGAGAACAACCCTGGAAGATAGAGGCATTGTTTTGAAGATGAATGAACTAATGCCCATAAAGCAGTGCCTGGCACCCACGCACTAACTGTCCAAGCTGTGCCAGCCTTTGTTAGCTCCGGCTGTCTCTGTTAGATCACAGGCTTGAAGGCAATGCCTGGGTCCAGGTCACAGATGTCTCCCTTGGTACCACCTGGGGACGAACACTGGGAGAAGCCAGCTGTTCTCCTCAGGTATAGAAGGCGCCTGATTATCATTTTCCCCTCTCAGAGCTTTTGTGCAGAGTAGGTCTCTAACCGATGTCTGCCAAATGCATTATGCTGGTACACTGGGTTGAGTGTTCTGTAAATACTCAGGCGTTGGATTAAATAAGTGTGTGGGTGGAGGGATCTGAGATGATAAAACTATGCAGCATGTTTCCCATGGCCTATTGAGCCCCTCAGTGTATTCTGCAGGTAAATCTTGTTGGACCGTGTTGGCCTATTGTTCCCTAGGAAGGAGAGAATTCCTTTGAGGTAAGATGGAAGAAAGGCTTCTGGGCTTTTTCCATTGGACATGGCACTTCAGGAACTGGAAACGTTGCCCATCTGCTGCCTTCTCTCTCTCTCTCTTCTTTCGTTCCTGGTGGAACCCCTGGAGAGGTGCTGTGTGGGCCCTCTCTACCTTCTCTCCCTCAGCCCAGCTTCAGGGATGGGGTTCCCTGCTGTTATCCCACCTGTGATTTTCCGCCTCTTGCCCTTTGATCAGGAGAAGGTAGGGGGTCAACCTGGAGGTTCAGTAGAGCCTTCCCCGGGGCTGAAGAAGGATGGTACTGAGCCTCAAAGGCTGCAAGTTAGGCCCCAAGAAATCAGAGTTGTTCATCCTTTTTCAAAGTTGCTTTGAAAGCCATTCTTGAACACTTTAATTCCAAAACTGCTCGGACTTAAGAACAAGTTGAGTGTATACGTGTGCATGTGGACGTGTTAACATCCAGTCCCTTTGGCAGGGGTAAGAACCACTGGGTCAGGACTCCAGGCACACAGTTGTATTTTGGTATGGAGCTTCTGGCTCTGTTTAGTGATGACAGTGTAGTACTTGGGTTTCCAGGCCTTCTGGGCAGACCACCACAAGTCTCCTGACTGGTGTTCTGACCCTGGGGACGTGCCTGGTCAACTCCTGTTGTTTCTAACACTCCTTCCTCTCCAAGATGAAAAGATGCTTTCCCCTCAGTCAGGTGCCCCATCTTCTGCAGTGGTTCGTTTTTTTAAAAGAGCCCCTCATCTCCTATAGCCACTGATTGAGTTACAAAACAGAAGAATGTACAGGGTTGATTTTGGCAGGAGAGAAGTGGGGATTTCTGGGAGATGTTGGGCTTTGTTGGGAGGATTTAATAAGACATAATCCTCAGTGTGCACATGCCACAGTAAGTGCTCAGATGTCAGGTGGTATGATGATGCCGTTGTCACTGATGTTATCGGGTTTGGGGGAGCGTCCGGGTGCAGAAGTGACTTTGGCAGCAGGATCGAAATTTGAAAACATTCCACGGCCTTGACTTCTGGCTTCTTTTGAAAGGAAGCGCACCAGAGGAAGGAAGAGGAGGGGATGGAGGGCGGCCGCCGTTGGAGCACTGTGGCAGTATTGGTCACTGCCCACCTTGTGTCTAACGTGGCCACCTTCAAATGTGAGGAGTGCACTAGTGGGTCATCTGTGGCTCTGGGGCCAGTTTGGCCCTGGGATCCCCCTCTCCCGCCTCTGGGGGCTGTCTGAATGCAGGCCCTGCTCTGACAGAAAAGTCAGGAACCGATCGGTTTCCTCTTGCCTAGAAAATGTTCCTCTTTTTAAAAGCCTTGTGATTAGCAGAATTTAGGTTGTGATTCGTGCAAAAGGAAACAGGTATGAGTGAGCCACACAATATACACAGTGTTTGAGGGAACAGCTGTCACCAGTTGTGCCAAATGCCTATGATCCTTTGGAATGGCAAAATCTGTCTGCAGGCACTCAGCTTCTAGCTGGCACTGGGTTAATTCGCCATCTGAGAAAACCTACCAAATAGGCTGGCTCCTGGTTGCCCCCCTAGCCCTTTGCAACGTTTGTGGCTCCTTTGTCGTCTCTGCCTTTCCTCCCCCCACCCTCACCCCCATGTTGTGTAATAACATCTTATCAAGATACAATTCACATCCATGCATTTCACCTGTTTAAAGTGTACAAGTTAGTGGTTTCTAGTATATTCACGGAGTTGTGCAACTGTCACCACAGTCAATTCTAGAACATTTGCATCCCCCAAAGAAGTTCTATATCCATTAGCAGTCACTCCCTGTTTCACCCCCAACCTCCCTAGCCCTTGACAACCACTGATCTGTTCTGTCTCTGCAGAGACCTCTAGGCTTCTGCCATGAGGTGCATGCACATGTGGTTGCTTGGAAGTCCACAGTGGTTCTTCATGCATCAGAGGTTAGAAACCATAATTCTGCACTCTGCATCCTTCAAGTCCAAGACTTGCTTCCTCCAGGAAGCCTTGTCTTGCCACCTCCCATGCATTCCTGCCTCTTGGGGCTTGCCAAGGACTCCATCTGAGTATAACCTCCCACAGAAGTCTGCAATTACTTACTGCACGTGTGTTAATTTTAGCTCCCCAAATAGTAAAAGCTGCTAATTCTCAAGCACTTATGTGCCATACTCCATTATAAACACTTGGTGTGCGTTATTTTACTTTTATTTCCCACACCTGGCCTTTGTACTGTTTTTATCCTCATGTTAGAGATGTTTTGGTTCCTTCATTGCTGGGTAATCAACCACCCTGAAACTGAGAGGCCCTAAATAACAATGATTTATTATTTCTCATGATTTGGAGGGGGGGTTGGCTGGGCCCAGTTGAGCGGTTCATCTGCTCCATGTGGTGCCATCTAGAACTCAGTTGGGCTGAAATATCCAAGATGGTCTCTCATTGTCTAGCTGTTTAGTCACCAGGAGTCTCAACTGGACTTCCTAACAGCTTGGTGGCTGTGCTTCAAGAGGGAGAATGCAGAAGTTACCAGACCACTTAAGGCCTGGGCTTGCAAGGCCCAGAACGTCAACTTCTGTTGGGTTCTAGAGGTCAAAGCAGGATACGAGGCCAGCCCAGATTCAAGGGGAGGAGAAAGGGACTCCACCTCTTGATGGCAGGAGTGGCATGCCTGCTGGGCTGAGGAGGAACTGTTAAATGGTCCTTTTTGGAGATTATCTACTGTAACAGATGAGTAAATTGAAATGAAGAGAGGGTAAGTTGCCCAAGGTTACACAGTATGTGGCAAGGCGAGACTCACACCCAGGTGAGCTTCCCTCCAGAGTTGTGTTTGTAAACTGCATGCCACTGTGCCTCCACAAATAGAACCTTTCCTTTTGCACGTGGGCCGTGACTTCCACATCTGTGCACTCCAAGATCTACTTCGGTACTGTCTATACACATTGTACAAGGGTTTTGTGTGCCTTTTCCTTATTAGACAGTTATTTTTCCTGCCAAAGGTGATGAGGATCTCATTTCTAAAAATTATAGCAAATCTTTTATTAGCTAAAAGTACTTAGAGGGAGAGATGCTCCAATTAACAGAATTTCTTGGCTTGCCCCATCATCTTTGTACCAACCTGTAGTGTTAAGGATCTTTGAAGCGGTACCTTAATATGCTTTCCTGCTGTAGGTTAGGACACTACTGGGTGTGATTGAGGACTGTGGCCCTTGCTGTGTTCCTGGGTTATCACTCTTGAAGGGTAGTGGAAGATTCTCTTATACTCTATGTCAGTATCAGGCTTGCTTGAGAAGGACTAGGTGTTTTTTTTTTCCCTCCCTAATTTCCAATCTGTTGCAGCTGATAACTTGGTAAATTAAAGAAGAAAAAAGAATTACTAGAAAAATAAAATATGAGAGACATTTTAAAATACAAGTTGCAGTTTAAAATATTGGATCAGATTAAATATTAGATTAAAAGATATCAGTGGATATCAAATTACTCTTTCAAGTTGTTGTTTCTAAATGCTTATTCTCAGTTTATGCCCTTACTGTGGACTGATAAAGAACACTTAGAAGACTGGCATGAGTCCACAGACCATACTTTGACCAGTTCTGCTCTGGGCCAGCACTTCCCAAAGGGTGATGGGACCCAAGAGGGTTTTAGTTTGCACACATGCAAGCTTATTTTTAAAAAAATTTTGTCAGTAATTCTGTAGATTCTTTAATTGTGTTATAAAGATTACATCCAGTTGTAATCTTGTGAATATTATTGGAATGAGTAAAAGGTGGAAAAAAGTCAGTTTAAAGAAAAGCCCTAAATAATAGTATAGGTCAGTGCTGGCTAATAAAAATATAATACAAGCCACATATGTAATGTTACATTTTCTAGTGGTCATATGAAAAAAAAGAAAGACAAAACAGGTGAAATTAATTTAATAAAACATATTTAACCCAATGTATCAACAGTTTATATTTCAACATGTAATAAATATAAAAATTATTGAGATATTTTACATTCTTTTCTTTGCAGTAAGTCCTGGAAATCCAGTGTGTGTTTTATACTTCTAGCCCTTCTCAGTTTGGACGAGTCCCATGCTCAGCAGCTGCCTGTGGCTAGAGGCTGCCATATTGGACGGCTCTGACCTTGAACGTTTTCATCACAGCAGAAAGTTCTGTTGGTCTCCAATGAGCGTCACGGTCACTTGGTGTGCTCTAGCATTAAGGGTGGTATATGCCTCAGGTGTGAGCTGAGGTATTGAGTCCATCTTAGTGAAGTTGCAAAGACGTTTTGATAAAACAGTCTCCCCTTCAAGACGGCGAAGCAGGCCTGGATCCCCAGACTCTTAAGGGGAGAAGCTGCTTTTTGCTTTGCCTGTCTGGAGAGGGGAGTGTGGTGGGGTTGTGACTGATGAGTCCTTACCCAGGTTAGGGAGTGGGGAAGCTGTTGTGCTGGAGACCCTGACAGACTGGAATGAAGTGGGGTTGGAGCGTGGCTTCCTGGCACCTGGTCAGCTGTTAATGAGGGAAGACATGGCGTAAAACCAGGCGGAACTATGGGAGGACAGAGCAGTCTCAGTGAGCTTGGGATCTAACAGGTTGGGTGGGGAGCCCCCTGGGTGGGGTCTGCTGAGCTGAGTCATGATGGGCTCGGTGAGGTGGGTGTGGTGGTCTCCCAGGGCTCTGTCTTGCCTTCTAGAACCATGCTTACGGGAGCTGCTCACTGATTATAATCGACAAGTACCAACTGGCTAATGGAACCTATGCCTTAACTCCAGGGGTCACCTTGTCAAGCAGTTTCCGAGTATCCATGGGCTGCTTGGGCTTTGTTCGTCTTGCCTGTGACAATGTGGCAGTGTGGGCACTAGGTATGGAGGGCTGTCCTGGGCCTCACTGGGCAGGGTCAGTTCCCAGAACCCACTTGAATTTACGGCCTGCAGGGCAAAGCCCTGCTTCGACCAAGTTGTGCCCCTCCTGAATGAACAGCTAGTCTCTTTGTACCTTTGGACAGTGAACCCTGAGGAGTTGACCATCCGTTCGGTGAGTCAGCCAGTGTGGAACCCTGGTTGCTGTGGTAGACATACTGGATAAACTTCCCTCTCAGCTCCCGTTTTCTATCCCGCCCTTTGTTTTTCTATCTTTATCACCTACTTTTCATATTTGTTTCTCCTGTATTTTATCTAAGCAGTGGTAATCCCTTCTGGAAGGTGGGAGGAGGGCGGCCATAAAGGACTACCTGAAGTTAATAAATGCAGAGCAAGAAATGCCCTTGTAGCTCTCCTCTTTCCCCAGGTGCCGGAAGCCCTTTATTAGGCAGTGCTCTGTGTCCCTGTTTCAAAACACCTTAATATGTGCTGTTAACTTGCAATAACCAGCTGAATTGTAAATTGGCCAAAACAAGGTTCTCCTGTATTAGATGTGGTGCTTCATTTTTTAAACCATTTTTCCTCCCCATGGGGTGCCTGTGCGATCTGTTCATTCGACACGTCGGCTTGTCTTTTTGGCACTCCACTTAGAGAAACATAATTGTGCATGGTGCTAGTGTCACCTCTTAGGAATTTTTGCTCTTTTCTATCTTATTTATTTCATGTGTTCGGTTCACTTGAGTACTAGTCAGGGGTGACCATTGGTGGTGAAATATTATGACAACCTTCAGTGGAAGCTTTCCTTGCACTTGGGTAGTTTTATTTTCCCAGTGGAGAGATGTGTTATGAGCAAAATTTAACAATGATCGTTTCCATTAGCTGGATAACCAATAGTATTTAAATAGCTTTAGTCATGTCTTCCAACCAAAAGCTTTCTCTGAAAAATTACTAATTGTAATTGCCATCTTCTTACTGCTAAATATGTTCCTGCTCTCCTTTTTGTTCCCTGTAATCACCCACCGAAATTTCTGCTTCACGTGATTTTGTTTTCATCAGTCTTGAGTTATTTCTAAAGAATAATTGCTTCTTATTAATGGTCCATTAATTTACATATATCCCTAAATCTTCTGGGGTGGGGGTAACTCTTTTTATAGAAGGACAAATAAGTGAGAGAAATGGACTGTCTCACTATTCCCTGATTAGCTTTAATGTCTCCTAATTTCTCTTGGTTTCTACTGAGGGGTCTGAGGGGCCTACTACCTAGGAGTGGCAAATGTCCATTGTGGTATATACTTTTATTTTTACTACTTAAAAGTTAAGGAGGATTCTTGCCACTTTGGCATGTAAAGATGACTTAAGACTAAGTGCCTCTTATAATCAAGCCAGTTCAAGCAGGAGAGAGCACACACACGATACAGTGCTGTCCAATAGAACTTCCTGTGATGATGGAATGTTCTGGGTCTGCGCCATCCCGTACAGTAGCCACTAGCCCACGTGTGGCCATTAAGTGCTGAGGCTAGTGTGACTGAGAAGCTGAATTTTTACTTTTACGTAAATTTCAGTGACTTAAATTTATTTATTTGTAGTGGTGGCTCCCAAAATGGAAAGCTCAGTCAACTAGATGTTGACTGACTTTGAGATTAGGCTCAGAAATGAGGAATGAGTTTCAGGCCTCAAAAAATCACTTCAAACCCACCTATTTTGGTTTCTTCTGGTATTTGGCAGTTGAGTCTATCTCAGAAGCATGCAGGTCGCCAAGGATAGAATGGGCAGTTAGCTCCTCGGCAGTTGGCTCCTGTGGTTCATTCCAGGTCTACAGGATGTTGATGGAACCTAATAGCCAAGACTGATTTCTGGTTCCTGGTGGCCCTGGGATTCCTGTGGTCAGCCAGCCTCTCTCTGTCCCTGTCTCAGCTTGTCAAGTTGGCAAGACAGAAGGCTCAAGACTGAAGCCAGAGTCTTTGGTTACACAACTTGGTTGGTGTTTTAGTTTCCTAGGCTGCTTAAAGCAGGTGTCATGAAATAGGTTGGTTTAAACAATGGGAATTTATTAGCTTACAGTTTTGAGACCGAGAAAATGTCCACATCAAGGCATCATCAAGGCGATGCTTTTTTCCCGAAGATGCCAGAGATCCTGGGCTCCTCTGCCACAGGTAAGGCACATGGCATCTGCTGGTCTCTTGCTTCTCTTCTGGGTTTCATTGCTGTTAGCTTTTTGCTTGTCGTTCTCCCTCTCTCGCTCCCTCCCTCCGCTCCCCTCGCTTCATTGCATTTATAAAGGACTCCAGTAATAGGATCAAGTCCCATCCTGAATGAGGTGGGTCACACCTTCCCTGAAGTAGCCTCCTCACAAGGTCCTGCTTATAATGGGTTCATACCCAAGGAATGGATTAGATTTAAGAACATGTTTTTCTGCAGTGCATATGTACAGCTGCAGACAATCACAGTTGAGAAAACCAGATTGCCTTTGAGGCATTACCAGACCCTTCAGTGAAACCATGAGATCTTGAGGACTTGGATGAGCAGAGAGGAGAACTTTCCCAGTGAGAAGTTGGCAGGGACACATGATGCCTAGGGTACAGGCCTGAGAACCCTGTGGCGGGAAGTGACATTGGTGAGGGCATTTGGGGGCAGGTGTCCCAGGCACCACAGCTGAATTAGTCATGTTCCCTGTTCTCTAGGACCTGTTCTCTGAAATAGATAAGCCTCAACTTTCTAGTTCCAGCTTGCTCCTCACTAACTGTGGCCTCAGGCGTTGGCCTATCAGAACTTAGTTCCCTGTTTGTAAAATGAGATGGTACCCAAGGTGATCTGACTGGTGCTTTCCAACTCCCAGATGCTGCGCTCATGCATGGCCAGCCCAGGGGGTGGAGGTAAGGGCACATCTGCTCTTCACCCTTCTGGTTAAGCACAGCTCTGGCTTGACCTTTATCCAAGAACCGTCATGGTCCCTGTCCTTCTGTCGCAGCCAGTGAAGGAGCCATCACGTCCCTGTCTTGCTTAACCTGCTTTGATATCTGCCTAGCACTTGCCAGAGAGTAAAGTCTAAACTGCTGGTGGGGTTTCCCCTGATTGTCAGGATGGAGTTTCCCAGGGGTGTTGGAGAAGGGCTCCCGCCCAGCCATTGACCACCCCAGTTGGTAGCATCTGGCACCCTTGGCACCCTCCCGCCCCTCAGTGTGTGCTGTTGCCTTTGCCCAGAATTCCCTTCTTCTCTGCATCTGTTGTGCTCATCCTTCAGTCCTTGGCTCATGCCTCACCTCCTCCCTGAAAGCCTTCTCTGACCACACACACTTTTGGGGGTGTTGTCCTCTCTTCCTTTTTCCATTACAGCATTGATTATGCTAATACCGGCAAAGCATGTGCAAATAAACTTGGGCTTGGCATGTTGGTAGTTGAGGTGCACAAATCTGAAGTGTACAGCCTGATACATTTTTACGTATATACTCGTGTAACTACTACCCAGATCAAGAAATGAAACTTCCCTGTACCCAGAAGCCTCCCTCATGCCTCCTTCTAGTTTATACCAACCCCTCAAAGGTAACCACTGGCATGACCTCTTTGAACTTTGGTAAAATAGATTCACGTAGCATGTACTTTTTAATACTTGGTTTTTCCACCCAACATTATGTCTGTAAGATTCACCCATGTTGTTGAGTAGTCCATTGAGTATCAGTAGTCCATTTCTTTTCATTGTTAAGTAGTATTACATTTTATGAGTATGCCACAGTTTGTGTTATCCATTCTCTTGCAAATGGACAGTTGGGTTATTTTCAGGTTTTGACTCTTGAATAAAACTGCCCTGAACCTGTTTGTGCACATCTCTTGATGCCCACGTGTGCAGTCTGGGGGGTACGTGTCTAGGAATGGAATTGCTAGGCATAGGGGAGGCATATGTTTAGTGTTCGTAGATGCTGCCAAATCTTTTTAAAGTGTCTTGTATTAGTTTCCTACTGCTGCTGTAACAAATTACCACAAATTTATTAATTTACAATTCTGGTGGTCAGAAGTCCTAAAGCCAAGGCGATAATGGGGCTGTATTCCTTTCTGGAGTCCTAGAGGAGAATCTGTTTCCTTGCCTTTTTCAGTTTCTAGAAGCCCACCTGCATTCTTTGGCTCCTGGCCCCCTTCCTCCATCTTCAGGACCAACAGCATAGCATCTTCAGTTCACTCTCTCGCTCTCGCTCTCGCTCTCTCTGACCTCTGCTTCTGTTGTCAGCTCTCCTCTCTCTGACTCTAACTCTCCTGCCTCCCTCTTCTAAGGACCCTCATGCTTATTGTGGTCCCACTTGCATAATCCAGGTTAATCCCCTCCAAGAGCCACAATGTACTCCCGTCTGCGAAGTCTCTTTTGCCACATAAGGTAACCTACTCCCAGGTCCAGGGATCAGGACGTGGCCCTCCCTGGGGGAGCAGCACTCTGCCTCCCACCTGGCTGTATCCCCTTGCGTTCCTCCCAGCTGGCATACAGGAGTCCCAGTTCCTCCATGTCTTTGTCAGCACTTGCTATTATTTTAGTTTTAGCCATTCTGGTGGGGGTGGGGGAGCCCACCCCAGCTGCCACCCCCAGGCTGTGTGAGCACCTTGGCTCCAGGGAGATCTTTATTACAACTCATCAGAATTATATTCTCAAAGTTTGTTCACACCTGTCTTGGCCAGCGTGAACACTTTTATAAAGGAGGGCAGGTAGTAGGCACCTCAATAAATGCTACTTGGGTAGTAATAAACGAGTGAGGGCTGTTTTCAACAGAGAAGGGAAGCAGAGCTGCCGATGGAAATGAAAGCCTGTGATTATAGTCCCATCTCTGACTTCAGCCCCCCTGGATCCGAGGTAGGGTTTCCCCCAAATAAAACTAGGACCAGCGTGAGGAACTGGGTTCCCAGCTTCTGCACGCTGACATCCTCCCCAGGATGGTTAATTTTTAAGTGAGTAATGCCCTATAAAGGAGGTTTGGGCCTCCACTCCTGAGGGCGTTGGTTGGAAATGACTTCACTGTATATGTAAATGAAGGAGGAAAATGCAGTTCTGGCAGGCCTCTGGGGAGCCTGATCTTGGACCTTTTGCATGGACTCAGGGTTTTCTTTTCCCTGGACTCTGCTCATGTAGCAAAAGACTGCATTTTCGCCATTGCAGAGAAAAAGATTGGAAGGTGAGTAGTGCTGCTGTATCTGAGGGAATGCAGTGTGTGTACTTACACCCTCCTTGGGAATTAAAGGTGGGAATTTGTGGGGGAGGTGAAGCCACATTAGCAGTGAATTTCTGGTATCCCTGGACACTGCATGGTGGGTGCAACGTATTGGCGATAGGGAGACAAAACCAGAGGGCGAGATTAGTAGAAGACAAAGGGCAGATTGGATCATGGCTTCCTTTGGGAGCCTCCTGACATGAGGAACCACTTTTCTGTGTTCTGTTTCATTCCCTGAGTTGATTTCGCTGGGCACACACCTGTGTCACGAGGGCTCTAAGGTCTCGGGGCCTCAGTCTTACCTTGGCAGGCCGCCGAGGTGTTGGCAGCATTCCAGAGGCTTGGCATTACTTTGACCCTTTGAGGTGCAGTCTGGGTGCATGTGAAAGCTCGTGATGTGGCGGAGGACTCCCAGAGCCCTCCCGGCAAACCTCTTGTCTTCTGTCAGGACCTGGCTGATTGGTAAAAATACTATCTCAGGCCTGTCCCCGAGTGATTGATCCGTCTTTAAAAACCCTCTGCCAGTGTCACGGCTTTAGTGGTTTGAATAATTGCAAGTCTGATTCATAAACTGATCTGATAATAAGCAAACCATGCCAGAATGGAGGCAAGAGTGTGCCTTGAGAGCTGGGGCCAGTACACACCAGGACAGTTGTGCCGGACTTAACAGAGTTATTGCCATGTGGGGAAGGCGTCCCAGGTGGTTTCTGAGGGTTCCAGCAAGTTCTGGCTGGTGTATTTGTATTGTGGAGAAGGTAGCCGTGTTCATGCTGAGACTGTCCCTCTCACATTTGAGTCCCCCTCCCTCTTTTGCCCTCCATCATTGTGAACCAAGGAGGCTGAGGGACTGCCCCTTGGGGGATTCCTCTCTGCAGGCTTCAGGTCTGAAAACTAGAGGGGGTCTTGAGAGAGAATGAGGGGTGATCTGCCTTCTGTAAGCAGGTAGGTGTTAACTTTTTCCAAGACAGACATTGGGTCTTCACTCGATGTTCTCTGTGGCTGGAGGGGCGCCCTCACTTCCTGGGTCCAGAAGTTCTTTAGGTTCATGCAAATATCTCTCTTCTCTGCCTCCATTCTTGCCATACCCTTGTGATCATGCAGAACGACCACTTGGCATCGTTTCCGCAAAACCTCCCAGTCTCCTGAAGTGTGGTGGCCAAGTGACCCGGAGACTCTCCATGGGCTACAACTCTCCAGTATCTTAAGCCTTCCTAGTCTGACTTTTAGCCTGACATTCACTTCGTTGACCTCGACGTTTCTCTTCTCAAACGTTTTGTATATCTTGCCCAGAGTGTAGCACTTTCTCCTCTTTCTTCGGTTAAGCTATTTCAGTTCAACGAGAATTTACCACTTAACACCTTAAGCTGATCAGATCGTGGCTTGACCTCTAACTAGCTGTGGGACCGTGGGTCAGTTTCTTGGTCTCCTTCTAGCCTCTGTTTCTTCACTTCTAAGATGGGGATAATAGCAGAAACGTCCTCATGGGGTTGACGTGAGGGTTGTTGGAGGTGATGCATGGGAAGTGCCTAGCAGAGTGGCTTGCACACAGGTCGTGCCACATGACACAGCAGGGGTGGCTGTCATCATCAGCGTATTGGGTACAAGGCACCAGGCTGGAGGTCTGGTGACATAAAAATGCGTTTTTGCAAAGAGTATGCATTTGTATCAATATATTTACATTTATATACAATCTTTGCCTTCCAAGGAGCTAGTGACCTTGGGAGACAGGCCTTCTCTAACTTAGTGTAATCCAAGTCAGGCACTGAAAAGTACCGTGAACGGAATTATAAAAATGGACCAGGAGGCCATGGTCCAGCAAACAGCTAATTTTGACCAGAGGGTCGGGGACAGTTTTGTGCATGTCCAGGTCCCCACTACAGGTGAGTTCTTTGGCAGGGACAGTTGCTTACACTTGGGTGCCTCATGGTCAGTGGGACAGTGCCATCAGTGCTCAACGAACAGTTACCGGGCTGACATCTCTCCATGCCCTCCAGTTTCTGCACAGGAATTGGTGTCCCTTTCCCTCTCTCAGAGCTTCATTTAGATATTGACATTCTTAAAAGGTACAGTTGTGTCCTGCTCAGGAGCCCATCCAGCCACTGCCTTTCCTTTTCTTCCTCTTATAAATACTTCCGAGTCCTTTCTCCTAGGTACTATTTCTCATTGTCCTGGACCACCTTTCTCTTCTCACTTTGTGTGGTTAGCATTTGTACATAAATGTATATTACATACGAATGTAAAGGTATTATATAAATATATTCTATGTTATATAAATATTTACATATATAGTTTATCTTAACATAAATATAACTATATACTAGATAAATGTAAATGTATATATTATATATAAATGTATACTTTATGCGCTTATATTTTTTTTTTGCACAGAGGACACGGGAATAAAGGGGAAACCCTTATATTGCCCCTCTCCTCCTCTTTAACACACACTGCTAGATGTGTCGACCAACAAATTGGTCAAGACTCAAGAGAATATCATCACACTTTCCTGAGCTGTAGAAATGGCCTGCAGATTTTTGCAAGAGAAGAAGAGTTGTGTGGCCTGCTGTAAGTTTTTCAGTTGAGAGTTTTAGATTCCATGCTTCCACAACAGTAGCCACTAGCCACGTGTGACCATTTCAATTTGTATTAGTTAAAATGAAATAAAAAAAATTTAGTGCTGCAGTCACACTGGCCACAGTTCAAGTGCTTAATAGCCACATGTGGCTGGTGGCTGCCATATTGGAGGATGCAGCTATAGAATGGGCCTGGGTCTGTCATCGCCGAAGGTTCAGTTGGCCAGCACTGGTCTCGAGGGTTGTCTTACAGTTGTAGGCTACTTCACAGAGAGGGGAGCAGAGATGGTTATCCCTGGCCGTGATGGTTTTGATCCTTTTTCCAAAATTGACCGAGCTGAACATATAAGTGTTAAATCTAAAGGCCTAATCAGCTGACACTTGAATAATGCAATTAAAATTTTTTTGACCTCCTCAAGTTAATCAAAAGGGTATTCATTTTCTGAAGTCTTTATTGTGCTGCCTTATTACTCTAAAGCAAATATCATGTGAGGATTCTTAGAGGAGAGGCCACTGATTTTTTTTAGCATTTAAAAAATTATTATTGAGATATTATTCACATAACATAAATTTCATCCTTGTAGAGTGTACAAATCCATGGGTTTTAGTATATTCACTATGCTGTGCAACTATCCCCACTAGCCACTGATTTATATACCTCCTAGGAACCAAAGAGATGGAGTGTGTTAATTTTAATCTTGAAGGTGGCTTGGGTGTAAGGAAGGGAGCTTTCAGAATTAGTATAAAACATGTAAAGAAGATGAAGGATATTTGTATCAAAATCCTTGAAATGCTGCACAATCTGTAGGAAAAATACTCTGTCCACTGTGAGGCTTTCAGGCCAGAAATTCAAAAAGGCTCCCTTGCTACCTGACATATTTTCAGCTACTGGTGAGACCTTATTTTATGGAACAGAATGTTGAATAGCCTTACAAATGGGTCAGAACTGACTAGTTCTGGGAGCCTGGTTCTGTAGGAGCAGCTAGGCCTTTCTGTGGCTTTTCCCTTCCTCATTGCCTCTCCCACCTTTGCTTTGTCAGTAAACCTCTGACTTTCTCAGATGCTGACAGTCTGAGAATTGGTGAGGTGCCTTGCCTGGCTTAGAACTGGTCAAGTTTCCTACTCTGTTCTGATCCCAAATCCTGCAGCTACTTGTGTTTCCAAACATGAAACAGGTCATTTACAATAAATATTATATAATCTCTTTTTTTAGCACTAATTAAATACTTTATTGAATAAATACCAAATAAAACACATTCAAATGCTTTCTTTAAAAAAAAAATCAGTTTTAAAGGCCTTTCTAAATTCAGGCTAATGACAAACACAATAAAGGGAGATATGCTAGTTTAACATAATTGGCTGATTTTATACAGCACTTGTATCTTTTAGTCCACAAGTATATTATTAAATGATAAAGAACATCTAATACAACCATTTCTACAAAACTAGGAAATAAATTTCTAAGAAAGAAAGATTTTACAGACTCCATCTTTTATACCCAACCCCAACAGTCTAACTCTAAAGAGGATAAAACCAATGACTTTCCTCACAAGAGCTCACGACTCAAGTTGCTTTGCTATCAAAATCTATATTTCTGATCCGTTATGAGCATTGAGACAAGATTCAAATATTCCCAAAGAAAGAAGCACAATGCACGTTGTGATCGCCTATTCAGCAACAGCGAGCACTGCATTCGAAACTCTCATCCCAGGGATTAAATAAGGTCAGCCACATTCATTGGCATTTCCTCCACTGTAGTATTGTAGAAAGTCTCAATGTCCTGAAGAATCCTCTTGTCTTCTTCAGTAACAAAGTTAATAGCCACACCTTTCCTCCCAAAACGACCCCCTCTGCCAATTCTGTGAATATAGTTTTCACGATTGGTAGGTAGGTCATAGTTTATAACCAAAGACACTTGTTGCACATCAGTCCCGTGAGCCAGCAATAGTTTATAACCAAAGACTCTTGTTGCACATCAGTCCCGCGAGCCAGCAAGTCAGTAGTGATCAGAACACGGCTTGACTCTGATCGGAATTCCCTCATGATAACATCTCTTTCCTTCTGGTCCATATCACCATGCAGTGCAGAAACTGTGAAGTCCCTGGCATGCATTTTCTCAGTAAGGCAGTCCACCTTTGCGCCTTGTATTGAGAAAAATAACAGCCTGCGTAATGGTCAGCGTCTCATACAAGTCACAAAGTGTATCCAACTTCCATTCCTCTCTTTCAACATTAATATAAAACTGTTTGATTCCTTCAAGGGTCAATTCTTCCTTCTTCACCAGAATTCAAATTGGATCTCTCATGAACTTTTTGGTCACTTCCAACACATCAGTTGGCATTGTTGCAGAAAGCAACACAACCTGAATACTTGTATTTAATTTTTGGAATATCTCATAGATTTGATCCTTAAACCCCCGGCTCAGCATTTCATCTGCTTCATCCAAAACAAACATTTTGATTCATTTTGGAGAAAGATATCTTCTGTTTAACATATCAAACACTCTCCCTGGAGTACCAACAACATGTGGTGCTTCAGCCTGCAGTTTCTGCATCTCATTTCGAACATTAGTTCCACCAATGCAGGCATGACAAGTTGCTCCCATATAATCTCCAAGAGCCAAAATTACCTTTTGGATCTGTTGAGCCAGTTCTCTGGTGGGGGCCAATACTAGTGCTTGGGTCTCCTTGAACTCAGTCTCCAACTGTTGCAGGATGGAAATAGCAAATGTGGCTGTCTTGCCAGTACCTGACTGAGCTTGAGCAATCACATCATACCCTTTAACACAGGGAATAATAGCTCTCTGCTGAATAGCTGAAGGCTTCTCAAAACCATAAGCATAAATACCCCGAAGAAGAGATTCTTTTAAATTCATATCATCAAAGTTATCAACAATCTCATTCCAATTGCTCTCGATGACACCATCGGGGTCCATTCCCTCTGGGCCTCCATGTTCTCTGTTATAATCCGCAGAGCCACCAGACATGATCCAAAAAACCCCTCAGCGCCCGACTGAAAAGCTTATATAATCTTAAATATTTGATTTCAGATTGCTCTGCTTTGAAGCAAATAATAAAATTCATCCTCTTTTGTTATGTATATTAACAAATATTTATTTTTACGTATATTCACATGTATCAGGGTGCTCTGGTTTTTGCTTCTTCCCAGTATGTAGTTGTGGTTTTAATATTTGATGCTCTGGGGATGGTTTTATTGTGGTTTTCTGATACTTAACTTGCCTTTCTTTCTCTTTTTACATAACAGCTTTATTGAGATAAAATTCACATACCATACAGTTCACGTATTTAAAGTGTACAATTCAGTGGTTTTTGGTAATATGCACAGAATTGTGCAATCACCACCACAATCAATTGTAGAACATTTTTGTCGTCCCTAATGGAAACCCCACACCCATTAGCAGTCACTTCCCATTTTCCCCCAAGCCAAGCCTCAGCCCTAGACAATCACGAATCTATAGATTTTTGTCCGGCCTTCTTGCACTCTTGTTTAACAGTGATTTTTTCCCCAAGTTAAGAGTATAAACCACCCACCCGGGTTTCCCTCCCTGTCCCATTCTTGTCTTTTGTCGTGCGCGCGCGCGAGTGTGTTTGTTTTACTCTCCTGTGATTAGCAGGTGAGCTGTAAATAGCCACCCAGCTGGATGGATTGGTGGATGAGGCACAGCTGCAGGAATTAATCCTAGAGACGAGGGAGCACGGCCGAAGAGCCTCCGGAGAGCCCTGTCCAGCCCTTTACGTCACCGGTTCCCGTTACGTCACGAGGGACCGCCTCTCTTTCCCTGGCGGCTGCGCCCTGGAGCTGAGTCCCGCGGGGCGGGCGAAGAGTGCTGGCCGGAAGCGCCGCTGCGATTGCTCAGTCGGGTGGTGACGCTGCGTGTGAGGCGGGGGACGGAGATCTCACATTATGGCCCGTGGGAACCCGTGACGACACAGAGACAAAGTGCTGGCCCTAGAAGTGTACAGTACAGTTGCTGGATGCGTCAGTTTGGCCTCTTGCTTCTCTAACAGAACAAAACGTTCAGTAGCCTCTCATGGTGGAGCGGTTTGCAACCCTGCAAATACCACTGTATGCCATTTCCTGTTGTTGGCAGTGAGGTAATAGCGGTGTCCTGGGGCAGAAACAGTTGATTGGCTCAGTATGGCTTTTTGCTTGCTTTTGTAGCAGGCGACCTTGATTTGAATCCTGATTCTGCTGCTTTCAGTACCTGTGTGACCTTGAGCCTCCGGCTCCTCAGCGTTGGAAGGGGAGAGTAAAACATCTACTACGGAGGCTCTTGTGAGATTTAAATAAGATAATGCGGGTAACATTGTTCACCCGATGCCTAGCCATAGAGTAAGAGCTCTACGTGTTAGCTGCTTTTAAGTGGCCGGGTTTTATTGTGTGCCTGCTGTATGCAAGGCACCAGGTTAGGCCCTGGGAGGAATAAGCCAAAGCCTCTGGAGTGGAAGTCCAGGCCTGTTTGTGTTACAATTGTGCCAGGTGCTCAAGGATTTAATGCTGGCGAAACAGAGGCTGGGTAGCAGCCACATTTTCCTCCTCTCTTTCAAACTAGATATTTTATTGAATAATTTTCGTAAAACACTATTCGTTGAGTATAGATACCAACTCAGGACATGATTGGATTGAGCATCGGTTCTTGTTGAGGATCATAGATATTGTAATTTTTGTGGGGAAATTAAAACATTTTATCATTTCCTCCTGGCTACTGGTAGCTTTAATCAAAGCAAACCAGCTTGGTTAAAACAACCTTGACAAAGGAGGACAGTCAGGTTCCCCCAATATGAACCTACAAATTGTTTTTAGTGTTAAAAAGACATCAGCGGTGTTCATTCCTGGGCATGCTGTATATATCTCCCTGCTGAGTTTCATCTCCCTGTTGCTGGGGCCAGGACAAGTACCAGCAAGTCCTTTCTGTGGAATTTTCTGAGCCACATGAGAGAGTGGCACGGCGGGCTCTTAGAACAAGACTTGTCCTGCCTCTCCTAGGGTTCAGGCATGTGCTTGGGTTGAGAGAAATAGAACAAGCTTCTGTGTGAGGAGGAAGTTTTGGTTTTCATTTGATTTCTTAAAACAGAAAATGGTGAACATTGTGATAGAAATCCTATATCTGTTTGAGCCTGGAAGGACCCCTTTTAACCTGGACCTAGGTAATCAAACGGCTGGCTGGAGTTGAGTGTGGGCTCAGCCATGAGACCCCCAGGGGGACAGTGGCAGGGGCCAGGCATTAGAGCACCTCCCAGATATAGCTGTAGCCCCTTAGTAGATGTGGCATTGGGGGAAAAAAAACTTTCAGCCCCTCAGTTTCCCATCAGTAATATAGGATTAATAACATCTGCTTCTTGGAGGTAGTGATCAGGATTAGGAAAATAGCATCCGAAGTACCCAAATCTGCACTGTAGCATCTTCAAATAAGCACAGAGACCAGACAACTGATTTTCCTTGGGCCAAACAAACATCCCTCAAGTATTCAGTCCAGGGAGTGCAAAATGTGTGTGATATGGATACCAACAGCCCCCTGTCCTGTCTGGCAGTGGCCTCGATAGCCTTCTGATGGCATGTTTCATCTCTGCAGTGTATTTTGTGGGTGATCACAGCGGTTAGATGTGTGCTGACTTACACCTGCCAGTCCTTCATGGCAGTTTCTTTTGAACGTTAAACATGAGCCTGACTGAACCGCAACCCCTGGTAACACTCTTTCCTCTGTTTTCACAGCTGCTAATATTGTCTATTGGTGATCTCTATTCATCCTTGTTCCTTTCTAGCTTCTATTTCAGCAGCATCTCCTTTAGTGTGGAAATCCCCAGAAGGTTTCTCAAAACAGCCTTGACAGAATCTAAGCACAGGTGGCAAAGAGAAGCTCTTTGTCTATCGGCAAATGTTTACTGAATGCCTAATGTGTGCCAATCCTGTGATGGATAGATAATGGGTCTGACACAGTCCTTGCTTTCAAAGAGTTGGTAGAGAGAAAAAGTGGACAAACCCATGTGGCAAAGGCATAACTAACCTCATTTTACAGAGGAGGAAAGGAGGCCAAGAGAGCTGTTCATGTGATGTTACATTTATGTTAAGTTAATGTTATGTAGCTAGTTCATGGAGCCGGATTTGCTTCTAGCAGCATAAGGGTGTAGGGTTTGTTTGGGGACAAGCCACTTACTGGCTGGCAGTTGGGCATCCACATAGCCACATAGAGGGACAACCAGTGGCAGTGGGTGGTGGAGCAGGCTGTTGATGGCCTGCCCCACAGCCGTTCTTCTCCTTCATAGAAAGCTCAGGTATTGGGGAACATGGCAGTGGGGTCAGGCTATGAGTCACTTCAAGTCTAAGTTGTTCTTGGTAGACGTTGTAGTTCCAGTCCCCTCCTGGCCTTCCTTGCAGCTATATGACCCAATACTGACCAAGCAGACATAAGAGAAACAACACTAGGGATGTTTCTGGGATCAGAGAGAAATGAGCCTGAGGAGAGGGCTCCTTTCTCCCCATTTTGCTGTTTTGGCTCCTCCCCTCTACTTTCTTCTTGGGGAGCTCTCCTGTGAGAATGTGATGCTTGGAGCTGTGGCAGCCGTGATGCAACCATGAGGAAGAGAAACCCTGAGGATGGCTGTGTGGAAGAGCAAAAGGATTTTAGGTCCTTCATCCTCCAACTACTGAAAGTTGGTTTACTAAATCTCATTTAGCAATCTCAGTAGCTGCTGTAATTGAAGTCTACTTTTTGCTAAAAAAAAAAAAAAAGACATTGCTAAATGAGAACATAGATGCCTTTGTAGTTTAAATGGTTTAAGCCTGGGCTACTCAAAGTGTGGGCCATGAACTGGCAAAATCATCATCATCCAAGAGTTTGTCAGAAATGCAAACTCATGGGTTCTACCTCAGCCCTACTGAACTAGGATCTTTGGTGTGGGGCCTAGGAATCTGTGTTTTTACAAGCCCTCGAAGTGGTTCTGATACAAGCCCAAGTTTGACAACCACTGGTTTAAGTCATTACTGTTTCCAGCCTAGAGCATTCCTAAAACTGATCAGTCAGGCTCGGTAAGGAAAGAGCTTCCATTTACCAGTCAGTTCTGTCATGTTGAGAACCAGGTTTGTCTACTCTGGCAGCCAGGTTGCCAGTGGCTGTGACACAGATCCATTGGCCCTGTAATTTAATGATGCTCTTCCCAAGGGAGTACGTGTTGACCCTACCTGGGCTCTGGGGTCTTCAGGCACCTGTCTGAGCCCAGCGTACACTTGGCCACTCCCTGGAAAGCCTTAGAAGTGTTTTGCCCTGGGAACTGAGTGTGACAGGTGGGTAACCAGGTTAGGTATTTAGTTATTTCTGCTAAAGAAAATAATTTTTTTTATCCAATAAGTAGAGGTTGATGGGGGAAGACACAAAGATTAAGGATCTCACAGATATGCAGGTGGAATGATGTGTGAGGTCGTTCTTACAACATATACTGAGAGCTTGCTTTGGGCTTGGCTCTGCGCTGGGTATTGGTGGTAAACAAGATAAAAGGACGCAGTGGAGTGAGACCGGTGAGCTGGTGATTATGACAATAATGCAGTGTCACAACTGCAGTGATTGGGTGGGGGTGGGAGGGAAATGCCCCCACCTTCTTGGAGGAAGTAGCCACTCATCCTTCAACACTCAAAAGTATGTGTATGAGGGGCAGGGGGATGTTCAGGCAGAGGGCAGAGCTTGTGCAAAGGCCTGTAGGTAAGAAGAGCTCCTGGCTCCTATGGCAGGAGGGCAGAGGGCCTGGAAATGGCTCTGTTCGAGCTCTCAGACACAGGGATGCATTTGAGAAGCAGGTTGAGATGGAGACAGAAGGATGTTTAAATGATTTATTAATGTGAACTGGGCTCTTCAGTGTCTTAAATGGAGATAATTTATTTGTGGCTTTTTATTACAGCCCACTAAATGCTGCTGTGGACTAAGCAGGCATGTCACGGACATTTCTTCATCACCCTGCCCTACCCTGACCTGTTCCCTCTACGTTCTGCTGTCAGGTCATTCCTTGTGAGCGTGGAGACTTGTTGACTGTTTGTCAGTGACTTGCCTCAAGCCCTTTTACCTCCCCAAGTCTCCTTTTTTAAAAAATGCAATTTTATTGAGATATATTCACATAACATAAGTCGTTCAAAGTGTACAATCATTTGTTCACAGTATTGTCGTATAGTTGTGCATTCATCACCACAGTCAATCTTTGAACATTTTCATAACTCCAAAAAATAAAATAAAAATAAAAAACATCCAAAACATCCCATTCCGCTCCTCTCCTGCCCATTGTTCATTTACTTTTTTAATAGTTTGAGATATATTTCCACACCCTACAGTCATCCACAGTGTACAATCATTCACAGCACAATCATTCATTTGTGCGTTCATCACCAAAATCAAATTTTGAATCTTTTCCTTACTCGAAAATAAAAATAAAAGCACAAAAGAACACCTAAATCTTTCTATCCCCTCCACCCCACCCTATTCTTCATCTAATTGTTGTCCCCATTTTTCCACTCATCTGTCCATACACTGGATAAAGGGAGTGCAAGCCACAGGTTTTCACAATCATACAGTCACACTATGCAAGCTACGTAGTTACATAATTGTCTTCAAGAATAAAGGTCACTGGGTTGCAGTTCAACAGCTTCAGGTATTTCCCTCTAACCATTCCAACACACTAAAAACTAAACGGTGATAACTGTATAGCGCATAAGAATATCCTCCAGAGTGACCTCTCAACTCCATTTGAAATCTCTCAGCCACTGGAACCTTATTTGGTTTCATCTCTTTTCCCCCTTTTGGTCAAGAAGATTTTCTCAATCCCACAGTGCTGGGTCCAGGCTCATCTCCAGGAGCCATTTCCTGCATTGCCAGGGGGATTTACACCCCTGGGTGTCGTGTCCCACATAAGGGGGAGTGTAGTGAGTTCACCTGCCAAGTGGGCTGGCGGCGGGGGCACATCTAAGCAACAAAGAGGCTCTCTGAGGGGAACTCCTAGGCACAATTATAAGTAGGCTTTGCCTCTTCCTTGCAGCAACTAGCCTCACAAGAGAAAGCCCGTAGATTGAGGGCTCAGCCCACTAAATTGCCAAGCCTCCTTTTTATGTCCTGTGTCCTCGTGAAGTACACCCAAGCACTATTTGCCTCACTTGACTGCTCCGAAGAATCACCTGGGCTTTTTGAAAATTCAGATTCTCTGCCTCTTCTGGGAGATGCTGATTCCAGGTCAAGGAAGAGTCTGAGAATCTGTATGTTTTTAATTAGCTTTATTGAGGTATATAAGTTGCACCCACTTTAAGTGTACCGATAGATGTGCTTTGACAAATGTGTACACCCCAGTAACCACCAGCACAGTCAATATGCAGATCATTTCTATCACCCTCACTGTTCAGACACTCCTGACCCCAACCCAGACTCCCAGCCCCAGGCAACCACTGATCTGCTTTGTGTCATGATTAGATTAGTTCTGCCAGTTTTAAAATTTTTTAGAAATGAAATCATATGGAATGTACTCTTTTCAGTCAGGCGTCTTCCACTCAATATGCAGTTTTTTTTCATTCAATGAGTATTTATTATTTTTCGGGTAATGGGTTAAATCCTTTATAAATAGTGTCACATATAGTGCTCACAACAGCCCTGTGGTGTAGTTATTATTACTATTGTTATCATTTTAGAGATGAGAGGGATAATAAATGTCTTGGGTCAAATCAAACAGCTTTGGCTGAGCACAGTGGCAAAGCCAATGTTCTCTTCCAGGTTCTCCTGGCCCCAGACTTGACTCTTTTTATTTTTATTTTTTTTCAGTTTTTTTAATTAGAGAAGTTGTAGGTTTACAGAAAAATCATCTAAAAAATACAGTATTCCCATATACCCACCCAAGCCCCATTATTAACACTTTGCATTAGTGTGGTACCTTTGTTACAGTTGATGAAAGAATATTATAATTGTACTATTAACTATAGTCCGTAGTTTACATTAGGTCCACTCAGTAAGTTTTTGAGATTCATCCGTGTTGTTGTATGGGTGTAAGTAAATCATTACGTTGTATTGCTGAGTAGTGTTCCACTGTGTGACTATACCACAGTGTTTGTGCTGTGTTGCTGTTTTATCCATCTTCCTGCTGATGGACAATTGAGTTGTTTCCAGTATTGGGCGATTATGGACAAAGATGCTGTGAACGTTTGTGTGCAAACACGTGTGTGGACACGTTTTCATTTCTCTTGGATACAATCTGAGGAGTGGAATTGCTGGGTTGTATGGTAGGTGTGTGTTTTTACTTTAAAGGAAACTGCCATACTGTTTTCCAAATGGTTGTACTGTTTTTCATTCTCACCAGCAATATGTGAGAGTTCTAGTTGCTCACATCGCCACCAGCACTTGATGTGATTAGTTTTCCATGGGATTATTTTATTTTAGCCATTCTAGTGGGTATAGAATGTTATCTCATTGTGGTTTTACTTTGCAAATTTCCCTGACTGAAGATGGTGAATATCAGTTCATGTGCTTATTGGAATGTGAAGTATCTGTTCAAATCTTTTGCCCATTTTTTTGATGTGTCTGTCTTATTGAGCTGTAAGAATTATTTTCTTATTTGCCTGTATTTTATTTTGGGTTTTTATATCTTTATTCACAAGTAAGGTTGGACAATAGTTTTTTTTTAATGTTAGGTTTGAAATGCTTTTTGTTTTCCTTAAGACTTTTAAAATATATTCTGGATACAGTTTCTTTTCAGACATCTGTATTGTGAATACCTTTCTCCTGGACTGGTCTGCCCTCTCATTTTCTTAACAGTGTCTTTTGAAGAGCAGAAAATTTCAATTTCAACAAGCCCAATTTACCAGTTTTTTTCTTTTATAGTTTTAGCTTTTTGTGTTCTAAGAAATCCTGAGACTTCTGGGCCAAGGTCATGAAGATTTTCTCTTGTTTTCTTGTAGATATTTTATAGATTTAAATTTCACATTTGAGTCCATTTTGAGTTAATTTTTGTATCTGGTAGAAGGTATGAGTTAAGATTCATTTTTTTGGCGCTGGACATTCAATTGTTCTAGCACCGTTTGTTGAAAAGACTTCTCTGACACCTTTGTTGACTATTCGGCTGCTCAAATATGTGTGGTCTATTTCTGTTCTCTCCATTCTGTTTTATTGATCTTATGTGTGTGTCCTTTTGCCAATATCGCCCTGTATTTCTAATCAGTACCCCTATGATCAAATCAGTTTGGAAAACACTGGACTAGAATTTCCTAAGGACCCTTCCAGCAGTTACAGTCTTAAGTCAGTATGTAATCAACAGCTCATCCTCAGTTTGTGCCCTAGCTCCTTGCTACTCAAAGTGGGGTCCGCAGACTAGCAATCGTCAGCATCACACCACGAGCTCCTTAGAAATGCAGAATATCTACTCAGGCCCAGACTGACTGGGGATTCCCATCCAGTTAGCCTTTAAAAAGCACTAGATGTCATTCCCCTCAAGCAGTAGCTTTCCCATTTTTTGGATCATGAATAACTCCACAATGAGAAACACATATTACAATGTACTGAAACTCCGCAATGAGAAACACATATTACAATTGCTTTTTACAAAACAATGTTTCCCCTTACTATATTTGTGCTTTCTTTTCTAGTCTTTCTTTTTTCTTTCCTGTCCTCTCCTATTCCACTCTTCCCTCCCTCCCTCCCTCCATCCCTTTCTTCCTATTATAGCTTTATCAAGGTGTAATTTACATACCATAAAATCCACCCATTTTAAGTGAACAATTTGAATTTAAAGAGTCAGTCAGGTTTTAGAACACTTCTGTCATCCCAAGAAGTTCCCTTGTGCCCTTTTGCAGTCAGTTCTATACTGTTTATTTAAAATGCTGTTAGCTACCCACAGTTCGCAAGTATGCTCAGACTTGAGTTGGATCAGCCTTGCAGAAATGCTCAGATGCAGCTAAAAGTGGTTCTTTGCTGTGACATGACTTCCAATCCCAAAATAGTAACCTAACCAAAATTTTTTAATATATGTCTGTCACATAATAATGCATCATGTGCTTAAAAGAGATTTATTGTGTAGAAATGAGTCGCTGAATCCATAAGTTAGAAGAATCTTGGACTGTCTTAGACAGATACTTTTGTAGCAGTATTTATTCACAATAGCCAAAACATGGAAGCAACCTAAGTGTCAGTCAACAGGTAACTGGATAAACAAATGTGGTCTCTCTCTACAGTGGGATATTATTCAGCAATAAAAAGGAATGAAGTTCTAATATGTGCTATAATGTGAGTGAGCCTCCAAAACTTTATGCTGAGTAAAATAAGCTGGACATGAAAAGACAAATGTTTTATGATTCCGCTTACGTGAAATATCCAGAATAGGCAAATCTGTAGAGACAGAAAGAAGACTAGAGGATACCAGGGGTTGGGGGAGGGGGAATGGGGAACTATTGCTCAGTGGGTTCAGAGTTTATGTTTGGGGTGATGTAAAAGTTTTGATAATGGATGGTGGTGAGGGCAGCACAACATTGTGAATATGGATTCACTGATTATACACTTAAAACAATTAAAATGGCAAATTTTATGTGTTATGCATATATATATGTTACCACAATAAAATTTTTTAAAAATTTTAAGAATTTTGAATTTTTTAAACCTTCAGGTGGATTTTTGTACATGTTTTTGAGCCTGGACTTACTGTTGGTTGTGAGTTACACCATGACAGTTTGCAGAGAGGAGAAATTATTTTAAATATTTTGCTCAGCAACAGTTAGTCCATGTGTACCTGGAATATTGTAATTTCTGAAAATTGAGAGGGCTAGATTTGTGAAGCTTTATTGTCTAAGGCAGATTCTAAAAATTCTTTCCTTAAATGAATTAGAAGCCCAGAGCTGAGTATGTATAGTTGGAGGTTTAGCTTGTGAATGTGGAATATATTTTCCTCTGGAGTCAAAGTCTGGGTTGTGTGAGCCATGGGACTGGCCCCCAAATGTATCTGAAATAGGGCGGGGTTGGGGAACATGGTTTCTGTGGGCCTGGCCCTGGACCCACCTTTGTGGGGCTGGGGCCAGGAGGAGCTGGGAGGACAGGATTGGGTGCACGGTGGGCCTCGCAGTGTGAGGGGTAGGGTGAGGAAAGGACAGTGGGAAAAAGCCCCCGTGGCAGGACAGGCCATGCCTCAGGGCCCCCTGTATTTGGGGTGCCTTCAGCTTCTATACGGTCCCCATAGACACCTGTCTGCATAGAGTGAAGGAGTTTGTTTTTCTATCCTTTGTCTTTTGCTACTTTTGACTTCGTTCATCTCACCTCCTAAGTGAATTCTCAGCCCCACAGAACAAGATTTAGAGTAGAAACCATGACCTCTTGAGAAGTTGGGGGCAGGGGTTCCTGGGGGAATTTTGTGGGGTTCTTGAGAAGACTGAACTGTGGTGCTTATGATTCTGTCCCCAGGGCTCAGAGGGCATATGCCCCAGCTTGCCTTGTCTGTGTTCTCATCTGTCATCAGGAAAACGGAGCCAACCTTAAATACCATTATGTGCCAAGCATTTCCACAAGCCCCGCCCCCCCCCACCCTGGGAAGTATGTAGAGAAGGTGGTGATGCTCCTGTCTTACAGAAGAGGAACCTGAGACTTCGAGGTGTTCAGGGATTCACCCAGGGGCCCTCGACTGGGATACGGTTGGGCAGGCACGGGAATAGGGCCAAGAAGAAACCTCTAGGATGGAGCTATTTGCATGAGTGGGAAAGTGTTCTAACAAAATCGGTTTTACTGGTGGCTGTAAAAAGAGCCGGGCCATTGAGAAATTTGTAGCTCAGATCTGGTGTGGGTGGAGACGGTTAGAGGCGTGGGAAACACATGGAAGGTAACTTGTCAAGGAGGGCTTCAGGATCAAGGAACCAGCTTATTAGCCCTCCTTACCTCCCAGCTCCACCAGCACTCGGCTTGGCATGTTGCTATTTAAGAGCATGCAGCTCCCAGCACTGTGTCTCTGCAGGGGACTTCTATTCCCATGCTGCCCAGGGCTGGGCAGAGCCTACCCATCTTCTCCTGGTGAACACGTACCTCCTGTCTCCCACACTGCCCTTGGAGTCTGCACACACCACTTCTTCCTGGGGCCACAGTGAGGATGTGGTGACCTGGGAGATCCAGGGTTATTCTTTGCATCCTTGAGCACTAATGACATACGGAAGGTCGGCTAGTGCTGGATTTTGCCTTTTCTGTTTGTTGTTGCTGTTTTAAAAATAGGTGTAATTTATATGCACTAAAATGCACACTTTTCTTCCTTAAACTTGTTATTTTGAAATACTTTTAGATTTCAGGACAGTTGAAAAAATAGTGCAAACCCCATATACAGACCTCCCTCCCATCCCGATTCCCAGAGCCACCAACTTTTGACATTTTGCCACATTTGCTATATCATTCTATCTATCCATCTATCTATGCATCCATCCATCTAGCTCTCTGTCCCCCTGTTTTCTAAACATTTGAGAATGGGTTGTATAGTTAATGCTCCTTGAACACTTAATCCTTCCATGTAAAAATGCATACATTTAAAATGTACAATTGGCTGAGTTTTGACAAATGTACACACTGCCTTGGTCCAGGCATCCATCCTTAGCGCAGTTGCCCTCTTAACTTTGGGGGCCTGGACTTTCAGGGCCCAAGGCAGGAGGCAGGAGTCTCTGGGACACCAAGGCCCAAAGGGTCGCCTGCTGCAGGCCTGGGGCAAGCTGTAGACATTACTGAATTGAAAGCAGGGTTTAAAGGTCAGGGGGAATCTGGGACTACTACTAGACAGTGATGACTAGACCACTGTGATGGTGTGAGAAACAAGCAGTATACCTAAAAAAGGAATAAATGCTCACCCAATTGTGGAGAAGAAGAGAATTTATTCACCATCTTGCAAGAACAGGTGTGCAACCAAAATGTGGGGGGTTAGTGCCCAGAACAATAGACCCAGCACTATTTATTCCCTATGCCTAACTCACAAGTCCCTCCCCTGTTTCTCCAGTGGCTGGATACTTCAGAGGTTACATTCTGTTCCACAGGCCTAACTGGCCTAGGCAAATTTGAAACATGCAGCCCATGCAGATTTGAAACATTCAAAATAAGTCTCCCAGGTAAACTTGAAACATTTGAAACAAGGAACATTTGAAACAAGTCTCTACCCCTGACTATAACTGTTGTATCCAGGCCTCTTTCCTTTGTTCTTTACTTGCAGAGCCAGTCTGAGCTATTTTGGTAACAAGTTATGAAGCTATTTTAGGAACCTCTACCCCCAAGTCTCCACCTTGCAAGGATAGTGGGTGGATAAACAGGAGGACCAGCCACCGATTACGGCTTGGCTTCTTAACCTTCTGCCATCCCCTAACTGCCTCCACCCTGTGTGAAAGCTAAACTTAATCTAATTCTCACAGTGGTGGTGGGTGTGGCGGTGATAATGATATTTATGAAAGTTGATACTTTCTGAGTGCTTAATATGTGCTAAGCCCTTGTATCTACATTCCCATTTAAGGGCCATCTCTAAACTGATGATGATCATGATATTGTTAGCTAGTATTTGTTAGGTGTCTTTGTTAGGTGTCTAATAGGTGCAAAGAGCTTCACATCTATTCTCCTTTAAGCTTCACATTCCTGTATGGTGCAGGTACTTCTGTGATGCCTTGTTAATAGAATGAGAAAACTGAGGCTTGGTGGGTGTGCCAGTTTGGATGTATTATGTCCCCGAAAATACCATGTTCTTTGATGCAGTCTTGTGGGGGCAGATGTATTAGTGTTGATTAGGTTGGAATCCTTTGATTGAGTGTTTCCATGGAGATATAACTCAGTCAGCTGTGGGCCAGACCTTTGATTGGATAATTTCCATGAAGGTGTTACCTGACCCATTCAGGGTGGGTCTTAACTGAATCACTGGAGCCATATAAACGAGCTGACAAACAGAAGGAGGTGCTGCAACCAAGAGAGAGACTTTGAAGAATGCACAGGAGCTGAGAGAGGAGCTGGAACACAACCTGGGACCAGCAGATGCCAGCCACATGCCTTCCCAGCTAACAGAGGTTTTCTAGATACCATTGGCCTTTCTTCAGTGAAGGTATACTTGTGTTGATGCCTTCATTTGGACATTTTCATGGCCTTCAGATTGTAACTTTGTAACCAAATTAACAACCTTTATAAAGTCCTATCCATTTCTGGTATTTTGCATAATGGCAGCATTAGCAAACCAGAAGAGTGGGGTTAAGAAGCTTCCTCAAAGGTCACACCATTAGTGCAGGCCAGGGCAGGGATTTAACTGAGTCAGGCAGAGCTCATTTCCTTACCACCTTCCTCTGTGCATCCCAGTAAGGATGCCACCAGTTTCTGTGTAGCTAGTGTTCTAGTTTGCTAATGCTGCAGAATGCAAAACACCAGAGATGGATAGACTTTTATAAAACGGGGGTTTATTTTGCTACACAGTTACAGTCTTAAGGCCACAAAGTGTCCAAGGTAACACACCAGCAATTGGGTACCTTCACTGGAGGATGGCCAATGGCGTCTGGAAAACCTCTGCTAGCTAGGAAGGCAGCCGGTGTCCACTCCAAAGCTCCGGCCTCAAAATGGCTTTCTCCCAGGATGCTCCCCTCTAGCAAGCTTGCTGCTCCTCAAAACATCACTCCCAGCTGTACTCACTGAGTTTCCTCTCTCTGAGTTAGCTCATTTATATGGCTCCACTGATCAAGGCCCACCCTCAATGGGTGGGGCCACGCCTCCATGGGAACATCTTATCAGAATCATTACCCACAGCTGGATGGGGGCATATTCCAAGCAAATCCAACCATCACCAAAATGTCTGCCCCACTAAACTACAAAGACAGTAGCCTTTGGGGGACACAGTACATTCAAACTGGCACAGCTAGCTTCCCAGGTCAGCGCTCTTTCCTTGAGGCTTTGTGTTCCTGTGCATCAGCTTGGGAGTCAGCCAGACTGGGCTGGAATCTATGTTTTGCAGCTGTATGACTTTGGACAGAGCTCTTAACCTCTTTTGAGTCTCTGTATTCCTGTCTGTAAAATGGGGGTATGGCCCACCTCCTAAGATTATTGTGAACATTAAATAGCATTTGTAGAGCATAATGCCTGGCGGGAAGGAGATGCTTAATGGTGCCTTTAGAAAAAGGCAGTCTAGCCCAAAATAATGTGTACTGTTCTCATAACTGGGCTCAGCTGAATTTTGTAAATTGGCACATTTTCTTTTGGTTCTGGAGGGCTTATTTACCAGATTTAGTTGCTAGCATAGGGATTCCTGGGACTGTTGATCGTGTGTGTATGAATATAATTAGGCAATTTACTGTTGAAATGAATAGCGTCCTCATACACTGCTTCCGTAATTAGTGTTTGTGAAATGTCATCTTTGTGTTCCTCTTTTGTAAGAAATTATTTTATAATCCTGCTAAAGGAAAAAATCCCGCTTTTACTGATTTATCAGTAGGGGCATGTGTCTACAGGTATAGACAGAAACAAACAAACAAGCTAGGAATGATGCATAACTGATAACTCTTGTAGAAGATGAGAAATCAAGAGAACATACCTCAAATAATTTTTATGGGAAAAAAAAATGCACGTCCTAGTTTTACCGTGACAGTATTGTAATACACTATCTTATCTTTCCCTTTAGGACAGTTAGCATTATTTATTTTCTGGCATGTGAAACTAAAAGACTTCAGTAGTGGAAGAGGGAAGGGAACATATAGGAACATGTGCAGATTAGCTAGCAGAAAATAGCTAAATTTGTTGCGCTCCTACTATGTGCTGGATACACTTAAGCATTGTACGTGATCTCTCGTTTAATCCTCATGGTTAGATAGGTACTTACTCTTATCTCCATTTTATAGAAAAGGAGACTTGGAGAGATAGTTATAGGACTTTGCTGTTTGTGCCTTCTTCCAGTAACCCTATACAGATAATTTTATGGCAGCCTGGTGATGATTATATGGCAGGTTTCGGAATGGAGAGACATCTGTTCTCATTATTGTTTGACCTTGATGTCAAAGTGCTGCGCTCTTCTGGGGTATTTGGACCTCACCCAGCTCTACTTTTTTTTTTTTTTTTTTAAAGCTGATCATTCTCTTAGCTGTGTAAATTGTGATTTAAGAAAATAATTTAGGAATCATTTGAGTCATTTAGTAATCCTCTTATCAAGTCTGCATTTCTCTGGATAATGTAATTCAGTTAGCTGTTTTAGGGGAAACCTCTGTGAATTCAGTGAGCATATTTTTAGAAACACAGAAGCAGAGATTTTTGTCTACTTTAAAGTGGTCACTAGAGTACTCTTATTTATTCAGTCCTTTCTTTTCCAGGGCATTTTGGCATGTGTATACATGTTTTAAAATGTTTTCTTGATACCAGTTGAAAGCGGTTGGTTCTCTGCCTGGTGTGCGCAGATGACCAATTCCTGAGACACCAGGGTTTCAAAGAGAGAAGGAGTTTATACTAGGCGTGAAGCAGGAGCTGAGACAGCCTATTGGCCTAAAAATCTGTCTCCTTGAATTGCAGTAACTCTGATAGTTTTATGGTATCAAAACATGTTAAAGTTTCAGGATAATGAGCACAATGGATGGAGATGACAAGGCTAGAGATGATCTAATTATTGAGCATGCACAGATTGATTACATGCTTAGTCACAAAAGATATGTAAGAAAATGGTGGCCTTAATATGATGATGGGTGTGATTTTTAGTATTATAATGAGGTATAGGTCACTTATAAGTTAAAGTTTAAGATACTGTGCATGTCAGGTGGGCCCATTTTGGTTGGATCCAGCTTTGTTTATCAAGATAGCCTTGAAATTGGGGTGGGTTAGTTCTGGGCTGACTCAAGCCCCTTCATTAATAAACATTAGGGGCTGTCTTTAGTGATCATAGGACTCTAAAGTGGAAAAACCAGATAAAAGGGGTACAAGTGAGGGTCAGTAACAAGGCTTTTTACAGTCACAAGGGCACAAGATAAAGGCTATACAATCATTATCAGAGATCAAGGCAGCTAGATTGCAGTTCAGAGATTTCAGGTATTTTCCTCTGTCTAATATACCAGGAAATAAAAAAGGAATATCTGTGTAATGATTCACTAATCATAATTATCCCCTAAAACCTAACTTCTTGGTTACATTCTGATACTTGGGTATCTGTGCCTTCATGCCAGTAGTCAGTGACTGTTGAACTTTAATGCTACTTCCAGGTGTGCTTCATTAAAAAATTTAAGTGTCATTGTCCTTGAAAGAGGTGTGTTGAAAGCAGTGAACTGGGCAGTAGTAGTGACTTTCTCTCACAATCAAAGAGAGAATTTAAACCGATTGAAAGATTATAGCAGGTGAGAAATGGATTAGACCAGTGGGTCTCAAAGTGTGGTCCCCCAGACAGCAGCATCTGCCTTACTTGAGAATTTGTTAGAAATGCAAATTCCCAGGCCCCACCCCAGACCTACTAAATCAGAAACTTCGGGGGGTGAGGACCAGCAGTCTGTTTTTAACAGGTCCTCTGGGTGATTCTGAATACATGCTAAAGTTTGAGAATCACTGGATTGGACACTGCCCCCCCCCCACCAAAAAAAAAAAAGAAAAATCTCAAGAGTTGTTAAGCTGTTGGGGGAAATGGCATCTTCCTGAGACACAAGTTTCAAGTTGAAGCCACCTGGTTTGGCTCTTGTCAGAGACAGAAAATGCAATAAATGTCAACTGAGGGGTCTTTGCAACCTGATGATTTCCCTGAGTTAGTTTTGGCTTAGGTATTTGTATCAGAAACAAATATCCCAAATAAATACCAGAACTGCACGTGATCAAGCCAAAGAAATAGAGTTCAGTTAATCTCAGTAGGGATTAAAAGCAATTCAGATCTTTACTGGAGATGAGCAGAATGTCAGAGGATGGAATGCCTACCCACACACAGCTCTTTGCCTGTTCTTCTGGCTCCCAATATCACGCACCCCCTTTACCTTCCAAAGGTCTCTTGCAACCTTTCCTGCACCTGACTCCCAGCCAGAATTCTCCCCATCCATGAGCAGCCCAGCATGGCTCCTGGCTTCCTTCTTACCCATCTCTCTTTTACTTTCTTTTCTCTGGCCCTCCAGCCAGCTTTTGCTCCCTTTCCTAAGGCTGATTAATCAAAAGTGATTCACTTCAGTCCTGAAATTCTTTGTACCCATACTCTCCATCTGCATAACAAAAGCCCAAGGACTGAGCCACACATTGGCTGGGCAGAATGGAGGAAGCTGAGAGGACAGAGTTCTCTCTCTGATGGAGAAGAGGGATGGAGGCATCAAGTGGCCTCTGAGCTCTTCCACCTGAGGTTCTGTGAGTTAGGATTTTGAAAGTGCTAACTGTGCAGGGTTTTCTTTTTTGTGCATCATATGCTGGTATGATGAAGGGTTTGATTTATGGATGGGTTAATGTATTGACACTCTCAGAGTGCCTTTAATGGGTATGAATTTCATTTTGAAGAGAAGTCAGGTTGCCAGACATGGGTCTTCTTTAACTGTTAGTGCTTTTGGTTTCCGTCACTCTGTTGCATTAAAGCAGTCATCTGGAGGTATGCGTGGATGTTGGCAGGACATACTGAGAATTGGGATTTAGTGCTGTACTGAAAGAAATTTAAATGGAAAGTTTAGTGACCCTATAGAATTTTAATTGGTTGAAATTGTAGTTGAAAATTATGAGGAAGGTGTGCGGTTTGGATGTATTATGTCCCCCAAAACTCCATGTTCTTTGATGCAGTCTTGTGTGGGCAGATGTATTAGTGTTGATTGGATTGTAATTCTTTGATTGGATGTTTCTGTGGAGATGTGATCACTCAACTGTGGGTGAGATCTTTCACTGGATAATTTCCATGGAGGTGTGGCCCTGCCCATTCAGTGTGGGCCTTGATGAGTTTCCTGGAGCACTATGTAAACTCAGACAGAAGGAGCAAGCTTGCTACAGCCAAGAGGGACACTTTTAAGAATGCACAGGAGCTGAGAGAGGAACTGCAGATGAGAGACAGTTTGAAGACGGTCATTGAAAGCAGACTCTTGCACTGGAGAAGCTGAGAGAGGACAAACATCCAAAGAACAACTAAGAGTGACATTTTTTGAGGAAATGCAGCCTAGAGAGGAATGTCCTGGGAGAAAGCCATTTTGAAACCAGAACTTTGGAGCAGACGCCAGCCACGTGCCTTCCCAGCTAACAGAGGTTTCCCGGACACCATTGGCCATTCTCCAGTGAAGGTACCGATTGCTGATGTGTTACTTTGGGCACTTTATGGCCTTAAGACTGTAACTTTATAACCAAACAAAACCCCTTTATAAAAGCTGATCCATTTCTGGTGTTTTGCGAAAAGGCAGCATTAACAAACTGGAACAGCAGGAATATGTGATATTTTCTGAATAAAAACAATATACCCTCATGCAAAGGTGAAAAAGGTTCTAGAGGCTGGTCAGTTGACTTTCAGTTGCCACTCACAGGAATGAAGTTCTGTGAGATTTCAGGCTTTTTTTTTTTTCTAGTATATTTTTGCAGACACCATTAACCCTGTCTGGAATTTTGGCCTTTCTGCCCTCCATTGATCTGAATCTGATCCCTCCTCCCCTTTCCCCAGGAGAGCAACAAAATCCAGGAGGAATCATTGGCTTAAGGGTCAGAGAGGTAATTAGAACACTCCCACTTAATGTGACATTGGGTGTGTCACCTGACTTTCTGGAGTCTCCATTTCTTTAATCTTGAAATAACCCGCTCACCCACCCACCCAAATAAATGACGGCCACTAACACTTAATGAACATTTAGTATGTGGAAATTCTTCACATGCATCATTTCATTTAATCATTCCAACAGCTGTTTATCACCATCCATTTATCATTTACTGGCAAATTTTTCATCCCTTTTCTTTTTGTTTTTTTAAACAAACAGTAGCAGATTCATTTATTTTTCCTCCAATGACTAGCATTTACTTTTGCTCCCCATTTTACAAAATGTAATTAATAACAGAACACATGGGATTGTGTGGCAAAGACATTTTATAGGAATATATATTATTTTTAAAAACCCAAATGAACCACATTCGTTTGCATTCTATTAAAAATGCTTTGTTGGAACCAGATATATCATCTGCATATTTGGATGGAAAAAAAAATAAGTAAACTCGAACACTGGGAAGAGGGCCACAGCTGAGATTTGGAACTCTCCCTAAGGTTGTTTTCTGTTTTTGTTTCCAAAGTTTTAAAAATTGAAATATAATTTGCATAACATAACCTTCACCCTTTTAATGTGTAAAATTAAGTCATTTTTAGTCCATTCACAATGCTGGGCAACTATCACTGCTGTCTAATGCCTGAACATTTCCATCATGCTAAAAAGAAATCTCACACCCATTAGTAGTTCTTCCCAATTCCCCCTACCCCCATCCCCTTCATTCCTTTTTGTGGCTGATAATATTCTAGCATACGGATGTGCCACGTTTTATTTATCCATTCAGTAGTTGATGGACATTTCCACTCTGTGGCTATCATGAAAAATGCTGCTATAAACATTCATGTACAAGTATCTCCTTTTTAAAAATTTTTTTTAATTGAGATTGTTCACATACCATACAATTATCCAAATATCCGAAGTGTACGATCAGTTGCCCCCGGTACCATCATACAGCTTTGCATCCATCACCACAATTAATTTTTTTTCAATTTTTAGAACATTTTCATTACTCCAGAAAAGAAATAAAGACAAAAAAAAGGAAACTCAAATCCTCCCATACCCCTAAGCAGGCCCCCCTCCATTGTTGACTCTTAGTATTGGTATAGTACATTCGTTACTGTTGATGAAAGAATGTTAAAATACTACTAACTGTAGTATATAGTTTGCAATAGGTATATTTTTCCCTATATGCCCCTCTATTATTAACTTCTAGTTATAGTGTCATGTATTTGTTCTGGTTCATGAAAGAGATTTCTAATATTTGTACAGTTAATCACAGACATTGCCCACCACAAGGTTCACTGTTTTATTTGTTCCCATCTTTTAACCTCCAGCTTTCCTTCTGGTGACATACGGGACTCTGAGCTTCCCCTTTCCACCACATTCACACACCATTCAGCAGTGTCAGTTACTCTCACAAAGTGCTACCGTCATCTCTGTCCATTTCCAAACATTTAAGTTCAACCTAGTCGAACATTCTGCTCATAATAAGCAACCGCTCCCCATTCTTTAGCTTTGTTCTATATCCTGGTAGCTTATATTTCATGTCTATGGGTTTAAATATTATAATTAGTTCATATCAGTGAGACCCTGTAGTATTTGTCCTTATGTGTCTGACTTATTTCACTCAATATAGTGCCCTCATGGTTTCTTCATCAACCCATTTTTTTAAGACAATTTTGTTTACACACCATACATTCCGTCCTGAGTAAACAATTGATGGTTCCCTGTATAGTCACGTATTTAGGTATTCGCCACCATCACCACTATCTGTATAAGGACATCTCCATTTCTTCCACAAAGCAGGAGGGAGAGTCAGAGAAGATAGACAAAAGAAAAAGAAAAAAGAAAGAGGAAAAAAAATGACAGCTGGGAATCAACAAAAGGAAAGATAGCATTAAACTAAAGTAGAATAGAAAGTCAGACAACATTACCAATGCCAAGACTCCCATACCACCCCCCCACTGTGTCCCCCTCTTATATGCATTTAGCTTTGGTATATTGTCTTTTTTACATTAAAGGAAGCACAATACAGTGTTTCTGTTAATTATAGTCTCTAGTTTGCATTGACTTTATTTTTCCCCCAATACCTCCCTATTTTTAACACCTTGCAGTGTTGACATTCGTTTTCCCTCATGAGAAAACATCTTTGTACATTTTATCACAGTTATTGAGCACTCTAGGTTTCACTGAGTTACACAGTCCCAGTCTTTATCTTTCCTCTTTCCTTCTGGTATCCCACATGCTCCTAACCTTCCTCTTTCACCCATACTCACAGTCATCTTTGTTCCATGTACTTACATTGCTGTGCTACCATTACCTAAAATTGTGTTCCAAACCTCTCACTTCTGTCTTTTCCTGTCTGTCTGTAGTGCTCCCTTTAGTATTTCCTGTAGAGCAGGTATCTTGTTTACAAACTCTGTCATTGTGTGTCAGAGAATATTTTAAACTCTCTCTTATATTTGAAAGACAGTTTTCCTGGATATCGGATTCTTGGTTGGCAGTTTTTCTCTTTCACTATCTTAAATTATCACACCACTTCCTTTTTGCCTCCATGGTTTCTGCTGAGAAATCCGCACATAATGTTATCAAGCTTCCTTTGTATGTGATGGATCGCTTTTCTCTTGCTGCTTTCAGGATTCTCTCTTTGTCTTTGACGTTTGATAATCTGATTGTTAAGTGTCTTGGCGTAGGCCTATTCAGATCTATTCTGTTAGGGGTATGCTGTGCTTCTTGGATCTGTAAGTTTATGTCTTTCATAAGAGATGGGAAATTTTCATTGATTATTTCATCTATTATTGCTTCTACTCCTTTTCCCTTCTCTTCTCCCTCTGGGACACCCATGACACATACATTCAAGTGTTTCATGTTGTCATTCAATTCCCTGAGACGTTGCTCATATTTTTCCATTCTTTTCCCCATCTGTTCTTCCGTGTGTAGGATTTCAGTTGTCTTGTTCTCCAGTTCCTGAGTGTTTTCTTCTGCCTCTTGAGATCTGCTGTTATATGTCTCCATTGTGTCTTTCATCTCGTGTTGTGCCTTTCATTTCCACAGATTCTGCCAGTTGTTTTTTCGAACTTTCGATATCTACCTTACGTACACCTGGTGTTTTCATTATACACTTCATTTCTTTTGCCATATCTTCCCTAAACTTTTTGAACTGATTTAGCATTAATTGTTTCAATTCCTGTATCTCAGTTGAAATGTAAGTTTGTTCCTTTGACTGGGCCATAGCTTCGTTTTTCTTAGTGTAGGTTGTAGTTTTCTGTTGTGTAGGCATCTGGTTTCCTTGGATACCCAATCAGGTTTTTCCAGACCAGAAGTGGCTCAGGTCCCAGAAGGAGGAAATACTCAGCACCAGGTTTCCCTGAGGGTGTGTCTTGGAAGATTGACACACCCTGTGAGGCCTCAAGGTGCTGTGCTTTTCCTAACCTACCCAGCAAGTGGTGCCTGTTAGCCTGTAGCTCCTGACTATTGTAAGGAGGTGTGACCCCTTTAATTCTCAGCTCAAGTTGTTTCTGGTTTGATTGTTTTCCCCCAGGTCCTGGGGTCTGATTCTGAATGGAAGATGGGTAGTAGAGCTGGGCACCACCTCTTTCCTCTTAGGGAATATACACCCCCTAGGGAATTTTCATTTGCATTTAAATAGGTTCTTTGTCTCTCTGACTCTGCTATCTCCACCCTTATCTGGGTCAGAGTGCTGTGAACTGAAAATGGCTGAGGCTTTCTCCACTGAGCCACTCAGGTTGAGAGAGAGAAAAAGTGATAGAAAGCCCCCTTTTGGGGTCATTCCATGGCCCCAGTTTCACCTGTCAGCCAGAGATAGCACCCGGTCCTCTGGACTCCCCCTCCCAAGACAGAGAAGTCTACTGTCTCTTCAGGGTCAGTCATCACTAAAAGCCTCTGTCTGCTTGTTGGGGATTTGCAGCTTGCATTGAGCAGTCCACTTTTGCCAATTGAAACCCCAGTTGGAGCTGGCCTAAGGTATATTTACTTCTTCAGAGTGCTGCTCTCTATCACAGAGAGGCTTTGCAGTTTGGGCTGCCATGAGGGGGCTCCTGGCTCGCATCCACATTTTCTACTCACAGATTCCACGCTGCAGTCTCAGGCATTCCTCCCAATCCAGGTTGGTGCACAATGTGTGGACAGTCAGGGTTATCCCCCAGAAGTTATTCCAGATCATTTGCTAGTTGTTCCTGGTTGTTTACTAATTACTCCAGGGGGACTAATTTCCACTCCTCTCTATGCCGCCGTCTTCTTCCATCTTCTCCAAGTTACCCTCCTTTTTCACATAATATATCAAGCTGATCACAGCTTTGCAAGCAAACGCAGCTGCATGCTTGGACCCACAGGACATGCCTAGAGAGACTGTATGAAATCCCTCTAAGTCTGAAAAGTTCATGGGGAGAAAGAAGGGTGAGCAGTTCATCCGTTGTCTCTTTCCTTTTCTTACTGTCCAGGTACATGCCAGGGGACCTTGAGGCCTTTGTCCTTCTGATCATGTTTCCTCACTGCTCTGGGTTGTCTCTGGTGAAGCCAGAGCCTCCTCAGGTCCAGCCTGGCTATCATGGATGCACAGGGGTTGCCCTGTCCGGGGGCTTTTCTGGGGCAGTGGCGGTGGCAGCTTCCAGGGCATGTGGCTGAGGGTACCGCATGAGCTGTCATTGGAGCCATTGTGACTGAGAAGCGTGGCAAGTGGCCAGTGCCTGGGGTCGGGGAGCAGATGGGATGGAGCCATCTGGGGTGGTGCCCCAGCTGGGCCCAGTAAGCTGCAGGGAACTGGGAGTGCTGTTTATTTGCTTTTGGTTGATTGGTCGATTAGTCTTCTGGGTTTATTGCTGTATAACAAGTTACCCCAAAATTCCATGGATATGACACCACCTTATTTCTCATGGCTTTGTGCATTGACCAGGCATAGCTGGGTGGCTCTCACTTGGGGTCTCCCCCAAGGTGGCAGCCAGAGGCAGTGGTGGCTGCAGGCATCTGGGAGCTCAGCTGGGCTGGAGGCCCAAGATGTCCCACTCCCTGGACTGGCAGTTGGTGCTGGCTGTTGGCTGGGAACTCTGCTGTGGCTGCTGGCTGGAGCACTTGCACACGGCCCTCTCTGTGACTTGGAATTCTCACAGCATGGCTGTGAGTTCCAAGAGGGTGAGTCCCAAGGGTGTGCATTCTAGGAAAGTGCTTTATCCCATTTTAAGAACGGGGAAACTAAGGCTTAGAATGTTTTAAGTGAGTGGATCAGGTCAGGCCATGCAGCCAGTGTGTCACAGGATTGTGGGAGGTTAGGGAATGTGTGTCTTCATACCACCTACCACCTACGGCCTGGCATGCTGTAGGTGATCAGTGCATATTACTGCTCCCCTTTCATGAATTCAGAGCATTTGTTGAGTGCTTACTGTGTATGAAGTACCGTGTTAGGCTCTTTGGGGTCTACAAGAACAAATGGGACATAGGCCCTGTCCTTAAGAAGCTTCTATCCCACCTTAGAAAGGGGGCAAGTGAGAGAGAGGGAGGAAGGAGCTTCCTGCGCTTGAAACAGACACACGAGGACTGTGAAGAAGAGAGAGCAGAACTCCAACGCAAAGTAAAGAATGGAAAGGGCTGTGAGAGGCAGAGTACTGTTGGAATTTAGAGGAAAGAGCCATTTCTAACTGAGTGTGCATGTTTGTGTACATGTGTTTGTGTATGTGTGTGTGGCCATGAGAAGCATGCCTTCCTGTCCTCAAATCTCCTCCATAAAACTCTAGCACGTTAATGGGTAAAAAGATGCCCCCAAATTTTAGTTGTTTTAATAGACATTTCCTATATGAGGTTAAAGTGTTCTGCAGACGGGGATATTTCCATGAACGGGACATAATATTCATGGTTGTTCATTCAGCAAATATTTGACTGCCTCCAATGTGTGAGGTGCTGGGAATTGGAGATTAGACAAGAGCTTAGAGGGCAAGAGGCAAATGAACAGGTTCGGACCACTGCACATGAGGCAGTTGACACCAGCAACAAAGGGAAACGCAGTGGGTTGGGGGCATGTTGTCTTTCATTCCTTCTGTAGACCTCACACTGTGCTGGGCTCTGGGTGTCCAAAGAGCCACGGGGAGTTCCTTGCCTTCTAGAAGCAGCATAGCCTTGGACAGCAATTCTCAAAGTGTGGTCCCAGGACCAATGGCATCATGGGGAGTGAGTTAGATAGGCAGAGTCTCTGCTTTCCCAAGCCTTGCAGGTAATTCTGATGCGCACTCAGGTAGGAGAACCTCAATCCTGGCTTCATTCGAATCTCAGACCAATTAAGTGAGAATCTGTAATTTTTAGAGCTCTCCAGGAGATTCCACTGGGTAGTCAAGGTTGAGAACAAGTGGTCTGGGGAGACATGGGTAAATGACCACCACAGTGCCCTGTATGAAGACTTACACAAGAGGCAGGAAGGAATCAGTGCCTGTGAGGCCACGGTGGGGGTGGGGGACCAGTTCCACCAAAGGAGCCAGGGAGGGCTTCCCAGAGGGGAGGTGTGGTTCTTTCCTTGGACTTCCTATTTGATGAGCTCTTGTTTGCTGGCTCCCTTTCTTTTTTTTCAGATGTTGCTGTTGCATGGATGAAAGTGTGATTGGGAAGGTTATTTTAAAATTCATTCAGTGCTATTAATTTTTAAAAGTCAGACACAGCTGGCTTCCTTAAAAACTTGGTATTTCGATAAAGGTTCTTACCAGGACCATGAATAATTGACTAATGTCAGCTCATTTATATTCTAGTAGAGTACTTCAGGCTAATAAAATTCATTTTTAAATCAGTTTTTTAAAATGTGTCATTGCAGCTCAAGGATAGTGGGAAGTTATTCAGAGTAAGAGCGAATCAGTGAAATATGAGATTTTATGCTCTTCTGTTACCATAAAGCAGTTGTTTGGCTACTAAATATTTCTGTTTTATTCACATTTCCTGTGGGGCTGACTTGCCTAGGAAACGGCCTCGGTTTCAGTGGGGCCTGCCTGCGTCAGTGCTGTGGCCCTGGGAAGCATTATTGAACCAACAATGGGGTGGAGGTGCCTCTGCAAGTGTGGCAGCTCGCGGTCGGTGGACCTGCTCCCACTCTCTCTTTGGGTCCCTCCCAGGCTTCGCACTTGGACCACAGGTTGAATGATGTTTTGTTTTGTTTAACTTTCTATTTTGAGATCATTGTAGATTCACATGCAGTTTTAAGAAATAATACAGAGATCCCTTTTACCCTTTACCCAGTTTCCCCTTGTACCCTTTACCCGGTTTCCCCCCAGTTTTGCAAGGTAACATGTTGCAAAACACAAGTACACTATCTGAACCAGGATCTTGATGTTACTATAGTCAAGATAAAGAACAGTTCCATCCCCTCCAAGATCCCTTGTGCTGTCTTCTTATAACCACCCCTTCCCTCCTGCCCCTCTTCCTTAACCCCTGGCAGCCAGTGATCTGTTCTCATGGGACCAAAGATAAAATTGAGTTTCTGGTTAAAAAAAGAGAGATGATGATAAATGTACCCATATACTTCAAGGTGCATTGGACGAAGGATGATTTGCTAGTCACAACGAAAACACTCTAGGCTTGGGGGCCATATAGGAACAAAATTCAGCATTACTTCCAAGTCTGCCGTATCAGGAGGGTGTCCCCACCTGCCTGGTGTCTATGAATCTGGCTGAAATCTGGCTGTTTCACCACAGTGGTAACAACTGCTTGTGTCCATGGCCCCTGGCAAACAGGGGCCATCTGGTTTGTGCTCTGTCCCCTACTCAGCTGAGGATGGGGGGCATCCAGTGTCAGAATGTGGAAGCTGCAGTCCTGTGAGTTAATCATTTGGCTCCTCTTCAAATGGATGTTGTAGAAATGTTTGCTTGACAGTCTTTTGGAAAAAAATGAGGGACTGATACTGTGTGGAAGAAGGGAGGAGGCCCTACCTCAGCCTTCCTCACTCGGCCCCAACTCAGCCCTGAAGGGACTCTGAGATCTTCCTTAGCCACATCGGCCCCAGAGCAGCTAAGGGTGAAGGGAGAGAATCACAAGAGCCTGGCTTCACTTTCAGTGCCAGCCACTTCAGGAGCCAGGGAGCCACTGAGCCCTTGAAACATGCCTAGTGTGACAGAAGAACTGGGTTTTAACATTTATTTCATTTTGACTGCCTGAAGTTTAAATAGCTACATGTATGGACAGCACGGGTGATTCCAGATTATCCGCATTGGGCTATTCAGGTCCTGCGGCCCTGTCTCAGTGGGGCCAGAGCTGTATCACCTGGCATCAGCAAGGAGAGGCCTAGGGTTGCCTTCCCCACCCAGCATTAGCCTCTCAAAAAAAAAAGTCTGCCAAGCAGACATTTCCAAAACCTCAGTGGGAAGAGGAACCAAATAATTAGCCTGCCTGGACAATGGCCACATCTGTGCCCAGCCCAGGCCAGTGCTTGGCTCACAGTAGCAATTAATAGCTCTTTAATGAGGCAGGCCTCGCTTCTGCCCTCCAAATGTGCAGGCTCATTCCTGAAACCAGGATGGGATTTGCTCCCTGTGAGCATCAGTGGGTCAAAGCTTTCATTTGTGGGCAGTAAGATACAGGTGTTCAATGGCCTGATTTGGCGGGAGAGCTGCAGAGAAAAGGCAGTAGTAGAGAGCCTGGGTCCTGGAATCCCATTCTGGGTTGGTATCTGGTTTCTCCACTTTCTGACTGTGTGACCCAGGACAGGTTACTCAACCTTTCTGTGCCTCTCTTTCTGCACCTTTAAGATGAGGCTCATAATAGGGTCATGATAGGGTTGTTGCCCATAGTGACTGCTCGATTGTCACCTCCTATTATGATGCCACTGCTGAGCCTGCAAGACTCTGAGCCTGAAAATGAAGGCTTTCAGGAAAGGAGATCATTTGAAAGTGTGACTCTTGCCTTTGCCCACAAGGAGGCAGCCAAAAATTATACATGTATGTGGGACAAACAGTCTTCTCTTTGTAAAATCTCCAGGTAACGTGGCTAGTTGAAAATGTGCTTGGCCTTTTTTTCCCCCTCTTAGGTTTTTCTTTCTTTCCTCTGTGGAAGAAAGCTTTCAGTGGTTCTCAGGCTACACCTCGGATATGGGGCAGGCCCAGTGACAGCTAGAGGGTGACGTGGACAATCCAGAGTGAGGTTTGTGGCCTGCCTGAGCAGAGGAGGTGGTGTGGGTGGCTAAGCAAACATTTGTCTGGATAGCATAAAGCTTTTCTTTGTAGCTTGTCTCAGAGAACTAACTGATTAATCATAAAATTGAGATAGAGACTAGAACCTGAAAGTGTTCAGAGAAGAGTGCAAGAGTTTTCTATCACATAGCACCCCTGCCCCTCAGCATGTGCCTTCCTCTAAGCATCACGTGTGGGCCTCGGGGCTACAGTGTGAGGGCCAGTGGACAGAGCTGGGCGGACCCACAAATGAGGAAGGCATGCCAGTCCCTACGTAGCCCACCTGGGGAGTGGCAGATAGAGAACTTGAAGGGAAAGAAGGTTCCACGAACCATGTGTGGGCGCAGAACATCATGGGGTCTGGGGAATGGTTGGGGTCTTGCGGGTAGGTTGAGTTTAAGTGGTGGGTGGTGTGGAAGAAGTGGTTCAGGTGAAGGGGCTGTCTGAGGGGGAAGGTTTCTGGGAGAAAAGGGCAGCACTAACTAAGGTCAAGTTGGGAACCACAAGCTGAAAAGTCAGGCCTTGAAATTCTTGGTGGCTTTCATATTGTTGATAGCAGCATAATGGTGAAGAGTTGACTAAAACCAAACATGGAAAATGGCACCTGTATCCCAGGCTTGATTTTCTAGATACTTCTCTCTGGAGCTTTAATCTCCTTTATACATCATCCAGGCTATGAAGTCAAATGCATGTGGAGACTCAGAACAGCTCTGTATTTGGCACGTCCATCCCTCATCCACATTCCCACTGCCCACTCTGCAGTGCCAGGCTTGGCGTCCCTCCCCTGGGTGGCTGCAGGAGCGCCCCTGGAAGGAGGGCAGGTTACCATGGCAACAAGCCAGACTATGAAGTCAGTGTGCACAGCCAAGGAGGAGGGTACCCGCTCTGGCAGAGTGAACCTGGCTATACTAATGCTAAAGCCTGGTTCTCCAGAATGTGCTACTTAAACATGATGTAGATGATACTCACAAATGACCAGTTGTAAGAGAGTGCAGTAAGTTACTTCTAATCCAAAAACTACCATGAACGTAATTTCAACTTTGATTTACAAAGCCCTTTAGGACCATGAAGGGGTGGGTTGGAGCTGTGGAGCCCCTGGGATACTTCCAGGACATTTTGGTAGGAGCTATCATTTGTTTCATCTTATTTAGGATAGATATAGATGTTTACATGACAAATGTACAGTACATTATATTCCTGTCGTCTTTGTGATTCTTAACTAATAAGATTGACTTTGGAGCAAACTTAGCAGACCTGAAATTGAACCTGAGTGTTGTATTTCACAGTGGTCACCTGACTAGCTTGTATGTGTCCCTCACCAGTTGGCTCCTTTCAGAAATTAAAATGGTCAGTATCTGTGGAAGAGCTGATAGCCAAGACTTTGCCCATTTTTGTGCTTTTGTCTCCCCCCAGCTGGTTCTGCCTAAGACCCGGGAGCTGGCACTGGTGGAGGCCTGGTGGGCATCTCTGCACACTACTGTCTGCTTTCTGACCCTTCCGGGCCAGATCCAGGGATGAAGGGATCGGGGAAGGGCTTGACCTCTGTGGCCAGCCAAGTGGCACTCCAGCACAGTTTGGTGGGCAAGTGTGGGAGCCGCGGCTGGCCCCACAGCTCTGAGGCCGGGTCCTGTGGTGGGGGTGGGAATGATAGATGAAGCTGCGGTGACGGGTGACGGGCCAGACTCGGTGTGTGCCCAGCCCCTCGTGGCCTTCTGCAGATAAGGAGAGCATAGGCTGTGGCTTCTCTCGGAAGAGCTCTTCCATCCTGTTTTCTCTCTTGTAGGCATGGGTGGATTTCTAAAATCCGTTGAGAGACAAAGACTAGCTAAAGAAAGATGAGAAGAAAGAGAGAAATTCCTGGGTAAGTTGTGCGCTGTGGATGTTTGGGCCCAAGAAGTAGAGGCGGTGTCTTTTCTGAAGATCCACAGACAGAGACTTGTGAACGAAGAGGACTAAGATGATGGCTAGAAGAACGTGAAGAATTGGGGGTGAACCTTACACTGCAACTGGCACATTCACAAATATTACTTCACATGATGCTCAGAACAGTTCACTCCCTCATTTAGCAAACACCGAACCTCTGCTGTGTTCTAGGCACTAGGCCCAGGGCTGGGGACCTGATGGCGAAGAGAGAGTAGTCCCTGCCCACAGCCTGGGGAAGCCCCAGTGCCCTGAGGGGTCTGCTATATGGGCTCACTTCTCTCCTGGGTGGCTGGCCTTGGGAGGAGTGAGAAAATTGGCACTAAAATCACTTTGTGGTGCTAGGATGGGAACCCGTGTTGAAAAAGGCTATCTTACTTCTAGCAGATGTATAGACAGAAGGACAGTGTGTTCGCCATGGGGTGGTTTCCCCATTGAACTGAGAGAAGTGAGGTTAAGGAAGGAGTTTTCAAATCTTTCTAGTGACCTTTCAAGCTCCATCTTGGGTTCCCAGAGAGAGAGAGGTGTTCCCTCTAATTTTTGATGTGCTCTGTGCTCTCCTAGTTGCCTGGTTTCCATGAGGATTATTGGGTATCCTTCCCCTCCCCCTCCCCTTCCCTCCTTCCCTTCTCCCCCTCCCCTCCCTTCCCCTCTCTTCCCTCCCTTCTCCCCTCCCTTCCCCTCCCCATTCCTCTCTCTCTTCTCCCTCTCCACTGCATAATTTTCTTTAAGATAAACTCCTAAAGGGAAATAAGTTGGTACAAAGATTTTTAGGGCTTTTGATATACATTTCCAAATTATTCTCCAGAAAGGTTGTTCCAGTTCATAGTAAATGTAGTCTCACTCCTCTGCTTAAGCTCCTTCAGTGACACCCTGGCAGCCTCAGGATAAAATTCAAACTCTAGTGTGGCCTGCAAGCAGTGGCATGCTGGTAAATGTTGAACCAGCACTCTCCTTGGGGAGAAAAGCCCTGATTTGTAGGGGTTGCTGATATCTGTGGCATAAATACCATGGATGCATGCCAGTTTCAGGCTATTCACAGTTCAGCCAGCAGCTCATAAACTTCCTGGCCTTTCCATGGTCAGCTCTGTCCGGCAAGGCTGCAGCACACCCTTGCCTCTGAGACCTGTGAGGTGGCACCCCCATCTCATCCCCACATCCTTGTTCCAGTCCTTATTTAGGTATTCACAGTGTCATGTTGCCAGTGTCCTGGGTGTGTTCTTGCTTCACCACGCCCTTCACCTCCAGCCTCCTCCATCCTTGACTGGTTGGTTCAGGCATTGCCTCCTTTGGGGAGCTCTTCCCTGACTTGGCCAGGCTGAGTGAAGGGCCCTTAGTAGATGTCTCGAGGGGAAGGCATGTCTCATGTGTGCTTGACCCCACTGCCTTAGTTCAGTGCCTGCTACGTGGTTGATGCACAGTGCATGTGTTGTTGAATGAATGTACACTTACAGCTGTCATTTATCCCAACGCAGGGTACAGCTTAGCCTCTGGGCCTTAGTCTGACTTAACAATGGCCATGATGATACTAGCTCCCATGTGTGGGGGCCCTTACCATGCAGTTTCTGTGCATGCTTGCGTTCTCTCTTCACAACCTTGGGGCTGTCCCCACTTCACAGAGGAGGAAACTGAGGCACAGGGATTATGTACTTAGCATGCCCAGGGTCACCCCACTAGTGGCAGTGGGATCAGTCTGCCCATGTCCAGAACCTTTTGGCACAGACACTGCCTCCTAGGTTTCCCACCAGGCTCTGAGGGGTCTTGGGGCCCCACTCTTGCTCCTGCACCTGGGCTATAATCCCCATGGTGGGAGGTGCTCAGGTCACAACACTTCTCTTCTGCTCTCCTTTCCCCAGCTGCGCGGGAGCAGCAGATCCTGGAGAAACAGAAAAGAGCCAAGCTCCAGTACGAAAAGCAAATTGAGGAGCGATGGCGAAAACTGGAAGAGCAGCGCCAGCGGGAGGATCAGAAGAGGGCAGCTGTGGAAGAGAAGAGGAAGCAGAAGCTGCGGGAGGAGGAGGTGAGGCCCCTGGAGCTGGCCTGAGCCCTCTCAGTGGCTCACTCTGGCCTTGGTGCTCTGGGGTGGGAGAGCTGCTCCTGAACCTTCTCCCTGGTAGCTCTCCATGCTTTCTTTTCAGCAGAGGCAGGAATGGAATCAACTCAAGCACTAATGTGCTGTGTGACTCTGGGCAAGCCCATTGGCCTCTCTGGGCCTCGATCTGCTTGTCTCCAAAGTGAGGAGGCTGGATGTGGTGGCCTGCAAGGCCTCTTCCGGGCCTAACCTTCTCTGACTCTAAATTAAGGAGGGGGTTGTTGATAGGGGCTTAGAGATGTATAGCTGGAGGTCACAGCCAGCAGTCCGGGCCTCTAGGGCAGACTCAGGCCAGAGGAGAATAACGTGCTCCTGAGGCACTGCTGGAAAATCGAAGGGTTTACCTTCAAATACCGAGATGCTAGTATATTTAAATTTTAATGCAGTTCCTTGCTTTAATCATCCTTTCTCACCAGGTACCTTTTAACAAAGAAATGGCATATAATTACCCTCACAGAGTCCTTTATTACTAAACTTTGAAAATATATTTAGAAAGCATATTTGGGGTATAGATTTTCTTAACAAGTGTATTTTAAGGATGTAATCATAGTCTTGTATCAGGTGATGATCATTTTTTATTCATGAGGTGTAATGAGTCATCGTTTAGCATGAACAATATATTCGTTAATCGCTAACACTGTAGGATACAAAGACGTTTGTATAAATCACTGGATATCTTTACCCTTTCCTCTTTTTAATTTAAAAAACACATCCCCACACACCCACGGAGGCACACATACACACAATTAGACCCATCTTTGCCCAAGAAGCAACCATTTCAATGGTGGTCTCTGTGTTCCTTTTATTGAATGAGGGTCTATGCCAGGGTCTTAGCCTGTTGTCGACGGCAACCCGTCACCTGGGGCTTCATCTTCTCCTGGTTCAAATCCCAGCTCTCCCACCTAGCAGCTGATAACCAAGGGCAAATCACGTGACCTTTTAAACTGTCTCCTCGGCCCAAACCAGAAAATGCCACCTCCTGCTTCCCAGGGTTGTTATGGGAGTCAAAGGAGGTGACCCTTGTGATAGTGCCCAGTAATGGCCAAGGAATGTTAGGTTCCCGTCAGTTTCTCCAGCTGACCTTGGCTGAAGCAAGGTCAAGAGAGAGCTACCCAGAGACGTCATGGCATAGGGTCTCTAGACTGAGTAGACTGCCAGGGTAGGATAGGCGGTTTCGGCAATTCAGGACGCGTGCCTCCTTTCCCCACCTGTACATACATATTGTGAGTCCTGGGACTTGCCTGTTTTCTTCCCGTCCTCCCTTACTTGGTGACTTAGACCTTGTCCACTTCCTCCCTGGTCTCTTGATTTTGATTCCTGACATCCTGCAGGACTGCTGATTCAGGGAGAAAGCTTGTCCCTGCCATTTCCCAGAAGGGTCTCTGTGAAGTCAAACTAGATATTTCCCAAGCCTCTAACACAGCCTACAGTGTCACAGGGGTCTGCCTTTGAGGCACTCTCTGCCTATAATTTTTCCTTATGGAAAGTCAGTGCCGGAGGCATTTTAAATTTAGCAGTCAGGCTCCCCATCTCCCTCTCCCTCCTCCAGATGAGGGAATGTCATCCTAGAGGATGGCCATTCCTGATGCAGCTGATAATTTAGCTTCCAAAGAATTTTCTGTTTTTTTTTTTATGTTCCCCCTGGCCCGGCTGTTGTAAGCACAGATGTAAGCTGTGCTGGTTCCCCTCCCCTCCCGCCCAGGCGCAGCAGGGCGGGGCGGAGAGCGGGGCCTCCCGTGGTTGTGGGGCAACCCAGAGTGGCAGCAGCCTCCCTCTGCCACCTGCTCCTGCCCTCGGGTCCCTGGGAGACCTGGGTGTAGCTTCGGGACTTCCTACACCCCAGACAGGCCTGTTAACTGCATTGGTGATGGCGACCTGTGCCCTCGGCCTGCATAGTTTTGTTTGGCATTTGCTTGGGTTATCTTTGGGGAGGATGGCTAGGTCTACACTTCTGGAGCCCATTTCCAAAGGAAACCCTCTGCAGTTGCCACCTTGATTCACTAATGAGCTCTGGGAGGGCTGCTGCCTGCTTGGCGGTTTTCTATGGAGAGGCTTCATTCTCTTCTCAGTGCCAGATTTAAGTTGTTCTTGTCATGCTCTGTCTCTGTGGACCAGGGAGAAGGGAAAGCCTCTGTGTGAAGGTTGTTCCTCCTGTGCAGCCCATTTTGCTTCTCTAGCCTGTCAGAAAGTGTCTTTGTTGCCCACCAAGTCCTACCTCTCTGGGTCTGGGATTTAGGAGCTCATGGGAAGCCTTTTGAAGCACCCCCACCCCTACCCCTCTCCATCCTCCAGCTCTCCTGCTCTGTCTTATCCGTAAGGTTGCCATGGTAGCACTTTTGGTAGCGTCTCAGGTGCCTGTGGATGAGGCCTCCTTGTCTGCCAGGCAGAAATGACCACCCCCACCCTCCTGGCTCCCAGAGCCCTCTGGGGCTGGAAAGAGTGGAGGCTGGTTAAGCCCATGGAGGGGGGGAGTTTCCTGTGTCCATCTGAGACCCTGACCTTGAGCTCATTCTCTTGCTGGAGGCTGCCTTCTCCCCAAGGTGAGTTTCTCTGGGCCTCACCTGCCACATTGCTCTCAAGAATCAAGCTGCTGGAAGAAGCTTGCATGGCCTACCCTGGATTAGGACTGCCAGCACATTGTGCTCAACCATTTTTCATGGTGGGGGGGGGGGGTAGTGGAGGTGGTATAAGTTCCTGACTGGTAGTCCTGGAAAATGGGATTTCTGGAACAGCCGACTCCATGTTCCACAGGCTAACCAGATTGCTAGGAGAGGCCTCCATCAAAGACTAGCTTAATCTCTGCAAGTTATTTTTTTTTTATTTTTTAATGCAATTTTATTGAAATATATTCACATACCATACAATCATCCAAAGTGTACAGTTGTTTACAGTATCATCATATAGTTGTGCATCCATCACCACAATCAATTTTTGATCATTTTCATTACTCCAAAAAATAAGAATAAAAATGAAAGTAAAAAAGAACACCCAAACATCCCATACCCCTCCTCCCCCCCATTATTCATTTATTTTTTGTCCCCATTTTTCTACTCATCTGTCCATACACTGGGTAAAGGGAGTGTGAGCCACAAGCTTTTCACAATCACACAGTCACACCGTATAAGCTATATAATTATACAGTCATCTTCAAGAATCAAGGATACTGGATTGCCATTCAGTAGTTTCAGGTATTTTCTTCTAGCTATTCTAATAAACTAAAAAGGCATATCTATATAATGCATAAGAGTTACCTCCAGAATAACCTCTTGAATCCATTTGAGATCTCTCAGCCACGGAAACTTTATTTTGTTTCATTTCTCTTCCCCCTTTTGGTCCAGAAGGCATTCCCAATCCTACAAAACTGGGTCCAGGTTCATCCCTGGGAATCACATCCCACATTGCCAGGGAGATTTACTCCCCTGGGAGTCATGTCCCACATAAGGGGGAAGGGTTGTGAGTTTCCCTGCTGAGTGGGCTTAGAGAGAGAGGCCACATGTGAGCAACAAAAGAGGTTCTCTTGGGGGTGACTCTTAGGCACAATTTAAGTTGGCTGAGTCTCTCCTTTGCAGTAATAAGCTTCATAGGGGCAAGCCCAAGGATAGAGGGCTCAGCCTACTAAACTGGTAGCCCCCATTGCTTGTGAGAATATCGGGAATTCCCCAGCTGGGGAAGTTTAAGATTTCCACATTTTCCCCAGGCCCTCAAGGGGACTTTCTGCAAGTTATTTTGACACATCAGAACTCCTCATACTCTGTTTGCTTGACACCTAACAAAACCTACCAGACTGGGTGTAAAACGGGAAATTTCTGAACTTACTTATCAAAACTAAAAACTTCAGTCAGCTGAGGGCTGGCCGCTGGGGGTGGGGGGCATTGGCTGGCCGGGCACCACACCACTCCCACGGCCTCCCGGCCAGCTGTGGACATCTGTTTGTGGAGAGAAACCACCCAGACTCCACCCCCATGGAGCCCTGCTGAGGTCCATCTGGGGGCTTGTCCCTGCACTGTCATCATCAGAACACATGTACTACAAGGGTAGTGGAGACAGTACAGCCACCCACTACTCCTGCCAGAGATGGCTGGCTGGCTGGCTGTCAGTGTCTGGCCAGGCCCTGCTGGAGGCCCTGTATATTGCTCGGCCAGCTCAGCAGGTCACCTTGGTCGTGACTCTGGTCCAAGTTCATCCAGGCAGATCTAGAACCAGAGTGTAAGAGATCCAGGTTGGGTCAAAGTCTGTCTGATGGCAAGACCTGTCTCTCCTCCCACTAAGCCCCATCTACTTGAGGGAATTCTCAGGACAAGGATTTGCCTTGTCCTTTCCCCATCCTCTATTGATCATCAGAGTATACTCAGAAGAACTAGAACTTGGCAGGAATTTCAGTATGCAGTATACAGCTCTAAGATTTGTTGATACTGTTTTTCTGATGTGCTTGAATGTTCTCGTTCCTTCCCACTCTCCCTCCTCCTCCCTCCTTCTCCCCCTCTCTCTCATGCTCAGCTTTTCCTCCAAAGAGTGATTCTCAGAGTGAGGTCCCAGGACCAGCAGCAGCAGCCGCATCCCCTGGGAATTTGTGAGAAATGCAGATTCTCAGGGCCCACCCCAGACCAACTGAGTCAGAAACTCTGGGGATGAGACCCTGCAGTGGTCTGACAGGCCCCCCAGGTGATTCCCATGCACACTCAAGTTGGAGAGCCACCACTCAACACTGCCCTGCTTGTAATCCTCATCACACTCAGATCGGTAGCATTGCTTAGGGGCTCCCTGCAGCAGGTACTGTGCCAGTCGTTCTCCTGGAGACCTAGAGCAATCTGGGGATGGAAGTAAGTATCACCTCCCACCCCACTGCCATTTTATAGATGAGGAACCTGAAGCCCAGGGAGGTTACATGATTAGCTCAAGGTCATGGGGCTAAAGAGGGGCAGAGCTGGGAATGGCATCTGTAAGTCCTGACTCCAAACCCAGGATTCTTTTCATTCCCCTACATGGAACAACAGAAAAATAAACACACTAGGCACCACTGACCTATACAGGACTAACCTTTGGCAAAAGAGTGAATTGGACAATTTTTGTTTTTGACATGTGCTATTCTCCCCCTTCTGACTTCTGTGTTCCTTAAGTGCCCTTCCTAGAGCTCTTGTTTACCACCTGTTTTTCATCATCTCTTCAAAACAATGGGTGATACAAAGTGACTGTGTCTTTCTCTCTGGGATAGCTACAGTTTCCTAAGAATACACAAGCCCAAAGGAATGACTCTCTGATGGTGGAATTTGGAGCAGCTCAGTGGATTGGGGTCAGAGGCAGAGATACATATATATTTTAAACGGTTTTATTCACACACCATGCAATCCATCCAACGTGTACAATCAGTGGCTCTCAGTATAATCACAGAGCCGTGCTTTCATCACCACAATCAATTTGAGAACATTTTCATAGCTCTGAAAAGAAAAATCCCATGGCCCTTATCCCCCCATTATTGACATGTAGCCTTGGTTTGGTACCTTTGTTATAATTGATGGAAGAGCATTAAGATATTACTGTTAACTGTAGTCTGTAGTTTGCATTAGGTGTATTTTTTCCCATAATACCACCCTATTATTAACACCTTGTAATTGTGACATTCATTTGTTCTAATTCATGGAACAACATTCTTATTCTTCTATTTGTACAATTAACCACCTTCGTCATCCACAATAGGGTTCACTGTGTTATACAGCCCCTCATTTCATCCTCTAGCTTTCCTTCTAGTAATATACACAATCCTAAACCTCCCCTTTTATCCACAATCACACAACCTGATTCAGCACTGTTATTTACAAATGTGATAATGTGCTACCATCACCGAGGCAGAGAGATTTTTGTAAGGGTTACTGAACAGTCTTGGGAAGGTCTGGCTCGGGATGAGAATGTCCTTATAATCATGCTGCACAGAGAGCTGCTGGATGGTAAGGCTGGCCCGCTGTGTCTTGGTGTTCTTTGTTCTCATTGGTCCCCTAGTGGGTGAGAGACTGGTGAGATCCTTCTGGCATATAGGAAATCTACCACAGCCCACCCCATGCCAAATTCACTCTAGGGCAAAAGGTTTTAATGCCTACATTAGGTCATTGGTAAATACTTTATGTTAAATCCATATAATGAAACACTATTCAGCCCCAGTCTCAAGTGATCACACTTCAGATGCCAAATGGTTGAGTTCTGTTCCCTCAAACCCAAATTTTCACCAGGCAGGCTCTGTTGGGGTTGGCAGACTGTTGGGGGTGGGACGGGGTTGTGAGGACAGGCTCCACCAGCAATCACACACTCATGGTCGGAGAGTCTCCAGCCCAAAACTAGAGCAGAGTTAGTTAGCAGCAAGTACAAATCTGAGACATAAAGGAGGGGGGAAGACACCCTTTCTGCTCACAGGTCCCTGGAGGCAGTCTCTTAGCAAAGTGCTGTCAGAGAAAGATTGCACAGAGGAGGCTGAGATATGGGAAAGCAAAATGCTCACCTCATCCCTCTGCTGTTAGACAAAGGAATAAATCCAGATACCTCCTAAGTGACCTTTATTTGTTTCTAGTGAGTGAGATAAAGGAGCCTATGCCAGATCCTTAAGTAACAGTTACTCAGTGAATGCTGCTC